>NW_027072052.1:15000-615000 GCF_038088225.1 Cyrtonyx montezumae
AGCCCCTGCTGCGCTGAAATCAGCACCAAACTCCAATTGGCCGCAAACCGGCACGAATCTCCATCCAATTGAAAAGGAGTGAAAAAGTACTCCTTGCAAACTCTGGGTATTGGTTACAGGTTTAGGTCAGCCTGCTGGACAAGCAAACTCAGAACAAAGCCAACCCAACCCCGTAAGCGAGGCAAAGTACTGGACATGATGAGCCATGGGATTCTCCGGGAGATAAGTACAGGGGGGTGCTGGGATGGGGACACTATTGGCTGCATAAAGAACAAGTGCCATGGCCGCGCCCATAGGGTGGGACTATAACCAGGGTCATGTCCCAAGTGGAATTCAGGCCTGTCCAAAATCTTTATTGATGATCTGGGTGAGGGACAGAATGCACCTGCGCAAGTCTGGAGATGGCGTCGCAGCGGAAGGAAGTGTTGATCGGCCGCCGTAGAAGACAGATGGACGTGGACACGTTGGATCGCCAGGCTGAGGACTATGGAACGAAATACAATCGATGTGAGTGCTGCATCCCACGCAGAGTGCTTACAACTGCAGGTGACGCTATGGGCCGGAACTGAGCGGTGCTAAAGAGACCTTCACCTGTAACAACAAGAGACATCATTTAGAAAGAGACATTGGTAACTCTACAAATGCAGAGACGCAAGTAGAGTTCGCCGTCAGCCCGGCCCTGTAAATGGTGCAAGAGTCAGGTTAGCGTTATTACAAAGAACTTTTAGAGGTGTTTGAGATATGACTTTGAAGGTCAGAGATGGTCACAGTGCACAACTGAGGTGTAGAGCTCTGTCACTATGCCTGTACTGCTGTACGGTTCTTAGATTACAACTACACATGCACACACACACGCACACTCTACTTCTACGCTACGGTGACCCAGATTGAAATCCGGGGCACAAAGTGATGCAGTACAACACAACGGGAGAACCATCTTCTAGAAACGCAGTAATTTATTCATAAATAAACATTGGTGCGCACACGTTGTCCTTACCTCTTAAGGCAGCTGGGCAGCAAAGTGCCATTCCAGGAGTTGCATCTTACCGTTTCTCACCAAGTCTGTGAAGAACAATGGATCCCTCCGTGTGGTTTTTACGGTGCAGTTCTCCGCTCCCACCTGTGGAACACAACAAAGAGTGAGTGCGCTGTTCAGAAACACAGGGGCTGCACTGTGTGCGCTGCTCAAGATGCCTGGGGCCAAGAGACATGGTGACACAAAGGAGTGTGGTGATCAGATGCAATTGGGAGTGCGGGAATGTCTCTGTGCAATCAGAGTTACTGGAGGGTTGGGCGTTACCATCACCGTTGGGTTGGATGGTTTTTAATGAGGTTAATACAGTAATCAATAGGAAATGGACAGTTAGGGTTAGCATTACAGTTACAGTGTGCATTAATACAATTATCTTTAGAGCTCCCATTAAGCTTGGGGTTCAAATCAGCATTAAAACCAAAGCTGCCACCCAACCGAACCCAGTGAAGCAAAGGCAAGCAAGAACCCTAGGCAGGCAAAAGCAAGGTGAAATCCCAAGAAAAAAAACAAAGAAAAGGAAAGGAGAAGAGGCAGGGCATGCAAAGTCAAGAACATCTCAGGAAAAGACAATGGGATGAAGGCAAAGGCGAGGAGAACTGTGCAGGGAATGCCGAGGGGAAAACAGGAGGAAACAGAACGGCACGAGGAGAAGGGCCACAGCAGCACCACGAGAACAGTGCCAGGAGAAGGGCATGGACAGCCAAGGGAGCAGTGCAAAAACAAGAAAGGGAAAGGGAGGGAGGGGACGGCGCAAAAACCCAAGAAGGAGAAAGGGAGGGAGGGAACGGCGCAAAAACCCAAGAAGGAGAAAGGGAGGAAGGGAACGGCGCAAAAACCCAAGAAGGAGAAAGGGAGGGAGGGGACGGCGCAAAAACCCAAGAAGGAGAAAGGGAGGGAGGGGACGGCGCAAAAAAAGAGAGCACTATGGGGGTCAAGAGTACAGTGCCAAGAGAAGGCCCTGAGCTGGACCAAGAGAATGGCACAATGACAAGGCCCCAGCAAAACTAAGGGCAAACACAAGAAGAACACTGCAGGGAAAGCCATGGCAAGGAAGGGGAATGATGCAGGAAATTCATCGAAGGGGCCAAGAGAACGATGCCAAGAGAGAGCCTGGAAATGGGCCAAGAAAACAGCGCATAAAGGCCCAGGCAGAGACAAAAGCAAAGGGTGAGGAAGGGGAACGGTGCAGGGAAAGCAATGGGGGGCAGAGAACGACGCCAAAAGGAGGTCAGGGCAGAACTTAGGGCAAACACAAGGAGAACACTGCAGGGAAAGGCAAAGGGCAAGAAGAAGTAACAGGGAAAGGTAGGGGGAAAAGCCAAGGGGAAAGGCAAAGAAAACACCACAGAGAAAGCTAAGGGGTAAAGACAAAGAAAACAGCCAGAAGGAAACAGGCAGGCAGCTCTGGGTACCCTACAGCACTGGAACAAGCTCTGGGAGCACTGCACGGCACAATGGGAAATCACCGGTGGGTGTGCGCAGCCCTTACCTGGTTGGGGGAACAGTTACCGGTCAGCACAGTCCGGTTCCAGAACATTCCAGGAAATGCAGCTTCCCATTCCTCGCCGCTTCCGCGTTCCATCCCCAGGCGTGCTGCAGCTCCCCATGGCCGCCTGCTGGACACAGAACAACAATGAAGGCACTGTCCCACACATACAGGACAACGTCTCTTACACGAACACGCACAGCAGTGCTCCTTTCCCAGAGCAACGTGGTTGAACCCTGTGCACAATGCTGCTCACCAGGAGCAGTGCTGCAGCTCTAAGAGAGCACAAGGAGAAGGTTCGGTGCTCAGTTTTATTGCTTCTGTCCCCTCTGATGACTGCTCATTGCACAGCCCTCAGATGCTTTGGTTTGGGATATGGGGACTGGGGAAGCGATGCTGCCCATCCCCCACCACGAGCCGAGATCGGGTACCGGACCGCCTGGGGAACCGGAGCATCCCAAAGTCTATGGGTCCCCATGAGACGCATCCTGGAGTCCTGAGGAATGAGCTGATGGAGTCGCAGAGCTGCTCTCAATGGTGTTTGAAGTCAGAGCAATCAGGTGAAGTCCCTGGTGAGAAGAATAAAGGCAGCATTACACCTCTTTGGAAAACGTAGACAAAGGATGACCCCAGGAACCACCGACCCCTCAATCTCACCTCTGTGCTGGGAAAGATGGTGCAGCGGATCCTCAGAGAAGCGCCGCTGAGACACGTGGAAGGTCAGGACGCGATATGGGAGAACCAACAAGTCTGCCTGCTGACAGCTCCCAGGAAACTCACCGAGTGCTCCTGTTGGTGCGATGCCCGGGCTCTACTGCACCTACGGTGGAACAGCTCCATCCCAGCGTGCGGGGCTCTGAGGAATTACCTTCTGTGGGCCGCCTAGTCCCGCAGCTGCACAGCTCCCTTCAAAATAGGGCCTGGGAGATGGGAGGGAGAGGGGTGGGGGCAGCAGGGATACAGAGGCCCAGTAGAGTCAGGAAGTGCAGGGTCTTGATGCTGACTGCTGTAGGCCGAGGTCCGGCTGCTGGACTCTGGCTGCAGTGCTCCAGGAAATCAGTGTTATTGGAGGATCTAGATGTTGTTAAATAGGGTTAACAGAGATAAGTAGGAAAAAGACAATTAGCATTAAGTTTAGGGTTACACTGCACATGATTACAATTACCTTTAGAGCTCCCATTAAGATTACAGTTCAAGTGATGTTAATTAAAATCAAAGCTGCCTCCAACGCATCCCAGGGAGGCAAAGGTAAGCGGAACACCCAGGCAAGGAAAAGCCAAAGTGAAATCCCAGGGAAAGATGAAGCAAAAGAAAGGCAAGGAGAATGGTGCAGGGAAAGGCAAGGGGAAGAATGAAGGAGAACAGCACAGGGAACGCCCTGGGGATGGAGAGGGAACGGCGCAAGGACTGCACTACGGGGCCAAGAGAGCAGTGCAAAGAAAAGGGCCAGAGCTGGGCCAAGGGAAGGAGAAGAACCAGGTAAAGACGCGACAAAAGCGAGGGCAAGGAGAACGGCGCGAGGAATGCACCAAAGCCAAGGGCACGGAAGGGGAACACTGCAAGGAATGCACTACAGTAACAATACAGCGACGCCAAATGAAGGCCCAGAGCTGGGACGATAGAACGACGCTGAAATGCCCAGAGAAAGGGCGAAGGACGAGGACGGAAAACAGCGAAAGCCCGGGCAGCGAAGGGGAACGGTGCAAGGAATGCGCTGCAGGAACAACAGAGCGACGCCAAAAGGCCCAGAGATGGGACAGGAGAACGGCGCTAAAAAGCCCAGGGAAAGGGCAAAGGACAAGGAGGAGAAACAGAGAAAGCCCAGGGAACGCGCTATGGGGCAAAGAGAACGACGCCAAAAGACCCAGAGCTGGGATGAGAGAATGGCACTAAAATGCCCAGGGAAAGGGCAAAGGACAAGGAGGAGAAACAGGGAAAGCACAGGGCATGGAAGGGAACAGTGCAAGGAATGCACTACAGGAACAACAGAGCGACGCCAAAAGGCCCAGAGCTGGGATGAGAGAACGGCGCTAAAACACTCAGGGAAAGGGCAAAAGACAAGGAGAAGAAAAAGGGAAAGCACAGGGCATGGAAGGGAAACAGTGCAAGGAATGCACTCAGGGGCCAAGAGAACAATGCCAGGAGAAAGACCGAGCAAAAGTAAGAAAACAGCACAAAGGGAAGAAGAATAAGGCAAAGAAAGATGAGGGAAAGGGCAAGGACAACACCCAGGAGGAAAATGAAAAGGATGGGCAGCTTTTGGGTACCCTGAAGCACAGGGAAAAGCTCTGGAAGGACTACATTGTGCCATACTAGGTGATAGAAAAGCAGCAGTGAGTGTGTGCTGTCCTTACCTGTGTGGGTGACCAGTTACCAGTCAGCAGAGTCCGGTTCTGCACCATCCCAGGAGATGCAGCTTTGGTTTCCTCACTGCTTTCGTGGAGCACCCCACGTTCCTCAGTGCAGCTGCTGTATCCCCAGGAGTGCTGCAGCTCCCCACGGCCACCTGTTGGACACAGAACAGCAATGAAGGCACTGCCCCACACGTACAGAGCAGCACCTCTTACACAAACGTGCTCCTCTGAGAAAGGAGCGCTTGTAACCCCACTTCATCTCTTACCACGGCCAGCAGAAAACCTGCCTGCATACGAGTGATGCACCAACGAGGGGCTCACAGTGTTCCATTTCCTGCTCTGCAGATCCCACAATACTTACACCATCAATTAGAGGAGTCCCAGCAAGCCTTAAACACCACTGAGCTGTAAAAAGAGAGCAGAACAAAGAAACAAAACATAATTCGTTATGTGATAACGAGTCACAAAATGCCTTTAAACAATACTCCACCTGAGCTGATGTAGAGCACCATTTACCACAGTTGTAGAACAGGCTGGGATGATGCAGGAGCAAAGATCAGGACCCCAAGGTGGAGATGAGACGAATACTGTAAAAAAAGAAACAAAGGCTTAACCAGAAAAAAAAAGCTTTAAAAAGAAGCACAAAAAAGATTGTGAGAATACTGAACCCCTTTACAGAAAAGGGCATAAGCTCCAGGCATCCCCAGAGCTGCAGTGCTCCATCGGCTGAGCAGCGTCACCCTGGGGCTGATTGAAGCACTCCAGAAATGAGACAGTAGTGAAAGAACAGAATAAACAGCAGCTCCTCCATCACCAGTTCAGAGAAAAAGAAATAACCCCAGCACCTCCCTTACAGAAAAAAGGAAGGGCATAGAGAGAACACAGACAGCAAACACAGCTCCTTTAAACCAGAATCAGAGCCCCAAAACGACAAAAAGCATAACCCAGAAGCAAAACAGAAATAAGCAAAACAGAAATCACTGACCTCACTCCAAGTCACAGCACTGATCCAACACCATACAGGGAGCAGCTCCAGGCTGAGATGCTGCCCCTGCGGCTGCCGGCCCTTAAATGAGGGCAGGGGGGGGTGGAGCCAGGGATCCCCTCCAATCCCCTCCCACGGCTCAACGGCTCCCACCTGTGCTCCCAGGGCTGGCCACGCCCCCTCACCAGGTGCTCATCACTGTCACTGTGACTGACAGTTCCCATACAGGTGTAAATAAAGTAAAATAAACCAGGTCGGCCTGTCCAGCAAATAGGGATGATCAACGTACGAGCTCCCTCATGACTGCCCCAAAGTCCCCACGTCCCCCAGTGCTCCTCGATGTTGTGTTGGGGTAACACGGTACTGATGATGTTGAGGTGATGATGGCGGTGCAGTGAAAATGCTGAGTCAGGACTTGGAGCGGTGATGGAGAACCTGATGGGGGGGGCGGAGTCAAGCCAGAGGAATACAGGTGTATGCAATTCTGCTGATGACCCGAAGGGGCGTGGCCAAGACCACCCATTCCCCGCCCTCATTTAAGGGCAGGAAGTGAAGCTGAGCGGTTCTTCCTGGAGCGCTGCACGTACCGGAGATCTTCCAAGGTAGGGCAATTCTTTTCTTTGGTACTTGTGTCCGCGTTTGTTGTATTGATGCATGTTCTCATGTGATGGGAATTGGTTGTTATGTTGTTATGCTGTATTGTCCATCGCATTATGGGGGGACGCTGTTATGCGGAGATGCTGTGGGACGATGCTGGGTTGGCACCGGGAAGGGATGTTGGGTGATGATGCCGGGGGCTGAGAGCGTTAGATTCCTCCGGGGTGATGTATGGCATGTATGATACAGGGTGACTTCAGGGCATCACCTCGGAAGAGGACATTAGAGAGTAATGTTGGGGTGACACCTTGGGATGAACCTGCGGGCTGTGTTGGGCACGGAAACCGAGATGTGTAGAACAAGCAGGAGTTCCGCTTCGGCTCGCTGTCCTGCGCTGGCCACGCAGATGCGGTGCGGCAAGGGAACAGACCCTGCAGACCCTGGGGAGAAGCACAGCTGGAGTGAGGCAGCGGTGGGGGAGAGGCACGGTGCCCTTTGGTGCAGGGGACGCCCTGCTGGCGCAGCCTGTCCTACCCACTGCTGCCGTGTTCTGCTCTCTGCTTTCTGGCGCTTTGCCGCTTCCTGGGGGTCATAAAGTAATGGTGCACTGTGGGAATGCTATGTGTCACATCAAGGGGATATGTGGTGTGACAAACAGCAGTGACATTGGCGGGTTATGTCGGCGTATCAGTAGGGGCGTAAGTCGAGGAGTGACGCTAGAGTGATGCTGGAAGATGACGTTATTGGGGGGACATTCTTTGCTATCAGTGGGGTGATGTTGAGGTATCACTGTGGGTAAGATCAGGGAGTCACACTGAGAGAAGACACGGAGATGACGGTGATGATGGGAGACCAAGTGGTTTGGGGGGAGATGCTGTTCCCGTTGTCGGTTGGGGCGGAGATGCTGTTCCCGTTGTCGGTTGGGGCGGAGATGCTGTGCCCGTTGTCGGTTGGGGTGGGAGATGCTGTTGTTGCTCGTGTTGGTTGGAAGGGGATATGCTGGTGTTTTGGTATGGCTGAAGTTTGGGCTGAGTGCGAAAATTTATGGCCAGAGGTTAGCAAAAAAATGAGAAGATTTAGTGCATAGAACTTGGGGTGTAGCAGTGAACGTTTAGGACTGGAACTTGGGGTGAAAAAGGAAAAAGTTAAGGCCGGATGTTAGGGTGGATCAGCAAAGATTTAGGGCTGGAGTTTGGGGAGCAGCAGTGAGGATTTCTTAACAGAGTTTGGGGTAAGAAAATGAGGATTGAGATCTGACATTTGGGATGAGATAATGAGAAATTAGGGCTGAAGTTAAACATGAGATAAAAGAGGATAGGGGGCTGAAATTTTGAATGAGATAATGAGGATTAAGGGACAAAGTTAAGGGTGAGATAGTGAGGAATTAGGGCTGGAGTTTGGGGTGGAGTAGAGAGGAGTTTGGGGTGAGATAGGGAGAAGTCATGGCTGGAGTTCAGGGTGAAACACTGAGCAGTTAGGACTGCTCTTTGGGTTTAAAAGGAAAAAAAGAGACTGAAGTTTACGATGAAACAGTGAGGGCTGTGGGCTGGAGTGTGCTGGAAATATCTGGAACGTGGAGCTGGAATTTGGTTGGAAATAGTGCAGATTTGTGACTGGAGTTTGGACGGCAACATGAAGGATAACAGAAAGGACTTACGGGTTGGTTCACAAGTGAAATAGCTAGGACTGGGGGCAGGAGTATGGGGTGGAATAGCAAGGATTCAGGGTCGGAGTACGTGGTGGAATAGCGAGGAATTAGGGATGGAATTTGGGGTGAAATAACGAGGAACTAGGGATGGAATTTGGGGTAGAAGAGTGAGGAGTTGTGTCTGGAATTAGGGCAGGAATACCGAAGAGTGAAGCCCAGATTTAGGGCTGTAATAGCGAGTATTTATGGCAGGAGCGTGGCAAGAGTCAGTGAAGAATGAAGATGAGAATTTGGGGTAAGAGAGCAAAGAATTAGGGTTGCAGATTTGGAGTAAGAGCAAGGAACTAAGGTGGAAACTTGGGGTGAGAGAGTGAGGATTTAGGGCCGGATAAAAGGACGAGACAGCGAGGATGTGTGGCTAGACAAAAGGGTGAAAAAACAAGGATAAGGGACTGGCAAAGGGGCAAGACTTCGACGATGAGGGGCTGAAAATACGGCTGAGACGGTGAGGATCTTGGGCTGGACGGTAGGGCGATACAGCTACAATAATTGGCATGACAAAATGGAAAGAATAGGCGGAGGACAGAAGGGCGAGACGGCGAGGAGCTGGGGTCAGAATTTGATTAGTGAGGACTAGGGTCCACGGTTAGGAACGGAAAAGTGAAGAATTGGGTACAGACTTAAGGCTGGAAAATTGAGGGTATATGGTTGGAATTTGCGTGAGAGAGCAAGGATTTAAAGCTGGAGTTCAGGTTGAGAGAGCAAGGATTTAGAGCCAGAGATCGGCGTGGAAATGCGATGAGTTTTTGCAGAAGTTTGGGGTGAGTGAGCGAGGATTTAATGCAAGACTTTAAGGTGTAGCATTGAGCATTTAGACCTGAAGATTGTGGTGGAACAGCGAAAAACTCTGGCTGCAGTTTAGAGTGGAACAGTGAGGACTTCGGGTTGGAATTTGGGGAGGGAAAGCGAGGATTTAGGGATGGAGCCTCGGAAGGTACCTTGAGTATTGGTGCTGGACTTTGGGATGGAACGGCGAGGAGCTGCGGCCAGACTATGAGTGGGATACTCAGGATTTAATGGATTTTGGGGTGGAATTTGAAGAATTAGGGCCGGAGATTGAGGTTGAAGAGTGAGGATATAAAGCCGGATGATGGGGTGAGATAGCGAGGATTTATGCAGGGAGTAAGGGTTGAAACAGTGAAGTTTTAAAGAGAAAGGCGGGGGTGGAATAGAAAGGAGTTTTTGCAAGAGTTTGGACTGAGACTGTCAGCATTCACGGCTGGAGCTTGGCAGGAGACACCAAGGATTTAAAGCCGTAGTTTAGGGTGGAACTGTGAGGATTCGGGGCCAGAAACTGCGGTGAAGCGGCAAGGATTTGTGGCAGGAGATTGGTGTGGAACAACAAGGAATTAGGGACAGAGATTGTGGTGGAACGGCAGGGATGCTGGCCGTGAGTTTGGGGAGGAACGCTGAGGACTTAGGTCCGAACTTTGAGGTGACAGAGTGAAAAGTTAGGGTTGGACTGCGAACTCAAAAAGCGAGGATTTAGGAATGTTGTTTCCCTTTAAAAGAAAGAACATGGCATTGCGGTTTATGCTGAACTAGTGAGGGCTTTTGGGCTGGAGTAAGCTGGAAAAACAAAGAATGTTGTGCTGGAATTTGTTTGAAATAGTGTGGATTTGGGAATGGAATGAAATAAGAAATGAAAGATGAAATATGAAGAAAATATGAAATGTGAAAAAGAAATGTGAAATGAAATGAACTATGAAAAGAAATAGAATATGAAAGGCAATAAAATGTGAAAGGCAATGAAATTGGAAATGAAATATGTAATGTAATGAAATAATGAAAGAAAATAAAATACGTAATGTAATTAAATTGTAAAAGAAAAGTAATGAAATACTGAAATGAACAGTAATGAAATGAAATGTGAAATGAAATGAAATGTGAAATGAAATGAAATGTGAAATGAAATGAAATGTGAAATGAAATGAAATGTGAAATGAAATGAAATGTGAAATGAAATGAAATGTGAAATGAAATGAAATGTGAAATGAAATGAAATGTGAAATGAAATGAAATGTGAAATGAAATGAAATGTGAAATGAAATGGAAAGAAATGTACACAATATGAAATGAAATGAAGTGAAATATTAAATGAAATGAAAGGAAATAGAAAAAGAAAAGAAATAGGAAATACAGAAGGAAACACTGAAATGAAATGAAATAAATATAATGAAGTAAGAAAAGAAAGAAATGAAATATAAAATGAAATAAAAAGTAATATAACATTGAAATGAACTGTAATGAATTGAAATGAAGTGAAATATGAAATGAAACAAAATATAAAATTAAATTGAAATACAATGCAATTTGAAATGCGATCTGAAATACGAAATATAAAATGAAATGGTAGGGAATGATATGAAATGAAAAATGAATGGACATAAGAAATGAATGGACAGATGATTACAAAATTAAATAATAAATGAAATAAGAAACAGAATAAAATATAAAATGCAATTGAAATGAAATGAAAAATAAAATAAAACATGAAAAGAAATGAAATATGAAAAAAATAAATATGAAATGAAATGAAAATTGAAATATGAAACGAAATATAAAATGAAATATGAAATGAAATATGAAACAAAATGAAATATAAAAAGAAACAGGAAATGCAAATGAAATACGAAAAGAAATACAAAAGGAAATCTGAATAGAAAAGTGAAATGAAAATTGAAATAAAATATGAAATGAAGAATGAAATATGAAATGAAGTATGAAATGAAATGAAGTATGAAATGAAATGAAGTATGAAATGAAATGAAGTATGAAATGAAATGAAGTATGAAATGAAATGAAGTATGAAATGAAATATGAAATGAAAAATATAATGAAATATGATATGAAATGAAATACGAAACTGAAATGAAAGGCAATATGAAATGAAATATGAAATGAAATGTATGAAGTATAAAAAGAAATGATATATTAACTGAAATGAAATGAAATACAAAATTAAATAATGTTATAAATAGATTCAACGGACTAGGAATCAAAAATTCAACTATTGAATTTTATTAATCAAATTGAGCAAAGAGCAAAGAGGCAATGCAGCGCTGGGCGACAGGGGACTCTGCGTTCCACCAACTGTCGCAACAATTGAACCAATACCCGATCCTTTTATACAGTCCGTCTTCCGTATATGTGTCCTTGATCCAGTTGTTGTTAGGGGGTCTTCTTCTGCCTCCCGGTGGTCGTATGGGTTGAAGTAAGTATTCTTCCTCCATATCTTCCTCTTGACCTTGTCTGGTGGTTTTTCCTTCTCTGGTATGTTATTCATATGAACAAATCTCATTGGTTAATTGCATAATCACTAGTCCTTGAGCACTTGAGCGTGTTTAGGCTAGCTCCCAGTTTTTGTGTAAGTTTTGTGTTTTCGCAAGCTAGGCTTCTTTATAGTAGTGTCTATCCTTTGTGGCAAGTGTTTTCGCCAGCTAAGCTTCTTTATACGTTACATGCTAAATCAGAAACTACAGTTACTTATTTACAGGTTCCTTCCCTCTTACCACGAACAAAAACATTACTTTCTCACAATTCCCTCCTTTTTCTTTTATTACTATTTTTTGTTCGTGGTATCTCAGTACCCCTCTTTCATTAAGCTCCAGATAATCCTCTGTCCCTGTTTCGTGGAGGGACTCATATTTGGCCCTCATGAGCATCAAATGGACAGCCTCCAATCTCCCTTTCACTATAGAGATTAGTTTACTGAAAATACAGGGCCCAAAGGTTAACACTAAGATCAGTAGTATCGCAGGGGTTGCATCTAAACGAGGGACTTCCTGAGGTTATCACTGTATGAAGGACCTGATGATCTTTCCATCTTATTAATGACCATTTGAAAGGTTCATGGCTTTTCTCATGATGCTCTGCTGTTACAATAGGGGGTCCTATAAATCCTTTAATCATACATAATGTGAGAGCTAGGAGAAGTCCACTGCTGGATTTATTTAACCTTTCGCTTTTTTTTTTTTTTTTTTTTTTTTTTTTTTAATTCCCAATACTGTTCCCCGTCCGGCCTTGGGTTTCCAAAGATCCTGGAGCCACCTTAGTATTTATGTTCCATGGGAGTTCCCTGTTCCCACCTTTTATCCCTCTGCCTCGCCCGCCAACCAGGTTGCTGCTGGCTGCGGGGTAGCCCATCTTCACGGCAGCAAGGATTTCAGGGGCGGGTGTCACTCCTCTCTCCCACCTTCTGGCGGTGAGGTATTACACCGGGGCTCCTTCATTCACTCTCGGTACTTATGTTGGATGGACCCGGAGGCTCGTCGGGGTGATGATGGTAAAATTCAGAATTTATTTCTTTGAAATATATCTATCACTAAATCGGGGATCCCACTTTTAGCTTTCGAGCTGCCGCCTTCCGGTTCAGGACCGGAGCAGTCAGCTCGCGCTGCCCCTCCCAACAGGGCTGACACATCCGCCTAGGAGCCCTCCCTTTTCCAGCAGTGAACTTACCACAACTCTTTACAAATTTCACAACAGGAGCAAGCAATAAGTGACAATTGCAATTTAGTCATTTACAGATCGCCCCTATATCATTATGTCTTGCGTTATTTTAGTTTTCCCTATAGGGTTAACATGCAAACCCTTCTAGATATTTACTCAGTCAATCCCTACAGCCGTGCATCAGTTATATTCAGGGCAAATTTGGTAGACTGACCTCACTTAAAGTTCCATCAAACATTTGTCCTTCAAGTTTAAGGAAATGACTTTCATGCTTCTCTATACATAAACACAAATTCCTTTCCCACACATAACGACTTTCCATAAGTAATACACAATTAATGACAAAATTAATGCTATCACAAACCCTATTAAACACTGGACAGTGAAGGGTAGGTGTTCAACCCATGCCCCAATCATTTTGCTTCTTCAGGTAGATTGAGATTTCTTCATCAGAGAGATTATATTGGTCTTCTTCGATTGTTCACAGAGGTCCCTGTGATGAAACAAATTCCCCAGATTAAGTTTTATTTATTTCGATTTTCTGGACAACTTTATCTTCAGATCCCCTGCTGGGCTAGTGACTTCCCATTCATTGTTTTCTACTGGACCTTTAACATGACTGGCGTGTGTCCATCCTTTTTCTGCAGTTCGAACTGCCGTATTAGTGGTTAAGAGTACTAAATAGGGTCCCTCCCAACGGGGTTGTAAAGTGGCTTCTTTCCATGATTTTATAAGAACCCAATCTCCTGGTTTAATCTGATGTAGTTTAATATCAAGAGGAGGTCTTTGGGTTATTTGACCTCTTTCCCACAACTCTTGTCTATATTTCATTAATTCACTGATATAGGTATTAATGGTCTTATCCAAGATATTTGGATGATCATTAGGAACTCCTGCATCGTAAGGCATTCCATATAACATTTCGAAAGGAGATATTCCAATATCGGCCCTAGGTTGTGCCCTAATATTTAACAATGCTAAAGGGATACATTTTATCCATGAGAGTTTAGTTTCTAGTGTCAGTTTTGCCAATTGCTTTTTCAACTCTCCATTCATCCGTTCCACACGCCCCGAGCTTTGGGGATGCCAAGGAGTGTGTTCTTCCCACTTTATTCCCAGGGCTTCCGTCAAGTTCTTTATAATTTTAGATGTAAAGTGGGGACCTTGATCAGAGTCAATGACCTCAGTGACTCCGTATCTAGGGATTATTTGTTCTAAAAGGATCTTCGCAACAGTCTGTGCAGTCGCTCTAGAGGTAGGGAAAGCCTCAATGAAATGAGTGAGGTGGTCTATAATAACTAAAATATATTTGTAGTGTCCTACTTTGGGAAGTTCTGTAAAGTCAATTTGGACTGAGAAAATGGTCTTACCGCTAGGGGTCTTCCACCCATAGGTACCTGTCTTTGTACAGCTCTATTGATCTTTAGGCATGTAGGGCATCCTTGGGTAATTTTCTTTGCTAAGTCGTGGAGACCTATAGCCATATACTTGGTGGCGAAGTGGTCTACCAGTCCCTGGCTTCCCCAGTGAGTTTGTTTATGTAAGTTAGTTAGGATATTAAAAGCTATCGATTTTGGTAGAACTTCTCTCCCATCTGATAGATACCATTTCCCTTCCTCGCTCTTAGTTACTTCCATTTGAGTAAGTTTCTGTTCTTCCTTAAAAGTGAACACGAAAGGTGCTATCTTCGATTCTGTATATTGTGGTTTATCTTTTGTTAGTACTAATACACGCAATGCAGCTTGTTTAGCCTCTTGGTCTGCCATGTTGTTTCCCCGTGTTTTATAGTCAATTCCTTTTTGATGCCCCCTTACATGTACTACAGCTATTTTAAGCGGTCCCCTTATTGCCTACAAAACTTCCCTTATTAGTTCCTGCTGTACTAAGTCCTTTCCCTGGGAGTTAATTAATCCTCTTTCTTCCCAGATTTTTCTAAAAGTGTGTACTACTCCATAGCTATATTTAGAATTGGTATATATTGTTCCTGATTTTCCCTCCAAACTTCTTCAGGCTTGCAGAACCGCATATAGCTCACAGGCCTGTGCCGACCAGGAGGGGCTCAATGGTCCAGATTCCAGTACCTTTAAGGTTCTCCCGTTTATTAGTGCATATCCTGATTTCCTTTTTCCATCTATCACCCTGGAGGACCCGTCTACAAAGATCCTTTCTCCCTCATCTAATTCTTCCTCCTCTAAGTCCGGTCTAATCTTCGTCTGATTCTCAATAGTTTGAAGGCAATTATGTAATAATTGTGATTCCTCGGGTCTGCCATATAAAAATTGTGCAGGATTTTGTAAATTAGTAGTTTCTAGGGTTAAATTTGGTGCTTCTAGCAAAATACCCTCATATTTCAGTAAACGAGAATCTGAGATCCACTTTTCAGCTTTCTGTTGTAAAACATTCCGGATATTATGGGGGGACAACACCCTTATGTCGCTGTTAAAGGTAATTTTTCTGGCCTCTTCTACCAATAAAGCACATCCTACTATTGCCTGCAGGTAAGTGGGCCATCCCCTACTCACTGGATCTAATAATTTTGAAAAGTACCCTATGGGCTTTTTCTTTCCAGCCCATTCCTGAGTCAGGACTCCATATACTGTATCATCATCTATATTGACAAACAAATAGAAAGGTCTCTTAAGATCAGGGAGACTTAAAACCGGGGCATTGACTAGATCTTCTCGCAATGCCTGCCACTTTCCCTCGTCATCTTCACCCCAAGTTATCCTTCCCTCGAGGGTTAACTTTTGATATAAAAATTTTACTTTCTTACTATAGTTCTCAATCCATTGCCTACAATATCCCACTAATCCTAAAATCTGCCTTATTTGTCTTTTACTCTGGGGGGGTGGCAGGGACGATATTCCTCTTATTCTTTCTGGATCTATCTTCTTTTCCCCCTTAGCAATATAGTGACCTAAATATCTGACTTCTTCTTCTATAAGCTCTTCTCTTCTATAAACTGTAATTTTGTCTTTGAGACTTTGAGGCCTTTTGACCCTAGAAAATTAAGGAGTTTAACACTTTCTCCCCTAACCTGTTCCTCCTCTTTTCCCGCAACCAACAGATCATCAACATACTGGATAAGAGTAATTTCTGGAGCTGGTTGATATTCTTGCAAAATTTGTTCTAGGGCCTGCCCGAACAGATTTGGGGACTCGGTAAAGCCCTGTGGTAGTACTGTCCACCTCAGCTGCTGTTTTCTCCCTGTGTCCGGGTCTTCCCATTCAAATGCGAAATAATCCCGGCAAGACTCATCTAGAGGGCAAGTCCAAAATGCATCTTTCAAATCAATTACACTATACCATAGGTTTTCAGGGCTTAATTTACTCAATAAGGTATAAGGATTAGCAACTACAGAAAAGCGAGATATTGTCCTCTTATTTATTTCCCGTAAATCATGTACCAAACGATAGGTACCATTAGGTTTCTTTACTGGCAATATGGGAGTGTTGAATGGGGACATGCAAGGTTCCAATAACCCCTGCTTTATAAGTCTCTCTATTTCTGGTTTTAGGCCTCTCCTTCCCTTCAATGAAATGGGGTACTGTTTTACTTTTATAGGAATTTCAGGGTCTCTAAGTTTAACTGAAAAAGGAGGTATTTCCAAACGCCCCACACTTTCGATTGTATACCATACTTCAGGGTTAATCCTCTCTTCATCCTCCACCCTTAAAGGGCAAAGTTTAATCTGTTGGGGAATGGCTTCAGGAGCACGGAGGTCCTGGCAATATGTATGAGCATAGCTTGCATGGTAGCACAGACTACATATTCATGGAAAAGTACTAGATGTTGATAGGAGGTCACGATGCCCCTGGGCCAAGTGATAAACAGCTCAAGGCAGACAAGAACTGCTGCAGCTGAGCAACCCAAGCTGCCAAGACATCTATGGGAAACTTTTGTGATTATGTTATTCACCCTGCTTTCAGTGAAGAAGGCTTCACAGGGTTGCTGATAATTGCAACTATAGGTATTTTTAGAATAAGCTGTCCTTGGTAGTCTAGTTTGTTTAGCTTTCCTTTGGGCTCTGTGTTATGCGCTGGCCACGCTGATACGGCACTCAGGGGAAAGTACACTGTGTGAACCTAGAGAAAAGCAGAAGCAGGAGATGGTCTGTGGCGAGTGGGAGAGGAAAAGTGCACTTTGAACGGGGGACGCCCTGCCAGCACTGCCTTTCACACCCTCTGCCGATGCATTCCTGTTTGGATTTCTTAGGATTAGGATGATATCAAGAGTTACCTCCCTCAGGATGGTTTCTCACTGCTGTTAATTGTTGGGAACTGCTTAAAGTTGTTTTTTCTCTGAGGCTCTCAGCCAATGATTGTGTGCCATTCTCTGTACGCCCCTGTCTTAAACACTATAAGAATAAGGCTGTCCGGGTAATAAATGAAAGCTTGATCACTCATATTGAGTTTTTGTCATGCTTCCCCGCTAGAGAGCAATCAATCCGGACCCGGAATTCCGCGACATTAATCCTTATTTCCCTGTTCTTTACTTCCAAGCTTATCCCCAGTTCTATAATTAGATCTCGTCCCAACAAATTGAATTCAGCTTCTGGTACAATTAGAAAATCTCCCAATCCTATCTTAGATTCTGTTTCTATTTTTACATTTTTAACAACCCCTACCTTAAAGGGTTCTCCCTTAGCTCCTACTACTAGGGCTGTTTCTCTGGACAATTTACATCCAGAGGGTAGTTGTTGTATGGTGGATTTCTCAGCCCCCGAGTCCACTAAAAATTCTATTTCTTCTTGTTGGGGACCTATCTTTAATTTTATCAAGGGCTCATGGTGTTTCTGGGTCCCCAAAAGGTAAAGCCCCTGACCTCCCTAGTCTTCTACACAATAATAAATCATCTTGGCTTTACTCTTATTTCCTGTCCCAGGATAATACCTCCACATTTCTAACCTGAATGCTAGAGGAGAATCCTTCGGGACTGGAGGACGTTTCATGGCTACAGGAACCTTGCTTTTTCCCTGTCCCATCTTCCGGAGTGCCTTCACTCAGCCGTGTGTGCGTTCCACTCGCTTCCCCTCGTTCGTGGCTCACGCCTTCGCAGGCAATGAGAACCGCACTACTAGAGGGTCCACACTCGCTTGGGTTAGTCCGAGCTACCGGCCCCCTCTCACACACACACCACTTGTCACACTCCGGGAAACCCGACCCCGACCGAACGGAAAACCCCTGCCAAAACGGCAGTTACTTACGCGTCCCGCGTCTTCGTCCGGACTTCTGTGCACAAAATTTATGGGGTCGACCGGTCCTGTCTTGCCTTTTTGCTCATAAATTTCGGATCGTCGGTAGGAGTGAGGCAGGGAATCAAGAGTGGGGCTGCCAATTCCGGCAGGGCGCCTCCCCAACCCTCAGAACCCGGCCATTATTCCTATCCGAGTCACGGCACCAATTGTTATAAATAGATTCAACGGACTAGGAATCAAAAATTCAACTATTGAATTTTATTAATCAAATTGAGCAAAGAGCAAAGAGGCAATGCAGCGCTGGGCGACAGGGGACTCTGCGTTCCACCAACTGTCGCAACAATTGAACCAATACCCGATCCTTTTATACAGTCCGTCTTCCGTATATGTGTCCTTGATCCAGTTGTTGTTAGGGGGTCTTCTTCTGCCTCCCGGTGGTCGTATGGGTTGAAGTAAGTATTCTTCCTCCATATCTTCCTCTTGACCTTGTCTGGTGGTTTTTCCTTCTCTGGTATGTTATTCATATGAACAAATCTCATTGGTTAATTGCATAATCACTAGTCCTTGAGCACTTGAGCGTGTTTAGGCTAGCTCCCAGTTTTTGTGTAAGTTTTGTGTTTTCGCAAGCTAGGCTTCTTTATAGTAGTGTCTATCCTTTGTGGCAAGTGTTTTCGCCAGCTAAGCTTCTTTATACGTTACATGCTAAATCAGAAACTACAGTTACTTATTTACAGGTTCCTTCCCTCTTACCACGAACAAAAACATTACTTTCTCACAAATAATAAATAAAATATGAAATTTGAAACGAAATCTGAAGTGCAAAATGGCAAATGGAAGTGCAAAATGGCAAATGGAAGTGCAAAATGGCAAATGGAAGTGCAAAATGGCAAATGGAAGTGCAAAATGGCAAATGGAAGTGCAAAATGGCAAATGGAAGTGCAAAATGGCAAATGGAAGTGCAAAATGGCAAATGGAAGTGCAAAATGGCAAATGGAAAATGAAAGGTTATTTAAAAGGAAATACTCAAATGGAAATGAAATAAAAATTCTAATAAGATGAATGAAATATAAAATGAAATGAAAAAAAATTACAATAAAATGAATGAAATATAAAATGAAAAAAAATGAAGTGACATGTGAAATGAAATGAAAGATGAAATTAAATTGAAATGAAATTTGAATCTGAAATATGAAATATAAACAGAAATGGAATGGAATGATGCGAAATGACAGGAAATATGAAACGAAATGAAATGGGAAATGAAATATGAAATGAAATATCTATTGGAATTAAATACGAAATGAAATACGAAATACGAAATAAGAAATATGGAATACAGAATATGGAATATGAACTGGAATGGAATATGAAAAGAAATTTGAAATGAATATTAAAGGAAATGACAAGGAATATGAAATGACGACAAGGAATATGAAATGACGACAAGGAATATGAAATGACGACAAGGAATATGAAATGACGACAAGGAATATGAAATGACGACAAGGAATATGAAATGACGACAAGGAATATGAAATGACGACAAGGAATATGAAATGACGACAAGGAATATGAAATGACGACAAGGAATATGAAATGACGACAAGGAATATGAAATGACGACAAGGAATATGAAATGACGACAAGGAATATGAAATGACGACAAGGAATATGAAATGACGACAAGGAATATGAAATGACGACAAGGAATATGAAATGACGACAAGGAATATGAAATGACGACAAGGAATATGAAATGACGACAAGGAATATGAAATGACGACAAGGAATATGAAATGACGACAAGGAATATGAAATGACGACAAGGAATATGAAATGACGACAAGGAATATGAAATGACGACAAGGAATATGAAATGACGACAAGGAATATGAAATGACGACAAGGAATATGAAATGACGACAAGGAATATGAAATGACGACAAGGAATATGAAATGACGACAAGGAATATGAAATGACGACAAGGAATATGAAATGACGACAAGGAATATGAAATGACGACAAGGAATATGAAATGACGACAAGGAATATGAAATGACGACAAGGAATATGAAATGACGACAAGGAATATGAAATGACGACAAGGAATATGAAATGACGACAAGGAATATGAAATGACGACAAGGAATATGAAATGACGACAAGGAATATGAAATGACGACAAGGAATATGAAATGACGACAAGGAATATGAAATGACGACAAGGAATATGAAATGACGACAAGGAATATGAAATGACGACAAGGAATATGAAATGACGACAAGGAATATGAAATGACGACAAGGAATATGAAATGACAAGGAATATGAAATGACAAGGAATATGAAATGACAAGGAATATGAAATGACAAGGAATATGAAATGACAAGGAATATGAAATGACAAGGAATATGAAATGACAAGGAAAGTAATATGGAATGGAATTAAATATGGAATGGAACGATACAAGAAATGAAATGAAATAAGAAATGAAATATCATACGTAATGAAAAGAAAGGAAATGTGAAATGAAATGTGAAACGTGAAATGAAATAAATGAAATATGAAATGGAATATATAATAAAATATTAAAAATATAAATTAAAATATGAAATATGAAATGAAATATGAACCGAAAAATGAAATATGAAATGAGATACGAGATTAAATAAAAATAAAATATGAAATGGATTGAAAAATGAAATGAAATAGGAAACAAAAATACACAGGAAATAAAAAATGAAATGAAATATTAAATATGAAATTAGAAATGAAATCTGAAATTAGAAATGAAATCTGAAATATGAAATATAAACTGAAATGGAATGGAATGATGCGAAATGAGAGGAAATATGAAACAAAATGAAATGTGAAATGAAATGGAATGAATTGTATAAAATATACAATGTAATAAAGTGAAATATGAAATAAAAGGAAATAGGAAAAGAAAGGAAATATGAAATAAAATGAAAGGAAATCCTGAAATTGGAATGAAATAAAATGTGAAATGTAACGTGAAATGTGAAATGAAATGTGAATTGAAATACTAACTTATATAATAACTGACATATGAAATGGAATGTGGAATGGGGCATGTGAAGTGAAATATTAAATGGAATGACTTGAAACTTGAAATGCGATGAAATAGGAATTGCAATGAAAGTAAATGTGCTGTGAAATGTGCAATGAAATGTGAAATGTGCAGTGAAATGAGAAATATTTTCAGTGAAATGTGAAATAATACGAAATGAGAAATTATACGCAAAGTATGAAATAGTTGAAATGAATTGTCTGTGCAGCATACAGCACCTGACAACACTTAAATGTGGCACTCTGAGTCCTACCTGACTACAAACATGCACAGGTCTGCCCGTCTCGCAGGATGCATCACGGAGTGCAGAGGGAATCAGCTGTTGCAGTCAGCAGGCCGCTCTCAATGAGGTCCAAAACGTTGTGGCATCAAGGGTAAGTCCACAGGTAGCAGAAAGTAAGAGAAAATACACACCCATTTCCATCAAGGGGAAAAAGGACGACCCCGGGAACTGCTGGCCTGTTAGCAGGCTGAGATCAACGCAGGCCAAACGTGGGCAAGAACCAGAGGGCTGAGAAATGAAATGAAATATGCAATAAAAAGAACTGAAAAGGAAATGAAATGATACAAAATGAAAAGAAGAGGAGGTGAGAAAATGAAATATGAAATGAAATGGAATATGAAATCCTATGAAATATGAAATGAAATATGAACAGAACTGAAATGAAATATGGACCGAAATATGAAAAATATAAAATAAAATATGAAATAAGACAAAATATGAAATGGAATGACATGAAATATGAAATGAGATTAAATATGAAATGGAATGACATGAAATATGAAATGGAATGACATGAAATTGAAATGAAATGACATGAAATAGAAATGAAATGACATGAAATATGAAATGAAATGGAATTAGAAATGGAATGACATGAAATATGATATGGAATGAAATATGAAATTAAAAATGAAATATGAAAAGGAACATGAAACGAAATATGAAACATGAAACGAAATATGAAATGTAAAGTCAATTGGAATCAAATATAAAATGAAATATGGAATACGGAATATGAACTGATAGGAAATAAGAAACTGGAAGGAAATATGAAATGAAATCAGAAATGGAAAATGAAATAAAATGACATGGAATATGAAATAAAATATGAACAGAACTGAAATAAGAAATATCAACTGAAATATAAAAAATATAAAATAAAATATGAAATAAGACAAAATATGAAATGGAATGAAATATGAAAGGGAATGAAATATAAAATGGAATGACATGAAATATGAAATGAAATGGAATGACATGAAATTGAAATGAAATGGAATAAGAAATAAAATTTGAAATTGTATATGAAATGGAATATGAACTGAAATATGAAATGAGTTACGATGCAAAAAAAATAAAATATGAAATGGATTGAAAAATGAAATGAAATAGGAAACAGAATGACATAGGAAATAAAAAATGAAATGAAATATGAAATTTGTAAAGAAATCTGAAATCTGAAATATAAACTGAGATGGAATGGAATGATGCGAAATGACAGGAAATGTGCAATGTGAAACGAAATGTGCAATGTGAAACGAAATGTGCAATGTGAAACGAAATGTGCAATGTGAAACGAAATGTGCAATGTGAAACGAAATGTGCAATGTGAAACAAAATGTGCAATGTGAAACAAAATGTGCAATGTGAAACAAAATGTGCAATGTGAAACAAAATGTGCAATGTGAAACAAAATGTGCAATGTGAAACAAAATGTGCAATGTGAAACAAAATGTGCAATGTGAAACAAAATGTGCAATGTGAAACAAAATGTGCAATGTGAAACAAAATGTGCAATGTGAAACAAAATGTGCAATGTGAAACAAAATGTGCAATGTGAAACAAAATGTGCAATGTGAAACAAAATGTGCAATGTGAAACAAAATGTGCAATGTGAAACAAAGTGTGCAATGTGAAACAAAGTGTGCAATGTGAAACAAAGTGTGCAATGTGAAACAAAGTGTGCAATGTGAAACAAAGTGTGCAATGTGAAACAAAGTGTGCAATGTGAAACAAAATGTGCAATGTGGCATGTGAAGTGAAATATTAAATGGAATGACATGAAACTTGAAATGACATGGAATATGAAATATGAAGCGAAACTTGAAGCGAAACTTGAAACTTGAAATACAGTGAAATAGGAATTGTAATGAAAGGAAATGTGCTGTGAAATGTGCAATGAAATGTGAAATGTGCAGTGAAATAGTGAAATGAGAAATATTTTCAGTGAAAAGTGAAATAATACGAAATGTGAAATACAAAATGAGAAATTAGACGAAATGTATGAAATAGTTGAAATGAAATGTCTGTGCAGCATACAGCACCTGACAACACTTAAATGTGGCACTCTGAGTCCTACCTGACTACGAACATGCACAGGTCTGCCTGTCCCGCTGGATGCATCACGGAGTGCAGAGGGAATCAGCCGTTGCAGTCAGCAGGCTGCTCTCAGTGAGATCCGAAACGTTGTGGCATCAAGGGTAAGTCCACAGGTAGCAGAAAGTAAGAGACAATTCACACCCATTTCCAACAAGGGGAAAAAGGACGACCCCGGGAACTGCTGCCCTGTTAGCAGGCTGAGATCAGCGCAGGCCAAACGTGGGCAAGAACCAGAGGGCTGAGAAATGAAATATGCAATAAAAAGAACAGAAAAGAAATGAAATGAAGCGGATGTGAGAAAAGGAAATGAAATGATATGATATAAAATGAAAAGAAGAGGAGGTGAGAAAATGAAATGAAATGAAATGAAATGAGAGAAATGAAAAGAAGAGGAGGTGGGGAAATGAAATGTGAAATGAAATGTGAAATGTGAAATGAAATAATATCAAAAGTAATGAAATGTGAAATGAAATGCGAAAAATGAAATGAAATATGAAAAGTAATGAAATGTGAAATGAAATGGGAAATGAAATGTGAAACGTGAAATGAAATATGAAAGGTAATGAAATGTGAAACGTGAAATGCGAAATGAAGTAAATTTAAATGTGAAATGAAAAATGAAATATGAAAAGGAACGAAATGTGAAACGAAATGTGAAACGAAATGTGAAACGAAATGTGAAACGAAATGTGAAACGAAATGTGAAACGAAATGTGAAACGAAATGTGAAACGAAATGTGAAACGAAATGTGAAACGAAATGTGAAACGAAATGTGAAACGAAATGTGAAACGCAAAATGAAATGTAATGAAATGTGAAGTGAAATGAAATATGAAAAGTAATTAAATGTGAAATGAAAAATGAAATGAAATAAATTTAAATGTGAAACGTGAAGTGAAAAGTAATGAAATGTGAAATGAGGTAAATTTAAATGTGAAACGTGAAATGAAAAGTAATAAAATGTGAAATAAAATAAATTTAAAAGTGAAACGTGAAATGAAAAGTAATGAAACGTGAAATGAAGTAAATATAAATGTGAAACAAAAATTGATATGTAATGAAATGTGAAATGAAGTAAATTTAAAAGTGAAACGAAAATGAAAAGTAATGTAATGTGAAATGAAGTAAATGAAAATGTGAAACCCTAAAGGAAATGAAATGAAATCTGAAATGAAGTATATTTAAATGTGAAACGTGAAAAAAAAAGTAATGAAATGTGAAATGAAGTAAATTTAAAAGTGAAACGTGAAATGAAAAGTAATGAAACGTGAAATGAAGTAAATATAAATGTGAAACAAAAATTGATATGTAATGAAATGTGAAATGAAGTAAATTTAAATGTGAAACGAAAATGAAAAGTAATGTAATGTGAAATGAAGTAAATGAAAATGTGAAACCCTAAAGGAAATGAAATGAAATCTGAAATGAAGTATATTTAAATGTGAAACGTGAAAAAAAAAGTAATGAAATGTGAAATGAAGTAAATTTAAAAGTGAAACGTGAAAAAAAAAGTAATGAAACGTGAAATGAAGTAAATATAAATGTGAAACAAAAATTGATATGTAATGAAATGTGAAATGAAGTAAATTTAAATGTGAAACGAAAATGAAAAGTAATGTAATGTGAAATGAAGTAAATGAAAATGTGAAACCCTAAAGGAAATGAAATGAAATCTGAAATGAAGTATATTTAAATGTGAAACGTGAAAAAAAAAGTAATGAAATGTGAAATGAAGTAAATTTAAAAGTGAAACGTGAAATGAAGTATATTTAAATGTGAAACGTGAAAAAAAAAGTAATGAAATGTGAAATGAAGTAAATCTAAATGTGAAACGTGAAATGAAATGTAATGAAATGTGAAATGAAGTAAATTTAAATATGAAACGAAAATAGAAATGTAATGAAATGTGAAATGAAGTAAATTTTAATGTGAAACAAAAAATGAATAGTAATGAAATGTGAAATGAAGTAAATTTAAATGTTAAACGTGAATTCAAAATTAATAAATGTAAAATGAAGTAAATTTAAATGTGAAAAATGAAATGAAAACTAATGATATGTGAAATGAAGAAAATTTAAATAAGAAACGTGAATCGAAATGTGAAAAGAAGTAAATTTAAATGTGAAAAAAAAATTAAAAGTAATGAAATGTGAAATGAAGTAAATTTAAATGTGGAACGACAAATTGAAAGTAATGAATTGTGAAATGAAGTAAATTTAAAAGTGAAACGTGAAATGAAAAGTAATGAAATGTGAAATGAAGTAAATTAAAATGTGAAACGTGAAATGAAAATTAATTAAATGTAAAATGAAGTAAATTTAAATGTGAAAAGTGAAATGAAAACTAATGAAATGTGAAATGAAGTAAATTTAAATTTGAAACAGAAATGAAAACTAATGAAATGTGAAATGAAGAAAACTTAAATGTGAAATGAGAAATGAAAAGTAATGAAATGTGAAATGAAGTAAATTTAAATATGAAACGTGAAATGAAAAGAAATGTGCGAAAAGAAATGTGCGAAAAGAAATGTGCGAAAAGAAATGTGCGAAAAGAAATGTGCGAAAAGAAATGTGCGAAAAGAAATGTGCGAAAAGAAATGTGCGAAATGTGCGAAATGAAATGTGCGAAAAGAAATGTGCGAAAAGAAAAGTGCGAAAAGAAAAGTGCGAAAAGAAAAGTGCGAAAAGAAAAGTGCGAAAAGAAAAGTGCGAAAAGAAAAGTGCGAAAAGAAAAGTGCGAAAAGAAAAGTGCGAAAAGAAAAGTGCGAAAAGAAAAGTGCGAAAAGAAAAGTGCGAAAAGAAAAGTGCGAAAAGAAAAGTGCGAAAAGAAAAGTGCGAAAAGAAAAGTGCGAAAAGAAAAGTGCGAAAAGAAAAGTGCGAAAAGAAAAGTGCGAAAAGAAAAGTGCGAAAAGAAAAGTGCGAAAAGAAAAGTGCGAAAAGAAAAGTGCGAAAAGAAAAGTGCGAAAAGAAATGTGCGAAAAGAAATGTGCGAAAAGAAATGTGCGAAAAGAAATGTGCGAAAAGAAATGTGCGAAAAGAAATGTGCGAAAAGAAATGTGCGAAAAGAAATGTGCGAAAAGAAATGTGCGAAAAGAAATGTGCGAAAAGAAATGTGCGAAAAGAAATGTGCGAAAAGAAATGTGCGAAAAGAAATGTGCGAAAAGAAATGTGCGAAAAGAAATGTGCGAAAAGAAATGTGCGAAAAGAAATGTGCGAAAAGAAATGTGCGAAAAGAAATGTGCGAAAAGAAATGTGCGAAAAGAAATGTGCGAAAAGAAATGTGCGAAAAGAAATGAAGTAAATTTAAATGTGAATCGTGAAATGAAAAGTAATGAAATAAGAAATGAAGTAAATTTAAATGTGAATCGTGAAATGAAAAGTAATGAAATAAGAAATGAAGTAAATTTAAATGTGAATCGTGAAATGAAAAGTAATGAAATAAGAAATGAAGTAAATTTAAATGTGAATCGTGAAATGAAAAGTAATGAAATAAGAAATGAAGTAAATTTAAATGTGAATCGTGAAATGAAAAGTAATGAAATAAGAAATGAAGTAAATTTAAATGTGAATCATTAAAAGAACAGTAATGAAACATGAAATGAAGTAAATTTAAAAGTGAAACAGAAATTAAAATTAATGAAATGTGAAATGAAGTAAATTTAAATGTGAAACGTGAAATGAAAATTGATGAAATGTGAACTGAAGTAAATTTAACTGTGAAACGTGAAATGAAGTAAATTTAAATGTGAAACGTAAATCGAAATGTGAAATGAAGTAAATTTAAATGTGAAACGTGTAATGAAAAGAAATGAAATGTGAAATGAAGTAAATTTAAATGTGTATCATTAAAAGAAAAGTAATGAAACGTGAAATGACGTAAATTTAAATGTGAAAGTGAAATGGAAATGTAATGTGAAATGAAGTAAATTTAAATGTGAAAAGTGAATAGAAATGTGGAATGAATTAAATTTAAATGGTGAACTTGAAATAAAAACTAATGAAATGTGAAGTGAATTAAATTGAAATGTGAAACGCGAAATGTAAATTAATGAAATGTGAAATGAAGTAAATCTAAATGTGAAAGGTTTAATCAAAAATAATGAAATGTGAAAACAAGTAAATTTAAATGTGAAATGTGACATCAAAATTAATGAAATGAGAAATGAAGTAAATATAAATTTGAAACGAATAAAGAAAAGTAATGATATGTGAAATGAAGTAAATTTAAATGAGAAACGTGAAATCAAAAGTAATGAAATATGAAAAGAAGTAAATTTAAATGTGAAACGTGAAATGAAACGCGAAATGAATTAAATTTAAATGTGAAACGTGAAAAGAAATGTAATGAAATGTGAAATGAAGTAAATTTAAATGTGAAACGTGAAAAGAAAAGAAATGAAATGTGAAATGAAGTAAATTTAAATGTGAAACATGAATTGCAATGTAATGAAATGTGAAAAGAAGTAAATTTAAAAGTGAAACGTGAAAAGTAATATGAAATGAAGAAAATTTAAATGTGAAACGTGAAATGAAAAGTAATGAAATGTGAAATGAAGTAAATTTAAATTTGAAACGTGAAATGAAACGTTAAATGAAATGCGAAATGAAGTAAACTTAAATGTGAAACGTGAAATGAAATCTGAAATGAAGTAAATTTAAATGTGAAACATGAAATGAAATGTAACGAAATCTGAAATGAAGTAAATTTAAATATGAAACGTGAATCGAAATGTGAAAAGAAGTAAATTTAAATGTGAAATGTGAAATGAAAAGTAATGAAATGTGAAATGAAGAAAATTTAAATGTGAAACAGAAATAAAAATTAATGAAATGTGAAAACAAGAAAATTTAAATGTGAAACTTGAAATGAAAATTAATTAAATGTGAAATGAAGTAAATTTAAATGTGAAACGTGAAATGAAAACTTATGAAATGTGAAATGAAGTAAATTTAAATGTGAAACGTGAAATGAAAACTTATGAAATGTGAAATGAAGTAAATTTAAATGTGAAACGTGAAATAAAATGTAATGAATTGTGAAATGAAGTAAATTTAAATGTGAAACAGAAATAAAAATTAATGAAATGTGAAACGAAGTATATTTAACTGTGAAAAATGAATTGAAAAGTAATGAAATGTGAAATGAAGTAAATTTAAATGTGAAACGTGAAATGAAGTAAATTTAAATCTGAAAAGTAAATCGGAATGTGAAAAAAGTAAATCTAAATGGGAAACGAGAAATGAAACGCGAAACGAAGTAAATCTAAATGGGAAACGAGAAATGATACGCGAAACGAAGTAAATCTAAATGGGAAACGAGAAATGAAACGCGAAACGAAGTAAATCTAAATGGGAAATGAGAAATGAAACGCGAAACGAAGTAAATCTAAATGGGAAATGAGAAATGTAACGCGAAACAAAGTAAATCTAAATGGGAAACGAGAAATGAAACGCGAAACGAAGTAAATCTAAATGGGAAACGAGAAATGAAAAGCGAAACGAAGTAAATCTAAATGGGAAACGAGAAATGAAACGCGAAACGAAGTAAATCTAAATGGGAAACGAGAAATGAAACGCGAAACGAAGTAAATTTAAATGGGAAACGTGAAATGAAAAGTAATGATATGCGAAATGAAGTAAATTTAAATGTGAAACGTGAATTGAAATGTTATGAAACGCGAAATGAAACGCGAAATGAAACGCGAAACGTGAAATGAAATTAGAAAACTAATGAAATGTGAAATGAAGAAAATTTAAATGTGAAACGAGAAATGAAATGAGAAACGAATTAAATTTAAATGTGAAACGTGAAATGAAATGTGAAATGAAGTAAATTTAAATGTGAAACGTGAAATGAAATGTGAAATAAAGTAAATTTAAATGTGAAACGTGAAATGAAATGTGAAATAAAGTAAATTTAAATGGGAAACATGAAATGAAACGCGAAATGATGTAAATTCAAAAGTGAAACATGTAATGAAATAGGAAAAGTAATGAAATGTGAAATGAAGTAAATTTAAATGTGAAACGCGAAAGGAAATGTAATGAAATTTGAAATGAAGTAAATTTAAATGTTAAACGAAAAAAGAAATGTAATGAAATGTGAAATGAAGTAAATTTAAATGTGAAACGTGAAATGAAATTAACGAAATGTGAAATGAAGTACATTTAAATGTGATACGTGAATTGAAAATTAATGAAATATGAAATGAAGTAAATTTATATGTGAAACGTGAAATGAAATATAAAATGAAGTAAATTTAAATATGAAACGTGAAATGAAATGAGAAATGAAGTAAATTTAAATGTGAAACGTGAAATGAAGTAAATTTAAATATGAAAACTAAATCGGAATGTGAAATGAAGTAAATCTAAATGGGAAATGAGAAATGAAACGCGAAACGAAGTAAATTTAAATGGGAAATGAGAAATGATACGCGAAACGAAGTAAATCTAAATGGGAAACGAGAAATGAAACGCGAAACGAAGTAAATCTAAATGGGAAACTAGAAATGAAACGCGAAACAAAGTAAATCTAAATGGGAAACGAGAAATGAAACGCGAAACGAAGTAAATCTAAATGGGAAACGAGAAATGAAAAGTAATGATAAGCGAAATGAAGTAAATTTAAATGTGAAACGTGAATTGAAATGTTATGAAACGCGAAATGAAACGCGAAATGAAACGCGAAACGTGAAATGAAATTAGAAAACTAATGAAATGTGAAATGAAGAAAATTTAAATGTGAAACGAGAAATGAAATGAGAAATGAATTAAATTTAAATGTGAAACGTGAAATGAAATGAGAAATGAATTAAATTTAAATGTGAAACGTGAAATGAAATATGAAATGAAGTAAATTTAAATGTGAAACGTGAAATGAAATGTGAAATAAAGTAAATTTAAATGTGAAACGTGAAATGAAATGTGAAATAAAGTAAATTTAAATGTGAAACGTGAAATGAAATGTGAAATAAAGTAAATTTAAATGTGAAACGTGAAATGAAATATGAAATGAAGAAAATTTAAATGGGAAACATGAAATGAAACGCGAAATGATGTAAATTTAAAAGTGAAACATGTAATGAAATAGGAAAAGTAATGAAATGTGAAATGAAGTAAATTTAAATGTGAAACGCGAAAGGAAATGTAATGAAATTTGAAATGAAGTAAATTTAAATGTTAAACGAAAAAAGAAATGTAATGAAATGTGAAATGAAGTAAATTTAAATGTGATACGTGAATTGAAAATTAATGAAATATGAAATGAAGTAAATTTATATGTGAAACGTGAAATGAAATATAAAATGAAGTAAATTTAAATGTGAAACGTGAAATGAAATGAGAAATGAAGTAAATTTAAATGTGAAACGGGAAATGAAATTTCAAAAGAAGTAAATTAAAATGTGAAATGTTAAATGAAATGTGAAATGAAGTAAATATAAATGTGGAACGTGAAATGAAATGTAATGAAATGTGAAATGAAGTAAATTTAAATGTGAAACGTGAAATGAAAACTAATGAAATGTGAAATGAAGTAAATATAAATGTGGAACGTGAAATGAAATGTAATGAAATGTGAATTGAAGAAAATTTAAATGTGAAACGTGAAATCAAAATTAATGAAATGTGAAATGAAGTAAATATAAATGTGAAAAGTGAAAAAAAATGTAATGAAATGTGAAATGAAGTAATTTTAAGTGTGAAACGTGAAATGAAAAGTAATGAAACGCGAAATAAAGTAAATTTAAATGTGAAACGTGGAATGAAAATTAATGAAATGTGAAATGAAGTAAATTTCAATGTGAAACGTGAAATCAAAGTTAATGAAATGTGAAATAATTTTAAATGCGAAACATGAAAGCAAAATTAATGAAATGTGAATTGAAGAAAATTTAAATGTGAAACGTGAAATCAAAATTAATGAAATGTGAAATGAAGTAAATTTAAATGTGAAACGTGAAATCAAAAGTAACGAAACGTGAAATGAAGTAAATTCAAATGTGAAACGTGAAATGAAACGCAATGAAACGTGAAATGAAGTAATTTTAAATTTGAAACGAGAAATAAAATGTAATGAAACATGAAATGAAGTAAATTTAAATGTGAAACATGAAATGAAAATTAATGAAGTGTGAAATGAGGTAAATTTAAATCTGAAACGTAAAATCAAAATTAATGAAATGTGAAATGAAGTAAATATAAATGTGAAACGTGAAATAAAAAGTAATGAAACGCGAAATAAAGTAAATTTAAATGTGAAACATAAAATGAAATTTGAAATGAAGTAAATTGAAATGTGAAACGTGAAATCAAAAGTAATGAAACGTGAAATGAAGTAAATTCAAATGTGAAACGTGAAATGAAACGCAATGAAACGTGAAATGAAGTAATTTTAAATTTGAAACGAGAAATAAAATGTAATGAAACATGAAATGAAGTAAATTTAAATGTGAAATGTGAAATGAAAAGTAATGAAATGTGAAATGAAGTAAATTGAAATGTGAAACGTGAATTGAAAAGTAATGAAACGTGAAATGAAGTAAATTGAAATGTGAAACGGGAATTGAAAAGTAATGAAACGTGAAATGAAGTAAATTGAAATGTGAAACGTGAATTGAAAAGTAATGAAACGTGAAATGAAGTAAATTGAAATGTGAAACGTGAAAGGTAATATGAAATGAAGAAAATTTAAATGTGAAACGTGAAATGAAAAGTAATTAAATGTGAAATGAAGTAAATATAAATGTGAAACGTGAAATCAAAATTAATGAAAAGTGAAATGAGGTAAATTTAAATGTGAAACGTGAAATGAAAACTAATGAAAGGTGTAATGAAGTAAATTTAAATGTGAAACATGAAATGTAATGAAATGTGAAATGAAGTAAATTTAAATGTGAAACGTGAAATCAAAAGTAATGAAAAGTGAAATGAAGTAAATTTAAATGTGAAATGTGAAAAGTAATGAAAAGTGAAATGAAGTAAATTTAAATGTGAAACGTGAAATGAAAACAAATGAAATGTGAAATGAAGTAAATTTAAATTTGAAACGAAAAATGAAATGTAATGAAATGTGAAATGAAGTAAATCTAAATGTGAAACGTGAAATGTAATGATGAAATGAAGTAAATTTAAATGTGAAACGTGAAATCAAAAGTAATTAAATGTGAAAAGAATTAAATTTAAATGTGAAACGTGAAATGTAATATGAAATAATAATAAAACGTGAAATGAAAAGTAATGAAATGTGAAATGAAGTAAATTTAAATGTGAAACGTGGAATGAAAAGTAATGAAATGTAAAATGGAGTAATTTTAAATGTGAAATGAGAAATGAAATATGAAATGAAATAAATTTAAATTTTAAACTGGAAATGAAATGTGAAATGTAGTAAATTTAAATGTAAAACGTGAAATGAAATATTAAATGAATTAAATTTAAATGTGAAACGTGAAATGAAATGTAATGAATTATTAAAGTAAATTTAAATGTGAAACGTGAAATGAAATGTGAAATGAAGTAAATTTAAATGTGAAACGTGAAATGAAATATAAAATGAAGTAAATTTAAATGTGAAACAGGAAATGAAATGTGAAATGAAGTAAATTTAAATTTGATACGTAAAATGAAATGTGAAATGAAGTAAATTTAAAAGCGAAACGTGAAATGAAATTTGAAAAGAAGTAAAATTAAATGTGAAACACGTGAAATGAAATGTAATGAAATGCGAAATGAAGTAAATTTAAATTTGTAACGTGAAATCAAATGTAAGGAAATGTGAAATGAAGTGAATTTAAATTTGAAACCAGAAATGAAATAAAATGTGAAACGCGAAATGAAAAGTAATGAAATGTGATATGAAGTAAATTGAAATGTGAAAAGAAAATTTAAAAGTAATTGAATGTGAAATGAAGTAAATTTAAATGTGAAACGAGAAATGAAATATGAAATGTAATGAAATGTGAAATGAAACGTCAACCGAAAATCAAACGTCAAACGAAAAGTCAAACGTCAACCGAAACGTCAACTGAAACAACAACCGAAATTCAAAACATGAAATAAGAAAAATAATAAAGGGAAATGAAGTAAATTGTAATGTGAAACGTGAAATGAAAAGTAATGAAATGTGGAATGAAGTAAATTTAAATGTGAAATATGAAATCAAAATTAATTAAATGTGAAATGAATTAAATTTAAATGTGAAAAATGAAATGTGAAACGAAGTAAACTTAAATGGGAAACGTGAAATGAAATGAAATGTGAAACGAAGTAAATTTAAATGTGAAACGTGAAATGAAATGAAATGTGAAACGAAGTAAATTTAAATGTGAAACGTGAAATGAAATGAAATGTGAAACGAAGTAAATTTAAATGTGAAACGTGAAATGAAATGAAATGTGAAACGAAGTAAATTTAAATGTGAAACGTGAAATGAAATGAAATGTGAAACGAAGTAAATTTAAATGTGAAACGTGAAATGAAATATGAAATGAATTAAATTTAAATGTGAAACGAGAAATGAAATGTAATGAATTATTAAATAAAGTAAAATTAAATGTGACACGTGAAATGAAATGTGAAATGAAGTAAATTTAAATGTGAAAGGAGAAATGAATTGTAATGAAATGTGAAATGAAGTAAATTGAAATGTGAAACGAGAAATTAAAAGTAATGAAATGTGAAATGAAGTAAATTGAAATGTGAAACGAGAAATTAAAAGTAATGAAATGTGAAATGAAGTAAATTGAAATGTGAAACGTGAAATAAAAAGTAATGAAATGTGAAATGAAGTAAATTGAAATGTGAAACGTGAAATAAAAAGTAATGAAATGTGAAATGAAGTAAATTGAAATGTGAAACGTGAAAAGAAAAGAAATGAAATGTGAAATGAAGTAAATTTAAATGTGAAACATGAATTGCAATGTAATGAAATGTGAAAAGAAGTAAATTTAAAAGTGAAACGTGAAAAGTAATATGAAATGAAGAAAATTTAAATGTGAAACGTGAAATGAAAAGTAATGAAATGTGAAATGAAGTAAATTTAAATTTGAAACGTGAAATGAAACGTTAAATGAAATGCGAAATGAAGTAAACTTAAATGGGAAACGTGAAATGAAATGTGAAATGAAGTAAATTTAAATGTGAAACGTGAAATGAAATCTGAAATGAAGTAAATTTAAATGTGAAACATGAAATGAAATGTAACGAAATCTGAAATGAAGTAAATTTAAATATGAAACGTGAATCGAAATGTGAAAAGAAGTAAATTTAAATGTGAAATGTGAAATGAAAAGTAATGAAATGTGAAATGAAGAAAATTTAAATGTGAAACAGAAATAAAAATTAATGAAATGTGTAAACAAGAAAATTTAAATGTGAAACTTGAAATGAAAATTAATTAAATGTGAAATGAAGTAAATTTAAATGTGAAACGTGAAATGAAATGAAATGTGAAACGAAGTAAATTTAAATGTGAAACGTGAAATGAAATGAAATGTGAAACGAAGTAAATTTAAATGTGAAACGTGAAATGAAATATGAAATGAATTAAATTTAAATGTGAAACGAGAAATGAAATGTAATGAATTATTAAATAAAGTAAAATTAAATGTGACACGTGAAATGAAATGTGAAATGAAGTAAATTTAAATGTGAAAGGAGAAATGAATTGTAATGAAATGTGAAATGAAGTAAATTGAAATGTGAAACGAGAAATTAAAAGTAATGAAATGTGAAATGAAGTAAATTGAAATGTGAAACGAGAAATTAAAAGTAATGAAATGTGAAATGAAGTAAATTGAAATGTGAAACGTGAAATAAAAAGTAATGAAATGTGAAATGAAGTAAATTGAAATGTGAAACGTGAAATAAAAAGTAATGAAATGTGAAATGAAGTAAATTGAAATGTGAAACGTGAAAAGAAAAGAAATGAAATGTGAAATGAAGTAAATTTAAATGTGAAACATGAATTGCAATGTAATGAAATGTGAAAAGAAGTAAATTTAAAAGTGAAACGTGAAAAGTAATATGAAATGAAGAAAATTTAAATGTGAAACGTGAAATGAAAAGTAATGAAATGTGAAATGAAGTAAATTTAAATTTGAAACGTGAAATGAAACGTTAAATGAAATGCGAAATGAAGTAAACTTAAATGGGAAACGTGAAATGAAATGTGAAATGAAGTAAATTTAAATGTGAAACGTGAAATGAAATCTGAAATGAAGTAAATTTAAATGTGAAACATGAAATGAAATGTAACGAAATCTGAAATGAAGTAAATTTAAATATGAAACGTGAATCGAAACGTGAAAAGAAGTAAATTTAAATGTGAAATGTGAAATGAAAAGTAATGAAATGTGAAATGAAGAAAATTTAAATGTGAAACAGAAATAAAAATTAATGAAATGTGAAAACAAGAAAATTTAAATGTGAAACTTGAAATGAAAATTAATTAAATGTGAAATGAAGTAAATTTAAATGTGAAACGTGAAATGAAAAGTAATGATATGCGAAATGAAGTAAATTTAAATGTGAAACGTGAAATGAAAACTTATGAAATGTGAAATGAAGTAAATTTAAATGTGAAACGTGAAATAAAATGTAATGAATTGTGAAATGAAGTAAATTTAAATGTGAAACAGAAATAAAAATTAATGAAATGTGAAACGAAGTATATTTAACTGTGAAAAATGAATTGAAAAGTAATGAAATGTGAAATGAAGTAAATTTAAATGTGAAACGTGAAATGAAGTAAATTTAAATCTGAAAAGTAAATCGGAATGTGAAAAAAGTAAATCTAAATGGGAAACGAGAAATGAAACGCGAAACGAAGTAAATCTAAATGGGAAACGAGAAATGAAACGCGAAACGAAGTAAATCTAAATGGGAAACGAGAAATGAAACGCGAAACGAAGTAAATCTAAATGGGAAATGAGAAATGAAACGCGAAACGAAGTAAATCTAAATGGGAAATGAGAAATGAAACGCGAAACGAAGTAAATCTAAATGGGAAACGAGAAATGAAACGCGAAACGAAGTAAATCTAAATGGGAAACGAGAAATGAAAAGCGAAACGAAGTAAATCTAAATGGGAAACGAGAAATGAAACGCGAAACGAAGTAAATTTAAATGGGAAACGTGAAATGAAAAGTAATGATATGCGAAATGAAGTAAATTTAAATGTGAAACGTGAATTGAAATGTTATGAAACGCGAAATGAAACGCGAAATGAAACGCGAAACCTGAAATGAAATTAGAAAACTAATGAAATGTGAAATGAAGAAAATTTAAATGTGAAACGAGAAATGAAATGAGAAACGAATTAAATTTAAATGTGAAACGTGAAATGAAATATGAAATGAAGTAAATTTAAATGTGAAACGTGAAATGAAATGTGAAATAAAGTAAATTTAAATGTGAAACGTGAAATGAAATGTGAAATAAAGTAAATTTAAATGGGAAACATGAAATGAAACGCGAAATGATGTAAATTTAAAAGTGAAACATGTAATGAAATAGGAAAAGTAATGAAATGTGAAATGAAGTAAATTTAAATGTGAAACGCGAAAGGAAATGTAATGAAATTTGAAATGAAGTAAATTTAAATGTTAAACGAAAAAAGAAATGTAATGAAATGTGAAATGAAGTAAATTTAAATGTGAAACGTGAAATGAAATTAACGAAATGTGAAATGAAGTACATTTAAATGTGATACGTGAATTGAAAATTAATGAAATATGAAATGAAGTAAATTTATATGTGAAACGTGAAATGAAATATAAAATGAAGTAAATTTAAATATGAAACGTGAAATGAAATGAGAAATGAAGTAAATTTAAATGTGAAACGTGAAATGAAGTAAATTTAAATATGAAAACTAAATCGGAATGTGAAATGAAGTAAATCTAAATGGGAAATGAGAAATGAAACGCGAAACGAAGTAAATCTAAATGGGAAATGAGAAATGAAACGCGAAACGAAGTAAATCTAAATGGGAAACGAGAAATGATACGCGAAACGAAGTAAATCTAAATGGGAAACGAGAAATGAAACGCGAAACGAAGTAAATCTAAATGGGAACGAGAAATGAAACGCGAAACAAAGTAAATCTAAATGGGAAACGAGAAATGAAACGCGAAACGAAGTAAATCTAAATGGGAAACGAGAAATGAAACGCCAAAACGAAGTAAATCTAAATGGGAAACGAGAAATGAAACGCAAAACGAAGTAAATCTAAATGGGAAACGAGAAATGAAAAGTAATGATATGCGAAATGAAGTAAATTTAAATGTGAAACGTGAATTGAAATGTTATGAAACGCGAAATGAAACGCGAAATGAAACGCGAAACGTGAAATGAAATTAGAAAACTAATGAAATGTGAAATGAAGAAAATTTAAATGTGAAACGAGAAATGAAATGAGAAATGAAGAAAATTTAAATGTGAAACGAGAAATGAAATGAGAAATGAATTAAATTTAAATGTGAAACGTGAAATGAAATGAGAAATGAATTAAATTTAAATGTGAAACGTGAAATGAAATGAGAAATGAATTAAATTTAAATGTGAAACGTGAAATGAAATGAGAAATGAATTAAATTTAAATGTGAAACGTGAAATGAAATGTGAAATGAAGTAAATTTAAATGTGAAACGTGAAATGAAATGTGAAATGAAGTAAATTTAAATGTGAAACTTGAATTGAAAAGTAATGAAATGTGAAATGAAGTAAATTGAAATGTGAAACTTGAATTGAAAAGTAATGAAATGTGAAATGAAGTAAATTGAAATGTGAAACTTGAATTGAAAAGTAATGAAACGCGAAACGAACGAACTGCGAAACGAACGAACTGCGAAACGAACGAACTGCGAAACGAACGAACTGCGAAACGAACGAACTGCGAAACGAACGAACTGCGAAACGAACGAACTGCGAAACGAACGAACTGCGAAACGAACGAACTGCGAAACGAACGAACTGCGAAACGAACGAACTGCGAAACGAACGAACTGCGAAACGAACGAACTGCGAAACGAACGAACTGCGAAACGAACGAACTGCGAAACGAACGAACTGCGAAACGAACGAACTGCGAAACGAACGAACTGCGAAACGAACGAACTGCGAAACGAACGAACTGCGAAACGAACGAACTGCGAAACGAACGAACTGCGAAACGAACGAACTGCGAAACGAACGAACTGCGAAACGAACGAACTGCGAAACGAACGAACTGCGAAACGAACGAACTGCGAAACGAACGAACTGCGAAACGAACGAACTGCGAAACGAACGAACTGCGAAACGAACGAACTGCGAAACGAACGAACTGCGAAACGAACGAACTGCGAAACGAACGAACTGCGAAACGAACGAACTGCGAAACGAACGAACTGCGAAACGAACGAACTGCGAAACGAACGAACTGCGAAACGAACGAACTGCGAAACGAACGAACTGCGAAACGAACGAACTGCGAAACGAACGAACTGCGAAACGAACGAACTGCGAAACGAACGAACTGCGAAACGAACGAACTGCGAAACGTGAAATAAAGTAATAAAATTTGAAATGAAGTAAATTTTAATGTGAAACGTGAAATGAAATGTGAAATGAAGTAAATTTAAATGTGAAAAGTGAAATGAAATGTAAGGAAATGTTGAATGAAGTAAATTTAAATCTGAAACTTGAAATGAAATATGAAAAGTAATGTAATGTGAAATGAAATGTGAAATGACATGCAAAACGCGATATAAGAAAAGTAATAAAATATGAAATGAAGTAAATTTAAATGTGAAACGTGAAATGTAATATGAAATGAAGAAAATTTAAATGTGAAACGTGAAATGAAAAGTAATTAAATGTGAAATGAAGTAAATTGAAATGTGAAACGTGAAATCAAAAGTAATGAAAAGTGAAATGAAGTAAATTTAAATGTGAAATGTGAAAAGTAATGAAAAGTGAAATGAAGTAAATTTAAATGTGAAACGTGAAATGAAAACAAATGAAATGTGAAATGAAGTAAATTTAAATTTGAAACGAAAAATGAAATGTAATGAAATGTGAAATGAAGTAAATCTAAATGTGAAACGTGAAATGTAATGATGAAATGAAGTAAATTTAAATGTGAAACGTGAAATCAAAAGTAATTAAATGTGAAAAGAATTAAATTTAAATGTGAAACGTGAAATGTAATATGAAATTATAATAAAACGTGAAATGAAAAGTAATGAAATGTGAAATGAAAAGTAATGAAATGTAAAATGGAGTAATTTTAAATGTGAAATGAGAAATGAAATATGAAATGAAATAAATTTAAATTTTAAACTGGAAATGAAATGTGAAATGTAGTAAATTTAAATGTAAAACGTGAAATGAAATATTAAATGAATTAAATTTAAATGTGAAACGTGAAATGAAATGTAATGAATTATTAAAGTAAATTTAAATGTGAAACGTGAAATGAAATGTGAAATAAAGTAAATTTAAATGTGAAACGTGAAATGAAATATGAAATGAAGAAAATTTAAATGGGAAACATGAAATGAAACGCGAAATGATGTAAATTTAAAAGTGAAACATGTAATGAAATAGGAAAAGTAATGAAATGTGAAATGAAGTAAATTTAAATGTGAAACGCGAAAGGAAATGTAATGAAATTTGAAATGAAGTAAATTTAAATGTTAAACGAAAAAAGAAATGTAATGAAATGTGAAATGAAGTAAATTTAAATGTGATACGTGAATTGAAAATTAATGAAATATGAAATGAAGTAAATTTATATGTGAAACGTGAAATGAAATATAAAATGAAGTAAATTTAAATGTGAAACGTGAAATGAAATGAGAAATGAAGTAAATTTAAATGTGAAACGGGAAATGAAATTTCAAAAGAAGTAAATTAAAATGTGAAATGTTAAATGAAATGTGAAATGAAGTAAATATAAATGTGGAACGTGAAATGAAATGTAATGAAATGTGAAATGAAGTAAATTTAAATGTGAAACGTGAAATGAAAACTAATGAAATGTGAAATGAAGTAAATATAAATGTGGAACGTGAAATGAAATGTAATGAAATGTGAATTGAAGAAAATTTAAATATGAAACGTGAAATCAAAATTAATGAAATGTGAAATGAAGTAAATATAAATGTGAAAAGTGAAAAAAAATGTAATGAAATGTGAAATGAAGTAATTTTAAGTGTGAAACGTGAAATGAAAAGTAATGAAACGCGAAATAAAGTAAATTTAAATGTGAAACGTGGAATGAAAATTAATGAAATGTGAAATGAAGTAAATTTCAATGTGAAACGTGAAATCAAAGTTAATGAAATGTGAAATAATTTTAAATGCGAAACATGAAAGCAAAATTAATGAAATGTGAATTGAAGAAAATTTAAATGTGAAACGTGAAATCAAAATTAATGAAATGTGAAATGAAGTAAATTTAAATGTGAAACGTGAAATCAAAAGTAACGAATCGTGAAATGAAGTAAATTCAAATGTGAAACGTGAAATGAAACGCAATGAAACGTGAAATGAAGTAATTTTAAATTTGAAACGAGAAATAAAATGTAATGAAACGTGAAATGAAGTAAATTTAAATGTGAAACATGAAATGAAAATTAATGAAGTGTGAAATGAAGTAAATTTAAATCTGAAACGTAAAATCAAAATTAATGAAATGTGAAATGAAGTAAATATAAATGTGAAACGTGAAATAAAAAGTAATGAAACGCGAAATAAAGTAAATTTAAATGTGAAACATAAAATGAAATGTGAAATGAAGTAAATTGAAATGTGAAACGTGAAATGAAACGCAATGAAACGTGAAATGAAGTAAATTGAAATGTGAAACGTGAATTGAAACGCAATGAAACGTGAAATGAAGTAAATTGAAATGTGAAACGTGAATTGAAACGCAATGAAACGTGAAATGAAGTAAATTGAAATGTGAAACGTGAATTGAAACGCAATGAAACGTGAAATGAAGTAAATTGAAATGTGAAACGTGAATTGAAAAGTAATGAAACGTGAAATGAAGTAAATTGAAATGTGAAACGTGAATTGAAAAGTAATGAAACGTGAAATGAAGTAAATTGAAATGTGAAACGTGAATTGAAAAGTAATGAAACGTGAAATGAAGTAAATTGAAATGTGAAACGTGAATTGAAAAGTAATGAAACGTGAAATGAAGTAAATTGAAATGTGAAACGTGAATTGAAAAGTAATGAAACGTGAAATGAAGTAAATTGAAATGTGAAACGTGAATTGAAAAGTAATGAAACGTGAAATGAAGTAAATTGAAATGTGAAACGTGAATTGAAAAGTAATGAAACGTGAAATGAAGTAAATTGAAATGTGAAACGTGAATTGAAAAGTAATGAAACGTGAAATGAAGTAAATTGAAATGTGAAACGTGAATTGAAAAGTAATGAAACGTGAAATGAAGTAAATTGAAATGTGAAACTTGAATTGAAAAGTAATGAAACGTGAAATGAAGTAAATTGAAATGTGAAACGTGAATTGAAAAGTAATGAAACGTGAAATGAAGTAAATTGAAATGTGAAACGTGAATTGAAAAGTAATGAAACGTGAAATGAAGTAAATTGAAATGTGAAACGTGAATTGAAAAGTAATGAAACGTGAAATGAAGTAAATTGAAATGTGAAACGTGAATTGAAAAGTAATGAAACGTGAAATGAAGTAAATTGAAATGTGAAACGAATTGAAAAGTAATGAAACGTGAAATGAAGTAAATTGAAATGTGAAACTTGAATTGAAAAGTAATGAAACGTGAAATGAAGTAAATTGAAATGTGAAACTTGAATTGAAAAGTAATGAAACGTGAAATGAAGTAAATTGAAATGTGAAACTTGAATTGAAAAGTAATGAAACGTGAAATGAAGTAAATTGAAATGTGAAACTTGAATTGAAAAGTAATGAAACGTGAAATGAAGTAAATTGAAATGTGAAACTTGAATTGAAAAGTAATGAAACGTGAAATGAAGTAAATTGAAATGTGAAACTTGAATTGAAAAGTAATGAAACGTGAAATGAAGTAAATTGAAATGTGAAACTTGAATTGAAAAGTAATGAAACGTGAAATGAAGTAAATTGAAATGTGAAACTTGAATTGAAAAGTAATGAAACGTGAAATGAAGTAAATTGAAATGTGAAACTTGAATTGAAAAGTAATGAAACGTGAAATGAAGTAAATTGAAATGTGAAACTTGAATTGAAAAGTAATGAAACGTGAAATGAAGTAAATTGAAATGTGAAACTTGAATTGAAAAGTAATGAAACGCGAAACGAACGAACTGCGAAACGAACGAACTGCGAAACGAACGAACTGCGAAACGAACGAACTGCGAAACGAACGAACTGCGAAACGAACGAACTGCGAAACGAACGAACTGCGAAACGAACGAACTGCGAAACGAACGAACTGCGAAACGAACGAACTGCGAAACGAACGAACTGCGAAACGAACGAACTGCGAAACGAACGAACTGCGAAACGAACGAACTGCGAAACGAACGAACTGCGAAACGAACGAACTGCGAAACGAACGAACTGCGAAACGAACGAACTGCGAAACGAACGAACTGCGAAACGAACGAACTGCGAAACGAACGAACTGCGAAACGAACGAACTGCGAAACGAACGAACTGCGAAACGAACGAACTGCGAAACGAACGAACTGCGAAACGAACGAACTGCGAAACGAACGAACTGCGAAACGAACGAACTGCGAAACGAACGAACTGCGAAACGAACGAACTGCGAAACGAACGAACTGCGAAACGAACGAACTGCGAAACGTGAAATAAAGTAATAAAATTTGAAATGAAGTAAATTTTAATGTGAAACGTGAAATGAAATGTGAAATGAAGTAAATTTAAATGTGAAAAGTGAAATGAAATGTAAGGAAATGTTGAATGAAGTAAATTTAAATCTGAAACTTGAAATGAAATATGAAAAGTAATGTAATGTGAAATGAAATGTGAAATGACATGCAAAACGCGATATAAGAAAAGTAATAAAATATGAAATGAAGTAAATTTAAATGTGAAACGTGAAATGTAATATGAAATGAAGAAAATTTAAATGTGAAACGTGAAATGAAAAGTAATTAAATGTGAAATGAAGTAAATATAAATGTGAAACGTGAAATCAAAATTAATGAAAAGTGAAATGAGGTAAATTTAAATGTGAAACGTGAAATGAAAACTAATGAAAGGTGTAATGAAGTAAATTTAAATGTGAAACATGAAATGTAATGAAATGTGAAATGAAGTAAATTTAAATGTGAAACGTGAAATCAAAAGTAATGAAAAGTGAAATGAAGTAAATTTAAATGTGAAATGTGAAAAGTAATGAAAAGTGAAATGAAGTAAATTTAAATGTGAAACGTGAAATGAAAACAAATGAAATGTGAAATGAAGTAAATTTAAATTTGAAACGAAAAAAGAAATGTAATGAAATGTGAAATGAAGTAAATCTAAATGTGAAACGTGAAATGTAATGATGAAATGAAGTAAATTTAAATGTGAAACGTGAAATCAAAAGTAATTAAATGTGAAAAGAATTAAATTTAAATGTGAAACGTGAAATGTAATATGAAATAATAATAAAACGTGAAATGAAAAGTAATGAAATGTGAAATGAAGTAAATTTAAATGTGAAACGTGGAATGAAAAGTAATGAAATGTAAAATGGAGTAATTTTAAATGTGAAATGAGAAATGAAATATGAAATGAAATAAATTTAAATTTTAAACTGGAAATGAAATGTGAAATGTAGTAAATTTAAATGTAAAACGTGAAATGAAATGTAATGAATTATTAAAGTAAATTTAAATGTGAAACGTGAAATGAAATGTGAAATGAAGTAAATTTAAAAGCGAAACGTGAAATGAAATTTGAAAAGAAGTAAAATTAAATGTGAAACACGTGAAATGAAATGTAATGAAATGCGAAATGAAGTAAATTTAAATTTGTAACGTGAAATCAAATGTAAGGAAATGTGAAATGAAGTGAATTTAAATTTGAAACCAGAAATGAAATAAAATGTGAAACGCGAAATGAAAAGTAATGAAATGTGATATGAAGTAAATTGAAATGTGAAAAGAAAATTTAAAAGTAATTGAATGTGAAATGAAGTAAATTTAAATGTGAAACGAGAAATGAAATATGAAATGTAATGAAATGTGAAATGAAACGTCAACCGAAAATCAAACGTCAAACGAAAAGTCAAACGTCAACCGAAACGTCAACTGAAACAACAACCGAAATTCAAAACATGAAATAAGAAAAATAATAAAGGGAAATGAAGTAAATTGTAATGTGAAACGTGAAATGAAAAGTAATGAAATGTGGAATGAAGTAAATTTAAATGTGAAATATGAAATCAAAATTAATTAAATGTGAAATGAATTAAATTTAAATGTGAAAAATGAAATGTGAAACGAAGTAAACTTAAATGGGAAACGTGAAATGAAATGTAATGAAATGTGAAACGAAGTAAATTTAAATGTGAAACGTGAAATGAAATGAAATGTGAAACGAAGTAAATTTAAATGTGAAACGTGAAATCAAAATTAATTAAATGTGAAATGAATTAAATTTAAATGTGAAAAATGAAATGTGAAACGAAGTAAATTTAAATGTGAAACGTGAAATGAAATGAAATGTGAAACGAAGTAAATTTAAATGTGAAACGTGAAATGAAATGAAATGTGAAACGAAGTAAATTTAAATGTGAAACGTGAAATGAAATGAAATGTGAAACGAAGTAAATTTAAATGTGAAACGTGAAATGAAATGAAATGTGAAACGAAGTAAATTTAAATGTGAAACGTGAAATGAAATGAAATGTGAAACGAAGTAAATTTAAATGTGAAACGTGAAATGAAATGAAATGTGAAACGAAGTAAATTTAAATGTGAAACGTGAAATGAAATGAAATGTGAAACGAAGTAAATTTAAATGTGAAACGTGAAATGAAATATGAAATGAATTAAATTTAAATGTGAAACAAGAAATGAAATGTAATGAATTATTAAATAAAGTAAAATTAAATGTGACACGTGAAATGAAATGTGAAATGAAGTAAATTTAAATGTGAAAGGAGAAATGAATTGTAATGAAATGTGAAATGAAGTAAACTTAAATGTGAAACGAGAATTGAAATGTAATGAAAAAAAAATGAAATGAAGTCAATTTAAATATGAAACCTGGAATGAAATGTAATGCAATGTGAAATGATGTAAATTTAAAAGTGAAACATGTAATGAAATAGGAAAAGTAATGAAATGTGAAATGAAGTAAATTTAAATGTGAAACGTGAAATGAAATGTGAAATGAAGTAAATTCAAATGTGAAACGTGAAATGAAATTAATGAAATGTGAAATGAATGAAATTCAAATGTGAAACGTGAAATGAAAAGTAATAAAATGTGAAATGAAATGTGAAATGAACTGTGAAACTTGAAATAAATAAAGTAATAAAATTTGAAATGAAGTAAATTTAAATGTGAAAAAAAAAATGAAATGTAATGAAATGTGAAATGAAGTAAATTTTCACGTGAAACGTGGAATGAAAAGTAATGAAATGTGAAATGAAGTAAATTTAAATGTGAAAAATGAAATTTGAAATGAAGTAAATTTAAATGTGGAACGTGAAATATAATTAATGAAATGTGAAATGAAGTAAATTTAAATCTGAAACGTGAATCGAAATGTGAAACGAAGTAAATTTAAATGTGAATCATTAAAAGAAAGGCAATGAAACGTGAAATGAACTAAATTTAAATGTGAAACTTGAATTGAAATGTAAAGAAATGTGAAATGAAGTAAATTTAAATGTGAAATGTGAAACGAAATGTGAAATGAAGTAAATTTAAATCTGAAACGTGAAAGGAAATGTAATGAAATGTGTAATGAATTAAATTTAAATGTGAAACGTGAAATGAAAAGTAATGAAATGTAAAATGGAGTAATTTTAAATGTGAAATGAGAAATGAAAAGTAATGAAATGTGAAATGATGAAATTTTAAATGTGAAAAGAAAATTTAAAAGTAATGGAATGTGAAATGAAGTAATTTTAAATGTGAAACGTGAAATGACAAGTAATGGAAAGTGAAATGAAGTAAATTTAAATGTGAAACGTGAAATGACAAGTAATGAAATGTGAAATGAAATGTGAAATGAAATGCAAAACGTGAAATGAAATGTAAAATGAAATAAATTTAAATGTGATACTGAAATGAAATTTGAAATTAAGTAAATTTAAATGTGAAATGAAGTCAATTTAAATGTGAAACGAGAAATGAAATGTGAAATGAAGTAAATTTAAATGTGAAACTTGAAATGAAATGCTAAAAGAAGTAAATGAAAATGTGAAATATTAAATGAAATGTGAAATGACGCAAATTTAAATGTGAAATGAATTAAATTTAAATGTGAAACGTGAAATGAAATGTAATGAATTATTAAATAAAGTAAATTTAAATGTGAAATGTGAAATGAAATGTGAAATGAAGTAAATTTAAATGTGAAACGAGAAATGAATTGTAATGAAATGTGAAATGAAGTAAATTTAAATGTGAAACCTGAATTGAAAAGTAATGTAATGTGAAATGAAGTAAATTTAAATCTGAAACGTAAATCGAAATGTGAAATGAAGTAAATTTAAATGTAAAACATAAAAAGAAAAGTAATGAAATGTGAAATGAAGTAATTTTAAATGTGAAACGAGAAATGAAAAGCAATGAAATATGAAACGAAATAAATTTAAATGTGAAACGAGAAATGAAAAGTAATGAAATGTGAAATGAAGTAAATTTAAATGTGAAACGTGAAATGAAAACAAATGAAATGTGAAATGATGTAAAATTATATGTGAAACATGAAATGAAATGTGAAATGAAGTAAATTTAAATGTGAAACGTGAAATGAAATTAATGAAATGTGAAATGAAGGAAATTCAAATGTGAAATGTGAAATGTAATGTGAAATGAAGAAAATTTAAATGTGAAACGTGAAAAGAAAATAATGAAATGTGAAATGAAGTAATTTTAAATGTGAAACGTGAAATCAAAATTAATGAAATTTGATATGAAGTAAATTTCCATGTGAAACATGAAATGAAAATAAATGAAATGTGAAAAGAAGTAAATTTAAATGTGAAACGTGAAATGAAATGTGAAATGAAGTAAATTTAGATGTGAAACGTGAAATAAAAATTAATGAAATGTGAACTGAAGTAAATTTAAATGTGAAACGTGAAATGAAAAGTAATGAAATGTGAAATGAAGAAAATTTAAAATTGAAACAAAAATTAAAAGTAATGAAATGTGAAATGAAGTAAATTTTAATGTGAAACCTGAATTGAAAAGTAATGAAATTTGAAATGAAGTAAGTTTAAATTTGAAACGAGAAATGAAACGCAATGAAATCTGAAATGAAGTAAAATTTAATGTGAAACGAGAAATGAAATGTAATGAAAAGTGAAGTGAAATGAAGGAAATTTAAAAGTGAAACTTGAAATGAAAAGTAATGAAATGTGAACTGAAGTAAATTTAAATGTAAAACGAGAAATCAAAATTAATGAAATGTGGAATGAAGTAAATTTAAATGTAAAAAATGAAATGTGAAATGAAGTAAATTTAAACGTGGAACGAGAAATGAAATGTAATGAAATGTGAAATGAATTAAATTTAAATGTGAAACGTGAAATGAAAAGTAAAATGTGAATGAAATGTGAAATGAACTGCGAAACTTGAAATGAAATATGAAAAGTAATGAAATGTGAAATGAAATGTGAAATGAAATGCAAAATGTGAAATAAATAAAGTAATAAAATTTGAAATGAAGTAAATTTAAATGTGAAACAAAAATTGAAATGTAATGAAATGTAAAATGAAGTAAATTTTCACGTGAAACGTGGAATGAAAAGTAATGAAATGTGAAATGAATTAAATTTAGATGTGAAAAATGAAATGTGAAATGAAGTAAATTTAAATCTGAAACGTGAATCGAAATGTGAAACAAAGTAAATATAAATGTGAATCATTAAAAGAAAGGTAATGAAACGTGAAATGAAGTAAATTTAAATGTGAAACTTGAATTGAAATGTAATGAAATGTGAAATGAAGTAAATTTAAATCTGAAACGCGAAAGGAAATGTAATGAAATGTGTATTGAATTAAATTTAAATGTGAAACGTGAAATGTAATGATGAAATGAAGTAAATTTTAATGTGAAACATGAAATGAAATGTAAGGAAATGTGAAATGAAATAAATTAAAATGTGAAACTGAAATGAAAAGTATTGAAATGTGAAATGATGAAATTTTAAACGTGAAAAGAAAATTTATAAGTAATGGAATGTGAAATGAAGTAAATTTAAATGTGAAACGTGAAATGAAAAGTAAGGAAATGTGAAATGAAATAAATTAAAATGTGAAACTGAAATGAAATTTGAAATGAAGTAAATTTAAATGTGAAAGGAGAAATGAAATTTGAAATGAAGTAAATTTAAACGTGAAACGAGAAATGAAATGTGAAATAAATTAAATTTAAACGTAAAACGTGAAATGAAATATGAAATGAATTAAATTTAAATGTGAAACGTAAAATGAAATGTGAAATGTAGTAAATTTAAATGTGAAACGTGAAATCAAAATTAATGAAATGTGAAAAGAAGTGAATTTAAATGTGAAACGTGAAATCAAAATTAATGAAATGTGAAATGAAGTGAATTTAAATGTGAAACGTGAAATGAAACGCGAAATGAAGTGAATTTAAATGTGAAACGTGAAATGAAACGCGAAATGAAGTGAATTTAAATGTGAAACGTGAAATGAAACGCGAAATGAAGTGAATTTAAATGTGAAACGTGAAATGAAACGCGAAATGAAGTGAATTTAAATGTGAAACGTGAAATGAAACGCGAAATGAAGTGAATTTAAATGTGAAACGTGAAATGAAACGCGAAATGAAGTGAATTTAAATGTGAAACGTGAAATGAAACGCGAAATGAAGTGAATTTAAATGTGAAACGTGAAATGAAACGCGAAATGAAGTGAATTTAAATGTGAAACGTGAAATGAAACGCGAAATGAAGTGAATTTAAATGTGAAACGTGAAATGAAACGCGAAATGAAGTGAATTTCCATGTGAAACGTGAAATGAAACGCGAAATGAAGTGAGTTTCCATGTGAAACGTGAAATGAAACGCGAAATGAAGTGAATTTCCATGTGAAACGTGAAATGAAACGCGAAATGAAGTGAATTTCCATGTGAAACGTGAAATGAAACGCGAAATGAAGTGAATTTCCATGTGAAACGTGAAATGAAACGCGAAATGAAGTGAATTTAAATGTGAAACGTGAAATGAAACGCGAAATGAAGTGAATTTAAATGTGAAACGTGAAATGAAACGCGAAATGAAGTGAATTTAAATGTGAAACGTGAAATGATACGTCAACCGAAACGTCAAACGCCAACCAAAACGCCAACCAAAACGCCAACCAAAACGCCAACCAAAACGCCAACCAAAACGCCAACCAAAACGCCAACCAAAACGCCAACCAAAACGCCAACCAAAACGCCAACCAAAACGCCAACCAAAACGCCAACCAAAACGCCAACCAAAACGCCAACCAAAACGCCAACCAAAACGCCAACCAAAACGCCAACCAAAACGCCAACCAAAACGCCAACCAAAACGCCAACCAAAACGCCAACCAAAACGCCAACCAAAACGCCAACCAAAACGCCAACCAAAACGCCAACCAAAACGCCAACCAAAACGCCAACCAAAACGCCAACCAAAACGCCAACCAAAACGCCAACCAAAACGCCAACCAAAACGCCAACCAAAACGCCAACCAAAACGCCAACCAAAACGCCAACCAAAACGCCAACCAAAACGCCAACCAAAATTCAAAACATGAAATAAGTAAAATAATAAAGTGAAACGAAATATAATGAAACGTGAAACGAGAAACGAAATATAATGAAACGTGAAACGAGAAACGAAATATAATGAAACGTGAAACGAGAAACGAAATATAATGAAACGTGAAACGAGAAACGAAATATAATGAAACGTGAAACGAGAAAGGAAATATAATGAAACGTGAAACGAGAAACGAAATATAATGAAACGTGAAACGAGAAACGAAATATAATGAAACGTGAAACGAGAAACGAAATATAATGAAACGTGAAACGAGAAACGAAATATAATGAAACGTGAAACGAGAAACGAAGTAAATTTAAACGTGAAACGAGAAGTGAAACGTCAACCGAAACGTCAACCGAAACGTCAACCGAAACGTCAACCGAAACGTCAACCGAAACGTCAACCGAAACGTCAACCGAAACGTCAACCGAAACGTCAACCGAAACGTCAACCGAAACGTCAACCGAAACGTCAACCGAAACGTCAACCGAAACTCAAAACATGAAATAAGTAAAGTAATAAAGTGAAATGAAGTAAATTTAAATGTGAAACGTGAAATGAAAAGTAATGAAATGTGAAATGAAGAAAATTTAAAATTGAAACGAAAATTAAAAGTAATGAAATGTGAAATGAAGTAAATTTAAATGTGAAACCTGAATTGAAAAGTAATGTAATGTGAAATGAAGTAAATTTAAATCTGAAACATAAAAAGAAAAGTAATGAAATGCGAAATGAAGTAAATTTAAATGTGAAACGAGAAATGAAAAGTAATGAAATGCGAAATGAAGAAAATTCAAATGTGAAACGTGAAATGAAATTAATGAAATGTGAAATGAAGAAAATTCAAATGTGAAACGTGAAATGTAATGTGAAATGAAGTAATTTTAAATGTGAAACGTGAAATCAAAATTAATGAAACGCGAAATGAAGTAAATTTCCATGTGAAACGTGAAATCAAAATTAATGAAACGCGAAATGAAGTAAATTTCCATGTGAAACGTGAAATCAAAATTAATGAAACGCGAAATGAAGTAAATTTCCATGTGAAACGTGAAATCAAAATAAATGAAACGCGAAATGAAGTAAATTTCCATGTGAAACGTGAAATCAGAATTAATGAAACGCGAAATGAAGTAAATTTCCATGTGAAACGTGAAATCAGAATTAATGAAACGCGAAATGAAGTAAATTTCCATGTGAAACGTGAAATCAAAATTAATGAAACGCGAAATGAAGTAAATTTCCATGTGAAACGTGAAATCAAAATTAATGAAACGCGAAATGAAGTAAATTTCCATGTGAAACGTGAAATCAAAATTAATGAAACGCGAAATGAAGTAAATTTCCATGTGAAACGTGAAATGAAAATAAATGAAACGCGAAATGAAGTAAATTTCCATGTGAAACGTGAAATGAAAATAAATGAAACGCGAAATGAAGTAAATTTCCATGTGAAACGTGAAATGAAAATAAATGAAACGCGAAATGAAGTAAATTTCCATGTGAAACGTGAAATGAAAATAAATGAAACGCGAAATGAAGTAAATTTCCATGTGAAACGTGAAATGAAAATAAATGAAACGCGAAATGAAGTAAATTTCCATGTGAAACGTGAAATGAAAATAAATGAAACGCGAAATGAAGTAAATTTCCATGTGAAACGTGAAATGAAACGCGAAATGAAGTAAATTTCCATGTGAAACGTGAAATGAAAATAAATGAAACGCGAAATGAAGTAAATTTCCATGTGAAACGTGAAATGAAACGCGAAATGAAGTAAATTTCCATGTGAAACGTGAAATGAAACGCGAAATGAAGTAAATTTCCATGTGAAACGTGAAATGAAACGCGAAATGAAGTAAATTTCCATGTGAAACGTGAAATGAAACGCGAAATGAAGTAAATTTAAATGTGAAACGTGAAATGAAACGCGAAATGAAGTAAATTTCCATGTGAAACGTGAAATGAAACGCGAAATGAAGTAAATTTCCATGTGAAACGTGAAATGAAACGCGAAATGAAGTAAATTTCCATGTGAAACGTGAAATGAAACGCGAAATGAAGTAAATTTCCATGTGAAACGTGAAATGAAACGCGAAATGAAGTAAATTTCCATGTGAAACGTGAAATGAAACGCGAAATGAAGTAAATTTCCATGTGAAACGTGAAATGAAACGCGAAATGAAGTAAATTTCCATGTGAAACGTGAAATGAAACGTGAAATGAATTTCCATGTGAAACGTGAAATGAAACGCGAAATGAAGTAAATTTCCATGTGAAACGTGAAATGAAACGCGAAATGAAGTAAATTTCCATGTGAAACGTGAAATGAAACGCGAAATGAAGTAAATTTCCATGTGAAACGTGAAATGAAACGTCAAACGCCAGCCAAAACGCCAGCCAAAACGCCAGCCAAAACGCCAGCCAAAACGCCAGCCAAAACGCCAGCCAAAACGCCAGCCAAAACGCCAGCCAAAACGCCAGCCAAAACGCCAGCCAAAACAACGCCAGCCAAAATTCAAAACATGAAATAAGTAAAATAATAAAGTGAAACGAAATATAATGAAACGTGAAACGAGAAACGAAATATAATGAAACGTGAAACGAGAAACGAAATACAATGAAACGTGAAACGAGAAACGAAATACAATGAAATGTGAAACGAGAAACGAAATACAATGAAACGTGAAACGAGAAACGAAATACAATGAAACGTGAAACGAGAAGTGAAACGTCAACCGAAACGTCAACCGAAACGTCAATCGAAATACAAAACATGAAATAAGTAAAATAATAAAGTGAAATGAAGTAAATTTAAATGTGAAACGTGAAATGAAATGTGAAATGAAGTAAATTTAAATGTGAAACATTAAATGAAATATGGAATGTAATGATTTATGAAATGAAATGTGAAATGAAATGTGAAGTTGAAATGAAATATGAAAAGTAATGAAATGTGAAATGAAGTAAATTTAAATGTGAAACGTGAAATCAAAATCAATGAAATGTGGAATGAAGTAAATTTAAATGTGAAACGTGAATTCAAAATCAATGAAATGTGGAATGAAGTAAATTTAAATGTGAAACGTGAATTCAAAATTAATGAAATGTGAAATGAAGTAAATTTAAATGTGGAAAATGAAATCAAAAGTAATGTAATCTGGAATGAAGTAAATTTAAATGTGAAACGTGAAATCAAAATTAATGAAATGTGGAATGAAGTAAATTTTAATGTGAAAAATGAAATGTGAAATGAAGTTAATTTAAATGTGAAACGAAAAATGAAAATAAATTAAATGTTAAAAGTAATGTGAAATGCAATGCGAAACTTGAAATGAAATATGGAAAGTAATGAAATGTGAAATGAAATAAATTTAAATGTGAAACTATTATAATATATGAATTGAAAAGAGATATGAGATTAAATAAAAAATGGGAAACGAGATCGGAAATGGGAAGTGGGAAACGAGATCGGAAATGGGAAGTGGGAAACGAGATCGGAAATGGGAAGTGGGAAACGAGATCGGAAATGGGAAGTGGGAAACGAGATCGGAAATGGGAAGTGGGAAACGAGATCGGAAATGGGAAGTGGGAAACGAGATCGGAAATGGGAAGTGGGAAACGAGATCGGAAATGGGAAGTGGGAAACGAGATCGGAAATGGGAAGTGGGAAACGAGATCGGAAATGGGAAGTGGGAAACGAGATCGGAAATGGGAAGTGGGAAACGAGATCGGAAATGGGAAGTGGGAAACGAGATCGGAAATGGGAAGTGGGAAACGAGATCGGAAATGGGAAGTGGGAAACGAGATCGGAAATGGGAAGTGGGAAACGAGATCGGAAATGGGAAGTGGGAAACGAGATCGGAAATGGGAAGTGGGAAACGAGATCGGAATTGGGAAGTGGGAAACGAGATCGGAAATGGGAAGTGGGAAACGAGATCGGAAATGGGAAATTTAAATCAGAAATTTGAAATGAAATCTGAAATATAAAATGAAATAGAATGTAATGATGCGAAATGACATGAAATTTGAAACGAAATAAAATGTGATATGAAGTGAAATATGACTTGAAATGAGATATAAAATGATAAAAATAAAAAATGAAATGAAGTGAAATATGAAATGAAAGGAAATTGGAAAGGAAAGGAAATATGAAATAAAATTAAAGGAAATACTGAAATTGGAATGAAAGGAAATAAGAAATTAAATATGAAATTTAATATGAAATGTGAAATGAAATATGAAATGAAATACTTATTTAATAAATGAAATATGAAATGGAATGAAATATGAATTATGAAACGTGAAATATGAAACTGAATGACATGAAATATGAAATTTGAAATGAACAGAAACTTGAAAAGAAACTTGAAATGAAACGAGAAATAAAATGAAATATTAAATGGAATGCGCAATGAAACGCGAAATGCGCAATATTTTCAATGAAATATAATGGATTGAAATGTGAAATAATACGGAATGTGAAATATGAAATGAGAAATAATACGAAATGTATGAAATAGTTGAAATGAAATGTCTGTGCAGCATATAGCACCTGACAACACATAAATGTAGCACTCTGAGTCCTACCTGAGACCCAACATGCACAGGTCCGCCTGTCCCAATGGATGCATCACGGAGTGCAGAGGGAATCAGCCGTTGCAGTCAGCAGGCCGCTCTCAGTGAGACCTGAAACGCCGTGACATCCAGGGCAAGTCCACAGGTAGCAGAAAGTAAGAGAAAATTCACACCCATTTCCATCAAGGGGAAAAAGGACGACCCCGGGAACTGCTGACCTGTTAGCAGGCTGAGATCAACGCAGGCAAAACGTGGGCAGGAACCAGAGGGCTGAGAAATGAAATGAAATATGCAATAAAAAGAACTGAAAAGAAATGAAATGAAGCAGATGTGAGAAAATGATATGAAATAAAATGATATAAAATGAAAAAAAGAGGAGGTGGGGAAATGAAATATGAAATGAAATATCAACTGGAATTAAATATAAAATAAAATATGAAATGATATGTAATATGGAATATGGGCTAGAAATTGGGATGAAATTGCAAGGATATGGTGCTGGACACTGGTGTGAGACAGCCAGACATGGGACTGAAACTTGGGGAGAAGTAGTGAGGAATTTTATACGGAGTTTGGGGAAAGCGAGAGAGGATTGGGAGCTGCAATATAGGGTGAAACTGTGAGGATTTGGGCCTCACAGTTGCGAGGCTGAAGTTCAGGGTGAAACTGCAAGAAGTTGGGATGGAGTTTTGGATGAATTAGCCTGGATTTTGGAGTTTAGTTTGGGAGGAAATAGTGAGCGCTTGGGGCCAGAGTTTGAGGGAAATAATGAGGATTTGGGACTACTGCTTGGAATGAAGTAGGGTAGGTTTGGGGTAGGAACGTGGGGAGGAATAACAAGGACTAGGGGCTACAGTTTGGAATATAATAGCAAGAATTTAGAGCTAGAGCTTGGGGCAAAACAGAGAGGGTTTGATGTTGGAGTTCGGGGTGAAGCAGTGAGAACAAAGGAACTGGAGATTGGGATGAAATAGTAAACGTTTGGGGCTGGAGTTTGGCACCAAATGGCGAGAAGCTGGGATGGAGCTTTGGGGTGAATTAGGCAGGATGTGGCACTTGAGCCTGGGGTGAAATGGCAAGGATTCAGGGCCTGAGTTTAAGGGTAATAATGAGGACTTGGGACTACTGTTTGGGAGGAAACGGTGAGGGCTTAGGGCAGGGATAAGGGGTGGAATAGCAAGGACTAGGGGCTAGACTTTGGGGTAAAAAAGCAAGGATTTAGAGCTGAAGCTTAGGGTGTGCACAGTGAATACCCCAAAAGAATAATACCCACACCAAATAACGAAGGTGGACAATGTAATGTATTTTTGTATGACTTATTCAGGTGGTATAAAGACAAGCAGTAAATTAGGAAAGGCTCACCTGTCACTGAAGGCTTGCCTGGATCTCCACAGGGGAGGGTATCTCCAACAAAAGAACCTTCCCCAGTCGTGGTCAGTCCTTAAATGGGGTCTGGGAGAGGTGGAGCCAGACTCCACCCCTTCCAGTCACAGGTGCATTGCCTTCACCTGTGCTCCTGCAGCTGACTCAGTGCTTACCTCACATGATCCATCAGTGCTTCAGGCCAAGATTCAACAGTTCCCAGACACTCCACCCCTTCACAAAGTGAACCAGCGATCAAGTTAACTATAGGGTGAGCCTTCCTTCATACAGACATCCAATGCATAGTGATATCATCTGGAATGAATGATGATCGGCGTATGGCTCGTGTTCTTCCTTGGGCCAGTGCTCAGTGGTGTTTACTGGAAGCACGCGGTCACGTGATGCAGGTCCGTCCTACGCTCTGAAATGAAAAGAGGGGATATATAGAGGGGGACCCCAAAGAGAGGTGAACCCCAAAAAAGAGAACCTAAAAGAGACCCCGAGTGACCCCCAAAAGAGGGGGACCCCAAAAAAGAGAACCTAAAAGTAACCCCGAGTGACTCCAAAAGTGACCCCAAAAAAGAGGGGACCCCGAAAGAGAGATCCTAAAATGGACCCCGAGTGACCCCAAAAGCGACCGAAAAAGAGGGAGACCCCGAAAAAGAGATGCTAAAAGTGACCCCAAGTGACCCTGAAAAGTGGGGAACCCAAAAAAGAGAATTTAAAAGGGACCCTGAGTGACCCCAAAAGTGACTGGAGTTCGGGGTGAAAGAGTGACAATACAGGGCAGCAGTTTAGGGAGAAATATGGAAAATTTGGGGATGTAGACTGATGTAGAATAGCAAGAAGATAAGAAGGAGGTTTGAGTGAAATATCTAGATTTGGCACTTGAGCCTGGGGTGAAAATGCAAGGAATTAGGACTTGAATGTGAGGGTGATGGTGAGGATTTGAAGCTCCTTTTGGGGAGAAAATAGCGAGGTTTTGCGGCTGGAGCATGGGGAGAAACACTGAGGATTTAGGACTGGAGTTTGAGGTGAAAATGCTGAGGGGTTTGGACTGGAGTCTATTGTGAAAGCGGGAGAATTTAGGGCCGCAGATTGGGGTGAGAGAGTGAGGATTTGTGTCAGATGTCGGCCTGAAAGAGCGAGAAATAAGGGCCGGAGTTTTGGGCGAGATATATAAGACTGATGGCTGCAATCGGTGTTGGAATAGAATGGAATTAAGGCTGCAATTAGGTGTGGAAAAGTGAAAAGTTAGGGAAAGACACTGGGGTGAGAAAGGGAGGATTTGGACACAGAATCTGGCTGCGCAGCATGTGGCACCTGACAACACACAAACCAGGCATTCCTAGTCCTACCTGAACCTGAACATGCAGAGGTCCGCTGGTCCCGATGGATGCATGACAGTGTGCAGAGGGAATGAGCCGTTACAGTCAGCAGGCCACTGTTAGTAAGATCTGAAACACAGAGGAGTCCAGGGCAAGTCCAAAGGGCAGCAGTTCAGAAGAAAAAATTCACACCCATTTCCAGCCCACGGAGAAAGGAATACCCCTGGAACTGCAGAGCCGTTAGCGGGCTGAGATCAACGCGAGCCCAGAAGCTTGCCAGTCTCCTGCGGTCTGAGCCACACTCATCCCCTCTCCTCACAACAGCACCGCCCAGCTTTGCTACGATCCCTTTTGCTTCCTAGCGCTCACTGCAGCATACAAAAATTATGCCACGAGTAGGACTGAGCAGTGCCAAAAAGGACATCGCACCCTAGGGTGTTCAAAAAAAGAATGAAAGCCAAAGAGATTGTCAGTCAAGATATTTTAGAGATGGTTCATTTAGAAAGAATACATAGAAAGAAAGAAACAACGGAATGAAAGAAGAAAAGAAATCCGTGTACCTGGCTGTCAAAAAGAGCCTCCAAACAAGCAAAGTCTAAGCAGAGAGGACAAAGGAGTGGTAGCGAGCCCTTAAATACTGTCTGGAGGAGGCGGGGCCTGGCAGGGGAGGAGGCGGGGCCTGGCAGGGGAGGAGGCGGGGCCTGGCAGGGGAGGAGGCGGGGCCTGGCAGGGGAGGAGGCGGGGCCTGGCAGGGGAGGAGGCGGGGCCTGGCAGGGGAGGAGGCGGGGCCTGGCAGGGGAGGAGGCGGGGCCTGGCAGGGGAGGAGGCGGGGCCTGGCAGGGGAGGAGGCGGGGCCTGGCAGGGGAGGAGGCGGGGCCTGGCAGGGGAGGAGGCGGGGCCTGGCAGGGGAGGAGGCGGGGCCTGGCAGGGGAGGAGGCGGGGCCTGGCAGGGGAGGAGGCGGGGCCTGGCAGGGGAGGAGGCGGGGCCTGGCAGGGGAGGAGGCGGGGCCTGGCAGGGGAGGAGGCGGGGCCTGGCAGGGGAGGAGGCGGGGCCTGGCAGGGGAGGAGGCGGGGCCTGGCAGGGGAGGAGGCGGGGCCTGGCAGGGGAGGAGGCGGGGCCTGGCAGGGGAGGAGGCGGGGCCTGGCAGGGGAGGAGGCGGGGCCTGGCAGGGGAGGAGGCGGGGCCTGGCAGGGGAGGAGGCGGGGCCTGGCAGGGGAGGAGGCGGGGCCTGGCAGGGGAGGAGGCGGGGCCTGGCAGGGGAGGAGGCGGGGCCTGGCAGGGGAGGAGGCGGGGCCTGGCAGGGGAGGAGGCGGGGCCTGGCAGGGGAGGAGGCGGGGCCTGGCAGGGGAGGAGGCGGGGCCTGGCAGGGGAGGAGGCGGGGCCTGGCAGGGGAGGAGGCGGGGCCTGGCAGGGGAGGAGGCGGGGCCTGGCAGGGGAGGAGGCGGGGCCTGGCAGGGGAGGAGGCGGGGCCTGGCAGGGGAGGAGGCGGGGCCTGGCAGGGGAGGAGGCGGGTACAAGGCTGTGACTGGGTTTTTTTTAATTTTGCAGCTTAAATCTGGCGTAATACTGTGCTCATCTGGGTCTTGATTTTTAAGTGAAACGGTTACGGTTTAGAACTTATACGGTGCTTAAACAGGAAAGGTTCGGTGTTTGGTGCAGTTAGGCGTAGAATACTGCATGTTTGCAGCTGTTCTTCTGTTAAATATGGAGAATGTGTGTTTGAAGTTTACGATCAAATAGTGATTTCTTTGGGCTGCAGTTTGCTGGAAGTATCAAGAACGTGGTGCTGGAATTTGGTTGAAATAGTGCAGATTTGATACCAGAATTTCAGAGGGAATATCATAGATAATAGCTAGGGCTTAGTGGTGGAATTCCCACCGAGACAGCAAGGATTTGGGCTGGTGATTTGGAAGAAAGTTGAGTCTCAGGGTCAGGAAATAAGAATGAGACAGCGAGGATCGGGGCTGGAAAAGAGGGCACACAAGCGACGATCGAGTGCTGGAGAACAGGGTGAGAAAGCGAGGATATGGGGCCGAAATTTGGTGTGGAATAGTGAGGAGTTGCTTAAGAGTCAGGGCTGGAATAGCGAGGATTTAGGTTTGGATATTTAGGTTAGAGAAAGAGGAAGAGGGGCCAGTGTTTAAAGGGAGAGAATGAGGAGTTAGTGCAACAGTTTGGGGTAAGAGAGGGAGGATTTGGGTCAGAGGTGGGTGTGAAACAGCGAGGAACTAGGGCCAGAGTTTGGGGTGAGATAAATAAGATTGATGGCTGCAGTCAGTGTTGCAGTAGCATGGATTTAAGGACAGTGTTTGAGGTGGAACTGCAAGGAGTCAGGGAGAAAGACTACAGAGACAGGGAAGAGTTTGGGCCAGAAATTTTGGGTGGAGTAGCAAGGATTTGGGATCAGAATTTAGGGTAGAACAGCGAGGATTTGGGGTCAGAATTTGGGGTGGGGTCGGAGTTTGAGTGGGATATCGAGGATGTAGGGCGGGAGTTTGGGGTGGAATAGCGAGGATTTAAAGCCAGGTGATGGGGTGAGATAGCGAGGAGTTAGGGATAGAGTTTGGAATGAGACAGAGAGCAGTTAGGGCTGCAGTTCAGTGTGCAATAGCAAGGAGTTAGTGCCAGAGTATGGGGTGAGAGAGCAAGTATTTAAGGCCTGAGTTTGGGTTGAGAAACCAATGATTTGAAGTCCGAGTTTGGGGTGAGAGAGCGAGGATTTAAAGCCGGAGTTTTGGGCGGAACAGTGTGGAGTTAGAGGCGGAGATTGTGGTAGAACAGCAAGGATTTAGGGCTTGAGTTTGGGTTGGAATAATGAGGACTTAGGGTTGCGGTTTGGATAGAGATAGCGAGGAGTAGGGCTGTTCTGAGATTTAAAAGGAGAATATGGGATTGCAATACATGATGAAATCGTGAGCGCTTTGGGCTGGAGTGTGCTGTAATAATCAAGAACACGTGGCTGGATTTTGTGTTGAAATAGTGAGGACTGGGAACTGGAGTTTGGGAGGGAATATCAAGGATAATAGGAAGGATGTACAGGTGGAGTTCCGTTGAGACTACGAGGATCTTGGGATGCAGATAAGGGTGAGACAATGAGGATCTGTGGCCGGAGTATGGGGTGGAATAGCAAGGATTTACAGACGGAATTTGGGGTAGAATAGCGAGGAGTTGTGTCTGAAATTAGGGCTGGAATAGCGAGAATTCATGGCAGGAGCATGGGGAGAGACAGTGAAGATTTAAGATGAGAATTTGGGGTAAGAGAGCAAGGAATTAGGGTTGGAGTCTTGGGGAGAGAGAGCAAGGATCTGCGGCTGGAAATTGCAATGGAAGAGGGAGAACTTAGGGCCAGACACTGGGATGAGAAAGTGAGGATTTAGGTCCGGATAAAAGGGCGAGACAGCGAGGATGTGTGGCTGGGCAAAAGGGAAAGACAGCGAGGATCAGGGGCCAGAATTTTGAGAGGAGCTGGGTCCACAGTTAGGCTTGGAGTTTGGGGTGAGAGAGCGAGGATTTAAAGCTGGAGTTCTGGGTGAGAGATCAAGGATTTGGGTTCGGATTTTGTAGTGGAAAAGCCAGGATTTACGACCAGAGTTTAGGGTGGAATAGCGAGGAGTTAGTGCCAGAGTTTGGGCTGAGAGCGAAAATTTTGGGCCAGAGTTTGGGTTGAGAGACCGATGATTTAAAGCCGGAGTTTGGGGGTGGATAAGTACAGAGATAGGGCCGAAGTTTGTGGTGGAACAGCAAGGATTTAGGGCCATAGATTGGCGTGGTATAGCGAGGAGTTTTTGCAGTCGTTTGGAGTGAGAGAGACAGCAATCACAGCCAGAGTTTTGGGTGAGAGAGCAAGGATTTATAGCCGGAGTTTGGGGTGGAAGAGTGAGGATTTAAGGCAGGAATCTGAGGCGGAAGGGTGAGGATTTGGTGTCGGAATTTGGGGTGAGACAGTGAGGATTTGGACGCAGCATCTGTCTGCGCAGCGTACAGCACCTGACAACACATAAATGTGGCACTCTGAGTCCTACCTGAGACCCAACATGCACAGGTCCGCCCGTCCCGGTGGATGCATCACGGAGTGCAGAGGGAATCAGCCGTTGCAGTCAGCAGGCCGCTCTCAGTGAGACCTGAAACGCTGTGACATCCAGGGCAAGTCCACAGGTAGCAGAAAGTAAGAGAAAATTCACACCCATTTCCATCAAGGGGAAAAAGGACGACCCCGGGAACTGCTGACCTGTTAGCAGGCTGAGATCAACGCGAGCCCAAAAGTTTGTGGGTTTGTTTTCAGTCAAAATTCCCAGCCTGCATTTGCCAACATGGATTAGCACCCCAAATCCCTTGGGGAAGAAACGGTCATGAAATGGGTCTGCAGTAGCATGTAAACTTCGCATCTACATTTGCATCTAGCGAGGAGATGGGACAGGAGTTTGGGATGAAGCAGGGTTTGGGACTGGAGTTTGGGGTGGAACAGGAAGGATTGAAGGCAAAAATCTGAGGTGGGACAATGAGGATTTAGAGCCTGAGTTTGGGGTGAGGTAGCAAAGCCAGAGTTTGGGGTGAAATAGCGAGGATTTAAAGCCAGAGTTTGGGGTGAGACAGCAAGGATAAAATGGCTGAAATTCAGGGTGCCAGCACTCTGAATCAGAGGGTAAAACGGTGGGGAAAGGTTTCGCAGATGCGCTTTTCCTCTCCGCACTTCTGCTCGTGCACAGTTCCTTGCTCCTATAGCACAAAGAGGCACAAACTACGGACAGAGACTCTCAGCATTCGCTCCCAGACAGGGACAGAAGTTTGCGGTGAAAGAGTGTAGGTTTGGGACTCGAGTCTGCGGTGAAAGAGTGAAGACGTGGGCCAGTAGTTTAGGGTGAAATCATGAAAATCTGGGGCTGGAGCCTGGTGGGGAATACTGAGAAGCTGGGATGGAGTTTTGAGCTAGATCTGGCACTTGAGCCTGGGGTGAAAATGCAAGGAATTAGGTCTTGTGTGCAAGGGTAATAGTGAGGATTCAGGACTCCCGTTAGAGAGGAAATAGCAAGGGCTGGCAGCTGGAGTTTGGGGTGAAATAGTGAGAAGCTGGGATGGAGTTTTGGATGAATTAGCCCGGATTTGGCACTACAGTCTGGGGTGAAACTGCAGGATTTAGGGCCAGAGTTTGATGGTAATAATGAGGATTTGGGACTAGTGTTTGGAACAAAATAGTGAAGGTTTGGGGCAGGAATTTGGGGTGGAATAGCAAGGAGAAGGGGTGAGACCTTCGAGTGAAACAGCGAGCATTTAGTGCTGGAGTTTGGGGTGAAATCGCAAGGGTCTGGGGCTACCGTTTGGCGTAAAACAGCGAGGACATGGGACAGGAGTTTGGGATGAATTAGTGAGGTTTTGGGGGTGGAGTTTGGTGTGAAATAGCTAGAAACAGGGATGGAGTTTGGGGTGAATTAGCCAGAAGTTGGCACTTGAGTCTGGGGTGAAATAGTGAGAATTGAGGAAAGGAGCTTGGGCAAAAATACAAAGGACTTGGGACCGGAGCTTGAGGTGAATTCAGCGAGGATTTGGGACAGGACCTTGGGGTGAAAGAGGAAAGACTCAGGACTGGAGCTTGGGGTGAATTAGGCAGGATATGACACTTGAGTCTGCAGTGAAATTGCAGGAATTAGGGCCCGAATTTGAGGGTAATAGTGAGGATTTGGGACTACAGTATGGGAGAAAACAGTGACAGTTTGGGACCACAGTTTGGGAGGAAACAGCGAGGGCCTGGGTCAGGAAGTAGGGTGGAATAGCAAGGACTAGGGGCTAGACTCTTGGGAGAAAAAGCAAGGATTTAGAGCTGGAGTTTGGGGGGAAACAGCCAGGACTGGAATTAGCCAGGATTTGGCACTTGAGTCTGGGGAGAAATTGTAAGGATTAAAGGGACTGAGTCTGAGGGTAACAATGAGGATTAGGGAACTAGAGTTTGGAGGAAATAGCAAGCACTAGGCGCTAGAGTTTGGGGTGAAATAGCAAGGATTTATGGCTGGAGTTTGGGGCAAAATAGCGGGGACTTGTGGCTGGAATCAAAGGTGAAACAGTGAGGATTTAAGGCTGGATTTTGGGGTGAATGAGCAAGACTTCAGGGGTGGAGTTTGGGGTAAAACAGTGAGGATTGAAGGCTGGAGGATTGGAGTAAAGCAGCGAGGACTGGGGGCTGGAGAATTGGGGTGAGGCAGCAGGTATTTGGGGCAGGGATCTTTTTGGCAAAGAGCAAGAATTTTGGACTAAATTATGGAGTGAAATACCAGGGATTTTGGCACTAAAGTTTGAGGTGAAATAGTGAGGACACGGGAGTTAAGTTTGCAATGAAATCGTCAGGATTTGGGGCTGGAATTTAGAGAGAAACAGCTCCAATTTGGGGATGGAGTTTACTGCTAAATAGAGAAGGCTTTGGGTTGGAGTTTAGCACAGAAACAGCGAGGGTTAGGGGCTAGAATTTGGGATGAAATTGCGAGGATATGGTGCTGGACACTGGTGTGAGACAGCCAGACATGGGACTGAAACTTGGGGAGAAATAGTGAGGAATTCTATACGGAGTTTGGGGAAAGCGAGAGAGGATTGGGAGCTGCAATATAGGGTGAAACTGTGAGGATTTGGGCCTCACAGTTGCGAGGCTGAAGTTCAGGGTGAAACTGCAAGAAGTTGGGATGGAGTTTTGGATGAATTAGCCTGGATTTTGGAGTTTAGTTTGGGAGGAAATAGTGAGCGCTTGGGGCCAGAGTTTGAGGGTAATAATGAGGATTTGGGACTACGGCTCGGAATGAAGTAGGGCAGGTTTAGGGTAGGAACATGGGGAAGAATAACAAGGACTAGGGGCTACAGTTTGGGATATAATAGCAAGAATTTAGAGCTGGAGCTTGGGGCGAAACAGAGAGGGTTTGATGTTGGAGTTCGGGGTGAAGCAGTGAGAACAAAGGAACTGGAGATTGGGATGAAATAGTAAACGTTTGGGGCTGGAGTTTGGCACCGAATGGCGAGAAGCTGGGATGGAGTTTTGGGGTGAATTAGGCAGGATGTGGCACTTGAGCCTGGGGTGAAATGGCAAGGATTCAGGGCCTGAGTTTAAGGGTAATAATGAGGACTTGGGACTACTGTTTGGGAGGAAACGGCGAGGGCTTAGGGCAGGAATATGGGGTGGAATAGCAAGGACTAGGGGCTAGACTTTGGGGTAAAAAAGCGAGGATTTACAGCTGAAGCTTAGGGTGTGCGCAGTGAATACCCCAGAAGAATAATACCCACACCAAATAACAAAGGTGGACAATGTATTTTTGTATGACTTATTCAGGTGGTATAAAGACAAGCAGTAAATTAGGAAAGGCTCACCTGTCACTGAAGGTCAAGGCTTGCCTGGACCTCCACAGGGGAGGGGGATCTCCGACAAAAGAACCTTCCCCAGTCGTGGTCAGTCCTTAAATGGGGTCTGGGAGAGGTGGAGCCAGACTCCACCCCTTCCAGTCACAGGTGCATTGCCTTCACCTGTGCTCCCGCAGCTGACTCAGTGCTTACCTCACATGATCCATCAGTGCTTCAGGCCAAGATTCAACAGTTCCCAGACACTCCACCCCTTCACAAAGTGAACCAGCCATCAAGTTAACTATAGGGTGAGCCTTCCTTCATACAGACATCCAGTGCATAGTGATATCATCTGGAATGAATGATGATCGGCGTATGGCTCGTGTTCTTCCTTGGGCCAGTGCTCAGTGGTATTTACTGAAAGCACGCGGTCACGTGATGCAGGTCCGTCCTACGCTCTGAAATGAAAAGAGGGGATATATAGAGGGGGACCCCAAAAAGAGGGGAACCCCAAAAAAGAGAACCTAAAAGAGACCCCGAGTGACTCCAAAAGTGACCCCAAAAAAGAGGGGACCCCAAAAGAGAGATCCTAAAATGGACCTCGAGTGACCCCAAAAGCGACCGAAAAAGAGGGAGACCCCTAAAAAGAGATGCTAAAAGTGACCCCAAGTGACCCTGAAAAGTGGGGAACCCAAAAAAGAGAATTTAAAAGGGACCCTGAGTGACCCCAAAAGTGACTGGAGTTCGGGGTGAAAGAGTGACAATACATGCAACAGTTTAGGGAGAAATATGGAAAATTTCTCACTGAGCACTGAACGCCGCCGCCGCTCCGAGCATGCGCAGTATCGCCGGTTCGGTGCGCATGCGCGTTGCTGGTTATTTTTCTGTGCAGCGCTTGCAGTACCAACTTTCCACCACACCGGGGCAGCACTGAGCGCCGCCGCCGTTCCGAGCATGCGCAGTATCGCCGATTCGGTGCGCATGCGCAGTGCTGGTTATTTCTCTGTGCAGCGCCTGCAGTACCTGAAGTCCACCACACGGCGGCAGCACGGAGCGCCGCCGCCGTTCCGAGCATGCGCAGTATCGCCGGTTCGGTGCGCATGCGCGGTGTTGGTAATTCCCCTGACCAGCGCCTGCAGTACCGGGTTTCCACCACACTGCGGCAGCACTGAGCGCCGCCGCCGTTCCGAGCATGCGCAGTATCGCCGGTTCGGTGCGCATGCGCGGTGCTGGTAATTCCCTTGACCAGCGCCTGCAGTACCGGGTTTCCACGTCAACCGTGGCAGCACTGAGCGCCGCCGCCGTTCTGAGCATGCGCAGTATCGCCGATTCGGTGCGCATGCGCGGTGCTGGTAATTCCCGTGACCAGCGCCTGCAGTACCGGATTTCCACGACAACCGTGGCAGCACTGAGCGCCGCCGCCATTCTGAGCATGCGCAGTATCGCCGATTCGGTGCGCATGCGCGGTGCTGGTTATTTCTCTGTGCAGAGCCTGCAGTACCAAGTTTCCACGACAACCGTGGCAGCACTGAGAGCCGCCGCCGTTCTGAGCATGCGCAGTATCGCCGGTTCGGTGCGCATGCGCGGTGTTGGTAATTCCCCTGACCAGCGCCTGCAGTACCGGGTTTCCACCACACTGCGGCAGCACTGAGCGCCGCCGCCGTTCCGAGCATGCGCAGTATCGCCGGTTCGGTGCGCATGCGCGGTGCTGGTAATTCCCTTGACCAGCGCCTGCAGTACCGGGTTTCCACGTCAACCGTGGCAGCACTGAGCGCCGCCGCCGTTCTGAGCATGCGCAGTATCGCCGATTCGGTGCGCATGCGCGGTGCTGGTAATTCCCGTGACCAGCGCCTGCAGTACCGGATTTCCACGACAACCGTGGCAGCACTGAGCGCCGCCGCCATTCTGAGCATGCGCAGTATCGCCGATTCGGTGCGCATGCGCGGTGCTGGTTATTTCTCTGTGCAGAGCCTGCAGTACCAAGTTTCCACGACAACTGTGGCAGCACTGAGAGCCGCCGCCGTTCCGAGCATGCGCAGTATCGCCGATTCGGTGCGCATGCGCAGTGCTGGTTATTTCTCTGTGCAGCGCCTGCAGTACCGGAAGTCCACCACACGGCGGCAGCACGGAGCGCCGCCGCCGTTCCGAGCATGCGCAGTATCGCCGGTTCGGTGCGCATGCGCGGTGTTGGTAATTCCCCTGACCAGCGCCTGCAGTACCGGGTTTCCACCACACTGCGGCAGCACTGAGCGCCGCCGCCGTTCCGAGCATGCGCAGTATCGCCGGTTCGGTGCGCATGCGCGGTGCTGGTAATTCCCTTGACCAGCGCCTGCAGTACCGGGTTTCCACGTCAACCGTGGCAGCACTGAGCGCCGCCGCCGTTCTGAGCATGCGCAGTATCGCCGATTCGGTGCGCATGCGCGGTGCTGGTAATTCCCGTGACCAGCGCCTGCAGTACCGGATTTCCACGACAACCGTGGCAGCACTGAGCGCCGCCGCCCTTCTGAGCATGCGCAGTATCGCCGATTCGGTGCGCATGCGCGGTGCTGGTTATTTCTCTGTGCAGAGCCTGCAGTACCAAGTTTCCACGACAACCGTGGCAGCACTGAGAGCCGCCGCCGTTCTGAGCATGCGCAGTATCGCCGGTTCGGTGCGCATGCGCGGTGTTGGTAATTCCCCTGACCAGCGCCTGCAGTACCGGGAGTCCACCACACGGCGGCAGCACTGAGTGCCGCCGCCGTTCCGAGCATGCGCAGTATCGCCGGTACGGTGAGCATGCCCGGTGCTGGTTATTTCTCTGTGCAGCGCCTGCAGTACCAAGATTCCGCCACACCGGGGCAGCACTGAGCGCCGCCGCCGTTCTGAGCATGCGCAGTATCGCCGGTTTGGCTCGCATGCGCGGTGCTGGTAATTCCCCTGACCAGCGCCTGCAGTACCGGATTTCCACGACAGCCGTGGCAGCACTGAGCGCCTCCGCCGTTCTGAGCATGCGCAGTATCGCCGGTTCGGTGCGCATGCGCGGTGCTGGTCTTTTTTCTGTGCAGAGCCTGCAGTACCGGGAGTCCACCACACGGCGGCAGCACTGAGAGCCGCCGCCGTTCCGAGCATGCGCAGTATCGCCGGTTCGGTGCGCATGCGCGGTGCTGGTTATTTCTCTGTGCTGCGCCTGCAGTACCAGGTTTCCACCACACGGCGGCAGCACTGAGCGCCGCCGCCGTTCTGAGCATGCGCAGTATCGCCGGTTCGGTGCGCATGCGCGGTGCTGGTTATTTTTCTGTGCAGCGCCAGCAGTACCGGGAGTCCACCACACGGAGGCAGCACTGAGCGCCGCCGCCGTTCCGAGCATGCGCAGTATCGCCGGTTCGGTGCGCATGCGCGGTGCTGGTAATTCCCCAGACCAGCGCCTGCAGTACCGGGAGTCCACCACACGGGGGCAGCACTGAGCGCCGCCGCGGTTCCGTGCATGCGCAGTATCGCCGATTCGGTGCGCATGCGCGTTGCTGGTTTTTTTTCTGTGCAGCGCTTGCAGTACCAAGTTTCCGCCACACCGGGGCAGCACTGAGAGCCGCCGCCGTTCTGAGCATGCGCAGTATCGCCGGTTCGGTGCGCATGCGCGGTGCTGGTTATTTTCCTGTGCAGCGCCTGCAGTACCTGGAGTCCACCACACGGAGGCAGCACTGAGCGCCGCCGCCGTTCTGAGCATGCGCAGTATCGCCGGTTCGGTGCGCATGCGCGGTGCTGGTAATTCCCCTGACCAGCGCCTGCAGTACCGGGTTTCCACGACAACCGTGGCAGCACTGAGCGCCGCCGCCGTTCTGAGCATGCGCAGTATCGCCGATTCGGTGCGCATGCGCGTTGCTGGTTTTTTTTCTGTGCAGCGCTTGCAGTACCAAGTTTCCGCCACACCGGGGCAGCACTGAGAGCCGCCGCCGTTCTGAGCATGCGCAGTATCGCCGGTTCGGTGCGCATGCGCGGTGCTGGTAATTCCCCTGACCAGCGCCTGCAGTACCGGGTTTCCACCACATCGGTGCAGCACTTAGAGCCGCCGCCGTTCTGAGCATGCGCAGTATCGCCGGTTCGGTACGCATGCGCGGTGCTGGTAATTCCCCTGACCAGCGCCTGCAGTATCGCATTTCCACGACAACCGTGGCAGCACTGAACGCCGCCGCCGTTCTGAGCATGCGCAGTATCGCCGTTTCGGTGCGCATGCGCGGTGCTGGTAATTCCCCTGACCAGCGCCTGCAGTACCGGGTTTCCACCACACTGCGGCAGCACTGAGCGCCGCCGCCGTTCTGAGCATGCGCAGTATCGCCGATTCGGTGCGCATGCGCGGTGCTGGTAATTCCCCTGACCAGCGCCTGCAGTACCGGGAGTCCACCACACCGGGGCAGCACTGAGCGCCGCCGCCCTTCTGAGCATGCGCAGTATCGCCGGTTCGGTGCGCATGCGCGGTGCTGGTTTTTTTTCTGTGCAGAGCCTGCAGTACCAAGTTTCCACGACAACCGTGGCAGCACTGAGTGCCGCCGCCGTTCCGAGCATGCGCAGTATCGCCGGTACGGTGAGCATGCCCGGTGCTGGTTATTTCTCTGTGCAGCGCCTGCAGTACCAAGATTCCGCCACACGGAGGCAGCACTGAGCGCCGCCGCGGTTCCGTGCATGCGCAGTATCGCCGATTCGGTGCGCATGCGCGTTGCTGGTTTTTTTTCTGTGCAGCGCTTGCAGTACCAAGTTTCCGCCACACCGGGGCAGCACTGAGAGCCGCCGCCGTTCTGAGCATGCGCAGTATCGCCGGTTCGGTGCGCATGCGCGGTGCTGGTTATTTTCCTGTGCAGCGCCTGCAGTACCTGGAGTCCACCACACGGAGGCAGCACTGAGCGCCGCCGCCGTTCTGAGCATGCGCAGTATCGCCGGTTCGGTGCGCATGCGCGGTGCTGGTAATTCCCCTGACCAGCGCCTGCAGTACCGGGTTTCCACGACAACCGTGGCAGCACTGAGCGCCGCCGCCGTTCTGAGCATGCGCAGTATCGCCGATTCGGTGCGCATGCGCGTTGCTGGTTTTTTTTCTGTGCAGCGCTTGCAGTACCAAGTTTCCGCCACACCGGGGCAGCACTGAGAGCCGCCGCCGTTCTGAGCATGCGCAGTATCGCCGGTTCGGTGCGCATGCGCGGTGCTTGTAATTCCCCTGACCAGCGCCTGCAGTACCGGGTTTCCACCACATCGGTGCAGCACTTAGAGCCGCCGCCGTTCTGAGCATGCGCAGTATCGCCGGTTCGGTACGCATGCGCGGTGCTGGTAATTCCCCTGACCAGCGCCTGCAGTATCGCATTTCCACGACAACCGTGGCAGCACTGAACGCCGCCGCCGTTCTGAGCATGCGCAGTATCGCCGTTTCGGTGCGCATGCGCGGTGCTGGTCATTCCCCTGACCAGCGCCTGCAGTACCGGATTTCCACCACACTGCGGCAGCACTGAGCGCCGCCGCCGTTCTGAGCATGCGCAGTATCGCCGATTCGGTGCGCATGCGCGGTGCTGGTAATTCCCCTGACCAGCGCCTGCAGTACCGGGAGTCCACCACACCGGGGCAGCACTGAGCGCCGCCGCCCTTCTGAGCATGCGCAGTATCGCCGGTTCGGTGCGCATGCGCGGTGCTGGTTTTTTTTCTGTGCAGAGCCTGCAGTACCAAGTTTCCACGACAACCGTGGCAGCACTGAGTGCCGCCGCCGTTCCGAGCATGCGCAGTATCGCCGGTACGGTGAGCATGCCCGGTGCTGGTTATTTCTCTGTGCAGCGCCTGCAGTACCAAGATTCCGCCACACCGGGGCAGCACTGAGCGCCGCCGCCGTTCTGAGCATGCGCAGTATCGCCGGTTTGGCTCGCATGCGCGGTGCTGGTAATTCCCCTGACCAGCGCCTGCAGTACCGGATTTCCACGACAACCGTGGCAGCACTGAGCGCCTCCGCCGTTCCGAGCATGCGCAGTATCGCCGATTCGGTGCGCATGCGCGGTGCTAGTAATTCCCCTGACCAGCGCCTGCAGTACCGGGTTTCCACGACAACCGTGGCAGCACTGAGCGCCGCCACCGTTCTGAGCATGCGCAGTATCGCCGTTTCGGTGCACATGCGCGGTGCTGGTCTTTTTTCTGTGCAGCGCCTGCAGTACCGGGTTTCCACCACACGGCGGCAGCACTGAGAGCCGCCGCCGTTCCGAGAATGCGCAGTATCGCCGATTCGGTGCGCATGCGCGGTGCTGGTTATTCCCCTGACCTGCGCCTGCAGTACCGGATTTCCACGACAACCGTGGCAACACTGAGCGCCGCCGCCGTTCCGAGCATGCGCAGTATCGCCGGTTCGGTGCGCATGCGCGGTGCTGTTTATTTTTCTGTGCAGCGCCTGCAGTATTGGGATCCCACCACACGGCGGCAGCACTGAGCGCCGCCGCCATTCCGAGCATGCGCAGTATCGCCGATTCGGTGCGCATGCGCGGTGCTGGTTATTTTTCTGTGCAGCGCCTGCAGTATTGGGATCCCACCACACGGTGGCAGCACTGAGCCCCGCCGCCGTTCAGAGCATGCGCAGTACCGACGATTCGGTGCGCATGCGCGGTGCTGGTTATTTTTCTGTGCAGCGCCTGCAGTACCGGGTTACCACCACACGGCGGCAGCACTGAGCCCCGCCGCCGTTCCGAGCTTGCGCAGTATCGCCGATTCGGTGCGCATGCGCGGTGCTGGTAATTCCCCTGACCAGCGCCTGCAGTACCGGGTTTCCACCACACGGCGGCAGCACTGAGAGCCGCCGCCGTTCCGAGCATGCGCAGTATCGCCGATTCGGTGCGCATGCGCGGTGCTGGTCTTTTTTCTGTGCAGCGCCTGCAGTACCGGGTTTCCACCACACGGCGGCAGCACTGAGAGCCGCCGCCGTTCCGAGCATGCGCAGTATCGCCGATTCGGTGCGCATGCGCGGTGCTGGTTATTTTTCTGTGCAGCGCCTGCAGTACCGGGTTTCCACCACACGGCGGCAGAACTGAGCGCCGCCGCCGTTCTGAGCATGCGCAGTTTCGCCGGATAGATTGATGGCTGCAGTCAGTGTTGCAGTAGCATGGATTTAAGGACAGTGTTTGAGGTGGAACTGCAAGGAGTCAGGGAGAAAGACGACAGAGACAGGGAAGAGTTTGGGCCAGAAATTTTAGGTGGAGTAGCAAGGATTTGGGATCAGAATTTAGGGTAGAACAGCGAGGATTTGGGGTGGGGTCGGAGTTTGAGTGGGATATCGAGGATGTAGGGCGGGAGTTTGGGGTGGAATAGCGAGGATTTAAAGCCAGATGATGGGGTGAGATAGCGAGGAGTTAGGGATAGAGTTTGGAATGAGACAGAGAGCAGTTAGGGCTGCAGTTCAGTGTGCAATAGCAAGGAGTTAGTGCCAGAGTATGGGGTGAGAGAGCAAGTATTTAAGGCCTGAGTTTGGGTTGAGAAACCAATGATTTGAAGTCCGAGTTTGGGGTGAGAGAGCGAGGATTTAAAGCCGGAGTTTTGGGCGGAACAGTGTGGAGTTAGAGGCGGAGATTGTGGTAGAACAGCAAGGATTTAGGGCTTGAGTTTGGGTTGGAATAATGAGGACTTAGGGTTGCGGTTTGGATAGAGATAGCGAGGAGTAGGGCTGTTCTGAGATTTAAAAGGAGAATATGGGATTGCAATACATGATGAAATCGTGAGCGCTTTGGGCTGGAGTGTGCTGTAATAATCAAGAACACGTGGCTGGATTTTGTGTTGAAATAGTGAGGACTGGGAACTGGAGTTTGGGAGGGAATATCAAGGATAATAGGAAGGATGTACAGGTGGAGTTCCGTTGAGACTACGAGGATCTTGGGATGCAGATAAGGGTGAGACAATGAGGATCTGTGGCCGGAGTATGGGGTGGAATAGCAAGGATTTACAGACGGAATTTGGGGTAGAATAGCGAGGAGTTGTGTCTGAAATTAGGGCTGGAATAGCGAGAATTCATGGCAGGAGCATGGGGAGAGACAGTGAAGATTTAAGATGAGAATTTGGGGTAAGAGAGCAAGGAATTAGGGTTGGAGTCTTGGGGAGAGAGAGCAAGGATCTGCGGCTGGAAATTGCAGTGGAAGAGGGAGAACTTAGGGCCAGACACTGGGATGAGAAAGTGAGGATTTAGGTCCGGATAAAAGGGCGAGACAGCGAGGATGTGTGGCTGGGCAAAAGGGAAAGACAGCGAGGATCAGGGGCCAGAATTTTGAGAGGAGCTGGGTCCACAGTTAGGCTTGGAGTTTGGGGTGGGAGAGCGAGGATTTAAAGCTGGAGTTCTGGGTGAGAGATCAAGGATTTGGGTTCGGATTTTGTAGTGGAAAAGCCAGGATTTACGACCAGAGTTTAGGGTGGAATAGCGAGGAGTTAGTGCCAGAGTTTGGGCTGAGAGCGAAAATTTTGGGCCAGAGTTTGGGTTGAGAGACCGATGATTTAAAGCCGGAGTTTGGGGGTGGATAAGTACAGAGATAGGGCCGAAGTTTGTGGTGGAACAGCAAGGATTTAGGGCCATAGATTGGCGTGGTATAGCGAGGAGTTTTTGCAGTCGTTTGGAGTGAGAGAGACAGCAATCACAGCCAGAGTTTTGGGTGAGAGAGCAAGGATTTATAGCCGGAGTTTGGGGTGGAAGAGTGAGGATTTAAGGCAGGAATCTGAGGCGGAAGGGTGAGGATTTGGTGTCGGAATTTGGGGTGAGACAGTGAGGATTTGGACGCAGCATCTGTCTGCGCAGCGTACAGCACCTGACAACACATAAATGTGGCACTCTGAGTCCTACCTGAGACCCAACATGCACAGGTCCGCCCGTCCCGGTGGATGCATCACGGAGTGCAGAGGGAATCAGCCGTTGCAGTCAGCAGGCCGCTCTCAGTGAGACCTGAAACGCTGTGACATCCAGGGCAAGTCCACAGGTAGCAGAAAGTAAGAGAAAATTCACACCCATTTCCATCAAGGGGAAAAAGGACGACCCCGGGAACTGCTGACCTGTTAGCAGGCTGAGATCAACGCGAGCCCAAAAGTTTGTGGGTTTGTTTTCAGTCAAAATTCCCAGCCTGCATTTGCCAACATGGATTAGCACCCCAAATCCCTTGGGGAAGAAACGGTCATGAAATGGGTCTGCAGTAGCATGTAAACTTCGCATCTACATTTGCATCTAGCGAGGAGATGGGACAGGAGTTTGGGATGAAGCAGGGTTTGGGACTGGAGTTTGGGGTGGAACAGGAAGGATTGAAGGCAAAAATCTGAGGTGGGACAATGAGGATTTAGAGCCTGAGTTTGGGGTGAGGTAGCAAAGCCAGAGTTTGGGGTGAAATAGCGAGGATTTAAAGCCAGAGTTTGGGGTGAGACAGCAAGGATAAAATGGCTGAAATTCAGGGTGCCAGCACTCTGAATCAGAGGGTAAAACGGTGGGGAAAGGTTTCGCAGATGCGCTTTTCCTCTCCGCACTTCTGCTCGTGCACAGTTCCTTGCTCCTATAGCACAAAGAGGCACAAACTACGGACAGAGACTCTCAGCATTCACTCCCAGACAGGGACAGAAGTTTGCGGTGAAAGAGTGTAGGTTTGGGACTCGAGTCTGCGGTGAAGGAGTGAAGACGTGGGCCAGTAGTTTAGGGTGAAATCATGAAAATCTGGGGCTGGAGCCTGGTGGGGAATACTGAGAAGCTGGGATGGAGTTTTGAGCTAGATCTGGCACTTGAGCCTGGGGTGAAAATGCAAGGAATTAGGTCTTGTGTGCGAGGGTAATAGTGAGGATTCAGGACTCCCGTTAGAGAGGAAGTAGCAAGGGCTGGCAGCTGGAGTTTGGGGTGAAATAGTGAGAAGCTGGGATGGAGTTTTGGATGAATTAGCCCGGATTTGGCACTACAGTCTGGGGTGAAACTGCAGGATTTAGGGCCAGAGTTTGATGGTAATAATGAGGATTTGGGACTAGTGTTTGGAACAAAATAGTGAAGGTTTGGGGCAGGAATTTGGGGTGGAATAGCAAGGAGAAGGGGTGAGACCTTCGGGTGAAGCAGCGAGCATTTAGTGCTGGAGTTTGGGGTGAAATCGTAAGGGTCTGGGGCTACCGTTTGGCGTAAAACAGCGAGGACATGGGACAGGAGTTTGGGATGAATTAGTGAGGTTTTGGGGGTGGAGTTTGGTGTGAAATAGCTAGAAACAGGGATGGAGTTTGGGGTGAATTAGCCAGAAGTTGGCACTTGAGTCTGGGGTGAAATAGTGAGAATTGAGGAAAGGAGCTTGGGCAAAAATACAAAGGACTTGGGACCGGAGCTTGAGGTGAATTCAGCGAGGATTTGGGACAGGACCTTGGGGTGAAAGAGGAAAGACTCAGGACTGGAGCTTGGGGTGAATTAGGCAGGATATGACACTTGAGTCTGCAGTGAAATTGCAGGAATTAGGGCCCGAATTTGAGGGTAATAGTGAGGATTTGGGACTACAGTATGGGAGAAAACAGTGACAGTTTGGGACCACAGTTTGGGAGGAAACAGCGAGGGCCTGGGTCAGGAAGTAGGGTGGAATAGCAAGGACTAGGGGCTAGACTCTTGGGAGAAAAAGCAAGGATTTAGAGCTGGAGTTTGGGGGGAAACAGCATGGATTCAGGACTGGAGTTTGGGGGTGGAATACTGAGAAGATGGGATGGAGTTTTGGGGTGAATTAGCCAGGATTTGGCACTTGAGTCTGGGGAGAAATTGTAAGGATTAAAGGGACTGAGTCTGAGGGTAATAATGAGGATTAGGGAACTAGAGTTTGGAGGAAATAGCAAGCACTAGGCGCTAGAGTTTGGGGTGAAATAGCAAGGATTTATGGCTGGAGTTTGGGGCAAAATAGCGGGGACTTGTGGCTGGAATCAAAGGTGAAACAGTGAGGATTTAAGGCTGGATTTTGGGGTGAATGAGCAAGACTTCAGGGGTGGAGTTTGGGGTGAAACAGTGAGGATTGAAGGCTGGAGGATTGGAGTAAAGCAGCGAGGACTGGGGGCTGGAGAATTGGGGTGAGGCAGCAGGTATGTGGGGCAGGGGATCTTTTTGGCAAAGAGCAAGAATTTTGGACTAAATTATGGAGTGAAATATCAGGGATTTTGGCACTAAAATTTGAGGTGAAATAGTGAGGATACGGGAGTTAAGTTTGCAATGAAATCGTCAGGATTTGGGGCTGGAATTTAAGAGAAACAGCTACGATTTGGGGAAGGAGTTTACTGCTAAATAGAGAAGGCTTTGGGTTGGAGTTTAGCACAGAAACAGCGAGGGTTAGGGGCTAGAATTTGAGATGAAATTGCGAGGATATGATGCTGGACACTGGTGTGAGACAGCCAGACATGGGACTGAAACTTGGGGAGAAGTAGTGAGGAATTTTATACGGAGTTTGGGGAAAGCGAGAGAGGATTGGGAGCTGCAATATAGGGTGAAACTGTGAGGATTTGGGCCTCACAGTTGCGAGGCTGAAGTTCAGGGTGAAACTGCAAGAAGTTGGGATGGAGTTTTGGATGAATTAGCCTGGATTTTGGAGTTTAGTTTGGGAGGAAATAGTGAGCGCTTGGGGCCAGAGTTTGAGGGAAATAATGAGGATTTGGGACTACTGCTCGAAATGAAGTAGGGCAGGTTTGGGCTAGGAACGTGGGGAGGAATAACAAGGACTAGGGGCTACAGTTTGGGATATAATAGCAAGAATTTAGAGCTGGAGTTTGGGGCGAAACAGAGAGGGTTTGATGTTGGAGTTTGGGGTGAAACAGTGAGAACAAAGGAACTGGAGATTGGGATGAAATAGTAAACGTTTGGGGCTGGAGTTTGGCACCAAATGGCGAGAAGCTGGGATGGAGCTTTGGGGTGAATTAGGCAGGATGTGGCACTTGAGCCTGGGGTGAAATGGCAAGGATTCAGGGCCTGAGTTTAAGGGTAATAATGAGGACTTGGGACTACTGTTTGGGAGGAAACGGTGAGGGCTTAGGGCAGGAATATGGGGTGGAATAGCAAGGACTAGGGGCTAGACTTTGGGGTAAAGAAGCAAGGATTTAGAGCTGAAGCTTAGGGTGTGCACAGTGAATACCCCAAAAGAATAATACCCACACCAAATAACGAAGGTGGACAATGTATTTTTGTATGACTTATTCAGGTGGTATAAAGACAAGCAGTAAATTAGGAAAGGCTCACCTGTCACTGAAGGTCAAGGCTTGCCTGGACCTCCACAGGGAAGGGGGATCTCCAACAAAAGAACCTTCCCCAGTCGTGGTCAGTCCTTAAATGGGGTCTGGGAGAGGTGGAGCCAGACTCCACCCCTTCCAGTCACAGGTGCATTGCCTTCACCTGTGCTCCTGCAGCTTACTCAGTGCTTACCTCACATAATCCATCAGTGCTTCAGGCCAAGATTCAACAGTTCCCAGACACTCCACCCCTTCACAAAGTGAACCAGCGATCAAGTTAACTATAGGGTGAGCCTTCCTTCATACAGACATCCAATGCATAGTGATATCATCTGGAATGAATGATGATCGGCGTATGGCTCGTGTTCTTCCTTGGGCCAGTGCTCAGTGGTGTTTACTGGAAGCACGCGGTCACGTGATGCAGGTCCGTCCTACGCTCTGAAATGAAAAGAGGGGATATATAGAGGGGGACCCCAAAGAGAGGTGAACCCCAAAAAAGAGAACCTAAAAGAGACCCCGAGTGACCCCCAAAAGAGGGGGACCCCAAAAAAGAGAACCTAAAAGTAACCCCGAGTGACTCCAAAAGTGACCCCAAAAAAGAGGGGACCCCAAAAGAGAGATCCTAAAATGGACCCCGAGTGACCCAAAAGTGACCGAAAAAGAGGGAGACCCCGAAAAAGAGATGCTAAAAGTGACCCCAAGTGACCCTGAAAAGTGGGGAACCCAAAAAAGAGAATTTAAAAGGGACCCTGAGTGACCCCAAAAGTGACTGGAGTTCGGGGTGAAAGAGTGACAATACAGGGCAGCAGTTTAGGGAGAAATATGGAAAATTTGGGGATGTAGACTGATGTAGAATAGCAAGAAGATAAGAAGGAGGTTTGAGTGAAATATCTAGATTTGGCACTTGAGCCTGGGGTGAAAATGGAAGGAATTAGGACTTGAATGTGAGGGTGATGGTGAGGATTTGAAGCTCCTTTTGGGGAGAAAATAGCGAGGTTTTGCGGCTGGAGCAGGGGGAGAAACACTGAGGATTTAGGACTGGAGTTTGAGGTGAAAATGCTGAGGGGTTTGGACTGGAGTCTATTGTGAAAGCGGGAGAATTTAGGGCCGCAGACTGGGGTGAGAGAGTGAGGATATGGGTCAGAGGTCAGCCTAAAAGAGCGAGGAATAAGGGCCGGAGTTTTGGGAGAGATATATAAAATTAATGGCTGAATCAGAATTTGATCCGGAATTTGGTGTGGAATAGCAAGGAGTTGCTTAACAGTCAGGGCTGGAATAGCTAGGATTTAGGTTTGGATTTTCGCGTTAGAGAAAGAGGAAGACGGTCAGAATTTAAAGGGAGAGAATGAGGAGTTAGTGCAACAGTTTAAGGTAAGAGATGAAGGATTTGGGTCAGAGGTGGGTTTGAAACAGCAGGAAAATAGGGCAGAAACTTTGGGTGAGCAAAATAAGATAAATGGCAGCAGTCAGTGTTAAAGTAGCATGGATTTAAGGACAGAGTTTGAGGTGGAGGAGCGAGGAGTTTGGGACTGAGATTGGGGTGGAACAGCGAGGAGTTAGGGAGAAAGACAGCGGAGGAACAGGGAAGTTTGGGCCAGAAAACTTGGGTGAGACAGCGAGGATTTGGACGGAGCATCTGGCTGCACAGCATGAGGCACCTGAAAACACACAAACCAGGCATTCCTAGTCCTACCTGAACCTGAACATGCAGAGCTCCGCTGGTCCCAATGGATGCATGACAGTGTGCAGAGGGAATGAGCCATTGCAGTCAGCAAACCGCTGTTAGTAAGATCTGAAACACAGTGGAGTCCAGGGCAAGTCCAAAGGGCAGCAGTTCAGAAGAAAACATTCACACTCATTTCATGCCTGCAGTACCGGGACTCCACCACACGGCGGCAGAACTGAGCTCCGCCGCCTTTCCGAGCATGCGCAGTATCGCCGATTCGGTGAGCATGCGCGGTGCTGGTAATTTTTCTGTGCAGCGCCTGCTGTACCAGGATTCCAGCACACGGCGGCAGCACTGAGCTCCGCCGCCGTTCCGAGCATGCGCAGTATCGCCGATTCGGTGCGCATGCGCGGTGCTGATTATTTTTCTGTGCAGCGCCTGCAGGACCGAGGTCTCCCCACAGGGTGGCAGCACTGAGCGCCGCCGCAGTTCTGAGCATGCGCAGTATCGCCGATTCGGTGCGCATGCGCGGTGCTGGTAATTTCTCAGTGCAACTCCAGCAGTACAGGGATTTTACCACACGGCGGCAGCACTGAGCGCCGCCGCCGTTCCGAGCATGCGCAGTACCGACGATTCGGTGCGGATGCGCGGTGCTGATAATTCCCCTGACCAGCGCCTGCAGTACCGGGTTTCCACCACACGGCGGCAGCACTGAGCGCCGCCGCCGTTCCGAGCATGCGCAGTATCGCCGATTCGGTGCGCATGCGCGGTGCTAGTAATTCCCCTGACCAGCGCCTGCAGTACCGGGTTTCCACGACAACCGTGGCAGCACTGAGCGCCGCCGCCGTTCTGAGCATGCGCAGTATCGCCGGTTCGGTGCGCATGCGCGGTGCTGGTTATTTCTCTGTGCTGCGCCTGCAGTACCGGGTTTCCACCACACGGCGGCAGCACTGAGCGCCTCCGCCGTTCTGAGCATGCGCAGTATCGCCGGTTCGGTGCGCATGCGCGGTGCTGGTTATTTTTCTGTGCAGATCCTGCAGTACCGGGAGTCCACTACACGGAGGCAGCACTGAGAGCCGCCGCCGTTCCGAGCATGCGCAGTATCGCCGGTTCGGTGCGCATGCGCGGTGCTGGTTATTTCTCAGTGCTGCGCCTGCAGTACCAGGTTTCCACCACACGGCGGCGGCACTGAGCGCCGCCGCCGTTCTGAGCATGCGCAGTATCGCCGGTTCGGTGCGCATGCGCGGTGCAGGTAATTCCCCTGACCAGCTCCTGCAATACCAGGTTTCCACCACACTGCGGCAGCACTGAGAGCCGCCGCCGTTCCGAGCATGCGCAGTATCGCCGGTTCGGTGCGCATGCGCGGTGCTGGTAATTCCCCTGACCAGCGCCTGCAGTACCGGGAGTCCACCACACGGCGGCAGCACTGAGCGCCGCCGCCGTTCCGAGCATGCGCAGTATCGCCGGTTCGGTGCGCATGCGCGGTGCTGGTAATTCCCCTGACCAGCGCCTGCAGTACCGGGAGTCCACCACACGGCGGCAGCACTGAACGCCGCCGCCGTTCCGAGCATGCGCAGTATCGCCGATTCGGTGCCCATGCGCGGTGCTGGTTATTTTTCTGTGCAGCGCCTGCAGTACCGGGATTCCACCACACGGCGGCAGCACTGAGAGCCGCCGTCGTTCTGAGCATGCGCAGTATTGCCGGTTCGGTGCGCATGCGCGGTGCTGGTAATTCCCCTGACCAGCGCCTGCAGTACCGGGAGTCCAGCACACTGCGGCAGCACTGAGAGCCGCCGCCGCTCCGAGCATGCGCAGTATCGCCGGTACGGTGCGCATGCGCGGTGCTGGTAATTCCCCTGACCAGCGCCTGCAGTACCGGGAGTCCACCACACGGCGGCAGCACTGAACGCCGCCGCCGTTCTGAGCATGCGCAGTATCGCCGGTTCGGTGCGCATGCGCGGTGCTGGTTATTTCTCTGTGCTGCGCCTGCAGTACCGGGTTTCCACCACACGGCGGCAGCACTGAGCGCCGCCGCGGTTCCGTGCATGCGCAGTATCGCCGATTCGGTGCGCATGCGCGTTGCTGGTTTTTTTTCTGTGCAGCGCTTGCAGTACCAAGTTTCCGCCACACCGGGGCAGCACTGAGAGCCGCCGCCGTTCTGAGCATGCGCAGTATCGCCGGTTCGGTGCGCATGCGCGGTGCTGGTAATTCCCCTGACCAGCGCCTGCAGTACCGGGTTTCCACCACATCGGTGCAGCACTTAGAGCCGCCGCCGTTCTGAGCATGCGCAGTATCGCCGGTTCGGTGCGCATGCGCGGTGCTGGTAATTCCCCTGACCAGCGCCTGCAGTATCGCATTTCCACGACAACCGTGGCAGCACTGAACGCCGCCGCCGTTCTGAGCATGCGCAGTATCGCCGATTCGGTGCGCATGCGCGTTGCTGGTTTTTTTTTCTGTGCAGCGCTTGCAGTACCAAGTTTCCGCCACACCGGGGCAGCACTGAGAGCCGCCGCCGTTCTGAGCATGCGCAGTATCGCCGGTTCGGTGCGCATGCGCGGTGCTGGTAATTCCCCTGACCAGCGCCTGCAGTACCGGGTTTCCACCACATCGGTGCAGCACTTAGAGCCGCCGCCGTTCTGAGCATGCGCAGTATCGCCGGTTCGGTACGCATGCGCGGTGCTGGTAATTCCCCTGACCAGCGCCTGCAGTATCGCATTTCCACGACAACCGTGGCAGCACTGAACGCCGCCGCCGTTCTGAGCATGCGCAGTATCGCCGTTTCGGTGCGCATGCGCGGTGCTGGTAATTCCCCTCACCAGCGCCTGCAGTACCGGGTTTCCACCACACTGCGGCAGCACTGAGCGCCGCCGCCGTTCCGAGCATGCGCAGTATCGCCGATTCGGTGCGCATGCGCGGTGCTGGTTATTTTCCTGTGCAGCGCCAGCAGTACCTGGAATCCAACACACAACGGCAGCACTGAGCACCGCCGCCGTTCCGAGCATGCGCAGTATCGCCGGTTCGGTGCGCATGCGCGGTGCTGGTAATTCCCCTGACCAGCGCCTGCAGTACCGGGTTTCCACCACACTGCGGCAGCACTGAGCACCGCCGCCGTTCCGAGCATGCGCAGTATCGCCGATTCGGTGCGCATGCGCGGTGCTGGTAATTCCCCTGACCAGCGCCTGCAGTACCGGGTTTCCACCACACTGCGGCAGCACTGAGCGCCGCCGCCGTTCTGAGCATGCGCAGTATCGCCGATTCGGTGCGCATGCGCGGTGCTGGTAATTCCCCTGACCAGCGCCTGCAGTACCGGGAGTCCACCACAAGGCGGCAGCACTGAGCGCCGCCGCCGTTCTGAGCATGCGCAATATCGCCGATTCGGTGCGCATGCGCGGTGCTGGTTATTTTTCCGTGCAGCGCCAGCAGTACCGGGAGTCCACCACACCGGGGCAGCACTGAGCGCCGCCGCCGTTCTGAGCATGCGCAGTATCGCCGATTCGGTGCGCATGCGCGGTGCTTGTTATTTTTCTGTGCAGCGCCTGCAGTACCGGGAGTCCACCACACCGGGGCAGCACTGAGAGCCGCCGCCGTTCTGAGCATGCGCAGTATCACCGGTTTGGTGCGCATGCGCGGTGCTGGTAATTCCCCTGACCAGCGCCTGCAGTACCGGGAGTCCACCACACAACGGCAGCACTGAGCGCCGACGCCGTTCTGAGCATGCGCAGTATCGCCGGTTCGGTGCGCATGCGCGGTGCTGGTAATTCACCTGACCAGCGCCTGCAGTACCGGGAGTCCACCACACAACGGCAGCACTGAGCGCCGACGCCGTTCTGAGCATGCGCAGTATCGCCGGTTCCGTGCGCATGCGCGGTGCTGGTAATTCCCCTGACCAGCGCCTGCAGTACCGGGAGTCCACCACACGGCGGCAGCACTGAGCGCCGCCGTCGTTCTGAGCATGCGCAGTATCGTCGATTCGGTGCGCATGCGCGGTGCTGGTTGTTTTTCTGTGCAGCGCCTGCAGTACCGGGAGTCCACCACACCGGGGCAGCACTGAGCGCCGCCGCCGTTCTGAGCATGCGCAATATCGCCAATTCGGTGCGCATGCGCGGTGCTGGTAATTCCCCTGACCAGCGCCTGCAGTACCGGGTTTCCACCACATCGGTGCAGCACTGAGCGCCGACGCCGTTCTGAGCATGCGCAGTATCGCCGGTTCCGTGCGCATGCGCGGTGCTGGTAATTCCCCTGACCAGCGCCTGCAGTACCGGGAGTCCACCACACGGCGGCAGCACTGAGCGCCGCCGCCGTTCTGAGCATGCGCAGTATCGTCGATTCGGTGCGCATGCGCGGTGCTGGTTATTTTTCTGTGCAGCGCCTGCAGTACCGGGAGTCCACCACACCGGGGCAGCACTGAGCGCCGCCGCCGTTCTGAGCATGCGCAATATCGACAATTCGGTGCGCATGCGCGTTGCTGGTAATTCCCCTGACCAGCGCCTGCAGTACCGGGTTTCCACCACAAGGCGGCAGCACTGAGAGCCGCCGCCGTTCCGAGCATGCGCAGTATCGCCGGTTCGGTGCGCATGCGCGGTGCTGGTTATTTCTCTGTGCTGCGCCTGCAGTACCGGGTTTCCACCACACGGCGGCAGCACTGAGCGCCTCCGCCGTTCTGAGCATGCGCAGTATCGCCGGTTCGGTGCGCATGCGCGGTGCTGGTTATTTTTCTGTGCAGAGCCTGCAGTACCGGGAGTCCACCACACGGAGGCAGCACTGAGAGCCGCCGCCGTTCCGAGCATGCGCAGTATCGCCGGTTCGGTGCGCATGCGCGGTGCTGGTTATTTCTCTGTGCTGCGCCTGCAGTACCAGGTTTCCACCACACGGCGGCAGCACTGAGCGTTGCCGCCGTTCTGAGCATGCGCAGTATCGCCGGTTCGGTGCGCATGCGCGGTGCTGGTTATTTTTCTGTGCAGCGCCAGCAGTACCGGGAGTCCACCACACGGAGGCAGCACTGAGCGCCGCCGCCGTTCCGAGCATGCGCAGTATCGCCGGTTCGGTGCGCATGCGCGGTGCTGGTAATTCCCCAGAACAGCGCCTGTAGTACCGGGAGTCCACCACACGGCGGCAGCACTGAGCGCCGCCGCGGTTCTGAGCATGCGCAGTATCGCCGGTTCCGTGCGCATGCGCGGTGCTGGTAATTCCCCTGACCAGCGCCCGCAGTACCGGGTTTCCACGATAACCGTGGCAGCACTGAGCGCCGCCGCCGTTCTGAGCATGCGCAGTATCGCCGGTTCGGTGCGCATGCGCGGTGCTGGTAATTCCCCAGAACAGCGCCTGCAGTACCGGGAGTCCACCACACGGCGGCAGCACTGAGCGCCGCCGCGGTTCCGTGCATGCGCAGTATCGCCGATTCGGTGCGCATGCGCGTTGCTGGTTTTTTTTCTGTGCAGCGCTTGCAGTACCAAGTTTCCGCCACACCGGGGCAGCACTGAGAGCCGCCGCCGTTCTGAGCATGCGCAGTATCGCCGGTTCGGTGCGCATGCGCGGTGCTAGTAATTCCCCTGACCAGCGCCTGCAGTACCGGGTTTCCACGACAACCGTGGCAGCACTGAGCGCCGCCGCCGTTCTGAGCATGCGCAGTATCGCCGGTTCCGTGCGCATGCGCGGTGCTGGTAATTCCCCTGACCAGCGCCTGCAGTACCGGGTTTCCACGACAACCGTGGCAGCACTGAGCGCCGCCGCCGTTCTGAGCATGCGCAGTATCGCCGATTCGGTGCGCATGCGCGTTGCTGGTTTTTTTTCTGTGCAGCGCTTGCAGTACCAAGTTTCCGCCACACCGGGGCAGCACTGAGAGCCGCCGCCGTTCTGAGCATGCGCAGTATCGCCGGTTCGGTGCGCATGCGCGGTGCTGGTAATTCCCCTGACCAGCGCCTGCAGTATCGCATTTCCACGACAACCGTGGCAGCACTGAACGCCGCCGCCGTTCTGAGCATGCGCAGTATCGCCGTTTCGGTGCGCATGCGCGGTGCTGGTAATTCCCCTCACCAGCGCCTGCAGTACCGGGTTTCCACCACACTGCGGCAGCACTGAGCGCCGCCGCCGTTCCGAGCATGCGCAGTATCGCCGATTCGGTGCGCATGCGCGGTGCTGGTTATTTTCCTGTGCAGCGCCTGCAGTACCTGGAATCCAACACACAACGGCAGCACTGAGCACCGCCGCCGTTCCGAGCATGCGCAGTATCGCCGGTTCGGTGCGCATGCACGGTGCTGGTAATTCCCCTGACCAGCGCCTGCAGTACCGGGTTTCCACCACACTGCGGCAGCACTGAGCGCCGCCGCCGTTCTGAGCATGCGCAGTATCGCCGATTCGGTGCGCATGCGCGGTGCTGGTAATTCCCCTGACCAGCGCCTGCAGTACCGGGAGTCCACCACAAGGCGGCAGCACTGAGCGCCGCCGCCGTTCTGAGCATGCGCAGTATCGCCGATTCGGTGCGCATGCGCGGTGCTGGTTATTTTTCCGTGCAGCGCCAGCAGTACCGGGAGTCCACCACACCGGGGCAGCACTGAGCGCCGCCGCCGTTCTGAGCATGCGCAGTATCGCCGATTCGGTGCGCATGCGCGGTGCTTGTTATTTTTCTGTGCAGCGCCTGCAGTACCGGGAGTCCACCACACCGGGGCAGCACTGAGCGCCGCCGCCGTTCCGAGCATGCGCAGTATCACCGGTTCGGTGCGCATGCGCGGTGCTGGTAATTCCCCTGACCAGCGCCTGCAGTACAGGGAGTCCACCACACAACGGCAGCACTGAGCGCCGACGCAGTTCTGAGCATGCGCAGTATCGCCGGTTCGGTGCGCATGCGCGGTGCTGGTAATTCCCCTGACCAGCGCCTGCAGTACCGGGAGTCCACCACACAACGGCAGCACTGAGCGCCGACGCCGTTCTGAGCATGCGCATTATCGCCGGTTCGGTGCGCATGCGCGGTGCTGGTAATTCCCCTAACCAGCGCCTGCAGTACCGGGAGTCCACCACACGGCGGCAGCACTGAGCGCCGCCGCCGTTCTGAGCATGCGCAGTATCGTCGATTCGGTGCGCATGCGCGGTGCTGGTTATTTTTCTGTGCAGCGCCTGCAGTACCGGGAGTCCACCACACCGGGGCAGCACTGAGCGCCGCCGCCGTTCTGAGCATGCGCAATATCGCCGATTCGGTGCGCATGCGCGTTGCTGGTAATTCCCCTGACCAGCGCCTGCAGTACCGGGTTTCCACCACACTGCGGCAGCACTGAGCGCCGCCGCCGTTCCGAGCATGCGCAGTATCGCCGGTTCGGTGCGCATGCGCGGTGCTGGTAATTCCCCTGACCAGCGCCTGCAGTACCGGGAGTCCACCACACGGCGGCAGCACTGAGCGCTGCCGCCGTTCCGAGCATGCGCAGTATCGCCGATTCGGTGCGCATGCGCGGTGCTGATAATTCCCCTGACCAGCGCCTGCAGTACCGGGAGTCCACCACACGGCGGCAGCACTGAAAGCCGCCGCCGTTCCGAGCATGCGCAGTATCGCCGATTCGGTGCCCATGCGCGGTGCTGGTTATTTTTCTGTGCAGCGCCTGCAGTACCGGGATTCCACCACACGGCGGCAGCACTGAGAGCCGCCGTCGTTCTGAGCATGCGCAGTATTGCCGGTTCGGTGCGCATGCGCGGTGCTGGTAATTCCCCTGACCAGCGCCTGCAGTACCGGGAGTCCACCACACTGCGGCAGCACTGAGAGCCGCCGCCGTTCCGAGCATGCGCAGTATCGCCGGTTCGGTGCGCATGCGCGGTGCTGGTAATTCCCCTGACCAGCGCCTGCAGTACCGGGAGTCCACCACACGGCGGCAGCACTGAACGCCGCCGCCGTTCCGAGCATGCGCAGTATCGCCGATTCGTTGCGCATGCGCGGTGCTGCTTATTTTTCTGTGCAGCGCCTGCAGTACCGGATTTCCACGACAACCGTGGCAGCACTGAGCGCCTCCGCCGTTCCGAGCATGCGCAGTATCGCCGATTCGGTGCGCATGCGCGGTGCTGGTAATTCCCCTGACCAGCGCCTGCAGTATCGGATTTCCACGACAACCGTGGCAGCACTGAGCGCCGCCGCCGTTCCGAGCATGCGCAGTATCGCCGGTTCGGTGCGCATGCGCGGTGCTGGTTATTTCTCTGTGCAGCGCCTGCAGTACCGGGATCCCACCACACGGCGGCAGCACTAAGAGCCGCCGCCGTTATGAGCATGCGCAGTATCGCCGATTCTGTGCGCATGCGCGGTGCTGTTTATTTTTCTGTGCAGCGCCTACAGTACCGGGAGTCCACCACACGGCGGCAGCACTGAGAGACGCCACCGTTCTGAGCATGCGCAGTATCGCCGATTCGGTGCGCATGCGCGGTGCTGGTTATTTCTCTGTGCAGAGCCTGCAGTACCGGGATCCCACCACACGGCGGCAGCACAGAGAGCCGCCGCCGTTCTGAGCATGCGCAGTATCGCCGATTCGGTGCGCATGCGCGGTGCTGGTTATTTTTCTGTGCAGCGCTTGCAGTACCAAGTTTACGCCACACCGGGGCAGCACTTAGAGCCGCCGCCGTTCTGAGCATGCGCAGTATCGCCGGTTCGGTGCGCATGCGTGGTGCTGGTAATTCCCCTGACCAGCGCCTGCAGTACCGGATTTCCACGACAACCGTGGCAGCACTGAGCGCCGCCGCCGTTCCGAGCATGCGCAGTATCGCCGATTCGGTGCGCATGCGCGGTGCTGGTTATTTTCCTGTGCAGCGCCTGCAGTACCGGGATCCCACCACACGGCGGCAGCACTGAGCGCCGCCGCCGTTCTGAGCATGCGCAGTATCGCCGGTTCGGTGCGCATGCGCGGTGCTGGTAATTCCCCTGACCAGCGCCTGCAATACTGGATTTCCACGACAACCGTGGCAGCACTGAACGCCGCCGCCGTTCCGAGCATGCGCAGTATCGCCGGTTCCTTGCGCATGCGCGGTGCTGGTAATTCCCCTGACCAGCGCCTGCAGTACCGGGAGTCCACCACACGGCGGCAGCACTGAGCGCCGCCGCCGTTCTGAGCATGCGCAGTATCGCCGGTTCCGTGCACATGCGCGGTGCTGGTAATTCCCCTGACCAGCGCCTGCAGTACCGGATTTCCACGACAACCGTGGCAGCACTGAGCGCCGCCGCCGTTCCGAGCATGCGCAAACTTCTTGGAAGACTTATAAGGCAAGGAAAAAGGAGGTTCCCCTGAAGAATACGACTGCTGCCGAGATCATACACCCTGCTGCTCTAAGCAAAAGAGTAGGTGAGGGAGGCAGAGGCGTACAGCGGTGGGGCTATGAGAATGACCTCCGAGGTGAAATCACCTTGACCTTTGTTTCCTAATCTGGAAGTCCTCACGAAGCCACACTGAAAGTGCTCACTGAATTCAGATTGTAAGTGCTCAAGTTCTCATTTGATTCAGATTGGCCATGGAAAAAAAAATAAACATATATATATTAAAAAAAGAAAAAGAGAAAAGGGGGGGGGGGGGGCTAAGAAAGAACTTGAAAATATTCATTCTGGAAAATGAGTACACCAAAAATACTGAATAAGATAATTGCAGCATTGTAAAACTGCTGGAACAATTGAAAGAAAAATAACATATTTTACATCAAAATGCAGTGATATGGTTTGATGAACAAAATGAGAAAAAAGAAAAGGGGGGATTGATACAAAAATGAGTCCTGTATATGTTAATCAAACCGACTCGAGACAGATGTGTCAGTGTTTTTCAGTGTTTTGCTTTCTGAAAACTATGTAGTTTGTAGAAGTCTCAAAATAGATGTATAAATGTTTTGTCTAAGAACTTTGGAATTTGTGCAAATTGGAGCCACAGTGCTTAGTTCTAACAACTGGACAATGAACAACAAATAGCAGTGACCTTCTAAGAAACTGAAAAAAGAAAAATAAGTGAAAATCTCCTCTTAAGTGCGCATGATCGAAGCTGAAGAGGCCTACGGTCATTTTCATCTCAACCACCAGGTGGCAGAGAACGACCACCACATAACAGCCAGCGCAGCCCAGGAAGGGAAAGATAAACACGAATGCAGAGATAAGAGACAATAAAAAGTGGGATCGGAAGGCCCCCGTTGCGCACCTCTGGTGGAGCAGAGACTCCTGGCTGCGCAGGGCTGTTTTGAACGTTTCTTGCTTGCTCAATAAATCTTTTACGGTTGGTAACGATTGGTGTGTTTTGTTCTTCACACCTACAACAATCCTTAAGGTGAGCCATCTTCTCTTTTGTATTATTTGTATACTATCTATATAGAACAACTCAACATCCTCTATAATACTCCTTTGTGAAGAACCGTCCTTGGGAATATATACCCCACACTAACACTAAACCTAACTCAAGCCCTAACCCTAACCCTAACAAGTACTTTAAATCTAAAACTATATACCTAACACTAACCCGAAACCTAACCTTAACGCTAACACAAACCCTAACCTTAACCCTAAACCTAACCCTAACCCTACCCTAACCCTAACCTTAACCCGACCCTAACCCTAACAGTAACCAAAAGCCAAACCCTAAACCTATCCCAAACCCAGACCAAACCCAAAACTTAACCCTCACTCTGACCCTAATCCTAAAACTAACCTATCCCTAACCATATCCTTTATAAACAACCGCAACACCAAAAACCAACCCCAAACCCTAACAACCGCCTAACAGCTATCTCTAACCCTAACTTTAACACATAACCTTATCCTAACCGAAACTCTAAAGCGTTTGCAAATAATGATAGCATCAGACCTTCATTTCAGAACACATTTTCATAGTTTTAATATAATATTTCATGATGATATTTTAAATACCTCAGAAACAGAACTACTACCAATTTTTCCTTTTCATACACACGGACGTTACTGATTCCTTCCACAAAATTGTATACTCTTCTGATCTTAGCAATCTATATGCGAAGTTTGAGTGAAGCTGGCTCCTCTCGCAGATTCTGATGTCTGTCGAACCGGATCGAATATTTTAGAGTCAGCAACGAACATCACACTCGAATCACTCTTAACCTCGGATTCCGCTTGAAACGCATCAGTCGCGGTTTCTGCTGCATAAACGGCTGAAGAAAGACGCGCATCAGCAGGCTGAGAGGCGCTGAAGAACGACTTTGGGCCGCAGCCTGCTGCTCTCAAGAACAGCTATTATTGCATTTTAAGCGGAAAATAAGGTTAAGAGCAATTCGAGTTTGACGTTTGTTGCCGATTCGACAACACGAGGAACAAATATTGCATAAGGATAATGACTATTAAGTTGGTATCAAACCACAACAGGGTGCGTTTTAAAGCAACTCTTCAGTGCATGGCAGCAGTCTGATTCCCAACTTAATTCCACGGCTAAAGTGTCAAGAAACGCTTTTATTGGGTTTCAAGCGGAATCCGTGAATAAGAACAGTTCGAGTATGTCGTTCGTTGCCGATTCGGCTCAGTTTCGCACGGGCTCATCTGCGATGCTCCGGTGATGAAGTTTGTTGGGAAATATTCGGTCCGGTTCGACAGACACCAGAATCTGCGTGAGGAGACAGCTTCACTCAAATTTCGCCTCTACACTGGTAAGATCAGAACAGCATACAATTTCAGAAAAAGAATCAGTAATGTCTTTGTGACAGAAAAATAAACAGGAAGATGCAATGATTCAGTGGTGAAAGAAAAAGACATCAAGAAAATTCAGAAAAAAAATATGAATACGTGGACGGAAAAGATCGTCTGATGCAGACATATATTGCCGACCGTAGCAGAGCAGAAAGGGAACAGAATCTTTCCCCCAGCTTAAAACCGGGGTCCTCCCCATCTCTATCGACAACGCCAGGAACGGAGTCTGTCAAAAGGGTAATCACTTTTATGTTGGAAACAGACCGCAGCAGGCTACGTTTAAAAGCCGCTCTTCAGTGAACGGCAGCAGGCTGAAACGCGTCTTTCTTCAGCGGCTCAAGCAGCAGAAACCACGATTGATGTGTTTCAAGAGGAATCCGCGGTTAAGAGCGTTTCGAGTTTGTCGTTCGTTGCCGATTCGGCTCAGTTTCGTACGGGCTCATCTGCGGTGCTCCGGTGATTAAGTTTGTTGGGAAATATTCGGTCCGGTTCGAAAGACACCAGAATCTGCTTGAGGAGCCAGCTTCACTTAAATTTCGCCTCTACGCTGGTAAGATCAGAACAGCATACAATTTCAGAAAAGGAATCAGTAATGTCCGTTTGTATGAAAAGGAAAAATTGAGAGAAGTTTTGTTTCTTAGGAATATTAAAGGTCATCAAAAAATGTTAAAGAAAAAATGTGAAAATGTGTACTGAAATGAAGGTCTGATGCTATCATTCTCTGCGAATGCTTGCTGAGCCTGCAGAGAACAGAAAATCTCCCCTGGCTAACAAAGGGGGCATCCCATCTTTTCTAAAAACACCATGAACAAAGTCTGATACAAGAGTAAACTGCGTAATGTTGGAATCAGACCTCAGCTGGCAGTGGAGATAAGCTGCTTTACAGCGCAAGGCAGCCGACTGATTAGCCCACTGATTAGAGACACAAATTTTTTCAAGCCTAATCCACAGTTAGGAGCGATTACAGCCAGACTTTTGCACTCCATTCGGACCTGATTATTTGAAAAGATTTGAAAGGGTTTAGGGTTAGAGTTTGGTTTAGGGGTATGGTTAGGGTTAGGATTAGGGTTAGGGTTAGTGCTTGTGGTTGCTTTTGGGGTAGGTTAATATTTACGGATAGGATTAGTGTTAGCGCTTGTGGCTGGTTTTGGAGTACGGGTAGGCTAAGGTTTAGGGATAGGATTATGGTTAGGGTTTGTGGTTGCATTTGGGGTAGGCGTAGTACCAGTGTTAGGTTTAGGGTTTGGGTTAGTGTTAGGGTTAGGGTATAGGGTTATGGAAAAGGGTAAGTGATTAAGGTTAGGATTACTGTTGGGGTTAGGGTTAGGGTTCGGTTTAGGGTTAGGGTTTGTGCTTGTGGTTGCTTTTGGGGAAGGGTTAGTGTTAAGGTTAAGGTTAGGGTTAGGAGTTAAGGGTATGGGTTTCGGTTAAGGTTCCGGTAGAGATTGGGGTTAGTGTTAATGTTAAGGATAAGGTTAGTTTTAGTGTTAGGGTTAGGGTTAGGATTTGGGTTAGAGTTTGATTTTGGGTCAGGATTAGGGTTAGGGTTAGGCTAAGGGTTAGGGTAAGGCTTCAGGTTTAGGGTCATAGATTAGGTTTAGGGTTAGGGTTAGGTTTAGGTTTAGTGTTAGGGTTACGTTTGGGTTAGGTTTTAGGGTTGGGGTTGTGTTTGGGGTTTTGGTAAGGGTTAGGGTTACGGTTAGGATAAGGGTAAGGTTATGGGTTAAGGTTAGGGTTAGGGATAGGGATTACGCGTTTGTTTGGGGTTGGTGTTGGTGTTTCGGTTGTTTATAAAGGATATGGTTAGGGTATAGGTTAGGGTTAGTATTAGGTTTAGGGTGAGAGTAAAATTTTGGGTTCGGTTTGGGTTTGGGATAGGGTTAGGGTTAAGCTTTTGTTACTGTTAGGGTTAGGGTCGGGTTAAGGTTAGGGTTAGGGTAGGGTTAGGGTTAGGTTTAGGGTTAAGGTGTGGGTTTGTGCTAGCGTTAAGGTTAGGTTTAGGGTTAGTGTTAAGTATATAGTTTTAGAGTTAATGTGTTGTAAATAACTCCCAAGGATGATACTTCACAAAGAAATAGTATAGATGATGGTATATTTTGAGTTGTTCTATATAGATAGCGTACAAATAATACAAAAGAGAAGATTTCTCACCTTCAGGATTGTTATAGGTGTGAAGAACAATACACACCAATCGTTACCAACCGTAAAAGATTTATTGAGCAAGCAATTACCGAGCAAAACAGCGCTGGGCGGCTGGGAGTCTCTGCTCCACCAGAGGTGCGCAACGGCAGCCTCTCGATCCCACGATTTATTATTTCTTATCTCTACATTCGTGTTTATCTTTCCCTTCCTGGGCTGCGCTGGCTGTTATGTGGGGGTCGTTCTCTGCCACCTGGTGATTGAGATGAAAAAGGCCGTAGGCCTCTTCAGCTTCGATCATGCGCACTTAAGAAGAGATTTTCACTTATTTTTTCTTTTTTCAGTTTCTTAGAAGGTCAATGCTACCTGTTGTTCATTGTCCAGTTGTTAGAACTAAGCGCTGTGGCTCCAATTTGCACAGTTCCAAAGTTCTTAGACAAAACATTTATACATGTATTTTGAATCTTCTACAAACTACATAGTTTTCAGAAAGCAAAACACTGAAAAAAACTGACACATCTGTCTTGAGTCGGTTTGATTAACAAATACAGCACTCATTTTTATCACAAGGATTATAAGGCTCGCAGGGTACTCCATGTGGAAGGGATCTCTGAGAAGAGATCCTTTCCTGGCGGTGGTCAGCCCTTAAATGGGGTTTGGGAGAGGTAGAGCCAGGCTCCCCCCATTCCAATCACGCAGGTATATCACCTCCACCTGTGCCCCCATGGCTGACTCGGTGCTCACCTCAGCTGACCAAACAGTGTTTCAGGCCATGATTCAGCAGTTCCCATACAGTTAGGGTTAGGTTTGGGGTTAGTGTTAGGGTTGGTGTTAGCTTTAATATATATATATATATATATTTAATATTTTTATATTTAGTTTTACAGTAAGTTTTAGGGTAAGTTTTAGGTTTATTGTATATGGTTAGGTGTATGATTGGATTTAGTGTTAGGTTTAGGGTTAAAGATTTAGTCTTACAGTAGGTGTTAGGGAAGGATTTAGGTAACTTCAGCGGGTTTGGTGAAGACTGGCTTTGGTAGAAGGGTTATGTTTGATTTTGTATTAAGGTAAGGTTTTAGGGTATTTAGCTTTTTGTATTAAGATAAGGTTTTTACGGTTAGGGCTTGAGTTATGGATAGGGTGAGGGTTACGTTTTGCATACGGTTTGGGTTTGGGATAGGGTTAGGTTTAGGGTTTGGGTTACTGTTAGGGTTAGAGTATGATTAGGGTTGGGGTTAGGGTTAGGGGTAAGTTTAGGGTTAGGGTTTGTGTTAGCGTTAGGGTTAAGGTGAGGGTTACGTTTTGGGTTCGGTTTGGGTTTGGGATAGGTTTAGGTTTAGGGTTTGGTTTACTGTTAGGGTTATATTAGGGATAGGGTGTTGGGGAATGGCTTCAGGAACACAGAGGTCCTGGTAATATGTACGAGCATAGCTTGCACGGTAGCACAGACTACATGTGTATGGAAAAGTACTAGATACTGATAGGAGGTCACGATGCTCCTGGGCCAAGTGATAAACAGCTCAAGGTGGACAAGAACTGCTTCAGCTGAGCAACCCAAGCTGCCAAGACATCTATGGGAAACTTCTGTGATTATGTTGTTCACCCTGCTTTCAGTTGAAGAAGGCTTCACAGGACTGCTGATAATCGTAACTTTAGGTATTTTTAGAACAAGCTGTCCTTGATAGTCTATTCTGTTTAACTAGCAGGTGTTCTTCCCTTTGGGCTCTGTGTTATGCACTGGCCATGCTGATACGGTCCTCAAGGGAAAGTACACTGTGTGAACCTTGAGAAAAGTAAAAGCAGGAGATGGTCTGTGGCGAGTGGAAGAGGTAAAGTGCACTTTGAACAGGGGACGCCCTGCCAGCACTGCCTTTCACACCCGCCGCCGACGCATTCCTGTTTGGGTTTTTTAGGATTAGAATGATATCAAGAGTTACCTCCCTCAGGATGGTTTCTCACTGCTGTTAATTATTGGGAATTGCTTAAAGTTGTTATTTTCTGAGGCTCTCAGCCAATGATTGTGTGCTATTCTCTGTACGCCCCTGTCTTAAACACTATAAGAATAAGGCTGTCGGGGTAATAAATTGAAGCCTGATCATTCATGTATTGAGTCCTGTCGTGCTCCCCGCCCAAGAGCAATCCACTCAGACCCCGGGATTCCGCAACAATAGGGTTTGGGTTTGGGTTAAGTTTAGGGTTAAGTTTAGGGTTAGGGTTTGTGTTAGCATTAAGTTTAGTTTATGGTTAGGGTTTAGGTTAGGTTTAGAGTTAGTGTTAGCATTAGCGTTAGGTTTATAGATTTAGATTTACAGTAATTGTTAGGGTTAGGTTTAGGGACTGAGTTAGGGTTAGGATTAGTGTGGGGTAAATAACTCCAAAGGATGGTACTTCACAAAGAAATAGTATAGATGATCGTATATTTTGAGTTGTTCTATATAGAAAGTATACAAATAATACAAAAGAGAAGATGGCTCACATTCAGGATGATAAGGCTCGCAGGGGACTCCACGTGGAAGGGATCTCTGAGAAGAGATCCTTTCCTGGCGGTGGTCAGCCCTTAAATGGGGTTTGGGAGAGGTAGAGCCAGGCTCCCCCCATTCCAATCACGCAGGTATATCACCTCCACCTGTGCCCCCATGGCTGACTCGGTGCTCACCTCAGCTGACCAATCAGTGTTTCAGGCCATGATTCAGCAGTTCCCATACAGTTAGGGTAGGGTTAGGGTTTAATTTGGTGTTAGTGTTAGTGTTGGGGTTGGTGTAAGCTTTAAAGATTTAGTTTTACAGTAAGTTTTAGGTTATTGTATAGGGTTAGGTGTATGATTGAATTTAGTGTTAGGTTTAGGGTTAGGGCAAGGCTTAGGGCTAAAGATTTAGTCTTACAGTAAGTGTTAGGGAAGGATTTGGGTAATTTCAGCGGGTTTGGTGAAGACTGGCTTTGGTAGAAGGGTTATGTTTGATTTTGTATTAAGGTAAGGTTTTGGCTTAGGGTTAGGGTTAGGGTTAGGGTACAGATTAGGGTTGGGGTTAGTGTTAGGGATAGGGTTAAGTTATATGGTTAGGGTTAGACTAAGATTTAGGGTTAGGTTTAAGGATAAGTATAAATATTTAGTTTTACAGTAAGTGTTAGGGTATGAGTCAGGCCGTGATTCAGCAGTTCCCATACAGTTAGGGTAGGGTTAGGCTTAGGGTTACGGTTAGGGTTATGTTTAGGGTTAGGTTTGGGGTTAGGGTTTGGGTTGGTGTTACTGTTAGGGTTATGTTAGTGTTAAGTTTTGGGTTAGGGTTAGGCTAAGATTTAGGGTTAATGTGATGGTAAGGGTTAGGCTTAGGTTTAAGCTTAAGTTTAAAGCTTTAGTTTTACAGTAAGTGTTAGGGTATATTTTAGGTTACTGGATAGTCTATGATTGGATTTAGGGTTAGGGTTAGGGTATGTGATAGCTTTAGAATTAGTGTTAGGTTTAGAGTAAGGTTTAGGGTTAAAGATTTAGTCTTACAGTAAGTGTTAGGGAAGGATATAGGTAATTTCAGCGGGTTAGGTGAAGATTCGCTTTAGTAATATGGTTACGTTTTGATTTTGGATTAGTCTTAGTGTAAGGTTTTGGATTAGGTATAAGTTCAGGGTTAGGGTTGCGGTTAGGGTTAGGGTTTAGGTTAGGATTAGGGTAGGGTTAGGGTTAGGATTATGTTTAGTGTTACGGTTAGGGTTAGGGCTTGAGTTAGTTTTACGGTTAGGGTTAAGTTTTGGGTTTGGTTTGGGTTTGGGATAGTGTTAGGATTAGGGTTTAGGGTTAGGGAACGGGTTAGGGTTACTGTTAGGGTTAGGGTTTAGGGTTAGGGAACGGGTTAGGGTTACTGTTAGGGTTAGGGAACGGTTAAATTTAGGGTTAGGGAATGGTTAAGTTTAGGGTTAGGGGGTTTGCGTTAGCATTAAGGTTAGGTTATTTTTAGGTTTAAGGTTAGGTTTAGAGTTAGGGTTTGTGTTATTGTTAGGTTTATAGATTTAGATTTACAATAATTGTTAGGGTTAGGGCTTGAGTTAGGGTTAGTGTTAGTGTGGGGTAAATAACTCCAAAGGATGGTACTTCACAAAGAAGTAGTATAGATGATGGTATATTTTGAGTTGTTCTATAGGTAGTTGTCACCGGTTTGCGGGACAGTTTGACCCGGTACCGTGACAATTGAGGCAGGGGACCCACGGGCCCACACCCTGGGGAAGGGGAAGGGGAAGAGGGAAAAAAAGGACAAAGGGAGATGGGCCTAGGAGCAAAACAGCCGCAACGATCTGAGGAGGAAAGCTAATTTAGTAAATAAGATATCAGAAAGAAAAATAACACAATATAATATAATATAATTGGAATTGAGGCAAATGAATCAAATAAAATGAACAAGAGAGAGAGTGTGCGATAAACCGAAGGCCTTACGCTAACGCTGAAGGCGGACGGCTGCAACAAACACCCACTGCCGAGCTCGGTCCTGAAGGGAAGAGAGAGTCCCGTGACCGCAGACAGTTTTTATCTTTCCCTCTGGGCGGAATTATGTAAAAATGCAAAGCATCGCAAAGTCCTCTGGGGAATGTAGTTCTCTTCTGAAACAGGTACACCCAGAACTATCGACGATCCACAGAGCTGGAGCATTAACTCCTTAACTCCCAATACACCACGCGATGTCATGATGTGGAATATCAGTAATACAACAAAAATCATAAAACCATAACATTCCACCCCTTATTCAACATCATTTCATCATGCTTAATATATATATATATACATAAAGAAACAATGATTCACAAGCATTAAATACAAACACATACAACATACATATATACATATATACATGCTAATAGAATTACTGAGGGCACTCACCCCACATCAAATTCCCTTGTGGTAAAACACTGAACAGCCCCATTCTTCTGTTTCACCCACCAGGTAGACCCAGGTCCCTGAGCAAAAACAGTCCCACGGAGAGTTTTGCCCTCTCCAGAAGCTGGAAGAACCCAAACCGCTTTTCCCAACAAGTTCTTCACATGTACTACAGGGACCTTATCTCCCTCTACAGTAGGTAGAGAGCTGGATTGGGCAGGACCATCGCGATTGATGGATCCTCTGGTGTTGACCAACCAGGTGGCTTCTGACAAATTCTTCTCCCAGTGCTTAAATGTCCCGCCACCCATTGCTTTCAACATTGTTTTTAACAACCCATTGTACCTTTCAATTTTACCAGAAGCTGGTGCATGATAGGGGATATGATAAATCCACTCGATGCCATGAGCTTTGTATTGCCCAAGTATTTACAAGAGAATTTTTTGAAATGAGTTCCATTATCGGACTCAATTCTTTCTGGAGTGCCATGTCACCATAGGACTTGTTTCTCGAACCCTAAGATGGTGTTTCGGGCGGTAGCATGGGGTACTGCATATGTTTCAAGCCACCCAGTAGTTGCCTCCACCATGGTGAGCACATAACGCTTACCATTGCGAGATCATGTCAAGGCAACCTGCCACACCTCCCCATATTTATACTTTTGCCATCGTCCTTCCTCCCAAAGAGGTTTCATCCTCTTGGCTTGTTTAATTGTGGCGCACGTATCACAGTCATGGATAACCTGGTGCGATGGCATCCATAGTTAAGTCCACCCCTCGGTCTCTAGCCCACTTACATGTTGCATCTCTTCCTTGATGGCCCGAGGTCTCATGGGCCCACCGAGCTAGAAATAATTCACTCTTGTGTTGCCAGTCCAAGTCTACTCGAGCCACCTTAACTTTGGCAGCTCGAGCTACCTGATGGTTATTTTGTTGTTCTTCAGTTGCCCGGCTCTTAGGAACATGAGCATCTAAATGGCGCAACTTTACAACCATATTCTTTATTCGGGCAGCAATGTTTCTCCACAGTTCAGCAGCCCAAATAGGTTTACCCCTCCGTTGCCAACCATTTTGTTCCCATTGCTGTACCCACCCCCATAAAGCATTTGCCACCATCCATGAGTCAGTGTAAAGATAAAGCACTGGCCACCTCTCTCATTCAGCAATATCTAAGGCCATCTGGACAGCCTTTACCTCTGCAAATTGACTTGATTCTCCTTCTCCTTCAGTGGCCTCTGCAACTTGTCGTGTGGGGCTCCACACAGCAGATTTCCATCTGCGGTGCTTACCCACAATGCAACATGATCCATCTGCGAACAGGGCATATCTCTTTTTGTTGTCTGGTAGTTCATTATATGGTGGGGCTTCTTTAGCACGTGACACCTCCTTTGCTGGCATTGTTCCAAACTTCTTAGCTTCAGGCCAGTCCATGATCACCTCCAGGATTCCTGGACGGTTGAGGTTCCCCATCCGAGCTCGCTTGTGTAATCAGTGCAGTCCATTTACTCCAAGTGGCATCAGTAGCATGATGGGTAGAGGGAGCTGACCCTTTGAACATCCAGCTCAGCACTGGCAGTCGAGGTGCCAGGAGGAGCTGCATTTCAGTACCGATTACTTCGGAAGCAGCTCGAACCCCCTCGTACGCGGCTAAGATCTCCTTCTCAGTTGGAGTGTAGCGCTCCTCAGACCCCCTGTAGGCCCGACTCCAGAATCCGAGGGGTCAGCCTCGGGTCTTTCCAGGAGCTTTTTGCCACAAACTCCAAGTGGGACCTTCCTTTCCAGCAGCAGTGTAGAGGATGTTCTTTACATCCTGTCCCATCCGCAATGGCCCTGGCTATCAAAGCACGGGCTGTCTCCTGCTTAATTTGCTCAAAAGCCTGCTGCTGCTCAGGGCCCCATACAAGATCATTCTTCTTCCGCGTCACCCGATAGAGAGGGCTCACAATGAGACTGTAGTTTGGAACATGCATTCTCCAAAAGCCCACTACACCCAGAAAAGCTTGGGTTTCTGTCTTACTGGTGGGTGGAGACATGGCAGTAATTTTGTCAATCACATCTGTTGGGATGTGACGACGTCCATCTTGCCACTTCATACCTAGGAGCTGAATTTCTTGTGCAGGCCCTTTCACTTTGCTTTGCTTGATAGCAAAGCCAGCTCGTAGGAGAATTTGGATAATCTGCTCTCCTTTCTCAGAGACTTCCTCTGCTGTATTGCCCCATACAACAATGTCATCAATGTATTGCAGATGCTCAGGAGCACCACCCTGTTCCAATGCAGTTTGGATCAACCCATGGCAAATGGTTGGACTGTGCTTCCACCCCTGGGGCAAACGGTTCCAGGTGTACTGAACGCCCCTCCAGGTGAAGGCAAACTGCAGCCTGCATTCTGTGGCCAGAGGAATTGAAAAGAAGGCATTGGCAATGTCGGTGGTGGCATACCACTTGGCTGCTTGTGACTCCAGTTCGTACTGGAGTTGTAGCATGTCTGGCACAGCAGCACTCAGTGGGGGTGTGACTTCATTCAGGCCACGGTAATCTACCGTCAGCCTCCATTCTCCACTGGCTTTACGCACCGGCCATATGGGGCTGTTAAAAGGTGAGTGAGTTTTGCTGATCACTCCCTGGCTCTCTAGCTGACGGATCAAGTTATGAATGGGGAGCAAGGAATCCCTGTTGGTGCGGTACTGCCATCTGTACACCGTTTCTGTAGCAATTGGTGCCTGTTGCTCCTCCACTTGTAGCAACCCCACAACAGATGGATCTTCTGACAGGCCAGGTAAAACAGATAGCTGCTTAATGTTGTCTGTGTCCACGGCAGCTATTCCAAAAGCCCATCGGTACCCCTTGGGATCCTTAAAGTGCCCCCTTCTGAGATAGTCTATACCGAGTATGCATGGAGCCCCCTCCCCTGTCCGGTCACTATAGGATGCTTCTGCCAGTCTTTACCAGTGAGGCTTATTTCTGCCTCCAACACAGACAATTCCTGAGAGCCCCCAGTCACTCCAGAGATATAGATATAGATCAGTTCTGTCCCTTTATAACTCGAAGGCATTAGAGTACACTGTGCACCAGTATCCACCAGTGCCTCATATTTTTGTGGTTCTGATGTGCCAGGCCACCGAATCCACACAGTCCAATACACTCTATTACCCCTCTCCCTCCTCTGGCTGAGGGCAGGGCCCCTCTATTGGTTACCTGTAGTGACAGGAACAACTTCACTGGTCGTTGGTCTGTGTTGTAATTCTCTCACCCGTGCTCGCAGTGCAGGGGTGGGCTTTTGATGCCATTCCTTCATATCTTCTCCATTTTCAAGTAAGTAACTCCACAGAGCCGCGCGTGACATGAAGTTAGTGAAGTGAGTGCTGTCATTTGCTCGAGCAGGACGGCGTTTGCTTCTGATAGCTGCAATCATTTCAACCCTATCAATCAGTCGGGATACTTTCTCTAACACGTCTCCCATCTGTCCTTCTAACCTTGATATGGCTGAAATGGAAGCGTGTGATGGTGGAAATTTTTGTTCAAAGTTTTGAAGTGTAAGAATCTGTTCAAAAACTGGGGGTTTTCTGTCTTGGTCCTCGTATCTGTTGAACATTGTCACTAGTGTACCGGCGTACCTTTCTGGTGCTGTTTTTGGAAGCTTCTGACATATTTCGGGTGTACTCCTTACTTTCTCCGGATCATGGTCCCGATCTTCAGGATCTAACGTGGGATCATACAGCATTTCCACCACAGCCGTTTCTCTCAAATACTGGATGCCTTCCTCAATAGTTTTCCATCTTTTCACTTTTAGGTGCCAGGTCACTCTTGTAGGGATATCTTTCCCTCACAGCTACTTACTGTTGCCAGAGGCTGGCGATTCCATCCATATACCTGCTGATCCCCCTGTCGACAGCCGGATCACGGGCAATGTTTCCTAGTTGGCGAGCTTCGTTACAGTCGAGGGACACGCTTTGGCCCCGTTGTCCCAACACCAAAGCAACCAAGTGACAATACTCTCATCCGGACGTCAAATAAACTCCTTTCTTGAGCCTTGGATCTCAGACATTTTCATGGGTCGACGAAACGTGGTAACTTTGACTCTTTCATCATCCTCATCATCACTATGTCCACGCCTCTCACTTTTCTCTGTTGCCTTTCTTGGTGGTGGTGGTGTTGAGGCCTCCCCCTCGCCTGTATCTTCCTCTTCTTTCGCCACCTCTTCTTTGCGTTCTAGGCGTGAGGACACACGTTTCCATTTCTGGCCTTCCACCGGGGCAACTGACTTTGATACCGGAGCTTTCTTTGGCTGGTCAGATGTGCCTGGGAGGTTTTTCTCTTTGGTCTGAGCCTCAGTTTGGACACTCTCTCTCTCCAGAACAGTACATATACCTCGGTAAGCATAAGCCAAGCCCCAGATAAGCTGTTCCACCTCAGATCTTTCTGAGCCGCAACACCCATTACTCAGATACAGGCCTAGCTCCTCAGGATCCTGCAAGTGTTCAGGAGTAAAATCCCATGGCACCGGGGGACCCCGTGCTTCTAATTTATTTCCTAAAACTCTCCACTTTCCCTGCCATTCAACATTCTCTGTTTCTGGGAAAAGCTTCCTCCACATGGTGTAAAGTGCTATTATAAGGGATGTATTCAAAAGGTCTAATATCCCAAATGCTAACGTAGTCCCTAAACCCTAGGTTGGTATAGGGTTAGGGCAAGGCTCAGGTTAAGATTTAGTATTACAGTAAGTGTTAAAGAAGGATTTATGTAATTTCAGCGGGTTTGGTGAAGATTGTCTTTAGTAATAGGGTTATGTTTAGATTTTGGATAAGTGTGTGGGTAAGGTTTTGGCTTAGGGTTAGGGTTAGGGTACGGATTAGGGTTGGGGTTAGCGTTAGGGTTAGGGTTAAGGTATAGGGTTAGCATTAGGCTAACATTTAGGGGATAGGGTTAGTGTTAGGTTTAGAGTTATCATTAGGTATAGGTTTCGGGTTAGGGTTAGTGTTAGGATTGGGTTAGGGGTTAGTTTTGGGTTTGGGGTTGGTGGACTTAGGGGTAGGATTAGGTTTAGGTTTCGGGTTAGGTTTAGTATTAGGGTTAAGGTTACGTTTATTGTTAGGGTTATGTTTAGGTTTAGGTTTTGGGTTAGGCTTAGGGATACGGTTAGTTTTGGTTTAGGATTAGGATTAGGGTTTAGGGTTAGGGTTAGGGATAGGTTTGTGTTTAGATCAGGATTAGGGTTAGGGTTAAGGTAGTTATAAGATTTAGGGTTAGAGTTAGATTTAGTGTTAGGGTAAGGGTTAGTCTCAAGTTTAATGTTAGGGTTAGGGTTAGGATAAGGGTTAGGTTTAGGGTAAAATTAGGGTAGGGTTAGGGTTTGGGTTAGGGTTAGGGTTATGGTTAGGGTTTAATTTGGAGTTGGGTTTGGTTTAGGTTTAGGGTTAGGGTTAGGTTTAGGGTTAGGTTTATGGTTAGGGTTAGCGTTAGTGTTCGGGTTTGTGTTAGTTTTCGGGTTAGGATTTAGGGGTTCGTTTGGTGTTGGGGTTGTGGTTAGGTTTAGGGTTAGAGATAGGGTAAGGTTTAGTGTTAAGTTTAGGGTTAGTGTTAGTGTTAGTATAGCGGTTTGGTTTAGGTTAGGGTTAGGGTAGTGTTAGGTTTAGGGTTAGGGGAAGCGTTAGGGTTGGGGTTAGGGTAAGTATATAGGGTTAGGGTTAAGGGTAAGGTTTTAGGGTTAGAATTTGTGTTAGTGTGAGGGGTTAGGGTTAGCGTTGGTGTTGGGTTTTGGGTTGGGGTTGGGTTTGCATTTGTTGTTGGGTTAGGGTCAGGGTTTGGGTTAGGGTTAGGGTGTAGTGTTACATTTTGTCTTAGTGTTAGGTATAGGGTTTGAGTAAGGGTTAGGGTTTGTTGTTAGGGGTTTGGGTTGGGGTTTGGGTTTGGGTTGGGTTTGGTGTTGAGGTTGCAGTTAGTGTTAGTGATAGTGTTAGGGCCAGGGTTAGGGTTAGTGTTAGGATTAGGGTTGGGGTTAGGGGTAGGGGTAGGAGTCCGGATATTTTTGGTCTAGGATTGGAATTTAGGGTTAGGGTTATTGTTGGGGTTAGGATTGGAGCTTGAGGTTGGGTTTTGGGTAAGGGTAGGGGTAAGGTTCGGATTAGGGTTAGGGTTAGGGTTAGGGTTAGTGTTAGTGTTAGGGTTAGGTTTAGGTTTAGGGTTAGGGTTAGGGTTACGATTTAGGATAATGTTGAAGGTTAGGGTTTGGGTTGGGTTAGTGTTAGGGTTTATGGGTTTGGTTTTGGGTTTGGGGTTGGGGATTGTGTTGGTGTTAAGGATAGGGTCAGGATTAGAGTTAGGGTTAGGCTCAGGGTTAGGTTTAGGGTTTAGGGTTATAGTTTAGGGTTAGGGTTAGGGTTAAGGTTAGGTTAAGGGCTTGTGGTTGGGTTTGGGGTAGGGGTAAGTGTAGTGGTAGGAGTAGGATTAGTTTTGGTTTAGTGTTAGGGTTAGGGTGAAGTTTCGGGTTAGGGTTAATGGTAATGGTTTAGGGTTAGATTTAGGATTGGAGTTACGGTTAAGGGTAAGAGTTTAGGTTTAGGGTTGCGTTTGGGGTTGGGTTAGGATTAGGGTTAGGGTAGGAATGTAGGTTTAGGTTTAGGAGTAGTGTTAGGTTTAGGGCTTGTTTTTGGGTTTGGGGTAGGGGTAGGGGTAAGTTTAGGGTTAGGGTTAAGTTATAGTGTTAGGGGTTAGGGTTAGGATGAAGGGTTATGGTTTACGTTAAGTGTTTAAGGTTAGGGATAGGGTTGAGGTTAGGGTTAGATTTAGGGTTAGGGTTATGGGTATGGGTTTGGGTTTGGGTTGGGGTTGTGGTTGGAGTTGGGGTTGGTGTTTGTGTTAGTGTTAAGGATAGGGTTAAGGTTAGGGTCAGGGTTAAGATTTGGGTTAGGGTTAGGTTTTGGGTGAGGATTAGTGTCAGGGTTAGGCTTAGGCTTTGGGTTTAGTGTTTAGTGTTCTTTAGAGTTAGGTTGAGGTTTAGAGTTAAGGGTTAGAGTAGGGTTAGGCTTAGGCTTAGGGTTAGTGTTAGGTTTGGGGTTAGGGGTTAGTGTTGGGGTTCGGGTTGCTGTTGGATTTAGGCTTAGGGTTAGGTTTGGGTTTAGGGTTAGGTTTAGGGCTAGGTTTAGTGTTTGGTTTAGGGTAGTGATAGGGGAAAGTATAGGGTTAAGGTTAGGGTTAAGTTTGTGGTTAGAGTTATGGTTAGGGTTAAGGTGTTTTTGTTGGTCTCGGGTTTGGGTTTGGGGTAGGAATTGGGGTTGTGGTAGGCTTAGTGATAGTGTTAGGGTTAATGGTTAGGGTAAGGATTTGAGTTAGATTTAAATTTAGGTTAAGGGTGAGGGTTAGGGTTAAGGTTTAGAATTAGGGTTAGGGTTAGGGTTAGGGATAGATTAGGGTTAGGGTTAGGGTTAGATTTAGGCTTAGGGTTAGTGTTAGGGTTAGGGATAAGTTTAGGTTTAACGTTAGTGTTAGGGTCAGGGTTCGGTTCAGTGTTAGGGTTTGATAGTGTTAGGGTTAGTGTTAGTGTTAGTGTTATGTTTAGGTGTAGGGCTAGGGTTATGGTTTGTGATCAGGTTAGGGTTAGGGCTTGGTATAGGGTTAGGGTACGAATAGGTGTAGGTTTAAGTTTAGGGGATGGGTGAGGCTTAGGTTTAGGGTGTGGGTTAGGGTTACCGTTAGTTGTTAGGTGTTGTTGGCATTGGTTTTGGGTTTGGGGTTGGGGTTGTGGTTGGGGTTGGGTTAGGATTAAGGGAGTGTTTGGGTTTGGGTTAGGTTTAGAATTAGGGTCAGGGTATGGGTTTGGGTTAGGGTTAGGATTAGGGCTATGGGTTAGGGTTAGGGTGTAGATAGGGGTATGTTTAGTATTAGGGTTAAGGTTACAGTTAGTGTTACACTTAGGGTTTAGGTGTTGTTGGACTTGGGGTTGGGTTTGGGTTTGGGGCTGTGTTAGGGTTAGTGTTGGGGTTAGGTTTAAGTGTTAGTGTTAGAATTTGGGTTAGATTTAAGGTTAGGGTTAGGGTTATGATTAAGGATTAGTGTTAGGGCTAGGTTTAGGATTAGGTTTAGTGTTAGGGTTTTTTTAGGTTTAGGGTTAGATTTTGGGGTTGGGGTATGGGTGTTAGAGTTAGGTTTATTGTTAGCGTTACGTTTATTGTTCAGGGGTTAGTGTTTGGTTGGGGTTGTTGTTGAGGTTGGGTAAGTGTTGGAGCTGGGTTTGGGGTTGGGGTAGGGGTAGGGGTTGTGATTGGTTTAGAGTTAGGTTTAGGTTTAGTGTTAGGGTTAGGATTACAGTTAGGGTTAGATTTAGATTTAGGGTTAGTGTTGGTGTTAGGGTAAGGTTAGTTTTAGGGTTAGGGTTAGGGTTAGGTTTATGGTTAGGTTTGGAGTTACGGCTGGGGTTGGGTTTGGGATTAGGGTTGTAAGGATTAGGGTTATGTTTAGGGTTAGTATAAGGTTAGGGTTAGGGTTATGGCTTGGGTTAGGCTTAGGCTTAGGGTTAAGGTTAAATTTAGGTTTAGGACAAGGGTTGGGGTTGGGGTTGAGATTTGGGTTGCGTCTGGGGTTTGGGTTAGGTTTAGGGTTAGGGTTCTGGCTTGGGTTAGGGTTAGGCTTAGGTTTAGGGTTAGGGTTAGGATTAATGTTGGGGTTGGGATTTTGGTTGGGGTTTGGGTTGGGGTTGGGGTTAGCGTTAGCGTTACTTTTTAGATATTATTGTTTGGGTTTGGGTTGTTGGTGTTAGTGATAGGGTGGGGCTGGTGTTGGGATAGTTGTTGGGATTGGTTAGGGTTAGGTTTAGGGTTAGTGTTACGGGGTTAGGGTTTGGCTTCTGGCTTGTGGTTGAGCTAGGGATAACAGTTGGGGTTTGGGTTGGGTTTGGAGTTGGTGTTGGGGTTAAAGTCAAGGTTAAAGTTAGGGTTAGGCTTATGGTTAGGGTAGGGTTAGGGTTACGGTTATTGTTTGGGTTTGGGTTAGGGTTAGTGTTAGGGGTTAGGGTTAGGGTTAGGGTAGGGTTAGGGTTAAGGTTAGGGTTAGGGTTAGGGTTGGGCTTAGGGTTAGTTTAATTTAGGGGTAATAGGTATAGGGTTAGTGCTAGGTTTAAAGAATAGAGGTAGGGTTTAATTTCTTGTTAATTGTGGTGTAGGGTAAGTGTGAGCGTTAGGGTGAAAGAAGGGTTAAGCCCTGGATTTGTTTTGTGATTGTGTAAGGTTCAAAAATAGGAATAGGAATTGTGTTTTGAACACGTTTAGTGCTTGTATTTGGCATAGGGATAGACTTCGAGTTTAGTTGTTTTTTAGTCCTAGAGAAAGGGATAGGGTCTATCGTATGATCAGCTATAGTGCTCGGTTTAGAGTTTTGGTTTGTTGTAGTGTTTGGGTTACGGTGTTAGTGTTATGGTTAAAGCTGAGGTTACGTTTACGGTAAGGGTTAGGGTCTGGGATGATTTTATGTTAGGGTTAGGATTTGATTTAATATTTGCGGAAGAAACGGGGTTTGTTTGCATTTTATGAGTAGATTTAGGATTAGGATTATTTGGAATGTTATTGATACTGTTAAAATCAATTTTGGGTGTGGGCAAATACTGAGCTGCCAATTGACATATTATAGAACATGACATTTTGTTTTTCTGCTTGAGATAAAGCTCTGCATAAGTGTTGTTCATTTAAACACACTTGCAATAAATCCGTGGCTGTACTCATTTCTCTTGTTTTAAAAATCGCACGCGATCAGTCAAAGAAAGAAGCAATCATGGAATGTATAAGATCCTGACAACGAATTTCAAACATATTTCGACTTTATTCAACATTACAAAGTAGTACTGAACAATTTTAAAATGTTCAAAATTAAATAAAAATTAAAAATAGTATTCCACGAAGTTTATAGATGTTTTTTGAGTGCTATAAAAACTTCTCTAATTTATTCAGCTTAGCAGGTCAGAATCGGCTACAGTGCAGGGCAGCCGGCTGATTCGCGTCTTTCTTCAGCGGCTGAAGCAGCAGAAAACGCGATTGATGCGTTTCAAGCGGATTCCGCGGTTAAGAGCGATTCGAGTTTGACATTCGTCGCCGATTCGGCTCAGATATTCGAACCGGTTGAACAGACACCAGAATCTGCGAGAGAAGCCAGCTTCACTCACATTTCGCTTCTATACTGATATACGCTCAAAGAGCATTCAATTTCGGAAAAGTAATCAGTAATATCCGTGTGTATGAAAAAAAAACGGGGAGATACGATATTCCAGGGATAAGAGTAACAGACATGAAAAACGGCCAGAAAAATATATGAAAACGAGGACGGAGGTGAACGTCTGATGCAGACATACATCGCAGACGGCAGCAGAGCAGAAAGGGAAAACAATCTTTTCCCCAGCCTAACACCGGGGTCCTCCCCATCTCTATCGACAACGCCAGGAACGGAGTCTGTCAAAAGGGTAATCACTTTTATGTTGGAAACAGACCGCAGCAGGCTACGTTTAAAAGCCGCTCTTCAGTGAACGGCAGCAGGCTGAAACGCGTCTTTCTTCAGCGGCTCAAGCAGCAGAAACCGCGATTGATGTGTTTCAAGAGGAATCCGCGTTTAAGAGCGATTCGAGTTTGTCGTTCGTTGCCGATTCGGCTCAGTTTCGTACAGGCTCATCTGCGATGCTCCGGTGATGAAGTTTGTTGGGAAATATTCGGTCCCGTTCGACAGACACCAGAAGCTGCGAGAGGAGCCTGCTTCACTCAAATTTCGCGTCTACACTGGTAACATCAGAACAGCATACAATTTCAGAAAAGGAATCAGTAATGTCTGTGTGCCAGAAAACTAAACGGGGAGATGCGATGATTCCGTGGTGAAAGAAAAAGACATCAATTAAATTCAGAAAAAAAAGTATGAATACGTGGACGGAAAAGATCGTCTGATGCAGACATATATTGCCGATCGTAGCAGAGCAGAAAGGGAACAGAATCTTTCCCCCAGCTTAAAACCGGGGTCCTCCCCATCTCTATCGACAACGCCAGGAACGGAGTCTGTCAAAGGGGTAATCACTTTTATGTTGGAAACAGACCGCATCAGGCTACGTTTAAAAGCCGCTCTTCAGTGAACGGCAGCAGGCTGAAACGCGTCTTTCTTCAGCGGCAGAAGCAGCAGAAACCGCGATTGATGTGTTTCAAGAGGAATCCGCGTTTAAGAGCGATTCGAGTTTGTCGTTCGTTGCCGATTCGGCTCAGTTTCGTACGGGCTCATCTGCGATGCTCCGGTGATGAAGTTTGTTGGGAAATATTCGGTCCCGTTCGACAGACACCAGAAGATGCGAGAGGAGCCAGCTTCACTCAAATTTCGCGTCTACACTGGTAACATCAGAACAGCATACAATTTCAGAAATGGAATCAGTAATGTCTGTGTGCCAGAAAACTAAACGGGGAGATGCGATGATTCCGTGGTGAAAGAAAAAGACATCAAGAAAATTCAGAAAAAAAAGTATGAATACGTGGACGGAAAAGATCGTCTGATGCAGACATATATTGCCGACCGTAGCAGAGCAGAAAGGGAACAGAATCTTTCCCCCAGCTTAAAACCGGGGTCCTCCCCATCTCTATCGACAACGCCAGGAACGGAGTCTGTCAAAAGGGTAATCACTTTTATGTTGGAAACAGACCGCAGCAGGCTACGTTTAAAAGCCGCTCTTCAGTGAACGGCAGCAGGCTGAAACGCGTCTTTCTTCAGCGGCTCAAGCAGCAGAAACCGCGATTGATGCGTTTCAAGAGGAATCCGCGGTTAAGAGCGATTCGAGTTTGTCGTTCGTTGCCGATTCGGCTCAGTTTCGTACGGGCTCATCTGCGATGCTCCGGTGATGAAGTTTGTTGGGAAATATTCGGTCCGGTTCGACAGACACCAGAAGATGCGAGAGGTGCCAGCTTCACTCAAATTTCGCCTCTACACTGGTAAGATCAGAACAGCATACAATTTCAGAAAAGGAATCAGGAATGTCTGTGTGACAGAAAACTAAACGGGGAGATGCGATGATTCCGTGGTGAAAGAAAAAGTCATCAAGAAAATTCAGAAATAAAGTATGAATACGTGGACGGAAAAGATCGTCTGATGCAGACATATATTGCCGACCGTAGCAGAGCAGAAAGGGAACAGAATCTTTCCCCCAGCTTAAAACCGGGGTCCTCCCCATCTCTATCGACAACGCCAGGAACGGAGTCTGTCAAAAGGGTAATCACTTTTATGTTGGAAACAGACCGCAGCAGGCTACGTTTAAAAGCCGCTCTTCAGTGAACGGCAGCAGGCTGAAACGCGTCTTTCTTCAGCGGCTCAAGCAGCAGAAACCGCGATTGATGTGTTTCAAGAGGAATCCGCGGTTAAGAGCGTTTCGAGTTTGTCGTTCGTTGCCGATTCGGCTCAGTTTCGTACGGGCTCATCTGCGATGCTCCGGTGATTAAGTTTGTTGGGAAATATTCGGTCCGGTTCGAAAGACACCAGAATCTGCGTGAGGAGCCAGCTTCACTTAAATTTCGCCTCTACGCTGGTAAGATCAGAACAGCATACAATTTCAGAAAAGGAATCAGTAATGTCCGTTTGTATGAAAAGGAAAAATTGAGAGAAGTTTTGTTTCTTAGGAATATTAAAGGTCATCAAAAAATGTTAAAGAAAAAATGTGAAAATGTGTACTGAAATGAAGGTCTGATGCTATCATTCTCTGCGAATGCTTGCTGAGCCTGCAGAGAACAGAAAATCTCCCCTGGCTAACAAAGGGGGCATCCCATCTTTTCTAAAAACACCATGAACAAAGTCTGATACAAGAGTAAACTGCGTAATGTTGGAATCAGACCTCAGCTGGCAGTGGAGATAAGCTGCTTTACAGCGCAAGGCAGCCGACTGATTAGCCCACTGATTAGAGACACAAATTTTTTCAAGCCTAATCCACAGTTAGGAGCGATTACAGCCAGACTTTTGCACTCCATTCGGACCTGATTATTTGAAAAGATTTGAAAGGGTTTAGGGTTAGAGTTTGGTTTAGGGGTATGGTTAGGGTTAGGATTAGGGTTAGGGTTAGTGCTTGTGGTTGCTTTTGGGGTAGGTTAATATTTACGGATAGGATTAGTGTTAGCGCTTGTGGCTGGTTTTGGAGTACGGGTAGGCTAAGGTTTAGGGATAGGATTATGGTTAGGGTTTGTGGTTGCATTTGGGGTAGGCGTAGTACCAGTGTTAGGTTTAGGGTTTGGGTTAGTGTTAGGGTTAGGGTATAGGGTTATGGAAAAGGGTAAGTGATTAAGGTTAGGATTACTGTTGGGGTTAGGGTTAGGGTTCGGTTTAGGGTTAGGGTTTGTGCTTGTGGTTGCTTTTGGGGAAGGGTTAGTGTTAAGGTTAAGGTTAGGGTTAGGAGTTAAGGGTATGGGTTTCGGTTAAGGTTCCGGTAGAGATTGGGGTTAGTGTTAATGTTAAGGATAAGGTTAGTTTTAGTGTTAGGGTTAGGGTTAGGATTTGGGTTAGAGTTTGATTTTGGGTCACGATTAGGGTTAGGGTTAGGCTAAGGGTTAGGGTAAGGCTTCAGGTTTAGGGTCATAGATTAGGTTTAGGGTTAGGGTTAGGTTTAGGTTTAGTGTTAGGGTTACGTTTGGGTTAGGTTTTAGGGTTGGGGTTGTGTTTGGGGTTTTGGTAAGGGTTAGGGTTACGGTTAGGATAAGGGTAAGGTTATGGGTTAAGGTTAGGGTTAGGGATAGGGATTACGCGTTTGTTTGGGGTTGGTGTTGGTGTTTCGGTTGTTTATAAAGGATATGGTTAGGGTATAGGTTAGGGTTAGTATTAGGTTTAGGGTGAGAGCAAAATTTTGGGTTCGGTTTGGGTTTGGGATAGGGTTAGGGTTAAGCTTTTGTTACTGTTAGGGTTAGGGTCGGGTTAAGGTTAGGGTTAGGGTAGGGTTAGGGTTAGGTTTAGGGTTAAGGTGTGGGTTTGTGCTAGCGTTAAGGTTAGGTTTAGGGTTAGTGTTAAGTATATAGTTTTAGATTTACAGTAATTGTTAGAGTTAGGGTTAGGGCTTGAGTTAGGGTTAGGGTTAATGTGTTGTAAATAACTCCCAAGGATGATACTTCACAAAGAAATAGTATAGATGATGGTATATTTTGAGTTGTTCTATATAGATAGTGTACAAATAATACAAAAGAGAAGATGGCTCACCTTCAGGATTGTTATAGGTGTGAAGAACAATACACACCAATCGTTACCAACCGTAAAAGATTTATTGAGCAAGCAATTACCGAGCAAAACAGCGCTGGGCGGCTGGGAGTCTCTGCTCCACCAGAGGTGCGCAACGGCAGCCTCTCGATCCCACGATTTATTATTTTTTATCTCTACATTCGTGTTTATCTTTCCCTTCCTGGGCTGCGCTGGCTGTTATGTGGGGGTCGTTCTCTACCACCTGGTGATTGAGATGAAAAAGGCCGTAGGCCTCTTCAGCTTCGATCATGCGCACTTAAGAAGAGATTTTCACTTATTTTTTCTTTTTTCAGTTTCTTAGAAGGTCAATGCTACCTGTTGTTCATTGTCCAGTTGTTAGAACTAAGCGCTGTGGCTCCAATTTGCACAGTTCCAAAGTTCTTAGACAAAACATTTATACATGTATTTTGAATCTTCTACAAACTACATAGTTTTCAGAAAGCGAAACACTGAAAAAAACTGACACATCTGTCTTGAGTCGGTTTGATTAACAAATACAACACTCATTTTTATCACAAGGATGATAAGGCTCGCAGGGTACTCCACGTGGAAGGGATCTCTGAGAAGAGATCCTTTCCTGGCGGTGGTCAGCCCTTAAATGGGGTTTGGGAGAGGTAGAGCCAGGCTCCCCCCATTCCAATCACGCAGGTATATCACCTCCACCTGTGCCCCCATGGCTGACTCGGTGCTCACCTCAGCTGACCAATCAGTGTTTCAGGCCATGATTCAGCAGTTCCCATACAGTTAGGGTTAGGTTTGGGGTTAGTGTTAGGGTTGGTGTTAGCTTTAATATATATATATATATATATTTAATATTTTTATATTTAGTTTTACAGTAAGTTTTAGGGTAAGTTTTAGGTTTATTGTATATGGTTAGGTGTATGATTGGATTTAGTGTTAGGTTTAGGGTTAAAGATTTAGTCTTACAGTAGGTGTTAGGGAAGGATTTAGGTAACTTCAGCGGGTTTGGTGAAGACTGGCTTTGGTAGAAGGGTTATGTTTGATTTTGTATTAAGGTAAGGTTTTAGGGTATTTAGCTTTTTGTATTAAGATAAGGTTTTTACGGTTAGGGCTTGAGTTATGGATAGGGTGAGGGTTACGTTTTGCATACGGTTTGGGTTTGGGATAGGGTTAGGTTTAGGGTTTGGGTTACTGTTAGGGTTAGAGTATGATTAGGGTTGGGGTTAGGGTTAGGGGTAAGTTTAGGGTTAGGGTTTGTGTTAGCGTTAGGGTTAAGGTGAGGGTTACGTTTTGGGTTCGGTTTGGGTTTGGGATAGGTTTAGGTTTAGGGTTTGGTTTACTGTTAGGGTTATATTAGGGATAGGGTGTTGGGGAATGGCTTCAGGAACACAGAGGTCCTGGTAATATGTACGAGCATAGCTTGCACGGTAGCACAGACTACATGTGTATGGAAAAGTACTAGATACTGATAGGAGGTCACGATGCTCCTGGGCCAAGTGATAAACAGCTCAAGGTGGACAAGAACTGCTTCAGCTGAGCAACCCAAGCTGCCAAGACATCTATGGGAAACTTCTGTGATTATGTTGTTCACCCTGCTTTCAGTTGAAGAAGGCTTCACAGGACTGCTGATAATCGTAACTTTAGGTATTTTTAGAACAAGCTGTCCTTGATAGTCTATTCTGTTTAACTAGCAGGTGTTCTTCCCTTTGGGCTCTGTGTTATGCACTGGCCATGCTGATACGGTCCTCAAGGGAAAGTACACTGTGTGAACCTTGAGAAAAGTAAAAGCAGGAGATGGTCTGTGGCGAGTGGGAGAGGTAAAGTGCACTTTGAACAGGGGACGCCCTGCCAGCACTGCCTTTCACACCCGCCGCCGACGCATTCCTGTTTGGGTTTTTTAGGATTAGAATGATATCAAGAGTTACCTCCCTCAGGATGGTTTCTCACTGCTGTTAATTATTGGGAATTGCTTAAAGTTGTTATTCTCTGAGGCTCTCAGCCAATGATTGTGTGCTATTCTCTGTACGCCCCTGTCTTAAACACTATAAGAATAAGGCTGTCGGGGTAATAAATTGAAGCCTGATCATTCATGTATTGAGTCCTGTCGTGCTCCCCGCCCAAGAGCAATCCACTCAGACCCCGGGATTCCGCAACAATAGGGTTTGGGTTTGGGTTAAGTTTAGGGTTAAGTTTAGGGTTAGGGTTTGTGTCAGCATTAAGTTTAGTTTATGGTTAGGGTTTAGGTTAGGTTTAGAGTTAGTGTTAGCATTAGCGTTAGGTTTATAGATTTAGATTTACAGTAATTGTTAGGGTTAGGTTTAGGGACTGAGTTAGGGTTAGGATTAGTGTGGGGTAAATAACTCCAAAGGATGGTACTTCACAAAGAAATAGTATAGATGATCGTATATTTTGAGTTGTTCTATATAGAAAGTATACAAATAATACAAAAGAGAAGATGGCTCACATTCAGGATGATAAGGCTCGCAGGGGACTCCACGTGGAAGGGATCTCTGAGAAGAGATCCTTTCCTGGCGGTGGTCAGCCCTTAAATGGGGTTTGGGAGAGGTAGAGCCAGGCTCCCCCCATTCCAATCACGCAGGTATATCACCTCCACCTGTGCCCCCATGGCTGACTCGGTGCTCACCTCAGCTGACCAATCAGTGTTTCAGGCCATGATTCAGCAGTTCCCATACAGTTAGGGTAGGGTTAGGGTTTAATTTGGTGTTAGTGTTAGTGTTGGGGTTGGTGTAAGCTTTAAAGATTTAGTTTTACAGTAAGTTTTAGGTTATTGTATAGGGTTAGGTGTATGATTGAATTTAGTGTTAGGTTTAGGGTTAGGGCAAGGCTTAGGGCTAAAGATTTAGTCTTACAGTAAGTGTTAGGGAAGGATTTGGGTAATTTCAGCGGGTTTGGTGAAGACTGGCTTTGGTAGAAGGGTTATGTTTGATTTTGTATTAAGGTAAGGTTTTGGCTTAGGGTTAGGGTTAGGGTTAGGGTACAGATTAGGGTTGGGGTTAGTGTTAGGGATAGGGTTAAGTTATATGGTTAGGGTTAGACTAAGATTTAGGGTTAGGTTTAAGGATAAGTATAAATATTTAGTTTTACAGTAAGTGTTAGGGTATGAGTCAGGCCGTGATTCAGCAGTTCCCATACAGTTAGGGTAGGGTTAGGCTTAGGGTTACGGTTAGGGTTATGTTTAGGGTTAGGTTTGGGGTTAGGGTTTGGGTTGGTGTTACTGTTAGGGTTATGTTAGTGTTAAGTTTTGGGTTAGGGTTAGGCTAAGATTTAGGGTTAATGTGATGGTAAGGGTTAGGCTTAGGTTTAAGCTTAAGTTTAAAGCTTTAGTTTTACAGTAAGTGTTAGGGTATATTTTAGGTTACTGGATAGTCTATGATTGGATTTAGGGTTAGGGTTAGGGTATGTGATAGCTTTAGAATTAGTGTTAGGTTTAGAGTAAGGTTTAGGGTTAAAGATTTAGTCTTACAGTAAGTGTTAGGGAAGGATATAGGTAATTTCAGCGGGTTAGGTGAAGATTCGCTTTAGTAATATGGTTACGTTTTGATTTTGGATTAGTCTTAGTGTAAGGTTTTGGATTAGGTATAAGTTCAGGGTTAGGGTTGCGGTTAGGGTTAGGGTTTAGGTTAGGATTAGGGTAGGGTTAGGGTTAGGATTATGTTTAGTGTTACGGTTAGGGTTAGGGCTTGAGTTAGTTTTACGGTTAGGGTTAAGTTTTGGGTTTGGTTTGGGTTTGGGATAGTGTTAGGATTAGGGTTTAGGGTTAGGGAACGGGTTAGGGTTACTGTTAGGGTTAGGGTTTAGGGTTAGGGAACGGGTTAGGGTTACTGTTAGGGTTAGGGAACGGTTAAATTTAGGGTTAGGGAATGGTTAAGTTTAGGGTTAGGGGGTTTGCGTTAGCATTAAGGTTAGGTTATTTTTAGGTTTAAGGTTAGGTTTAGAGTTAGGGTTTGTGTTATTGTTAGGTTTATAGATTTAGATTTACAATAATTGTTAGGGTTAGGGCTTGAGTTAGGGTTAGTGTTAGTGTGGGGTAAATAACTCCAAAGGATGGTACTTCACAAAGAAGTAGTATAGATGATGGTATATTTTGAGTTGTTCTATAGGTAGTTGTCACCGGTTTGCGGGACAGTTTGACCCGGTACCGTGACAATTGAGGCAGGGGACCCACGGGCCCACACCCTGGGGAAGGGGAAGGGGAAGAGGGAAAAAAAGGACAAAGGGAGATGGGCCTAGGAGCAAAACAGCCGCAACGATCTGAGGAGGAAAGCTAATTTAGTAAATAAGATATCAGAAAGAAAAATAACACAATATAATATAATATAATTGGAATTGAGGCAAATGAATCAAATAAAATGAACAAGAGAGAGAGTGTGCGATAAACCGAAGGCCTTACGCTAACGCTGAAGGCGGACGGCTGCAACAAACACCCACTGCCGAGCTCGGTCCTGAAGGGAAGAGAGAGTCCCGTGACCGCAGACAGTTTTTATCTTTCCCTCTGGGCGGAATTATGTAAAAATGCAAAGCATCGCAAAGTCCTCTGGGGAATGTAGTTCTCTTCTGAAACAGGTACACCCAGAACTATCGACGATCCACAGAGCTGGAGCATTAACTCCTTAACTCCCAATACACCACGCGATGTCATGATGTGGAATATCAGTAATACAACAAAAATCATAAAACCATAACATTCCACCCCTTATTCAACATCATTTCATCATGCTTAATATATATATATATACATAAAGAAACAATGATTCACAAGCATTAAATACAAACACATACAACATACATATATACATATATACATGCTAATAGAATTACTGAGGGCACTCACCCCACATCAAATTCCCTTGTGGTAAAACACTGAACAGCCCCATTCTTCTGTTTCACCCACCAGGTAGACCCAGGTCCCTGAGCAAAAACAGTCCCACGGAGAGTTTTGCCCTCTCCAGAAGCTGGAAGAACCCAAACCGCTTTTCCCAACAAGTTCTTCACATGTACTACAGGGACCTTATCTCCCTCTACAGTAGGTAGAGAGCTGGATTGGGCAGGACCATCGCGATTGATGGATCCTCTGGTGTTGACCAACCAGGTGGCTTCTGACAAATTCTTCTCCCAGTGCTTAAATGTCCCGCCACCCATTGCTTTCAACATTGTTTTTAACAACCCATTGTACCTTTCAATTTTACCAGAAGCTGGTGCATGATAGGGGATATGATAAATCCACTCGATGCCATGAGCTTTGTATTGCCCAAGTATTTACAAGAGAATTTTTTGAAATGAGTTCCATTATCGGACTCAATTCTTTCTGGAGTGCCATGTCACCATAGGACTTGTTTCTCGAACCCTAAGATGGTGTTTCGGGCGGCAGCATGGGGTACTGCATATGTTTCAAGCCACCCAGTAGTTGCCTCCACCATGGTGAGCACATAACGCTTACCATTGCGAGATCGTGTCAAGGCAACCTGCCACACCTCCCCATATTTATACTTTTGCCATCGTCCTTCCTCCCAAAGAGGTTTCATCCTCTTGGCTTGTTTAATTGTGGCGCACGTATCACAGTCATGGATAACCTGGTGCGATGGCATCCATAGTTAAGTCCACCCCTCGGTCTCTAGCCCACTTACATGTTGCATCTCTTCCTTGATGGCCCGAGGTCTCATGGGCCCACCGAGCTAGAAATAATTCACTCTTGTGTTGCCAGTCCAAGTCTACTCGAGCCACCTTAACTTTGGCAGCTCGAGCTACCTGATGGTTATTTTGTTGTTCTTCAGTTGCCCGGCTCTTAGGAACATGAGCATCTACATGGCGCAACTTTACAACCATATTCTTTATTCGGGCAGCAATGTTTCTCCACAGTTCAGCAGCCCAAATAGGTTTACCCCTCCGTTGCCAACCATTTTGTTCCCATTGCTGTACCCACCCCCATAAAGCATTTGCCACCATCCATGAGTCAGTGTAAAGATAAAGCACTGGCCACCTCTCTCATTCAGCAATATCTAAGGCCATCTGGACAGCCTTTACCTCTGCAAATTGACTTGATTCTCCTTCTCCTTCAGTGGCCTCTGCAACTTGTCGTGTGGGGCTCCACACAGCAGATTTCCATCTGCGGTGCTTACCCACAATGCAACATGATCCATCTGCGAACAGGGCATATCTCTTTTTGTTGTCTGGTAGTTCATTATATGGTGGGGCTTCTTTAGCACGTGACACCTCCTTTGCTGGCATTGTTCCAAACTTCTTAGCTTCAGGCCAGTCCATGATCACCTCCAGGATTCCTGGACGGTTGAGGTTCCCCATCCGAGCTCGCTTGTGTAATCAGTGCAGTCCATTTACTCCAAGTGGCATCAGTAGCATGATGGGTAGAGGGAGCTGACCCTTTGAACATCCAGCTCAGCACTGGCAGTCGAGGTGCCAGGAGGAGCTGCATTTCAGTACCGATTACTTCGGAAGCAGCTCGAACCCCCTCGTACGCGGCTAAGATCTCCTTCTCAGTTGGAGTGTAGCGCTCCTCAGACCCCCTGTAGGCCCGACTCCAGAATCCGAGGGGTCAGCCTCGGGTCTTTCCAGGAGCTTTTTGCCACAAACTCCAAGTGGGACCTTCCTTTCCAGCAGCAGTGTAGAGGATGTTCTTTACATCCTGTCCCATCCGCAATGGCCCTGGCTATCAAAGCACGGGCTGTCTCCTGCTTAATTTGCTCAAAAGCCTGCTGCTGCTCAGGGCCCCATACAAGATCATTCTTCTTCCGCGTCACCCGATAGAGAGGGCTCACAATGAGACTGTAGTTTGGAACATGCATTCTCCAAAAGCCCACTACACCCAGAAAAGCTTGGGTTTCTGTCTTACTGGTGGGTGGAGACATGGCAGTAATTTTGTCAATCACATCTGTTGGGATGTGACGACGTCCATCTTGCCACTTCATACCTAGGAGCTGAATTTCTTGTGCAGGCCCTTTCACTTTGCTTTGCTTGATAGCAAAGCCAGCTCGTAGGAGAATTTGGATAATCTGCTCTCCTTTCTCAAAGACTTCCTCTGCTGTATTGCCCCATACAACAATGTCATCAATGTATTGCAGATGCTCAGGAGCACCACCCTGTTCCAATGCAGTTTGGATCAACCCATGGCAAATGGTTGGACTGTGCTTCCACCCCTGGGGCAAACGGTTCCAGGTGTACTGAACGCCCCTCCAGGTGAAGGCAAACTGCAGCCTGCATTCTGTGGCCAGAGGAATTGAAAAGAAGGCATTGGCAATGTCAGTGGTGGCATACCACTTGGCTGCTTGTGACTCCAGTTCGTACTGGAGTTGTAGCATGTCTGGCACAGCAGCACTCAGTGGGGGTGTGACTTCATTCAGGCCACGGTAATCTACCGTCAGCCTCCATTCTCCACTGGCTTTACGCACCGGCCATATGGGGCTGTTAAAAGGTGAGTGAGTTTTGCTGATCACTCCCTGGCTCTCTAGCTGACGGATCAAGTTATGAATGGGGAGCAAGGAATCCCTGTTGGTGCGGTACTGCCATCTGTACACCGTTTCTGTAGCAATTGGTGCCTGTTGCTCCTCCACTTGTAGCAACCCCACAACAGATGGATCTTCTGACAGGCCAGGTAAAACAGATAGCTGCTTAATGTTGTCTGTGTCCACGGCAGCTATTCCAAAAGCCCATCGGTACCCCTTGGGATCCTTAAAGTGCCCCCTTCTGAGATAGTCTATACCGAGTATGCATGGAGCCCCCTCCCCTGTCCGGTCACTATAGGATACTTCTGCCAGTCTTTACCAGTGAGGCTTATTTCTGCCTCCAACACAGACAATTCCTGAGAGCCCCCAGTCACTCCAGAGATATAGATATAGATCAGTTCTGTCCCTTTATAACTCGAAGGCATTAGAGTACACTGTGCACCAGTATCCACCAGTGCCTCATATTTTTGTGGTTCTGATGTGCCAGGCCACCGAATCCACACAGTCCAATACACTCTATTACCCCTCTCCCTCCTCTGGCTGAGGGCAGGGCCCCTCTATTGGTTACCTGTAGTGACAGGAACAACTTCACTGGTCGTTGGTCTGTGTTGTAATTCTCTCACCCGTGCTCGCAGTGCAGGGGTGGGCTTTTGATGCCATTCCTTCATATCTTCTCCATTTTCAAGTAAGTAACTCCACAGAGCCGCGCGTGACATGAAGTTAGTGAAGTGAGTGCTGTCATTTGCTCGAGCAGGACGGCGTTTGCTTCTGATAGCTGCAATCATTTCAACCCTATCAATCAGTCGGGATACTTTCTCTAACACGTCTCCCATCTGTCCTTCTAACCTTGATATGGCTGAAATGGAAGCGTGTGATGGTGGAAATTTTTGTTCAAAGTTTTGAAGTGTAAGAATCTGTTCAAAAACTGGGGGTTTTCTGTCTTGGTCCTCGTATCTGTTGAACATTGTCACTAGTGTACCGGCGTACCTTTCTGGTGCTGTTTTTGGAAGCTTCTGACATATTTTGGGTGTACTCCTTACTTTCTCCGGATCATGGTCCCGATCTTCAGGATCTAACGTGGGATCATACAGCATTTCCACCACAGCCGTTTCTCTCAAATACTGGATGCCTTCCTCAATAGTTTTCCATCTTTTCACTTTTAGGTGCCAGGTCACTCTTGTAGGGATATCTTTCCCTCACAGCTACTTACTGTTGCCAGAGGCTGGCGATTCCATCCATATACCTGCTGATCCCCCTGTCGACAGCCGGATCACGGGCAATGTTTCCTAGTTGGCGAGCTTCGTTACAGTCGAGGGACACGCTTTGGCCCCGTTGTCCCAACACCAAAGCAACCAAGTGACAATACTCTCATCCGGACGTCAAATAAACTCCTTTCTTGAGCCTTGGATCTCAGACATTTTCATGGGTCGACGAAACGTGGTAACTTTGACTCTTTCATCATCCTCATCATCACTATGTCCACGCCTCTCACTTTTCTCTGTTGCCTTTCTTGGTGGTGGTGGTGTTGAGGCCTCCCCCTCGCCTGTATCTTCCTCTTCTTTCGCCACCTCTTCTTTGCGTTCTAGGCGTGAGGACACACGTTTCCATTTCTGGCCTTCCACCGGGGCAACTGACTTTGATACCGGAGCTTTCTTTGGCTGGTCAGATGTGCCTGGGAGGTTTTCCTCTTTGGTCTGAGCCTCAGTTTGGACACTCTCTCTCTCCAGAACAGTACATATACCTCGGTAAGCATAAGCCAAGCCCCAGATAAGCTGTTCCACCTCAGATCTTTCTGAGCCGCAACACCCATTACTCAGATACAGGCCTAGCTCCTCAGGATCCTGCAAGTGTTCAGGAGTAAAATCCCATGGCACCGGGGGACCCCGTGCTTCTAATTTATTTCCTAAAACTCTCCACTTTCCCTGCCATTCAACATTCTCTGTTTCTGGGAAAAGCTTCCTCCACATGGTGTAAAGTGCTATTATAAAGGATGTATTCAAAAGGTCTAATATCCCAAATGCTAACGTAGTCCCTAAACCCTAGGTTGGTATAGGGTTAGGGCAAGGCTCAGGTTAAGATTTAGTATTACAGTAAGTGTTAAAGAAGGATTTATGTAATTTCAGCGGGTTTGGTGAAGATTGTCTTTAGTAATAGGGTTATGTTTAGATTTTGGATAAGTGTGTGGGTAAGGTTTTGGCTTAGGGTTAGGGTTAGGGTACGGATTAGGGTTGGGGTTAGCGTTAGGGTTAGGGTTAAGGTATAGGGTTAGCATTAGGCTAACATTTAGGGGATAGGGTTAGTGTTAGGTTTAGAGTTATCATTAGGTATAGGTTTCGGGTTAGGGTTAGTGTTAGGATTGGGTTAGGGGTTAGTTTTGGGTTTGGGGTTGGTGGACTTAGGGGTAGGATTAGGTTTAGGTTTCGGGTTAGGTTTAGTATTAGGGTTAAGGTTACGTTTATTGTTAGGGTTATGTTTAGGTTTAGGTTTTGGGTTAGGCTTAGGGATACGGTTAGTTTTGGTTTAGGATTAGGATTAGGGTTTAGGGTTAGGGTTAGGGATAGGTTTGTGTTTAGATCAGGATTAGGGTTAGGGTTAAGGTAGTTATAAGATTTAGGGTTAGAGTTAGATTTAGTGTTAGGGTAAGGGTTAGTCTCAAGTTTAATGTTAGGGTTAGGGTTAGGATAAGGGTTAGGTTTAGGGTAAAATTAGGGTAGGGTTAGGGTTTGGGTTAGGGTTAGGGTTATGGTTAGGGTTTAATTTGGAGTTGGGTTTGGTTTAGGTTTAGGGTTAGGGTTAGGTTTAGGGTTAGGTTTATGGTTAGGGTTAGCGTTAGTGTTCGGGTTTGTGTTAGTTTTCGGGTTAGGATTTAGGGGTTCGTTTGGTGTTGGGGTTGTGGTTAGGTTTAGGGTTAGAGATAGGGTAAGGTTTAGTGTTAAGTTTAGGGTTAGTGTTAGTGTTAGTATAGCGGTTTGGTTTAGGTTAGGGTTAGGGTAGTGTTAGGTTTAGGGTTAGGGGAAGCGTTAGGGTTGGGGTTAGGGTAAGTATATAGGGTTAGGGTTAAGGGTAAGGTTTTAGGGTTAGAATTTGTGTTAGTGTGAGGGGTTAGGGTTAGCGTTGGTGTTGGGTTTTGGGTTGGGGTTGGGTTTGCATTTGTTGTTGGGTTAGGGTCAGGGTTTGGGTTAGGGTTAGGGTGTAGTGTTACATTTTGTCTTAGTGTTAGGTATAGGGTTTGAGTAAGGGTTAGGGTTTGTTGTTAGGGGTTTGGGTTGGGGTTTGGGTTTGGGTTGGGTTTGGTGTTGAGGTTGCAGTTAGTGTTAGTGATAGTGTTAGGGCCAGGGTTAGGGTTAGTGTTAGGATTAGGGTTGGGGTTAGGGGTAGGGGTAGGAGTCCGGATATTTTTGGTCTAGGATTGGAATTTAGGGTTAGGGTTATTGTTGGGGTTAGGATTGGAGCTTGAGGTTGGGTTTTGGGTAAGGGTAGGGGTAAGGTTCGGATTAGGGTTAGGGTTAGGGTTAGTGTTAGTGTTAGGGTTAGGTTTAGGTTTAGGGTTAGGGTTAGGGTTACGATTTAGGATAATGTTGAAGGTTAGGGTTTGGGTTGGGTTAGTGTTAGGGTTTATGGGTTTGGTTTTGGGTTTGGGGTTGGGGATTGTGTTGGTGTTAAGGATAGGGTCAGGATTAGAGTTAGGGTTAGGCTCAGGGTTAGGTTTAGGGTTTAGGGTTATAGTTTAGGGTTAGGGTTAGGGTTAAGGTTAGGTTAAGGGCTTGTGGTTGGGTTTGGGGTAGGGGTAAGTGTAGTGGTAGGAGTAGGATTAGTTTTGGTTTAGTGTTAGGGTTAGGGTGAAGTTTCGGGTTAGGGTTAATGGTAATGGTTTAGGGTTAGATTTAGGATTGGAGTTACGGTTAAGGGTAAGAGTTTAGGTTTAGGGTTGCGTTTGGGGTTGGGTTAGGATTAGGGTTAGGGTAGGAATGTAGGTTTAGGTTTAGGAGTAGTGTTAGGTTTAGGGCTTGTTTTTGGGTTTGGGGTAGGGGTAGGGGTAAGTTTAGGGTTAGGGTTAAGTTATAGTGTTAGGGGTTAGGGTTAGGATGAAGGGTTATGGTTTACGTTAAGTGTTTAAGGTTAGGGATAGGGTTGAGGTTAGGGTTAGATTTAGGGTTAGGGTTATGGGTATGGGTTTGGGTTTGGGTTGGGGTTGTGGTTGGAGTTGGGGTTGGTGTTTGTGTTAGTGTTAAGGATAGGGTTAAGGTTAGGGTCAGGGTTAAGATTTGGGTTAGGGTTAGGTTTTGGGTGAGGATTAGTGTCAGGGTTAGGCTTAGGCTTTGGGTTTAGTGTTTAGTGTTCTTTAGAGTTAGGTTGAGGTTTAGAGTTAAGGGTTAGAGTAGGGTTAGGCTTAGGCTTAGGGTTAGTGTTAGGTTTGGGGTTAGGGGTTAGTGTTGGGGTTCGGGTTGCTGTTGGATTTAGGCTTAGGGTTAGGTTTGGGTTTAGGGTTAGGTTTAGGGCTAGGTTTAGTGTTTGGTTTAGGGTAGTGATAGGGGAAAGTATAGGGTTAAGGTTAGGGTTAAGTTTGTGGTTAGAGTTATGGTTAGGGTTAAGGTGTTTTTGTTGGTCTCGGGTTTGGGTTTGGGGTAGGAATTGGGGTTGTGGTAGGCTTAGTGATAGTGTTAGGGTTAATGGTTAGGGTAAGGATTTGAGTTAGATTTAAATTTAGGTTAAGGGTGAGGGTTAGGGTTAAGGTTTAGAATTAGGGTTAGGGTTAGGGTTAGGGATAGATTAGGGTTAGGGTTAGGGTTAGATTTAGGCTTAGGGTTAGTGTTAGGGTTAGGGATAAGTTTAGGTTTAACGTTAGTGTTAGGGTCAGGGTTCGGTTCAGTGTTAGGGTTTGATAGTGTTAGGGTTAGTGTTAGTGTTAGTGTTATGTTTAGGTGTAGGGCTAGGGTTATGGTTTGTGATCAGGTTAGGGTTAGGGCTTGGTATAGGGTTAGGGTACGAATAGGTGTAGGTTTAAGTTTAGGGGATGGGTGAGGCTTAGGTTTAGGGTGTGGGTTAGGGTTACCGTTAGTTGTTAGGTGTTGTTGGCATTGGTTTTGGGTTTGGGGTTGGGGTTGTGGTTGGGGTTGGGTTAGGATTAAGGGAGTGTTTGGGTTTGGGTTAGGTTTAGAATTAGGGTCAGGGTATGGGTTTGGGTTAGGGTTAGGATTAGGGCTATGGGTTAGGGTTAGGGTGTAGATAGGGGTATGTTTAGTATTAGGGTTAAGGTTACAGTTAGTGTTACACTTAGGGTTTAGGTGTTGTTGGACTTGGGGTTGGGTTTGGGTTTGGGGCTGTGTTAGGGTTAGTGTTGGGGTTAGGTTTAAGTGTTAGTGTTAGAATTTGGGTTAGATTTAAGGTTAGGGTTAGGGTTATGATTAAGGATTAGCGTTAGGGCTAGGTTTAGGATTAGGTTTAGTGTTAGGGTTTTTTTAGGTTTAGGGTTAGATTTTGGGGTTGGGGTATGGGTGTTAGAGTTAGGTTTATTGTTAGCGTTACGTTTATTGTTCAGGGGTTAGTGTTTGGTTGGGGTTGTTGTTGAGGTTGGGTAAGTGTTGGAGCTGGGTTTGGGGTTGGGGTAGGGGTAGGGGTTGTGATTGGTTTAGAGTTAGGTTTAGGTTTAGTGTTAGGGTTAGGATTACAGTTAGGGTTAGATTTAGATTTAGGGTTAGTGTTGGTGTTAGGGTAAGGTTAGTTTTAGGGTTAGGGTTAGGGTTAGGTTTATGGTTAGGTTTGGAGTTACGGCTGGGGTTGGGTTTGGGATTAGGGTTGTAAGGATTAGGGTTATGTTTAGGGTTAGTATAAGGTTAGGGTTAGGGTTATGGCTTGGGTTAGGCTTAGGCTTAGGGTTAAGGTTAAATTTAGATTTAGGACAAGGGTTGGGGTTGGGGTTGAGATTTGGGTTGCGTCTGGGGTTTGGGTTAGGTTTAGGGTTAGGGTTCTGGCTTGGGTTAGGGTTAGGCTTAGGTTTAGGGTTAGGGTTAGGATTAATGTTGGGGTTGGGATTTTGGTTGGGGTTTGGGTTGGGGTTGGGGTTAGCGTTAGCGTTACTTTTTAGATATTATTGTTTGGGTTTGGGTTGTTGGTGTTAGTGATAGGGTGGGGCTGGTGTTGGGATAGTTGTTGGGATTGGTTAGGGTTAGGTTTAGGGTTAGTGTTACGGGGTTAGGGTTTGGCTTCTGGCTTGTGGTTGAGCTAGGGATAACAGTTGGGGTTTGGGTTGGGTTTGGAGTTGGTGTTGGGGTTAAAGTCAAGGTTAAAGTTAGGGTTAGGCTTATGGTTAGGGTAGGGTTAGGGTTACGGTTATTGTTTGGGTTTGGGTTAGGGTTAGTGTTAGGGGTTAGGGTTAGGGTTAGGGTAGGGTTAGGGTTAAGGTTAGGGTTAGGGTTAGGGTTGGGCTTAGGGTTAGTTTAATTTAGGGGTAATAGGTATAGGGTTAGTGCTAGGTTTAAAGAATAGAGGTAGGGTTTAATTTCTTGTTAATTGTGGTGTAGGGTAAGTGTGAGCGTTAGGGTGAAAGAAGGGTTAAGCCCTGGATTTGTTTTGTGATTGTGTAAGGTTCAAAAATAGGAATAGGAATTGTGTTTTGAACACGTTTAGTGCTTGTATTTGGCATAGGGATAGACTTCGAGTTTAGTTGGTTTTTAGTCCTAGAGAAAGGGATAGGGTCTATCGTATGATCAGCTATAGTGCTCGGTTTAGAGTTTTGGTTTGTTGTAGTGTTTGGGTTACGGTGTTAGTGTTATGGTTAAAGCTGAGGTTACGTTTACGGTAAGGGTTAGGGTCTGGGATGATTTTATGTTAGGGTTAGGATTTGATTTAATATTTGCGGAAGAAACGGGGTTTGTTTGCATTTTATGAGTAGATTTAGGATTAGGATTATTTGGAATGTTATTGATACTGTTAAAATCAATTTTGGGTGTGGGCAAATACTGAGCTGCCAATTGACATATTATAGAACATGACATTTTGTTTTTCTGCTTGAGATAAAGCTCTGCATAAGTGTTGTTCATTTAAACACACTTGCAATAAATCCGTGGCTGTACTCATTTCTCTTGTTTTAAAAATCGCACGCGATCAGTCAAAGAAAGAAGCAATCATGGAATGTATAAGATCCTGACAACGAATTTCAAACATATTTCGACTTTATTCAACATTACAAAGTAGTACTGAACAATTTTAAAATGTTCAAAATTAAATAAAAATTAAAAATAGTATTCCACGAAGTTTATAGATGTTTTTTGAGTGCTATAAAAACTTCTCTAATTTATTCAGCTTAGCAGGTCAGAATCGGCTACAGAGCAGGGCAGCCGGCTGATTCGCGTCTTTCTTCAGCGGCTGAAGCAGCAGAAAACGCGATTGATGCGTTTCAAGCGGATTCCGCGGTTAAGAGCGATTCGAGTTTGACATTCGTCGCCGATTCGGCTCAGATATTCGAACCGGTTGAACAGACACCAGAATCTGCGAGAGAAGCCAGCTTCACTCACATTTCGCTTCTATACTGATATACGCTCAAAGAGCATTCAATTTCGGAAAAGTAATCAGTAATATCCGTGTGTATGAAAAAAAAACGGGGAGATACGATATTCCAGGGATAAGAGTAACAGACATGAAAAACGGCCAGAAAAATATATGAAAACGAGGACGGAGGTGAACGTCTGATGCAGACATACATTGCAGACGGCAGCAGAGCAGAAAGGGAAAACAATCTTTTCCCCAGCCTAACACCGGGGTCCTCCCCATCTCTATCGACAACGCCAGGAACGGAGTCTGTCAAAAGGGTAATCACTTTTATGTTGGAAACAGACCGCAGCAGGCTACGTTTAAAAGCCGCTCTTCAGTGAACGGCAGCAGGCTGAAACGCGTCTTTCTTCAGCGGCTCAAGCAGCAGAAACCGCGATTGATGTGTTTCAAGAGGAATCCGCGTTTAAGAGCGATTCGAGTTTGTCGTTCGTTGCCGATTCGGCTCAGTTTCGTACGGGCTCATCTGCGATGCTCCGGTGATGAAGTTTGTTGGGAAATATTCGGTCCCGTTCGACAGACACCAGAAGCTGCGAGAGGAGCCTGCTTCACTCAAATTTCGCGTCTACACTGGTAACATCAGAACAGCATACAATTTCAGAAAAGGAATCAGTAATGTCTGTGTGCCAGAAAACTAAACGGGGAGATGCGATGATTCCGTGGTGAAAGAAAAAGACATCAATTAAATTCAGAAAAAAAACTATGAATACGTGGACGGAAAAGATCGTCTGATGCAGACATATATTGCCGACCGTAGCAGAGCAGAAAGGGAACAGAATCTTTCCCCCAGCTTAAAACCGGGGTCCTCCCCATCTCTATCGACAACGCCAGGAACGGAGTCTGTCAAAAGGGTAATCACTTTTATGTTGGAAACAGACCGCATCAGGCTACGTTTAAAAGCCGCTCTTCAGTGAACGGCAGCAGGCTGAAACGCATCTTTCTTCAGCGGCAGAAGCAGCAGAAACCGCGATTGATGTGTTTCAAGAGGAATCCGCGGTTAAGAGCGATTCGAGTTTGTCGTTCGTTGCCGATTCGGCTCAGTTTCGTACGGGCTCATCTGCGATGCTCCGGTGATGAAGTTTGTTGGGAAATATTCGGTCCCGTTCGACAGACACCAGAATCTGCGAGAGGAGTCAGCTTCACTCAAATTTCGCGTCTACACTGGTAAGATCAGAACAGCATACAATTTCAGAAATGGAATCAGTAATGTCTGTGTGCCAGAAAACTAAACGGGGAGATGCGATGATTCCGTGGTGAAAGAAAAAGACATCAAGAAAATTCAGAAAAAAAAGTATGAATACGTGGACGGAAAAGATCGTCTGATGCAGACATATATTGCCGACCGTAGCAGAGCAGAAAGGGAACAGAATCTTTCCCCCAGCTTAAAACCGGGGTCCTCCCCATCTCTATCGACAACGCCAGGAACGGAGTCTCTCAAAAGGGTAATCACTTTTATGTTGGAAACAGACCGCAGCAGGCTACGTTTAAAAGCCGCTCTTCAGTGAACAGCAGCAGGCTGAAACGCGTCTTTCTTCAGCGGCAGAAGCAGCAGAAACCGCGATTGATGCGTTTCAAGAGGAATCCGCGGTTAAGAGCGATTCGAGTTTGTCGTTCGTCGCCGATTCGGCTCAGTTTCGTACGGGCTCATCTGCGATGCTCCGGTGATGAAGTTTTTTGGGAAATATTCGGTCCGGTTCGACAGACACCAGAAGATGCGAGAGGAGCCAGCTTCACTCAAATTTCGCCTCTACACTGGTAAGATCAGAACAGCATACAATTTCAGAAAAGGAATCAGTAATGTCTGTGTGCCAGAAAACTAAACGGGGAGATGCGATGATTCCGAGGTGAAAGAAAAAGACATCAATTAAATTCAGAAAAAAAAGTATGAATACGTGGACGGAAAAGATCGTCTGATGCAGACATATATTGCCGACCGTAGCAGAGCAGAAAGGGAACAGAATCTTTCCCCCAGCTTAAAACCGGGGTCCTCCCCATCTCTATCGACAACGCCAGGAACGGAGTCTGTCAAAAGGGTAATCACTTTTATGTTGGAAACAGACCGCAGCAGGCTACGTTTAAAAGCCGCTCTTCAGTGAACGGCAGCAGGCTGAAACGCGTCTTTCTTCAGCGGCTCAAGCAGCAGAAACCGCGATTGATGTGTTTCAAGAGGAATCCGCGGTTAAGAGCGATTCGAGTTTGTCGTTCGTTGCCGATTCGGCTCAGTTTCGTACGGGCTCATCTGCGATGCTCCGGTGATGAAGTTTGTTGGGAAATATTCGGTCCGGTTCGACAGACACCAGAAGATGCGAGAGGAGCCTGCTTCACTCAAATTTCGCGTCTACACTGGTAAGATCAGAACAGCATACAATTTCAGAAAAGGAATCAGTAATGTCTGTGTGACAAAAAACTAAACGGGGAGATGCGATGATTCAGCGGTGAAAGAAAAAGACTTCAAGAAAATTCAGAAAAAAAGTATGAATACGTGGACGGAAAAGATCGTCTGATGCAGACATATATTGCCGACCGTAGCAGAGCAGAAAGGGAACAGAATCTTTCCCCCAGCTTAAAACCGTGGTCCTCCCCATCTCTATCGACAACGCCAGGAACGGAGTCTGTCAAAAGGGTAATCACTTTTATGTTGGAAACAGACCGCAGCAGGCTACGTTTAAAAGCCGCTCTTCAGTGAACGGCAGCAGGCTGAAACGCGTCTTTCTTCAGCGGCTCAAGCAGCAGAAACCGCGATTGATGTGTTTCAAGAGGAATCCGCGTTTAAGAGCGATTCGAGTTTGTCGTTCGTTGCCGATTCGGCTCAGTTTCGTACGGGCTCATCTGCGATGCTCCGGTGATGAAGTTTGTTGGGAAATATTCGGTCCCGTTCGACAGACACCAGAAGCTGCGAGAGGAGCCTGCTTCACTCAAATTTCGCGTCTACACTGGTAACATCAGAACAGCATACAATTTCAGAAAAGGAATCAGTAATGTCTGTGTGCCAGAAAACTAAACGGGGAGATGCGATGATTCCGTGGTGAAAGAAAAAGACATCAATTAAATTCAGAAAAAAAAGTATGAATACGTGGACGGAAAAGATCGTCTGATGCAGACATATATTGCCGACCGTAGCAGAGCAGAAAGGGAACAGAATCTTTCCCCCAGCTTAAAACCGGGGTCCTCCCCATCTCTATCGACAACGCCAGGAACGGAGTCTGTCAGACGGGTAATCACTTTTATGTTGGAAACAGACCGCATCAGGCTACGTTTAAAAGCCGCTCTTCAGTGAACGGCAGCAGGCTGAAACGCATCTTTCTTCAGCGGCAGAAGCAGCAGAAACCGCGATTGATGTGTTTCAAGAGGAATCCGCGGTTAAGAGCGATTCGAGTTTGTCGTTCGTTGCCGATTCGGCTCAGTTTCGTACGGGCTCATCTGCGATGCTCCGGTGATGAAGTTTGTTGGGAAATATTCGGTCCCGTTCGACAGACACCAGAATCTGCGAGAGGAGTCAGCTTCACTCAAATTTCGCGTCTACACTGGTAAGATCAGAACAGCATACAATTTCAGAAATGGAATCAGTAATGTCTGTGTGCCAGAAAACTAAACGGGGAGATGCGATGATTCCGTGGTGAAAGAAAAAGACATCAAGAAAATTCAGAAAAAAAAGTATGAATACGTGGACGGAAAAGATCGTCTGATGCAGACATATATTGAGGACCGTAGCAGAGCAGAAAGGGAACAGAATCTTTCCCCCAGCTTAAAACCGGGGTCCTCCCCATCTCTATCGACAACGCCAGGAACGGAGTCTGTCAAAAGGGTAATCACTTTTATGTTGGAAACAGACCGCAGCAGGCTACGTTTAAAAGCCGCTCTTCAGTGAACAGCAGCAGGCTGAAACGCGTCTTTCTTCAGCGGCAGAAGCAGCAGAAACCGCGATTGATGCGTTTCAAGAGGAATCCGCGGTTAAGAGCGATTCGAGTTTGTCGTTCGTCGCCGATTCGGCTCAGTTTCGTACGGGCTCATCTGCGATGCTCCGGTGATGAAGTTTTTTGGGAAATATTCGGTCCGGTTCGACAGACACCAGAAGATGCGAGAGGAGCCAGCTTCACTCAAATTTCGCCTCTACACTGGTAAGATCAGAACAGCATACAATTTCAGAAAAGGAATCAGTAATGTCTGTGTGCCAGAAAACTAAACGGGGAGATGCGATGATTCCGAGGTGAAAGAAAAAGACATCAATTAAATTCAGAAAAAAAAGTATGAATACGTGGACGGAAAAGATCGTCTGATGCAGACATATATTGCCGACCGTAGCAGAGCAGAAAGGGAACAGAATCTTTCCCCCAGCTTAAAACCGGGGTCCTCCCCATCTCTATCGACAACGCCAGGAACGGAGTCTGTCAAAAGGGTAATCACTTTTATGTTGGAAACAGACCGCAGCAGGCTACGTTTAAAAGCCGCTCTTCAGTGAACGGCAGCAGGCTGAAACGCGTCTTTCTTCAGCGGCTCAAGCAGCAGAAACCGCGATTGATGTGTTTCAAGAGGAATCCGCGGTTAAGAGCGATTCGAGTTTGTCGTTCGTTGCCGATTCGGCTCAGTTTCGTACGGGCTCATCTGCGATGCTCCGGTGATGAAGTTTGTTGGGAAATATTCGGTCCGGTTCGACAGACACCAGAAGATGCGAGAGGAGCCTGCTTCACTCAAATTTCGCGTCTACACTGGTAAGATCAGAACAGCATACAATTTCAGAAAAGGAATCAGTAATGTCTGTGTGACAAAAAACTAAACGGGGAGATGCGATGATTCAGCGGTGAAAGAAAAAGACTTCAAGAAAATTCAGAAAAAAAGTATGAATACGTGGACGGAAAAGATCGTCTGATGCAGACATATATTGCCGACCGTAGCAGAGCAGAAAGGGAACAGAATCTTTCCCCCAGCTTAAAACCGGGGTCCTCCCCATCTCTATCGACAACGCCAGGAACGGAGTCTGTCAAAAGGGTAATCACTTTTATGTTGGAAACAGACCGCAGCAGGCTACGTTTAAAAGCCGCTCTTCAGTGAACGGCAGCAGGCTGAAACGCGTCTTTCTTCAGCGGCTCAAGCAGCAGAAACCGCGATTGATGTGTTTCAAGAGGAATCCGCGGTTAAGAGCGATTCGAGTTTGTCGTTCGTTGCCGATTCGGCTCAGTTTCGTACGGGCTCATCTGCGATGCTCCGGTGATGAAGTTTGTTGGGAAATATTCGGTCCGGTTCGACAGACACCAGAAGATGCGAGAGGAGCCAGCTTCACTCAAATTTCGCCTCTACACTGGTAAGATCAGAACAGCATACAATGTCAGAAAAGGAATCAGTAATGTCTGTGTGACAAAAAACTAAACGGGGAGATGCGATTATTCAGTTGTGAAAGAAAAAGACATCAAGAAAATTCAGAAAAAAAGTATGAATACGTGGACGGAAAAGATCGTCTGATGCAGACATATATTGCCGTCCGTAGCAGAGCAGAAAGGGAACAGAATCTTTCCCCCAGCTTAAAACCGGGGTCCTCCCCATCTCTATCGACAACGCCAGGAACGGAGTCTGTCAAAAGGGTAATCACTTTTATGTTGGAAACAGACCGCAGCAGGCTACGTTTAAAAGCCGCTCTTCAGTGAACGGCAGCAGGCTGAAACGCGTCTTTCTTCAGCGGCTCAAGCAGCAGAAACCGCGATTGATGTGTTTCAAGAGGAATCCGCGGTTAAGAGCGTTTCGAGTTTGTCGTTCGTTGCCGATTCGGCTCAGTTTCGTACGGGCTCATCTGCGATGCTCCGGTGATTAAGTTTGTTGGGAAATATTCGGTCCGGTTCGAAAGACACCAGAATCTGCGTGAGGAGCCAGCTTCACTTAAATTTCGCCTCTACGCTGGTAAGATCAGAACAGCATACAATTTCAGAAAAGGAATCAGTAATGTCCTTTTGTATGAAAAGGAAAAATTGAGAGAAGTTTTGTTTCTTAGGAATATTAAAGGTCATCAAAAAATGTTAAAGAAAAAATGTGAAAATGTGTACTGAAATGAAGGTCTGATGCTATCATTCTCTGCGAATGCTTGCTGAGCCTGCAGAGAACAGAAAATCCCCCCTGGCTAACAAAGGGGTCATCCCATCTTTTCTAAAAACACCATGAACAAAGTCTGATACAAGAGTAAACTGCGTAATGTTGGAATCAGACCTCAGCTGGCAGTGGAGATAAGCTGCTTTACAGCGCAAGGCAGCCGACTGATTAGCCCACTGATTAGAGACACAAATTTTTTCAAGCCTAATCCACAGTTAGGAGCGATTACAGCCAGACTTTTGCACTCCATTCGGACCTGATTATTTGAAAAGATTTGAAAGGGTTTAGGGTTAGAGTTTGGTTTAGGGGTATGGTTAGGGTTAGGATTAGGGTTAGGGTTAGTGCTTGTGGTTGCTTTTGGGGTAGGTTAATATTTACGGATAGGATTAGTGTTAGCGCTTGTGGCTGGTTTTGGAGTACGGGTAGGCTAAGGTTTAGGGATAGGATTATGGTTAGGGTTTGTGGTTGCATTTGGGGTAGGCGTAGTACCAGTGTTAGGTTTAGGGTTTGGGTTAGTGTTAGGGTTAGGGTATAGGGTTATGGAAAAGGGTAAGTGATTAAGGTTAGGATTACTGTTGGGGTTAGGGTTAGGGTTCGGTTTAGGGTTAGGGTTTGTGCTTGTGGTTGCTTTTGGGGAAGGGTTAGTGTTAAGGTTAAGGTTAGGGTTAGGAGTTAAGGGTATGGGTTTCGGTTAAGGTTCCGGTAGAGATTGGGGTTAGTGTTAATGTTAAGGATAAGGTTAGTTTTAGTGTTAGGGTTAGGGTTAGGATTTGGGTTAGAGTTTGATTTTGGGTCAGGATTAGGGTTAGGGTTAGGCTAAGGGTTAGGGTAAGGCTTCAGGTTTAGGGTCATAGATTAGGTTTAGGGTTAGGGTTAGGTTTAGGTTTAGTGTTAGGGTTACGTTTGGGTTAGGTTTTAGGGTTGGGGTTGTGTTTGGGGTTTTGGTAAGGGTTAGGGTTACGGTTAGGATAAGGGTAAGGTTATGGGTTAAGGTTAGGGTTAGGGATAGGGATTACGCGTTTGTTTGGGGTTGGTGTTGGTGTTTCGGTTGTTTATAAAGGATATGGTTAGGGTATAGGTTAGGGTTAGTATTAGGTTTAGGGTGAGAGCAAAATTTTGGGTTCGGTTTGGGTTTGGGATAGGGTTAGGGTTAAGCTTTTGTTACTGTTAGGGTTAGGGTCGGGTTAAGGTTAGGGTTAGGGTAGGGTTAGGGTTAGGTTTAGGGTTAAGGTGTGGGTTTGTGCTAGCGTTAAGGTTAGGTTTAGGGTTAGTGTTAAGTATATAGTTTTAGATTTACAGTAATTGTTAGAGTTAGGGTTAGGGCTTGAGTTAGGGTTAGGGTTAATGTGTTGTAAATAACTCCCAAGGATGATACTTCACAAAGAAATAGTATAGATGATGGTATATTTTGAGTTGTTCTATATAGATAGTGTACAAATAATACAAAAGAGAAGATGGCTCACCTTCAGGATTGTTATAGGTGTGAAGAACAATACACACCAATCGTTACCAACCGTAAAAGATTTATTGAGCAAGCAATTACCGAGCAAAACAGCGCTGGGCGGCTGGGAGTCTCTGCTCCACCAGAGGTGCGCAACGGCAGCCTCTCGATCCCACGATTTATTATTTTTTATCTCTACATTCGTGTTTATCTTTCCCTTCCTGGGCTGCGCTGGCTGTTATGTGGGGGTCGTTCTCTACCACCTGGTGATTGAGATGAAAAAGGCCGTAGGCCTCTTCAGCTTCGATCATGCGCACTTAAGAAGAGATTTTCACTTATTTTTTCTTTTTTCAGTTTCTTAGAAGGTCAATGCTACCTGTTGTTCATTGTCCAGTTGTTAGAACTAAGCGCTGTGGCTCCAATTTGCACAGTTCCAAAGTTCTTAGACAAAACATTTATACATGTATTTTGAATCTTCTACAAACTACATAGTTTTCAGAAAGCAAAACACTGAAAAAAACTGACACATCTGTCTTGAGTCGGTTTGATTAACAAATACAACACTCATTTTTATCACAAGGATGATAAGGCTCGCAGGGTACTCCACGTGGAAGGGATCTCTGAGAAGAGATCCTTTCCTGGCGGTGGTCAGCCCTTAAATGGGGTTTGGGAGAGGTAGAGCCAGGCTCCCCCCATTCCAATCACGCAGGTATATCACCTCCACCTGTGCCCCCATGGCTGACTCGGTGCTCACCTCAGCTGACCAATCAGTGTTTCAGGCCATGATTCAGCAGTTCCCATACAGTTAGGGTTAGGTTTGGGGTTAGTGTTAGGGTTGGTGTTAGCTTTAATATATATATATATATATATTTAATATTTTTATATTTAGTTTTACAGTAAGTTTTAGGGTAAGTTTTAGGTTTATTGTATATGGTTAGGTGTATGATTGGATTTAGTGTTAGGTTTAGGGTTAAAGATTTAGTCTTACAGTAGGTGTTAGGGAAGGATTTAGGTAACTTCAGCGGGTTTGGTGAAGACTGGCTTTGGTAGAAGGGTTATGTTTGATTTTGTATTAAGGTAAGGTTTTAGGGTATTTAGCTTTTTGTATTAAGATAAGGTTTTTACGGTTAGGGCTTGAGTTATGGATAGGGTGAGGGTTACGTTTTGCATACGGTTTGGGTTTGGGATAGGGTTAGGTTTAGGGTTTGGGTTACTGTTAGGGTTAGAGTATGATTAGGGTTGGGGTTAGGGTTAGGGGTAAGTTTAGGGTTAGGGTTTGTGTTAGCGTTAGGGTTAAGGTGAGGGTTACGTTTTGGGTTCGGTTTGGGTTTGGGATAGGTTTAGGTTTAGGGTTTGGTTTACTGTTAGGGTTATATTAGGGATAGGGTGTTGGGGAATGGCTTCAGGAACACAGAGGTCCTGGTAATATGTACGAGCATAGCTTGCACGGTAGCACAGACTACATGTGTATGGAAAAGTACAAGATACTGATAGGAGGTCACGATGCTCCTGGGCCAAGTGATAAACAGCTCAAGGTGGACAAGAACTGCTTCAGCTGAGCAACCCAAGCTGCCAAGACATCTATGGGAAACTTCTGTGATTATGTTGTTCACCCTGCTTTCAGTTGAAGAAGGCTTCACAGGACTGCTGATAATCGTAACTTTAGGTATTTTTAGAACAAGCTGTCCTTGATAGTCTATTCTGTTTAACTAGCAGGTGTTCTTCCCTTTGGGCTCTGTGTTATGCACTGGCCATGCTGATACGGTCCTCAAGGGAAAGTACACTGTGTGAACCTTGAGAAAAGTAAAAGCAGGAGATGGTCTGTGGCGAGTGGGAGAGGTAAAGTGCACTTTGAACAGGGGACGCCCTGCCAGCACTGCCTTTCACACCCGCCGCCGACGCATTCCTGTTTGGGTTTTTTAGGATTAGAATGATATCAAGAGTTACCTCCCTCAGGATGGTTTCTCACTGCTGTTAATTATTGGGAATTGCTTAAAGTTGTTATTCTCTGAGGCTCTCAGCCAATGATTGTGTGCTATTCTCTGTACGCCCCTGTCTTAAACACTATAAGAATAAGGCTGTCGGGGTAATAAATTGAAGCCTGATCATTCATGTATTGAGTCCTGTCGTGCTCCCCGCCCAAGAGCAATCCACTCAGACCCCGGGATTCCGCAACAATAGGGTTTGGGTTTGGGTTAAGTTTAGGGTTAAGTTTAGGGTTAGGGTTTGTGTTAGCATTAAGTTTAGTTTATGGTTAGGGTTTAGGTTAGGTTTAGAGTTAGTGTTAGCATTAGCGTTAGGTTTATAGATTTAGATTTACAGTAATTGTTAGGGTTAGGTTTAGGGACTGAGTTAGGGTTAGGATTAGTGTGGGGTAAATAACTCCAAAGGATGGTACTTCACAAAGAAATAGTATAGATGATCGTATATTTTGAGTTGTTCTATATAGAAAGTATACAAATAATACAAAAGAGAAGATGGCTCACATTCAGGATGATAAGGCTCGCAGGGGACTCCACGTGGAAGGGATCTCTGAGAAGAGATCCTTTCCTGGCGGTGGTCAGCCCTTAAATGGGGTTTGGGAGAGGTAGAGCCAGGCTCCCCCCATTCCAATCACGCAGGTATATCACCTCCACCTGTGCCCCCATGGCTGACTCGGTGCTCACCTCAGCTGACCAATCAGTGTTTCAGGCCATGATTCAGCAGTTCCCATACAGTTAGGGTAGGGTTAGGGTTTAATTTGGTGTTAGTGTTAGTGTTGGGGTTGGTGTAAGCTTTAAAGATTTAGTTTTACAGTAAGTTTTAGGTTATTGTATAGGGTTAGGTGTATGATTGAATTTAGTGTTAGGTTTAGGGTTAGGGCAAGGCTTAGGGCTAAAGATTTAGTCTTACAGTAAGTGTTAGGGAAGGATTTGGGTAATTTCAGCGGGTTTGGTGAAGACTGGCTTTGGTAGAAGGGTTATGTTTGATTTTGTATTAAGGTAAGGTTTTGGCTTAGGGTTAGGGTTAGGGTTAGGGTACAGATTAGGGTTGGGGTTAGTGTTAGGGATAGGGTTAAGTTATATGGTTAGGGTTAGACTAAGATTTAGGGTTAGGTTTAAGGATAAGTATAAATATTTAGTTTTACAGTAAGTGTTAGGGTATGAGTCAGGCCGTGATTCAGCAGTTCCCATACAGTTAGGGTAGGGTTAGGCTTAGGGTTACGGTTAGGGTTATGTTTAGGGTTAGGTTTGGGGTTAGGGTTTGGGTTGGTGTTACTGTTAGGGTTATGTTAGTGTTAAGTTTTGGGTTAGGGTTAGGCTAAGATTTAGGGTTAATGTGATGGTAAGGGTTAGGCTTAGGTTTAAGCTTAAGTTTAAAGCTTTAGTTTTACAGTAAGTGTTAGGGTATATTTTAGGTTACTGGATAGTCTATGATTGGATTTAGGGTTAGGGTTAGGGTATGTGATAGCTTTAGAATTAGTGTTAGGTTTAGAGTAAGGTTTAGGGTTAAAGATTTAGTCTTACAGTAAGTGTTAGGGAAGGATATAGGTAATTTCAGCGGGTTAGGTGAAGATTCGCTTTAGTAATATGGTTACGTTTTGATTTTGGATTAGTCTTAGTGTAAGGTTTTGGATTAGGTATAAGTTCAGGGTTAGGGTTGCGGTTAGGGTTAGGGTTTAGGTTAGGATTAGGGTAGGGTTAGGGTTAGGATTATGTTTAGTGTTACGGTTAGGGTTAGGGCTTGAGTTAGTTTTACGGTTAGGGTTAAGTTTTGGGTTTGGTTTGGGTTTGGGATAGTGTTAGGATTAGGGTTTAGGGTTAGGGAACGGGTTAGGGTTACTGTTAGGGTTAGGGTTTAGGGTTAGGGAACGGGTTAGGGTTACTGTTAGGGTTAGGGAACGGTTAAATTTAGGGTTAGGGAATGGTTAAGTTTAGGGTTAGGGGGTTTGCGTTAGCATTAAGGTTAGGTTATTTTTAGGTTTAAGGTTAGGTTTAGAGTTAGGGTTTGTGTTATTGTTAGGTTTATAGATTTAGATTTACAATAATTGTTAGGGTTAGGGCTTGAGTTAGGGTTAGTGTTAGTGTGGGGTAAATAACTCCAAAGGATGGTACTTCACAAAGAAGTAGTATAGATGATGGTATATTTTGAGTTGTTCTATAGGTAGTTGTCACCGGTTTGCGGGACAGTTTGACCCGGTACCGTGACAATTGAGGCAGGGGACCCACGGGCCCACACCCTGGGGAAGGGGAAGGGGAAGAGGGAAAAAAAGGACAAAGGGAGATGGGCCTAGGAGCAAAACAGCCGCAACGATCTGAGGAGGAAAGCTAATTTAGTAAATAAGATATCAGAAAGAAAAATAACACAATATAATATAATATAATTGGAATTGAGGCAAATGAATCAAATAAAATGAACAAGAGAGAGAGTGTGCGATAAACCGAAGGCCTTACGCTAACGCTGAAGGCGGACGGCTGCAACAAACACCCACTGCCGAGCTCGGTCCTGAAGGGAAGAGAGAGTCCCGTGACCGCAGACAGTTTTTATCTTTCCCTCTGGGCGGAATTATGTAAAAATGCAAAGCATCGCAAAGTCCTCTGGGGAATGTAGTTCTCTTCTGAAACAGGTACACCCAGAACTATCGACGATCCACAGAGCTGGAGCATTAACTCCTTAACTCCCAATACACCACGCGATGTCATGATGTGGAATATCAGTAATACAACAAAAATCATAAAACCATAACATTCCACCCCTTATTCAACATCATTTCATCATGCTTAATATATATATATATACATAAAGAAACAATGATTCACAAGCATTAAATACAAACACATACAACATACATATATACATATATACATGCTAATAGAATTACTGAGGGCACTCACCCCACATCAAATTCCCTTGTGGTAAAACACTGAACAGCCCCATTCTTCTGTTTCACCCACCAGGTAGACCCAGGTCCCTGAGCAAAAACAGTCCCACGGAGAGTTTTGCCCTCTCCAGAAGCTGGAAGAACCCAAACCGCTTTTCCCAACAAGTTCTTCACATGTACTACAGGGACCTTATCTCCCTCTACAGTAGGTAGAGAGCTGGATTGGGCAGGACCATCGCGATTGATGGATCCTCTGGTGTTGACCAACCAGGTGGCTTCTGACAAATTCTTCTCCCAGTGCTTAAATGTCCCGCCACCCATTGCTTTCAACATTGTTTTTAACAACCCATTGTACCTTTCAATTTTACCAGAAGCTGGTGCATGATAGGGGATATGATAAATCCACTCGATGCCATGAGCTTTGTATTGCCCAAGTATTTACAAGAGAATTTTTTGAAATGAGTTCCATTATCGGACTCAATTCTTTCTGGAGTGCCATGTCACCATAGGACTTGTTTCTCGAACCCTAAGATGGTGTTTCGGGCGGTAGCATGGGGTACTGCATATGTTTCAAGCCACCCAGTAGTTGCCTCCACCATGGTGAGCACATAACGCTTACCATTGCGAGATCGTGTCAAGGCAACCTGCCACACCTCCCCATATTTATACTTTTGCCATCGTCCTTCCTCCCAAAGAGGTTTCATTCTCTTGGCTTGTTTAATTGTGGCGCACGTATCACAGTCATGGATAACCTGGTGCGATGGCATCCATAGTTAAGTCCACCCCTCGGTCTCTAGCCCACTTACATGTTGCATCTCTTCCTTGATGGCCCGAGGTCTCATGGGCCCACCGAGCTAGAAATAATTCACTCTTGTGTTGCCAGTCCAAGTCTACTCGAGCCACCTTAACTTTGGCAGCTCGAGCTACCTGATGGTTATTTTGTTGTTCTTCAGTTGCCCGGCTCTTAGGAACATGAGCATCTACATGGCGCAACTTTACAACCATATTCTTTATTCGGGCAGCAATGTTTCTCCACAGTTCAGCAGCCCAAATAGGTTTACCCCTCCGTTGCCAACCATTTTGTTCCCATTGCTGTACCCACCCCCATAAAGCATTTGCCACCATCCATGAGTCAGTGTAAAGATAAAGCACTGGCCACCTCTCTCATTCAGCAATATCTAAGGCCATCTGGACAGCCTTTACCTCTGCAAATTGACTTGATTCTCCTTCTCCTTCAGTGGCCTCTGCAACTTGTCGTGTGGGGCTCCACACAGCAGATTTCCATCTGCGGTGCTTACCCACAATGCAACATGATCCATCTGCGAACAGGGCATATCTCTTTTTGTTGTCTGGTAGTTCATTATATGGTGGGGCTTCTTTAGCACGTGACACCTCCTTTGCTGGCATTGTTCCAAACTTCTTAGCTTCAGGCCAGTCCATGATCACCTCCAGGATTCCTGGACGGTTGAGGTTCCCCATCCGAGCTCGCTTGTGTAATCAGTGCAGTCCATTTACTCCAAGTGGCATCAGTAGCATGATGGGTAGAGGGAGCTGACCCTTTGAACATCCAGCTCAGCACTGGCAGTCGAGGTGCCAGGAGGAGCTGCATTTCAGTACCGATTACTTCGGAAGCAGCTCGAACCCCCTCGTACGCGGCTAAGATCTCCTTCTCAGTTGGAGTGTAGCGCTCCTCAGACCCCCTGTAGGCCCGACTCCAGAATCCGAGGGGTCAGCCTCGGGTCTTTCCAGGAGCTTTTTGCCACAAACTCCAAGTGGGACCTTCCTTTCCAGCAGCAGTGTAGAGGATGTTCTTTACATCCTGTCCCATCCGCAATGGCCCTGGCTATCAAAGCACGGGCTGTCTCCTGCTTAATTTGCTCAAAAGCCTGCTGCTGCTCAGGGCCCCATACAAGATCATTCTTCTTCCGCGTCACCCGATAGAGAGGGCTCACAATGAGACTGTAGTTTGGAACATGCATTCTCCAAAAGCCCACTACACCCAGAAAAGCTTGGGTTTCTGTCTTACTGGTGGGTGGAGACATGGCAGTAATTTTGTCAATCACATCTGTTGGGATGTGACGACGTCCATCTTGCCACTTCATACCTAGGAGCTGAATTTCTTGTGCAGGCCCTTTCACTTTGCTTTGCTTGATAGCAAAGCCAGCTCGTAGGAGAATTTGGATAATCTGCTCTCCTTTCTCAAAGACTTCCTCTGCTGTATTGCCCCATACAACAATGTCATCAATGTATTGCAGATGCTCAGGAGCACCACCCTGTTCCAATGCAGTTTGGATCAACCCATGGCAAATGGTTGGACTGTGCTTCCACCCCTGGGGCAAACGGTTCCAGGTGTACTGAACGCCCCTCCAGGTGAAGGCAAACTGCAGCCTGCATTCTGTGGCCAGAGGAATTGAAAAGAAGGCATTGGCAATGTCGGTGGTGGCATACCACTTGGCTGCTTGTGACTCCAGTTCGTACTGGAGTTGTAGCATGTCTGGCACAGCAGCACTCAGTGGGGGTGTGACTTCATTCAGGCCACGGTAATCTACCGTCAGCCTCCATTCTCCACTGGCTTTACGCACCGGCCATATGGGGCTGTTAAAAGGTGAGTGAGTTTTGCTGATCACTCCCTGGCTCTCTAGCTGACGGATCAAGTTATGAATGGGGAGCAAGGAATCCCTGTTGGTGCGGTACTGCCATCTGTACACCGTTTCTGTAGCAATTGGTGCCTGTTGCTCCTCCACTTGTAGCAACCCCACAACAGATGGATCTTCTGACAGGCCAGGTAAAACAGATAGCTGCTTAATGTTGTCTGTGTCCACGGCAGCTATTCCAAAAGCCCATCGGTACCCCTTGGGATCCTTAAAGTGCCCCCTTCTGAGATAGTCTATACCGAGTATGCATGGAGCCCCCTCCCCTGTCCGGTCACTATAGGATGCTTCTGCCAGTCTTTACCAGTGAGGCTTATTTCTGCCTCCAACACAGACAATTCCTGAGAGCCCCCAGTCACTCCAGAGATATAGATATAGATCAGTTCTGTCCCTTTATAACTCGAAGGCATTAGAGTACACTGTGCACCAGTATCCACCAGTGCCTCATATTTTTGTGGTTCTGATGTGCCAGGCCACCGAATCCACACAGTCCAATACACTCTATTACCCCTCTCCCTCCTCTGGCTGAGGGCAGGGCCCCTCTATTGGTTACCTGTAGTGACAGGAACAACTTCACTGGTCGTTGGTCTGTGTTGTAATTCTCTCACCCGTGCTCGCAGTGCAGGGGTGGGCTTTTGATGCCATTCCTTCATATCTTCTCCATTTTCAAGTAAGTAACTCCACAGAGCCGCGCGTGACATGAAGTTAGTGAAGTGAGTGCTGTCATTTGCTCGAGCAGGACGGCGTTTGCTTCTGATAGCTGCAATCATTTCAACCCTATCAATCAGTCGGGATACTTTCTCTAACACGTCTCCCATCTGTCCTTCTAACCTTGATATGGCTGAAATGGAAGCGTGTGATGGTGGAAATTTTTGTTCAAAGTTTTGAAGTGTAAGAATCTGTTCAAAAACTGGGGGTTTTCTGTCTTGGTCCTCGTATCTGTTGAACATTGTCACTAGTGTACCGGCGTACCTTTCTGGTGCTGTTTTTGGAAGCTTCTGACATATTTCGGGTGTACTCCTTACTTTCTCCGGATCATGGTCCCGATCTTCAGGATCTAACGTGGGATCATACAGCATTTCCACCACAGCCGTTTCTCTCAAATACTGGATGCCTTCCTCAATAGTTTTCCATCTTTTCACTTTTAGGTGCCAGGTCACTCTTGTAGGGATATCTTTCCCTCACAGCTACTTACTGTTGCCAGAGGCTGGCGATTCCATCCATATACCTGCTGATCCCCCTGTCGACAGCCGGATCACGGGCAATGTTTCCTAGTTGGCGAGCTTCGTTACAGTCGAGGGACACGCTTTGGCCCCGTTGTCCCAACACCAAAGCAACCAAGTGACAATACTCTCATCCGGACGTCAAATAAACTCCTTTCTTGAGCCTTGGATCTCAGACATTTTCATGGGTCGACGAAACGTGGTAACTTTGACTCTTTCATCATCCTCATCATCACTATGTCCACGCCTCTCACTTTTCTCTGTTGCCTTTCTTGGTGGTGGTGGTGTTGAGGCCTCCCCCTCGCCTGTATCTTCCTCTTCTTTCGCCACCTCTTCTTTGCGTTCTAGGCGTGAGGACACACGTTTCCATTTCTGGCCTTCCACCGGGGCAACTGACTTTGATACCGGAGCTTTCTTTGGCTGGTCAGATGTGCCTGGGAGGTTTTCCTCTTTGGTCTGAGCCTCAGTTTGGACACTCTCTCTCTCCAGAACAGTACATATACCTCGGTAAGCATAAGCCAAGCCCCAGATAAGCTGTTCCACCTCAGATCTTTCTGAGCCGCAACACCCATTACTCAGATACAGGCCTAGCTCCTCAGGATCCTGCAAGTGTTCAGGAGTAAAATCCCATGGCACCGGGGGACCCCGTGCTTCTAATTTATTTCCTAAAACTCTCCACTTTCCCTGCCATTCAACATTCTCTGTTTCTGGGAAAAGCTTCCTCCACATGGTGTAAAGTGCTATTATAAGGGATGTATTCAAAAGGTCTAATATCCCAAATGCTAACGTAGTCCCTAAACCCTAGGTTGGTATAGGGTTAGGGCAAGGCTCAGGTTAAGATTTAGTATTACAGTAAGTGTTAAAGAAGGATTTATGTAATTTCAGCGGGTTTGGTGAAGATTGTCTTTAGTAATAGGGTTATGTTTAGATTTTGGATAAGTGTGTGGGTAAGGTTTTGGCTTAGGGTTAGGGTTAGGGTACGGATTAGGGTTGGGGTTAGCGTTAGGGTTAGGGTTAAGGTATAGGGTTAGCATTAGGCTAACATTTAGGGGATAGGGTTAGTGTTAGGTTTAGAGTTATCATTAGGTATAGGTTTCGGGTTAGGGTTAGTGTTAGGATTGGGTTAGGGGTTAGTTTTGGGTTTGGGGTTGGTGGACTTAGGGGTAGGATTAGGTTTAGGTTTCGGGTTAGGTTTAGTATTAGGGTTAAGGTTACGTTTATTGTTAGGGTTATGTTTAGGTTTAGGTTTTGGGTTAGGCTTAGGGATACGGTTAGTTTTGGTTTAGGATTAGGATTAGGGTTTAGGGTTAGGGTTAGGGATAGGTTTGTGTTTAGATCAGGATTAGGGTTAGGGTTAAGGTAGTTATAAGATTTAGGGTTAGAGTTAGATTTAGTGTTAGGGTAAGGGTTAGTCTCAAGTTTAATGTTAGGGTTAGGGTTAGGATAAGGGTTAGGTTTAGGGTAAAATTAGGGTAGGGTTAGGGTTTGGGTTAGGGTTAGGGTTATGTTTAGGGTTTAATTTGGAGTTGGGTTTGGTTTAGGTTTAGGGTTAGGGTTAGGTTTAGGGTTAGGTTTATGGTTAGGGTTAGCGTTAGTGTTCGGGTTTGTGTTAGTTTTCGGGTTAGGATTTAGGGGTTCGTTTGGTGTTGGGGTTGTGGTTAGGTTTAGGGTTAGAGATAGGGTAAGGTTTAGTGTTAAGTTTAGGGTTAGTGTTAGTGTTAGTATAGCGGTTTGGTTTAGGTTAGGGTTAGGGTAGTGTTAGGTTTAGGGTTAGGGGAAGCGTTAGGGTTGGGGTTAGGGTAAGTATATAGGGTTAGGGTTAAGGGTAAGGTTTTAGGGTTAGAATTTGTGTTAGTGTGAGGGGTTAGGGTTAGCGTTGGTGTTGGGTTTTGGGTTGGGGTTGGGTTTGCATTTGTTGTTGGGTTAGGGTCAGGGTTTGGGTTAGGGTTAGGGTGTAGTGTTACATTTTGTCTTAGTGTTAGGTATAGGGTTTGAGTAAGGGTTAGGGTTTGTTGTTAGGGGTTTGGGTTGGGGTTTGGGTTTGGGTTGGGTTTGGTGTTGAGGTTGCAGTTAGTGTTAGTGATAGTGTTAGGGCCAGGGTTAGGGTTAGTGTTAGGATTAGGGTTGGGGTTAGGGGTAGGGGTAGGAGTCCGGATATTTTTGGTCTAGGATTGGAATTTAGGGTTAGGGTTATTGTTGGGGTTAGGATTGGAGCTTGAGGTTGGGTTTTGGGTAAGGGTAGGGGTAAGGTTCGGATTAGGGTTAGGGTTAGGGTTAGGGTTAGTGTTAGTGTTAGGGTTAGGTTTAGGTTTAGGGTTAGGGTTAGGGTTACGATTTAGGATAATGTTGAAGGTTAGGGTTTGGGTTGGGTTAGTGTTAGGGTTTATGGGTTTGGTTTTGGGTTTGGGGTTGGGGATTGTGTTGGTGTTAAGGATAGGGTCAGGATTAGAGTTAGGGTTAGGCTCAGGGTTAGGTTTAGGGTTTAGGGTTATAGTTTAGGGTTAGGGTTAGGGTTAAGGTTAGGTTAAGGGCTTGTGGTTGGGTTTGGGGTAGGGGTAAGTGTAGTGGTAGGAGTAGGATTAGTTTTGGTTTAGTGTTAGGGTTAGGGTGAAGTTTCGGGTTAGGGTTAATGGTAATGGTTTAGGGTTAGATTTAGGATTGGAGTTACGGTTAAGGGTAAGAGTTTAGGTTTAGGGTTGCGTTTGGGGTTGGGTTAGGATTAGGGTTAGGGTAGGAATGTAGGTTTAGGTTTAGGAGTAGTGTTAGGTTTAGGGCTTGTTTTTGGGTTTGGGGTAGGGGTAGGGGTAAGTTTAGGGTTAGGGTTAAGTTATAGTGTTAGGGGTTAGGGTTAGGATGAAGGGTTATGGTTTACGTTAAGTGTTTAAGGTTAGGGATAGGGTTGAGGTTAGGGTTAGATTTAGGGTTAGGGTTATGGGTATGGGTTTGGGTTTGGGTTGGGGTTGTGGTTGGAGTTGGGGTTGGTGTTTGTGTTAGTGTTAAGGATAGGGTTAAGGTTAGGGTCAGGGTTAAGATTTGGGTTAGGGTTAGGTTTTGGGTGAGGATTAGTGTCAGGGTTAGGCTTAGGCTTTGGGTTTAGTGTTTAGTGTTCTTTAGAGTTAGGTTGAGGTTTAGAGTTAAGGGTTAGAGTAGGGTTAGGCTTAGGCTTAGGGTTAGTGTTAGGTTTGGGGTTAGGGGTTAGTGTTGGGGTTCGGGTTGCTGTTGGATTTAGGCTTAGGGTTAGGTTTGGGTTTAGGGTTAGGTTTAGGGCTAGGTTTAGTGTTTGGTTTAGGGTAGTGATAGGGGAAAGTATAGGGTTAAGGTTAGGGTTAAGTTTGTGGTTAGAGTTATGGTTAGGGTTAAGGCGTTTTTGTTGGTCTCGGGTTTGGGTTTGGGGTAGGAATTGGGGTTGTGGTAGGCTTAGTGATAGTGTTAGGGTTAATGGTTAGGGTAAGGATTTGAGTTAGATTTAAATTTAGGTTAAGGGTGAGGGTTAGGGTTAAGGTTTAGAATTAGGGTTAGGGTTAGGGTTAGGGATAGATTAGGGTTAGGGTTAGGGTTAGATTTAGGCTTAGGGTTAGTGTTAGGGTTAGGGATAAGTTTAGGTTTAACGTTAGTGTTAGGGTCAGGGTTCGGTTCAGTGTTAGGGTTTGATAGTGTTAGGGTTAGTGTTAGTGTTAGTGTTATGTTTAGGTGTAGGGCTAGGGTTATGGTTTGTGATCAGGTTAGGGTTAGGGCTTGGTATAGGGTTAGGGTACGAATAGGTGTAGGTTTAAGTTTAGGGGATGGGTGAGGCTTAGGTTTAGGGTGTGGGTTAGGGTTACCGTTAGTTGTTAGGTGTTGTTGGCATTGGTTTTGGGTTTGGGGTTGGGGTTGTGGTTGGGGTTGGGTTAGGATTAAGGGAGTGTTTGGGTTTGGGTTAGGTTTAGAATTAGGGTCAGGGTATGGGTTTGGGTTAGGGTTAGGTTTAGGGCTATGGGTTAGGGTTAGGGTGTAGATAGGGGTATGTTTAGTATTAGGGTTAAGGTTACAGTTAGTGTTACACTTAGGGTTTAGGTGTTGTTGGACTTGGGGTTGGGTTTGGGTTTGGGGCTGTGTTAGGGTTAGTGTTGGGGTTAGGTTTAAGTGTTAGTGTTAGAATTTGGGTTAGATTTAAGGTTAGGGTTAGGGTTATGATTAAGGATTAGTGTTAGGGCTAGGTTTAGGATTAGGTTTAGTGTTAGGGTTTTTTTAGGTTTAGGGTTAGATTTTGGGGTTGGGGTATGGGTGTTAGAGTTAGGTTTATTGTTAGCGTTACGTTTATTGTTCAGGGGTTAGTGTTTGGTTGGGGTTGTTGTTGAGGTTGGGTAAGTGTTGGAGCTGGGTTTGGGGTTGGGGTAGGGGTAGGGGTTGTGATTGGTTTAGAGTTAGGTTTAGGTTTAGTGTTAGGGTTAGGATTACAGTTAGGGTTAGATTTAGATTTAGGGTTAGTGTTGGTGTTAGGGTAAGGTTAGTTTTAGGGTTAGGGTTAGGGTTAGGTTTATGGTTAGGTTTGGAGTTACGGCTGGGGTTGGGTTTGGGATTAGGGTTGTAAGGATTAGGGTTATGTTTAGGGTTAGTATAAGGTTAGGGTTAGGGTTATGGCTTGGGTTAGGCTTAGGCTTAGGGTTAAGGTTAAATTTAGGTTTAGGACAAGGGTTGGGGTTGGGGTTGAGATTTGGGTTGCGTCTGGGGTTTGGGTTAGGTTTAGGGTTAGGGTTCTGGCTTGGGTTAGGGTTAGGCTTAGGTTTAGGGTTAGGGTTAGGATTAATGTTGGGGTTGGGATTTTGGTTGGGGTTTGGGTTGGGGTTGGGGTTAGCGTTAGCGTTACTTTTTAGATATTATTGTTTGGGTTTGGGTTGTTGGTGTTAGTGATAGGGTGGGGCTGGTGTTGGGATAGTTGTTGGGATTGGTTAGGGTTAGGTTTAGGGTTAGTGTTACGGGGTTAGGGTTTGGCTTCTGGCTTGTGGTTGAGCTAGGGATAACAGTTGGGGTTTGGGTTGGGTTTGGAGTTGGTGTTGGGGTTAAAGTCAAGGTTAAAGTTAGGGTTAGGCTTATGGTTAGGGTAGGGTTAGGGTTACGGTTATTGTTTGGGTTTGGGTTAGGGTTAGTGTTAGGGGTTAGGGTTAGGGTTAGGGTAGGGTTAGGGTTAAGGTTAGGGTTAGGGTTAGGGTTGGGCTTAGGGTTAGTTTAATTTAGGGGTAATAGGTATAGGGTTAGTGCTAGGTTTAAAGAATAGAGGTAGGGTTTAATTTCTTGTTAATTGTGGTGTAGGGTAAGTGTGAGCGTTAGGGTGAAAGAAGGGTTAAGCCCTGGATTTGTTTTGTGATTGTGTAAGGTTCAAAAATAGGAATAGGAATTGTGTTTTGAACACGTTTAGTGCTTGTATTTGGCATAGGGATAGACTTCGAGTTTAGTTGGTTTTTAGTCCTAGAGAAAGGGATAGGGTCTATCGTATGATCAGCTATAGTGCTCGGTTTAGAGTTTTGGTTTGTTGTAGTGTTTGGGTTACGGTGTTAGTGTTATGGTTAAAGCTGAGGTTACGTTTACGGTAAGGGTTAGGGTCTGGGATGATTTTATGTTAGGGTTAGGATTTGATTTAATATTTGCGGAAGAAACGGGGTTTGTTTGCATTTTATGAGTAGATTTAGGATTAGGATTATTTGGAATGTTATTGATACTGTTAAAATCAATTTTGGGTGTGGGCAAATACTGAGCTGCCAATTGACATATTATAGAACATGACATTTTGTTTTTCTGCTTGAGATAAAGCTCTGCATAAGTGTTGTTCATTTAAACACACTTGCAATAAATCCGTGGCTGTACTCATTTCTCTTGTTTTAAAAATCGCACGCGATCAGTCAAAGAAAGAAGCAATCATGGAATGTATAAGATCCTGACAACGAATTTCAAACATATTTCGACTTTATTCAACATTACAAAGTAGTACTGAACAATTTTAAAATGTTCAAAATTAAATAAAAATTAAAAATAGTATTCCACGAAGTTTATAGATGTTTTTTGAGTGCTATAAAAACTTCTCTAATTTATTCAGCTTAGCAGGTCAGAATCGGCTACAGAGCAGGGCAGCCGGCTGATTCGCGTCTTTCTTCAGCGGCTGAAGCAGCAGAAAACGCGATTGATGCGTTTCAAGCGGATTCCGCGGTTAAGAGCGATTCGAGTTTGACATTCGTCGCCGATTCGGCTCAGATATTCGAACCGGTTGAACAGACACCAGAATCTGCGAGAGAAGCCAGCTTCACTCACATTTCGCTTCTATACTGATATACGCTCAAAGAGCATTCAATTTCGGAAAAGTAATCAGTAATATCCGTGTGTATGAAAAAAAAACGGGGAGATACGATATTCCAGGGATAAGAGTAACAGACATGAAAAACGGCCAGAAAAATATATGAAAACGAGGACGGAGGTGAACGTCTGATGCAGACATACATTGCAGACGGCAGCAGAGCAGAAAGGGAAAACAATCTTTTCCCCAGCCTAACACCGGGGTCCTCCCCATCTCTATCGACAACGCCAGGAACGGAGTCTGTCAAAAGGGTAATCACTTTTATGTTGGAAACAGACCGCAGCAGGCTACGTTTAAAAGCCGCTCTTCAGTGAACGGCAGCAGGCTGAAACGCGTCTTTCTTCAGCGGCTCAAGCAGCAGAAACCGCGATTGATGTGTTTCAAGAGGAATCCGCGTTTAAGAGCGATTCGAGTTTGTCGTTCGTTGCCGATTCGGCTGTTTCGTACGGGCTCATCTGCGATGCTCCGGTGATGAAGTTTGTTGGGAAATATTCGGTCCCGTTCGACAGACACCAGAAGCTGCGAGAGGAGCCTGCTTCACTCAAATTTCGCCTCTACACTGGTAAGATCAGAACAGCATACAATTTCAGAAAAGGAATCAGTAATGTCTGTGTGACAAAAAACTAAACGGGGAGATGCGATGATTCCGTGGTGAAAGAAAAAGACATCAAGAAAATTCAGAAAAAAAAGTATGAATACGTGGACGGAAAAGATCGTCTGATGCAGACATATATTGCCGACCGTAGCAGAGCAGAAAGGGAACAGAATCTTTCCCCCAGCTTAAAACCGGGGTCCTCCCCATCTCTATCGACAACGCCAGGAACGGAGTCTGTCAAAAGGGTAATCACTTTTATGTTGGAAACAGACCGCAGCAGGCTACGTTTAAAAGCCGCTCTTCAGTGAACGGCAGCAGGCTGAAACGCGTCTTTCTTCAGCGGCTCAAGCAGCAGAAACCGCGATTGATGCGTTTCAAGAGGAATCCGCGGTTAAGAGCGATTCGAGTTTGTCGTTCGTCGCCGATTCTACTCAGTTTCGTACGGGCTCATCTGCGATGCTCCGGTGATTAAGTTTGTTGGGAAATATTCGGTCCGGTTCGACAGACACCAGAAGATGCGAGAGGTGCCAGCTTCACTCAAATTTCGCCTCTACACTGGTAAGATCAGAACAGCATACAATTTCAGAAAAGGAATCAGGAATGTCTGTGTGACAGAAAACTAAACGGGGAGATGCGATGATTCCGTGGTGAAAGAAAAAGACATCAAGAAAATTCAGAAAAAAAAGTATGAATACGTGGACGGAAAAGATCGTCTGATGCAGACATATATTGCCGACCGTAGCAGAGCAGAAAGGGAACAGAATCTTTCCCCCAGCTTAAAACCGGGGTCCTCCCCATCTCTATCGACAACGCCAGGAACGGAGTCTGTCAAAAGGGTAATCACTTTTATGTTGGAAACAGACCGCAGCAGGCTACGTTTAAAAGCCGCTCTTCAGTGAACGGCAGCAGGCTGAAACGCGTCTTTCTTCAGCGGCAGAAGCAGCAGAAACCGCGATTGATGCGTTTCAAGAGGAATCCGCGGTTAAGAGCGATTCGAGTTTGTCGTTCGTCGCCGATTCGGCTCAGTTTCGTACGGGCTCATCTGCGATGCTCCGGTGATGAAGTTTGTTGGGAAATATTCGGTCCGGTTCGACAGACACCAGAAGATGCGAGAGGTGCCAGCTTCACTCAAATTTCGCCTCTACACTGGTAAGATCAGAACAGCATACAATTTCAGAAAAGGAATCAGTAATGTCTGTGTGCCAGAAAACTAAACGGGGAGATGCGATGATTCCGTGGTGAAAGAAAAAGACATCAAGAAAATTCAGAAAAAAAAGTATGAATACGTGGACGGAAAAGATCGTCTGATGCAGACATATATTGCTGACCGTAGCAGAGCAGAAAGGGAACAGAATCTTTCCCCCAGCTTAAAACCGGGGTCCTCCCCATCTCTATCGACAACGCCAGGAACGGAGTCTGTCAAAAGGGTAATCACTTTTATGTTGGAAACAGACCGCAGCAGGCTACGTTTAAAAGCCGCTCTTCAGTGAACGGCAGCAGGCTGAAACGCGTCTTTCTTCAGCGGCTCAAGCAGCAGAAACCGCGATTGATGTGTTTCAAGAGGAATCCGCGTTAAAGAGCGATTCGAGTTTGTCGTTCGTCGCCGATTCGGCTCCGTTTCGTACAGGCTCATCTGCGATGCTCCGGTGATGAAGTTTGTTGGGAAATATTCGGTCCCGTTCGACAGACACCAGAAGCTGCGAGAGGAGCCTGCTTCACTCAAATTTCGCGTCTACACTGGTAAGATCAGAACAGCATACAATTTCAGAAAAGGAATCAGGAATGTCTGTGTGACAGAAAACTAAACGGGGAGATGCGATGATTCCGTGGTGAAAGAAAAAGACTTCAAGAAAATTCAGAAATAAAGTATGAATACGTGGACGGAAAAGATCGTCTGATGCAGACATATATTGCCGACCGTAGCAGAGCAGAAAGGGAACAGAATCTTTCCCCCAGCTTAAAACCGGGGTCCTCCCCATCTCTATCGACAACGCCAGGAACGGAGTCTGTCAGACGGGTAATCACTTTTATGTTGGAAACAGACCGCAGCAGGCTACGTTTAAAAGCCGCTCTTCAGTGAACGGCAGCAGGCTGAAACGCGTCTTTCTTCAGCGGCTCAAGCAGCAGAAACCGCGATTGATGCGTTTCAAGAGGAATCCGCGGTTAAGAGCGATTCGAGTTTGTCGTTCGTTGCCGATTCGGCTCAGTTTCGTACGGGCTCATCTGCGATGCTCCGGTGATGAAGTTTGTTGGGAAATATTCGGTCCGGTTCGACAGACACCAGAAGATGCGAGAGGAGCCAGCTTCACTCAAATTTCGCCTCTACACTGGTAAGATCAGAACAGCATACAATTTCAGAAAAGGAATCAGTAATGTCTGTGTGACAAAAAACTAAACGGGGAGATGCGATGATTCAGTTGTGAAAGAAAAAGACATCAAGAAAATTCAGAAAAAAAGTATGAATACGTGGACGGAAAAGATCGTCTGATGCAGACATATATTGCCGACCGTAGCAGAGCAGAAAGGGAACAGAATCTTTCCCCCAGCTTAAAACCGGGGTCCTCCCCATCTCTATCGACAACGCCAGGAACGGAGTCTGTCAGACGGGTAATCACTTTTATGTTGGAAACAGACCGCAGCAGGCTACGTTTAAAAGCCGCTCTTCAGTGAACGGCAGCAGGCTGAAACGCGTCTTTCTTCAGCGGCTCAAGCAGCAGAAACCGCGATTGATGTGTTTCAAGAGGAATCCGCGGTTAAGAGCGTTTCGAGTTTGTCGTTCGTTGCCGATTCGGCTCAGTTTCGTACGGGCTCATCTGCGATGCTCCGGTGATTAAGTTTGTTGGGAAATATTCGGTCCGGTTCGAAAGACACCAGAATCTGCGTGAGGAGCCAGCTTCACTTAAATTTCGCCTCTACGCTGGTAAGATCAGAACAGCATACAATTTCAGAAAAGGAATCAGTAATGTCCTTTTGTATGAAAAGGAAAAATTGAGAGAAGTTTTGTTTCTTAGGAATATTAAAGGTCATCAAAAAATGTTAAAGAAAAAATGTTAAAATGTGTACTGAAATGAAGGTCTGATGCTATCATTCTCTGCGAATGCTTGCTGAGCCTGCAGAGAACAGAAAATCCCCCCTGGCTAACAAAGGGGGCATCCCATCTTTTCTAAAAACACCATGAACAAAGTCTGATACAAGAGTAAACTGCGTAATGTTGGAATCAGACCTCAGCTGGCAGTGGAGATAAGCTGCTTTACAGCGCAAGGCAGCCGACTGATTAGCCCACTGATTAGAGACACAAATTTTTTCAAGCCTAATCCACAGTTAGGAGCGATTACAGCCAGACTTTTGCACTCCATTCGGACCTGATTATTTGAAAAGATTTGAAAGGGTTTAGGGTTAGAGTTTGGTTTAGGGGTATGGTTAGGGTTAGGATTAGGGTTAGGGTTAGTGCTTGTGGTTGCTTTTGGGGTAGGTTAATATTTACGGATAGGATTAGTGTTAGCGCTTGTGGCTGGTTTTGGAGTACGGGTAGGCTAAGGTTTAGGGATAGGATTATGGTTAGGGTTTGTGGTTGCATTTGGGGTAGGCGTAGTACCAGTGTTAGGTTTAGGGTTTGGGTTAGTGTTAGGGTTAGGGTATAGGGTTATGGAAAAGGGTAAGTGATTAAGGTTAGGATTACTGTTGGGGTTAGGGTTAGGGTTCGGTTTAGGGTTAGGGTTTGTGCTTGTGGTTGCTTTTGGGGAAGGGTTAGTGTTAAGGTTAAGGTTAGGGTTAGGAGTTAAGGGTATGGGTTTCGGTTAAGGTTCCGGTAGAGATTGGGGTTAGTGTTAATGTTAAGGATAAGGTTAGTTTTAGTGTTAGGGTTAGGGTTAGGATTTGGGTTAGAGTTTGATTTTGGGTCAGGATTAGGGTTAGGGTTAGGCTAAGGGTTAGGGTAAGGCTTTAGGTTTAGGGTCATAGATTAGGTTTAGGGTTAGGGTTAGGTTTAGGTTTAGTGTTAGGGTTACGTTTGGGTTAGGTTTTAGGGTTGGGGTTGTGTTTGGGGTTTTGGTAAGGGTTAGGGTTACGGTTAGGATAAGGGTAAGGTTATGGGTTAAGGTTAGGGTTAGGGATAGGGATTACGCGTTTGTTTGGGGTTGGTGTTGGTGTTTCGGTTGTTTATAAAGGATATGGTTAGGGTATAGGTTAGGGTTAGTATTAGGTTTAGGGTGAGAGCAAAATTTTGGGTTCGGTTTGGGTTTGGGATAGGGTTAGGGTTAAGCTTTTGTTACTGTTAGGGTTAGGGTCGGGTTAAGGTTAGGGTTAGGGTAGGGTTAGGGTTAGGTTTAGGGTTAAGGTGTGGGTTTGTGCTAGCGTTAAGGTTAGGTTTAGGGTTAGTGTTAAGTATATAGTTTTAGATTTACAGTAATTGTTAGTTAGGGTTAGGGCTTGAGTTAGGGTTAGGGTTAATGTGTTGTAAATAACTCCCAAGGATGATACTTCACAAAGAAATAGTATAGATGATGGTATATTTTGAGTTGTTCTATATAGATAGTGTACAAATAATACAAAAGAGAAGATGGCTCACCTTCAGGATTGTTATAGGTGTGAAGAACAATACACACCAATCGTTACCAACCGTAAAAGATTTATTGAGCAAGCAATTACCGAGCAAAACAGCGCTGGGCGGCTGGGAGTCTCTGCTCCACCAGAGGTGCGCAACGGCAGCCTCTCGATCCCACGATTTATTATTTCTTATCTCTACATTCGTGTTTATCTTTCCCTTCCTGGGCTGCGCTGGCTGTTATGTGGGGGTCGTTCTCTGCCACCTGGTGATTGAGATGAAAAAGGCCGTAGGCCTCTTCAGCTTCGATCATGCGCACTTAAGAAGAGATTTTCACTTATTTTTTCTTTTTTCAGTTTCTTAGAAGGTCAATGCTACCTGTTGTTCATTGTCCAGTTGTTAGAACTAAGCGCTGTGGCTCCAATTTGCACAGTTCCAAAGTTCTTAGACAAAACATTTATACATGTATTTTGAATCTTCTACAAACTACATAGTTTTCAGAAAGCAAAACACTGAAAAAAACTGACACATCTGTCTTGAGTCGGTTTGATTAACAAATACAACACTCATTTTTATCACAAGGATGATAAGGCTCGCAGGGTACTCCACGTGGAAGGGATCTCTGAGAAGAGATCCTTTCCTGGCGGTGGTCAGCCCTTAAATGGGGTTTGGGAGAGGTAGAGCCAGGCTCCCCCCATTCCAATCACGCAGGTATATCACCTCCACCTGTGCCCCCATGGCTGACTCGGTGCTCACCTCAGCTGACCAATCAGTGTTTCAGGCCATGATTCAGCAGTTCCCATACAGTTAGGGTTAGGTTTGGGGTTAGTGTTAGGGTTGGTGTTAGCTTTAATATATATATATATATATATTTAATATTTTTATATTTAGTTTTACAGTAAGTTTTAGGGTAAGTTTTAGGTTTATTGTATATGGTTAGGTGTATGATTGGATTTAGTGTTAGGTTTAGGGTTAAAGATTTAGTCTTACAGTAGGTGTTAGGGAAGGATTTAGGTAACTTCAGCGGGTTTGGTGAAGACTGGCTTTGGTAGAAGGGTTATGTTTGATTTTGTATTAAGGTAAGGTTTTAGGGTATTTAGCTTTTTGTATTAAGATAAGGTTTTTACGGTTAGGGCTTGAGTTATGGATAGGGTGAGGGTTACGTTTTGCATACGGTTTGGGTTTGGGATAGGGTTAGGTTTAGGGTTTGGGTTACTGTTAGGGTTAGAGTATGATTAGGGTTGGGGTTAGGGTTAGGGGTAAGTTTAGGGTTAGGGTTTGTGTTAGCGTTAGGGTTAAGGTGAGGGTTACGTTTTGGGTTCGGTTTGGGTTTGGGATAGGTTTAGGTTTAGGGTTTGGTTTACTGTTAGGGTTATATTAGGGATAGGGTGTTGGGGAATGGCTTCAGGAACACAGAGGTCCTGGTAATATGTACGAGCATAGCTTGCACGGTAGCACAGACTACATGTGTATGGAAAAGTACAAGATACTGATAGGAGGTCACGATGCTCCTGGGCCAAGTGATAAACAGCTCAAGGTGGACAAGAACTGCTTCAGCTGAGCAACCCAAGCTGCCAAGACATCTATGGGAAACTTCTGTGATTATGTTGTTCACCCTGCTTTCAGTTGAAGAAGGCTTCACAGGACTGCTGATAATCGTAACTTTAGGTATTTTTAGAACAAGCTGTCCTTGATAGTCTATTCTGTTTAACTAGCAGGTGTTCTTCCCTTTGGGCTCTGTGTTATGCACTGGCCATGCTGATACGGTCCTCAAGGGAAAGTACACTGTGTGAACCTTGAGAAAAGTAAAAGCAGGAGATGGTCTGTGGCGAGTGGGAGAGGTAAAGTGCACTTTGAACAGGGGACGCCCTGCCAGCACTGCCTTTCACACCCGCCGCCGACGCATTCCTGTTTGGGTTTTTTAGGATTAGAATGATATCAAGAGTTACCTCCCTCAGGATGGTTTCTCACTGCTGTTAATTATTGGGAATTGCTTAAAGTTGTTATTTTCTGAGGCTCTCAGCCAATGATTGTGTGCTATTCTCTGTACGCCCCTGTCTTAAACACTATAAGAATAAGGCTGTCGGGGTAATAAATTGAAGCCTGATCATTCATGTATTGAGTCCTGTCGTGCTCCCCGCCCAAGAGCAATCCACTCAGACCCCGGGATTCCGCAACAATAGGGTTTGGGTTTGGGTTAAGTTTAGGGTTAAGTTTAGGGTTAGGGTTTGTGTTAGCATTAAGTTTAGTTTATGGTTAGGGTTTAGGTTAGGTTTAGAGTTAGTGTTAGCATTAGCGTTAGGTTTATAGATTTAGATTTACAGTAATTGTTAGGGTTAGGTTTAGGGACTGAGTTAGGGTTAGGATTAGTGTGGGGTAAATAACTCCAAAGGATGGTACTTCACAAAGAAATAGTATAGATGATCGTATATTTTGAGTTGTTCTATATAGAAAGTATACAAATAATACAAAAGAGAAGATGGCTCACATTCAGGATGATAAGGCTCGCAGGGGACTCCACGTGGAAGGGATCTCTGAGAAGAGATCCTTTCCTGGCGGTGGTCAGCCCTTAAATGGGGTTTGGGAGAGGTAGAGCCAGGCTCCCCCCATTCCAATCACGCAGGTATATCACCTCCACCTGTGCCCCCATGGCTGACTCGGTGCTCACCTCAGCTGACCAATCAGTGTTTCAGGCCATGATTCAGCAGTTCCCATACAGTTAGGGTAGGGTTAGGGTTTAATTTGGTGTTAGTGTTAGTGTTGGGGTTGGTGTAAGCTTTAAAGATTTAGTTTTACAGTAAGTTTTAGGTTATTGTATAGGGTTAGGTGTATGATTGAATTTAGTGTTAGGTTTAGGGTTAGGGCAAGGCTTAGGGCTAAAGATTTAGTCTTACAGTAAGTGTTAGGGAAGGATTTGGGTAATTTCAGCGGGTTTGGTGAAGACTGGCTTTGGTAGAAGGGTTATGTTTGATTTTGTATTAAGGTAAGGTTTTGGCTTAGGGTTAGGGTTAGGGTTAGGGTACAGATTAGGGTTGGGGTTAGTGTTAGGGATAGGGTTAAGTTATATGGTTAGGGTTAGACTAAGATTTAGGGTTAGGTTTAAGGATAAGTATAAATATTTAGTTTTACAGTAAGTGTTAGGGTAAGAGTCAGACCGTGATTCAGCAGTTCCCATACAGTTAGGGTAGGGTTAGGCTTAGGGTTACGGTTAGGGTTATGTTTAGGGTTAGGTTTGGGGTTAGGGTTTGGGTTGGTGTTACTGTTAGGGTTATGTTAGTGTTAAGTTTTGGGTTAGGGTTAGGCTAAGATTTAATGGTTAATGTGATGGTAAGGGTTAGGCTTAGGTTTAAGCTTAAGTTTAAAGCTTTAGTTTTACAGTAAGTGTTAGGGTATATTTTAGGTTACTGGATAGTCTATGATTGGATTTAGGGTTAGGGTTAGGGTATGTGATAGCTTTAGAATTAGTGTTAGGTTTAGAGTAAGGTTTAGGGTTAAAGATTTAGTCTTACAGTAAGTGTTAGGGAAGGATATAGGTAATTTCAGCGGGTTAGGTGAAGATTCGCTTTAGTAATATGGTTACGTTTTGATTTTGGATTAGTCTTAGTGTAAGGTTTTGGATTAGGTATAAGTTCAGGGTTAGGGTTGCGGTTAGGGTTAGGGTTTAGGTTAGGATTAGGGTAGGGTTAGGGTTAGGATTATGTTTAGTGTTACGGTTAGGGTTAGGGCTTGAGTTAGTTTTACGGTTAGGGTTAAGTTTTGGGTTTGGTTTGGGTTTGGGATAGTGTTAGGATTAGGGTTTAGGGTTAGGGAACGGGTTAGGGTTACTGTTAGGGTTAGGGTTTAGGGTTAGGGAACGGGTTAGGGTTACTGTTAGGGTTAGGGAACGGTTAAATTTAGGGTTAGGGAATGGTTAAGTTTAGGGTTAGGGGGTTTGCGTTAGCATTAAGGTTAGGTTATTTTTAGGTTTAAGGTTAGGTTTAGAGTTAGGGTTTGTGTTATTGTTAGGTTTATAGATTTAGATTTACAATAATTGTTAGGGTTAGGGCTTGAGTTAGGGTTAGTGTTAGTGTGGGGTAAATAACTCCAAAGGATGGTACTTCACAAAGAAGTAGTATAGATGATGGTATATTTTGAGTTGTTCTATAGGTAGTTGTCACCGGTTTGCGGGACAGTTTGACCCGGTACCGTGACAATTGAGGCAGGGGACCCACGGGCCCACACCCTGGGGAAGGGGAAGGGGAAGAGGGAAAAAAAGGACAAAGGGAGATGGGCCTAGGAGCAAAACAGCCGCAACGATCTGAGGAGGAAAGCTAATTTAGTAAATAAGATATCAGAAAGAAAAATAACACAATATAATATAATATAATTGGAATTGAGGCAAATGAATCAAATAAAATGAACAAGAGAGAGAGTGTGCGATAAACCGAAGGCCTTACGCTAACGCTGAAGGCGGACGGCTGCAACAAACACCCACTGCCGAGCTCGGTCCTGAAGGGAAGAGAGAGTCCCGTGACCGCAGACAGTTTTTATCTTTCCCTCTGGGCGGAATTATGTAAAAATGCAAAGCATCGCAAAGTCCTCTGGGGAATGTAGTTCTCTTCTGAAACAGGTACACCCAGAACTATCGACGATCCACAGAGCTGGAGCATTAACTCCTTAACTCCCAATACACCACGCGATGTCATGATGTGGAATATCAGTAATACAACAAAAATCATAAAACCATAACATTCCACCCCTTATTCAACATCATTTCATCATGCTTAATATATATATATATACATAAAGAAACAATGATTCACAAGCATTAAATACAAACACATACAACATACATATATACATATATACATGCTAATAGAATTACTGAGGGCACTCACCCCACATCAAATTCCCTTGTGGTAAAACACTGAACAGCCCCATTCTTCTGTTTCACCCACCAGGTAGACCCAGGTCCCTGAGCAAAAACAGTCCCACGGAGAGTTTTGCCCTCTCCAGAAGCTGGAAGAACCCAAACCGCTTTTCCCAACAAGTTCTTCACATGTACTACAGGGACCTTATCTCCCTCTACAGTAGGTAGAGAGCTGGATTGGGCAGGACCATCGCGATTGATGGATCCTCTGGTGTTGACCAACCAGGTGGCTTCTGACAAATTCTTCTCCCAGTGCTTAAATGTCCCGCCACCCATTGCTTTCAACATTGTTTTTAACAACCCATTGTACCTTTCAATTTTACCAGAAGCTGGTGCATGATAGGGGATATGATAAATCCACTCGATGCCATGAGCTTTGTATTGCCCAAGTATTTACAAGAGAATTTTTTGAAATGAGTTCCATTATCGGACTCAATTCTTTCTGGAGTGCCATGTCACCATAGGACTTGTTTCTCAAACCCTAAGATGGTGTTTCGGGCGGTAGCATGGGGTACTGCATATGTTTCAAGCCACCCAGTAGTTGCCTCCACCATGGTGAGCACATAACGCTTACCATTGCGAGATCGTGTCAAGGCAACCTGCCACACCTCCCCATATTTATACTTTTGCCATCGTCCTTCCTCCCAAAGAGGTTTCATCCTCTTGGCTTGTTTAATTGTGGCGCACGTATCACAGTCATGGATAACCTGGTGCGATGGCATCCATAGTTAAGTCCACCCCTCGGTCTCTAGCCCACTTACATGTTGCATCTCTTCCTTGATGGCCCGAGGTCTCATGGGCCCACCGAGCTAGAAATAATTCACTCTTGTGTTGCCAGTCCAAGTCTACTCGAGCCACCTTAACTTTGGCAGCTCGAGCTACCTGATGGTTATTTTGTTGTTCTTCAGTTGCCCGGCTCTTAGGAACATGAGCATCTACATGGCGCAACTTTACAACCATATTCTTTATTCGGGCAGCAATGTTTCTCCACAGTTCAGCAGCCCAAATAGGTTTACCCCTCCGTTGCCAACCATTTTGTTCCCATTGCTGTACCCACCCCCATAAAGCATTTGCCACCATCCATGAGTCAGTGTAAAGATAAAGCACTGGCCACCTCTCTCATTCAGCAATATCTAAGGCCATCTGGACAGCCTTTACCTCTGCAAATTGACTTGATTCTCCTTCTCCTTCAGTGGCCTCTGCAACTTGTCGTGTGGGGCTCCACACAGCAGATTTCCATCTGCGGTGCTTACCCACAATGCAACATGATCCATCTGCGAACAGGGCATATCTCTTTTTGTTGTCTGGTAGTTCATTATATGGTGGGGCTTCTTTAGCACGTGACACCTCCTTTGCTGGCATTGTTCCAAACTTCTTAGCTTCAGGCCAGTCCATGATCACCTCCAGGATTCCTGGACGGTTGAGGTTCCCCATCCGAGCTCGCTTGTGTAATCAGTGCAGTCCATTTACTCCAAGTGGCATCAGTAGCATGATGGGTAGAGGGAGCTGACCCTTTGAACATCCAGCTCAGCACTGGCAGTCGAGGTGCCAGGAGGAGCTGCATTTCAGTACCGATTACTTCGGAAGCAGCTCGAACCCCCTCGTACGCGGCTAAGATCTCCTTCTCAGTTGGAGTGTAGCGCTCCTCAGACCCCCTGTAGGCCCGACTCCAGAATCCGAGGGGTCAGCCTCGGGTCTTTCCAGGAGCTTTTTGCCACAAACTCCAAGTGGGACCTTCCTTTCCAGCAGCAGTGTAGAGGATGTTCTTTACATCCTGTCCCATCCACAATGGCCCTGGCTATCAAAGCACGGGCTGTCTCCTGCTTAATTTGCTCAAAAGCCTGCTGCTGCTCAGGGCCCCATACAAGATCATTCTTCTTCCGCGTCACCCGATAGAGAGGGCTCACAATGAGACTGTAGTTTGGAACATGCATTCTCCAAAAGCCCACTACACCCAGAAAAGCTTGGGTTTCTGTCTTACTGGTGGGTGGAGACATGGCAGTAATTTTGTCAATCACATCTGTTGGGATGTGACGACGTCCATCTTGCCACTTCATACCTAGGAGCTGAATTTCTTGTGCAGGCCCTTTCACTTTGCTTTGCTTGATAGCAAAGCCAGCTCGTAGGAGAATTTGGATAATCTGCTCTCCTTTCTCAGAGACTTCCTCTGCTGTATTGCCCCATACAACAATGTCATCAATGTATTGCAGATGCTCAGGAGCACCACCCTGTTCCAATGCAGTTTGGATCAACCCATGGCAAATGGTTGGACTGTGCTTCCACCCCTGGGGCAAACGGTTCCAGGTGTACTGAACGCCCCTCCAGGTGAAGGCAAACTGCAGCCTGCATTCTGTGGCCAGAGGAATTGAAAAGAAGGCATTGGCAATGTCGGTGGTGGCATACCACTTGGCTGCTTGTGACTCCAGTTCGTACTGGAGTTGTAGCATGTCTGGCACAGCAGCACTCAGTGGGGGTGTGACTTCATTCAGGCCACGGTAATCTACCGTCAGCCTCCATTCTCCACTGGCTTTACGCACCGGCCATATGGGGCTGTTAAAAGGTGAGTGAGTTTTGCTGATCACTCCCTGGCTCTCTAGCTGACGGATCAAGTTATGAATGGGGAGCAAGGAATCCCTGTTGGTGCGGTACTGCCATCTGTACACCGTTTCTGTAGCAATTGGTGCCTGTTGCTCCTCCACTTGTAGCAACCCCACAACAGATGGATCTTCTGACAGGCCAGGTAAAACAGATAGCTGCTTAATGTTGTCTGTGTCCACGGCAGCTATTCCAAAAGCCCATCGGTACCCCTTGGGATCCTTAAAGTGCCCCCTTCTGAGATAGTCTATACCGAGTATGCATGGAGCCCCCTCCCCTGTCCGGTCACTATAGGATGCTTCTGCCAGTCTTTACCAGTGAGGCTTATTTCTGCCTCCAACACAGACAATTCCTGAGAGCCCCCAGTCACTCCAGAGATATAGATATAGATCAGTTCTGTCCCTTTATAACTCGAAGGCATTAGAGTACACTGTGCACCAGTATCCACCAGTGCCTCATATTTTTGTGGTTCTGATGTGCCAGGCCACCGAATCCACACAGTCCAATACACTCTATTACCCCTCTCCCTCCTCTGGCTGAGGGCAGGGCCCCTCTATTGGTTACCTGTAGTGACAGGAACAACTTCACTGGTCGTTGGTCTGTGTTGTAATTCTCTCACCCGTGCTCGCAGTGCAGGGGTGGGCTTTTGATGCCATTCCTTCATATCTTCTCCATTTTCAAGTAAGTAACTCCACAGAGCCGCGCGTGACATGAAGTTAGTGAAGTGAGTGCTGTCATTTGCTCGAGCAGGACGGCGTTTGCTTCTGATAGCTGCAATCATTTCAACCCTATCAATCAGTCGGGATACTTTCTCTAACACGTCTCCCATCTGTCCTTCTAACCTTGATATGGCTGAAATGGAAGCGTGTGATGGTGGAAATTTTTGTTCAAAGTTTTGAAGTGTAAGAATCTGTTCAAAAACTGGGGGTTTTCTGTCTTGGTCCTCGTATCTGTTGAACATTGTCACTAGTGTACCGGCGTACCTTTCTGGTGCTGTTTTTGGAAGCTTCTGACATATTTCGGGTGTACTCCTTACTTTCTCCGGATCATGGTCCCGATCTTCAGGATCTAACGTGGGATCATACAGCATTTCCACCACAGCCGTTTCTCTCAAATACTGGATGCCTTCCTCAATAGTTTTCCATCTTTTCACTTTTAGGTGCCAGGTCACTCTTGTAGGGATATCTTTCCCTCACAGCTACTTACTGTTGCCAGAGGCTGGCGATTCCATCCATATACCTGCTGATCCCCCTGTCGACAGCCGGATCACGGGCAATGTTTCCTAGTTGGCGAGCTTCGTTACAGTCGAGGGACACGCTTTGGCCCCGTTGTCCCAACACCAAAGCAACCAAGTGACAATACTCTCATCCGGACGTCAAATAAACTCCTTTCTTGAGCCTTGGATCTCAGACATTTTCATGGGTCGACGAAACGTGGTAACTTTGACTCTTTCATCATCCTCATCATCACTATGTCCACGCCTCTCACTTTTCTCTGTTGCCTTTCTTGGTGGTGGTGGTGTTGAGGCCTCCCCCTCGCCTGTATCTTCCTCTTCTTTCGCCACCTCTTCTTTGCGTTCTAGGCGTGAGGACACACGTTTCCATTTCTGGCCTTCCACCGGGGCAACTGACTTTGATACCGGAGCTTTCTTTGGCTGGTCAGATGTGCCTGGGAGGTTTTTCTCTTTGGTCTGAGCCTCAGTTTGGACACTCTCTCTCTCCAGAACAGTACATATACCTCGGTAAGCATAAGCCAAGCCCCAGATAAGCTGTTCCACCTCAGATCTTTCTGAGCCGCAACACCCATTACTCAGATACAGGCCTAGCTCCTCAGGATCCTGCAAGTGTTCAGGAGTAAAATCCCATGGCACCGGGGGACCCCGTGCTTCTAATTTATTTCCTAAAACTCTCCACTTTCCCTGCCATTCAACATTCTCTGTTTCTGGGAAAAGCTTCCTCCACATGGTGTAAAGTGCTATTATAAGGGATGTATTCAAAAGGTCTAATATCCCAAATGCTAACGTAGTCCCTAAACCCTAGGTTGGTATAGGGTTAGGGCAAGGCTCAGGTTAAGATTTAGTATTACAGTAAGTGTTAAAGAAGGATTTATGTAATTTCAGCGGGTTTGGTGAAGATTGTCTTTAGTAATAGGGTTATGTTTAGATTTTGGATAAGTGTGTGGGTAAGGTTTTGGCTTAGGGTTAGGGTTAGGGTACGGATTAGGGTTGGGGTTAGCGTTAGGGTTAGGGTTAAGGTATAGGGTTAGCATTAGGCTAACATTTAGGGGATAGGGTTAGTGTTAGGTTTAGAGTTATCATTAGGTATAGGTTTCGGGTTAGGGTTAGTGTTAGGATTGGGTTAGGGGTTAGTTTTGGGTTTGGGGTTGGTGGACTTAGGGGTAGGATTAGGTTTAGGTTTCGGGTTAGGTTTAGTATTAGGGTTAAGGTTACGTTTATTGTTAGGGTTATGTTTAGGTTTAGGTTTTGGGTTAGGCTTAGGGATACGGTTAGTTTTGGTTTAGGATTAGGATTAGGGTTTAGGGTTAGGGTTAGGGATAGGTTTGTGTTTAGATCAGGATTAGGGTTAGGGTTAAGGTAGTTATAAGATTTAGGGTTAGAGTTAGATTTAGTGTTAGGGTAAGGGTTAGTCTCAAGTTTAATGTTAGGGTTAGGGTTAGGATAAGGGTTAGGTTTAGGGTAAAATTAGGGTAGGGTTAGGGTTTGGGTTAGGGTTAGGGTTATGGTTAGGGTTTAATTTGGAGTTGGGTTTGGTTTAGGTTTAGGGTTAGGGTTAGGTTTAGGGTTAGGTTTATGGTTAGGGTTAGCGTTAGTGTTCGGGTTTGTGTTAGTTTTCGGGTTAGGATTTAGGGGTTCGTTTGGTGTTGGGGTTGTGGTTAGGTTTAGGGTTAGAGATAGGGTAAGGTTTAGTGTTAAGTTTAGGGTTAGTGTTAGTGTTAGTATAGCGGTTTGGTTTAGGTTAGGGTTAGGGTAGTGTTAGGTTTAGGGTTAGGGGAAGCGTTAGGGTTGGGGTTAGGGTAAGTATATAGGGTTAGGGTTAAGGGTAAGGTTTTAGGGTTAGAATTTGTGTTAGTGTGAGGGGTTAGGGTTAGCGTTGGTGTTGGGTTTTGGGTTGGGGTTGGGTTTGCATTTGTTGTTGGGTTAGGGTCAGGGTTTGGGTTAGGGTTAGGGTGTAGTGTTACATTTTGTCTTAGTGTTAGGTATAGGGTTTGAGTAAGGGTTAGGGTTTGTTGTTAGGGGTTTGGGTTGGGGTTTGGGTTTGGGTTGGGTTTGGTGTTGAGGTTGCAGTTAGTGTTAGTGATAGTGTTAGGGCCAGGGTTAGGGTTAGTGTTAGGATTAGGGTTGGGGTTAGGGGTAGGGGTAGGAGTCCGGATATTTTTGGTCTAGGATTGGAATTTAGGGTTAGGGTTATTGTTGGGGTTAGGATTGGAGCTTGAGGTTGGGTTTTGGGTAAGGGTAGGGGTAAGGTTCGGATTAGGGTTAGGGTTAGGGTTAGTGTTAGTGTTAGGGTTAGGTTTAGGTTTAGGGTTAGGGTTAGGGTTACGATTTAGGATAATGTTGAAGGTTAGGGTTTGGGTTGGGTTAGTGTTAGGGTTTATGGGTTTGGTTTTGGGTTTGGGGTTGGGGATTGTGTTGGTGTTAAGGATAGGGTCAGGATTAGAGTTAGGGTTAGGCTCAGGGTTAGGTTTAGGGTTTAGGGTTATAGTTTAGGGTTAGGGTTAGGGTTAAGGTTAGGTTAAGGGCTTGTGGTTGGGTTTGGGGTAGGGGTAAGTGTAGTGGTAGGAGTAGGATTAGTTTTGGTTTAGTGTTAGGGTTAGGGTGAAGTTTCGGGTTAGGGTTAATGGTAATGGTTTAGGGTTAGATTTAGGATTGGAGTTACGGTTAAGGGTAAGAGTTTAGGTTTAGGGTTGCGTTTGGGGTTGGGTTAGGATTAGGGTTAGGGTAGGAATGTAGGTTTAGGTTTAGGAGTAGTGTTAGGTTTAGGGCTTGTTTTTGGGTTTGGGGTAGGGGTAGGGGTAAGTTTAGGGTTAGGGTTAAGTTATAGTGTTAGGGGTTAGGGTTAGGATGAAGGGTTATGGTTTACGTTAAGTGTTTAAGGTTAGGGATAGGGTTGAGGTTAGGGTTAGATTTAGGGTTAGGGTTATGGGTATGGGTTTGGGTTTGGGTTGGGGTTGTGGTTGGAGTTGGGGTTGGTGTTTGTGTTAGTGTTAAGGATAGGGTTAAGGTTAGGGTCAGGGTTAAGATTTGGGTTAGGGTTAGGTTTTGGGTGAGGATTAGTGTCAGGGTTAGGCTTAGGCTTTGGGTTTAGTGTTTAGTGTTCTTTAGAGTTAGGTTGAGGTTTAGAGTTAAGGGTTAGAGTAGGGTTAGGCTTAGGCTTAGGGTTAGTGTTAGGTTTGGGGTTAGGGGTTAGTGTTGGGGTTCGGGTTGCTGTTGGATTTAGGCTTAGGGTTAGGTTTGGGTTTAGGGTTAGGTTTAGGGCTAGGTTTAGTGTTTGGTTTAGGGTAGTGATAGGGGAAAGTATAGGGTTAAGGTTAGGGTTAAGTTTGTGGTTAGAGTTATGGTTAGGGTTAAGGTGTTTTTGTTGGTCTCGGGTTTGGGTTTGGGGTAGGAATTGGGGTTGTGGTAGGCTTAGTGATAGTGTTAGGGTTAATGGTTAGGGTAAGGATTTGAGTTAGATTTAAATTTAGGTTAAGGGTGAGGGTTAGGGTTAAGGTTTAGAATTAGGGTTAGGGTTAGGGTTAGGGTTAGGGATAGATTAGGGTTAGGGTTAGGGTTAGATTTAGGCTTAGGGTTAGTGTTAGGGTTAGGGATAAGTTTAGGTTTAACGTTAGTGTTAGGGTCAGGGTTCGGTTCAGTGTTAGGGTTTGATAGTGTTAGGGTTAGTGTTAGTGTTAGTGTTATGTTTAGGTGTAGGGCTAGGGTTATGGTTTGTGATCAGGTTAGGGTTAGGGCTTGGTATAGGGTTAGGGTACGAATAGGTGTAGGTTTAAGTTTAGGGGATGGGTGAGGCTTAGGTTTAGGGTGTGGGTTAGGGTTACCGTTAGTTGTTAGGTGTTGTTGGCATTGGTTTTGGGTTTGGGGTTGGGGTTGTGGTTGGGGTTGGGTTAGGATTAAGGGAGTGTTTGGGTTTGGGTTAGGTTTAGAATTAGGGTCAGGGTATGGGTTTGGGTTAGGGTTAGGTTTAGGGCTATGGGTTAGGGTTAGGGTGTAGATAGGGGTATGTTTAGTATTAGGGTTAAGGTTACAGTTAGTGTTACACTTAGGGTTTAGGTGTTGTTGGACTTGGGGTTGGGTTTGGGTTTGGGGCTGTGTTAGGGTTAGTGTTGGGGTTAGGTTTAAGTGTTAGTGTTAGAATTTGGGTTAGATTTAAGGTTAGGGTTAGGGTTATGATTAAGGATTAGTGTTAGGGCTAGGTTTAGGATTAGGTTTAGTGTTAGGGTTTTTTTAGGTTTAGGGTTAGATTTTGGGGTTGGGGTATGGGTGTTAGAGTTAGGTTTATTGTTAGCGTTACGTTTATTGTTCAGGGGTTAGTGTTTGGTTGGGGTTGTTGTTGAGGTTGGGTAAGTGTTGGAGCTGGGTTTGGGGTTGGGGTAGGGGTAGGGGTTGTGATTGGTTTAGAGTTAGGTTTAGGTTTAGTGTTAGGGTTAGGATTACAGTTAGGGTTAGATTTAGATTTAGGGTTAGTGTTGGTGTTAGGGTAAGGTTAGTTTTAGGGTTAGGGTTAGGGTTAGGTTTATGGTTAGGTTTGGAGTTACGGCTGGGGTTGGGTTTGGGATTAGGGTTGTAAGGATTAGGGTTATGTTTAGGGTTAGTATAAGGTTAGGGTTAGGGTTATGGCTTGGGTTAGGCTTAGGCTTAGGGTTAAGGTTAAATTTAGGTTTAGGACAAGGGTTGGGGTTGGGGTTGAGATTTGGGTTGCGTCTGGGGTTTGGGTTAGGTTTAGGGTTAGGGTTCTGGCTTGGGTTAGGGTTAGGCTTAGGTTTAGGGTTAGGGTTAGGATTAATGTTGGGGTTGGGATTTTGGTTGGGGTTTGGGTTGGGGTTGGGGTTAGCGTTAGCGTTACTTTTTAGATATTATTGTTTGGGTTTGGGTTGTTGGTGTTAGTGATAGGGTGGGGCTGGTGTTGGGATAGTTGTTGGGATTGGTTAGGGTTAGGTTTAGGGTTAGTGTTACGGGGTTAGGGTTTGGCTTCTGGCTTGTGGTTGAGCTAGGGATAACAGTTGGGGTTTGGGTTGGGTTTGGAGTTGGTGTTGGGGTTAAAGTCAAGGTTAAAGTTAGGGTTAGGCTTATGGTTAGGGTAGGGTTAGGGTTACGGTTATTGTTTGGGTTTGGGTTAGGGTTAGTGTTAGGGGTTAGGGTTAGGGTTAGGGTAGGGTTAGGGTTAAGGTTAGGGTTAGGGTTAGGGTTGGGCTTAGGGTTAGTTTAATTTAGGGGTAATAGGTATAGGGTTAGTGCTAGGTTTAAAGAATAGAGGTAGGGTTTAATTTCTTGTTAATTGTGGTGTAGGGTAAGTGTGAGCGTTAGGGTGAAAGAAGGGTTAAGCCCTGGATTTGTTTTGTGATTGTGTAAGGTTCAAAAATAGGAATAGGAATTGTGTTTTGAACACGTTTAGTGCTTGTATTTGGCATAGGGATAGACTTCGAGTTTAGTTGGTTTTTAGTCCTAGAGAAAGGGATAGGGTCTATCGTATGATCAGCTATAGTGCTCGGTTTAGAGTTTTGGTTTGTTGTAGTGTTTGGGTTACGGTGTTAGTGTTATGGTTAAAGCTGAGGTTACGTTTACGGTAAGGGTTAGGGTCTGGGATGATTTTATGTTAGGGTTAGGATTTGATTTAATATTTGCGGAAGAAACGGGGTTTGTTTGCATTTTATGAGTAGATTTAGGATTAGGATTATTTGGAATGTTATTGATACTGTTAAAATCAATTTTGGGTGTGGGCAAATACTGAGCTGCCAATTGACATATTATAGAACATGACATTTTGTTTTTCTGCTTGAGATAAAGCTCTGCATAAGTGTTGTTCATTTAAACACACTTGCAATAAATCCGTGGCTGTACTCATTTCTCTTGTTTTAAAAATCGCACGCGATCAGTCAAAGAAAGAAGCAATCATGGAATGTATAAGATCCTGACAACGAATTTCAAACATATTTCGACTTTATTCAACATTACAAAGTAGTACTGAACAATTTTAAAATGTTCAAAATTAAATAAAAATTAAAAATAGTATTCCACGAAGTTTATAGATGTTTTTTGAGTGCTATAAAAACTTCTCTAATTTATTCAGCTTAGCAGGTCAGAATCGGCTACAGAGCAGGGCAGCCGGCTGATTCGCGTCTTTCTTCAGCGGCTGAAGCAGCAGAAAACGCGATTGATGCGTTTCAAGCGGATTCCGCGGTTAAGAGCGATTCGAGTTTGACATTCGTCGCCGATTCGGCTCAGATATTCGAACCGGTTGAACAGACACCAGAATCTGCGAGAGAAGCCAGCTTCACTCACATTTCGCTTCTATACTGATATACGCTCAAAGAGCATTCAATTTCGGAAAAGTAATCAGTAATATCCGTGTGTATGAAAAAAAAACGGGGAGATACGATATTCCAGGGATAAGAGTAACAGACATGAAAAACGGCCAGAAAAATATATGAAAACGAGGACGGAGGTGAACGTCTGATGCAGACATACATTGCAGACGGCAGCAGAGCAGAAAGGGAAAACAATCTTTTCCCCAGCCTAACACCGGGGTCCTCCCCATCTCTATCGACAACGCCAGGAACGGAGTCTGTCAAAAGGGTAATCACTTTTATGTTGGAAACAGACCGCAGCAGGCTACGTTTAAAAGCCGCTCTTCAGTGAACGGCAGCAGGCTGAAACGCGTCTTTCTTCAGCGGCTCAAGCAGCAGAAACCGCGATTGATGTGTTTCAAGAGGAATCCGCGGTTAAGAGCGATTCGAGTTTGTCGTTCGTTGCCGATTCGGCTCAGTTTCGTACGGGCTCATCTGCGATGCTCCGGTGATGAAGTTTGTTGGGAAATATTCGGTCCCGTTCGACAGACACCAGAAGCTGCGAGAGGAGCCTGCTTCACTCAAATTTCGCGTCTACACTGGTAACATCAGAACAGCATACAATTTCAGAAATGGAATCAGTAATGTCTGTGTGCCAGAAAACTAAACGGGGAGATGCGATGATTCCGTGGTGAAAGAAAAAGACATCAAGAAAATTCAGAAAAAAAAGTATGAATACGTGGACGGAAAAGATCGTCTGATGCAGACATATATTGCCGACCGTAGCAGAGCAGAAAGGGAACAGAATCTTTCCCCCAGCTTAAAACCGGGGTCCTCCCCATCTCTATCGACAACGCCAGGAACGGAGTCTGTCAAAAGGGTAATCACTTTTATGTTGGAAACAGACCGCAGCAGGCTACGTTTAAAAGCCGCTCTTCAGTGAACGGCAGCAGGCTGAAACGCGTCTTTCTTCAGCGGCTCAAGCAGCAGAAACCGCGATTGATGCTGTATGGGAACTGCTGAATCACGGCCTGAACCACTGATTGGTCACCTGAGGTGAGCACCAAGTCAGCCATGGGGGCACAGGTGAAGGTGATATACCTGTGTGGGTGGAAGGGGTGGAGCCTAGTTCCTCCTCTCTCAAACCCCATTTAAGGGCTGACCACCACCAGGGAAGGATCTCTTCTTGGAGATCCCTTCCATGTGGAGTCCTCTGCGAGCCTTGTCATCTTAAAGGTGAGCCATCTTCTCTTTTGTATTACCTGTATAACTGTTTGTATAGAACTACTTGAAATATACCATCTTCTATACTATTCCCTGGTGGAGTATCGTCATTAGGAGTTATTTACTCTACATTTGGCGAGCCAGGCAGCTCTAACTAAATCCATAATGTCGTTTATTTGGAGTATATTTAAATGGGCCAAGGGGGAGAACGTTACCCCCCTAGAACAGATAATCCCTGGTCTAATTCCAGGATTCATGGGGTCACCCTACTATGGATTGGCATCCGTTATTGAGAAATGGGGACCCATGCGGGTTCCAGGGACTGCCGCTCCTTCTCCATCTTATTTGACTGACTACTTTGTAGGATTAGATAAAGACATACTTATTACCAAGGAGCGGCGGTTAGCTGCCTCTGCAGTAGCCTGGCCATTAGTAATGGCCATACTCAAGTTAGATGTCGCAAATGTTAATATGGAAACTGAAAATCAGCTATTACGAGACCGTATTGAGAAACTGGAACAACAGCTGGGTACGTTAACAACCAAAAAGCCTGGCCTAAATGTCCCCACAAGACAAATAAGGAATATATTGGTAGAAGACACCCCAAAATCAGAGGAAGAAGACTCTGATATGACAGGGGAAAAGATCTCTAAGGCAGATCTCGAAACTCCATCTATGATGGACCCATTCGAGATTCGGCCTATTATAACTCAAAAAACAAAGAAGGTACAGGATAGACCAGCAGGGGTGCCTCCTGACCAATGGCCCCCTGCAGAAACCTGCCTCCATGTGACCGCTCGTCCATACACAGCTAATGAGTTGATGGACCTAGTACAACGGTTCCATCAGAAACCAAGAGAAAGCATACCATCATGGCTCCTAAGGTTATGGGATGCAGGAGCTGAAAGTGTTTTAGTAAATGGAACAGAAATGTCAAAATTAGCATCTATAACGATAAACCCGGCATTAAGACAAAGATTATATGCAGCTGTCCATTATAATGAGGAAAACCATTCTATTATAGATTGGTTGATGGCTGCATGCCGCTTAACATGGCCCAATAAAACTGATATCCCTCTTAATACTGGTTTGTGGTCCTCTATGGAGGACCTCCAGACCTATATCAGAGAACTGGGTATGAGGGAGGCTCTGTATGCGGACACTTTTGAAAGCCCCGATACGGAAAAATTTACAGCGGGCATGAGAGATCTAATACTACAGCAGGCCCCCTCCCACCTATATGGGATGTTGGTTTCCATATTAAATCCGTTGGTGGCATCAGAAGCCATCGTACAGCAGGCAGCCCAGTTAGTAGCAGACTTAGGGGAGACGGAGCGCGTAAGAACCAGGCGTAATGTTCGTATAGTGGAAGATGCTGAGGCCTTCCCTATTAGAACTAAAAAGCCTGCTCCACGGATGCCCCGATCAGGCCCCGTACGGGTATCCCGGAGGACTATGTTTAATGATCTCATACGGGCTGGGGTTGCATTTACCAAAATTGATGGGCAACCCAACCATGTTTTGTTACAGCTGTGGAAACAGCTTAGAAATGATCAGAAATTTCAGAGTGCTCCCAGAAAATCGGGAGTACGAATTATAGAAAAAACACCAACAACAACCTGGAATTTGGCTGACTTTATAATACCGAACAGAAGGAAAAAATATCCGCAGGTGTCACAGGCTACAGTGCCTGAGCCACCTGTGGCAAAAGATTTAGATCTGGCAAAATTCATGGATTAACGGAAAATTCTGGTCCCCATAGGGCCTCTAGCTGTGACCGGAGGCCCTATGTAGAACTAACAATATTCTGGTCCAGGACAAATGTGCAGAAGGTGATGGCTCTAGTGGATACTGGCGCAGAAACATCGATTATATATGGAGACCCAACGAAATTTAAGGGTAATAGAGTGATGATTGGTGGGTTTGGGGGACAGACTATTCCAGTCACCCAGACGTGGTTGAAACTGGGGGTTGGGCGTCTCCCGCCCCGGGAGTATAAGGTGTCGATTGCCCCAATTCCAGAATATATCTTGGGCATAGACATTCTATGGGGTCTGGCTCTCCAGACAACTGTGGGAGAGTTCAGACTACGGCAGAGGTACATTAGTATCCGGGCAATACGGACAATATTGAGGGGCCATGCGAAACATGAGCCCATTTGTTTGCCAAAACCACGCCGGATTACTAATGTAAGACAGTACAGACTCCCGGGTGGACAAGAAGAAATATCAAAAACAGTGCAGGAATTAGAGAAAGTAGGTATTATAAGGCCTGCACACAGCCCATATAATTCCCCCATATGGCCAGTACGGAAGTCGGATGGAACATGGAGAATGACGGTGGATTATAGGGAACTGAATAAGGTCACGCCGCCCATCCATGCGGCCGTACCCAATATTGCCTCCTTAATGGACACTCTTAGTAGGGAAATTAAAACCTACCATTGTGTCCTGGATTTAGCGAATGCGTTTTTTAGCATACCTATTGCTAAAGAATCACAAGATCAATTTGCATTTACGTGGGGAGGCAGGCAGTGGACCTTTCAGGTCTTGCCACAGGGGTACGTGCATTCACCAACATACTGTCATAATTTGGTGGCACGTGACCTGGCTGATTGGAGGAAACCAAACAGTGTGAACCTATACCACTATATTGATGACCTCCTGTTAACATCCGACTCACTGGAAGCAGTAGGGGAGGCAGCAGATTCATTAACTGCCTACCTAAGTGAAAGAGGATGGGCTATCAATCCTCAAAAAGTGCAAGGTCCAGGACTGTCCGTAAAATTTCTAGGGGTAGTCTGGTCAGGAAAGACCAAAGTATTACCTGATGCCGTCATAGATAAGGTTCAGGCATTTCCAGTCCCTACAACACCAAAGCAGCTGCAGGAATTCCTGGGTATATTGGGATATTGGCGTTCCTTTATACCTCATTTGGCGCAGCTGCTGAGACCTTTATATAGACTTACCAAAAAGGGCCAATTATGGGACTGGGGGAGAACAGAACAGGATGCTTTTCAACAGGCGAAACAGGCAGTTAAACAAGCCCAGGCACTGGGTATATTTGATCCTACCCTTCCAGCTGAGCTAGATGTTCACGTAACTCAAGATGGCTTTGGCTGGGGCCTGTGGCAACGTCAGAGTTCTGTTCGGACCCCCATTGGATTTTGGTCTCAGGTGTGGCATGGAGCAGAGGAAAGATATAGTATGATTGAAAAACAGTTATTGGCTGCCTATTCTGCATTACAAGCGGTAGAGCCAATAACCCAAACGGCCGAAGTTATAGTCAAGACTACATTGCCAATCCAGGGGTGGGTAAGAGATCTGACCCACCTTCCTAAGACGGGGGTGGCCCAGGCGCAGACGGTGGCACGATGGGTTGCCTATCTCAGTCAGAGGAGTAGTCTATCTTCCTCACCGTTGAAAGAAGAGCTTCAGAAGATTCTTGGCCCAGTAACGTATCATAGTGATGCACCAAAACAAACTTCGGTTGCTCCACCACAGAAGAGTCCCGTCCAGGAAGGAAAATATCCTATTCCTGAAGATGCCTGGTACACGGATGGGTCCAGCAAGGGCAACCCAAGTAAGTGGAGAGCAGTAGCGTACCATCCTGCCACAGACACAATCTGGTTCGAAGAGGGGGATGGTCAAAGCAGCCAGTGGGCAGAGCTGCGGGCGGTGTGGATGGTTATAACCAAAGAACCTGGTGATGGTATCCTGAATATTTGCACAGATAGTTGGGCTGTGTATCGGGGGCTCACTCTTTGGATCGCACAGTGGGCCACCCAGGATTGGACTATCCACTCCCGACCGATCTGGGGCAAAGATATGTGGTTAGACATATGGAATACAGTCAAACACAGAACTGTGTGTGTCTACCATGTTTCTGGTCATCAACCCCTACAGTCACCAGGAAATGATGAAGCCGACACACTGGCCCGAGTTAGATGGGTTGAGAACTCTCCATCTGAGAATATCGCTTACTGGCTACATCAAAAGCTGCGGCATGCTGGGCAGAAGACCATGTGGGCAGCCGCTAAAGCGTGGGGACTGCCCGTACAACTATCGGACATCGCTCAAGCATGCCGAGACTGTGACGCCTGCTCTAAGATAAGACCGAGGTCGTTGCCTGAAACTACAGCCCATCTTGCTAGAGGACACAATCCTCTACAGAGGTGGCAGGTTGATTATATTGGGCCTCTCCCTCGGTCTGAGGGGGCGAGATATGCCCTAACCTGTGTCGACACCGCGAGTGGGCTAATGCAGGCCTATCCAGTACCAAAAGCCAACCAGGCATACACTATAAAGGCACTCACAAGGTTGATGGCTGCCTACGGGACACCGCAAGTCATCGAGAGTGACCAAGGAAGTCATTTCACGGGTGCAGTGATACAACGCTGGGCAGAAGAAAATAATATTGAGTGGCGATTCCACCTGCCATATAATCCAACGGGGGCAGGCCTTATCGAACGTTACAATGGTATTCTCAAGGCTGCCCTGAAGACAGACTCTCAGTCCCTGCAGGGGTGGACAAAGAGACTCCATGAGACCCTGCGGGACCTGAATGAAAGACCTAGAGATGGCAGACCCAGTGCCTTGAAAATGTTACAAACAATATGGGCCTCCCCACTTAGGATCCAAATTACGGGCACCGATAATGAAGTGAAACCTCAGATTGGCAATGAGAACAACCTTCTGCTCCCTGCCCCTGAGGACCTAGAACCAGGTACCAATAGAATAAAATGGCCCTGGAAGGTGCAGGTAGGACCACGATGGTGCGGCCTACTTGCACCTTGGGGGAGATTATTGGAGGTGGGGGGTTCGGTAGCTCCTCCGGTTATAGGTACATGGCCTACTGAAATAATGGTTAACACTCCAGTCTTCATTGCTAAGGGGACCCCTATCATGTCTCTGTGGCAGATCAGGACACCCCCTTTGGTGCCTGATATAGTCGTACAGCCACAGACATCGGGTCAAAGGGTCTGGTACAGGCGACCAGGGCGTGCCCCTGTACAAGCTGAAGTGTTAACCCAAGACAGGAATACGGCCTGTATCTTGCCCTGGAAAGCGGATCTTCCCCTCTTGGTACCTCTAAAACACTTGTATTACTCCCCATAAGTCTATGAATCACCAGAAGGAATCAAAACAATACTGCAGTGTTCCAGAGTTGTTATAAGACCATGTGAAGCATCTGGTGATGGTCTAACCGGGACTGATGACACGTAAGATGGACCTGCACTGTATGATTACATGCTTCCAGTAGATACCACCGAGCACTGGCCCAAAGAAGAGTTCGACGGATGCGCCGATCATCACTCATATCAGATTACATCAGCATGCGTTGCGACGGGCAATTATGTAAGCGTCGTGATGTATTGGGTCTCTGTATCAAGGGGAACTCACCTTATGGTTACTTGATCAGTGGTTCATGTCGTGAAGGGGTGGAGTGTATGGGAACTGCTGAATCACGGCCTGAACCACTGATTGGTCACCTGAGGTGAGCACCAAGTCAGCCATGGGGGCACAGGTGAAGGTGATATACCTGTGTGGGTGGAAGGGGTGGAGCCTAGTTCCTCCTCTCTCAAACCCCATTTAAGGGCTGACCACCACCAGGGAAGGATCTCTTCTTGGAGATCCCTTCCATGTGGAGTCCTCTGCGAGCCTTGTCATCTTAAAGGTGAGCCATCTTCTCTTTTGTATTACCTGTATAACTGTTTGTATAGAACTACTTGAAATATACCATCTTCTATACTATTCCCTGGTGGAGTATCGTCATTAGGAGTTATTTACTCTACAGATGCGTTTCAAGAGGAATCCGCGGTTAAGAGCGATTCGAGTTTGTCGTTCGTTGCCGATTCGGCTCAGTTTCGTACGGGCTCATCTGCGATGCTCCGGTGATGAAGTTTGTTGGGAAATATTCGGTCCGGTTCGACAGACACCAGAAGATGCGAGAGGAGCCAGCTTCCCTCAAATTTCGCCTCTACACTGGTAAGATCAGAACAGCATACAATTTCAGAAAAGGAATCAGTAATGTCTGTGTGACAAAAAACTAAACGGGGAGATGCGATGATTCAGTTGTGAAAGAAAAAGACATCAAGAAAATTCAGAAAAAAAGTATGAATACGTGGACGGAAAAGATCGTCTGATGCAGACATATATTGCCGTCCGTAGCAGAGCAGAAAGGGAACAGAATCTTTCCCCCAGCTTAAAACCGGGGTCCTCCCCATCTCTATCGACAACGCCAGGAACGGAGTCTGTCAGACGGGTAATCACTTTTATGTTGGAAACAGACCGCAGCAGGCTACGTTTAAAAGCCGCTCTTCAGTGAACGGCAGCAGGCTGAAACGCGTCTTTCTTCAGCGGCTCAAGCAGCAGAAACCGCGATTGATGTGTTTCAAGAGGAATCCGCGGTTAAGAGCGTTTCGAGTTTGTCGTTCGTTGCCGATTCGGCTCAGTTTCGTACGGGCTCATCTGCGATGCTCCGGTGATGAAGTTTGTTGGGAAATATTCGGTCCGGTTCGAAAGACACCAGAATCTGCGTGAGGAGCCAGCTTCACTTAAATTTCGCCTCTACGCTGGTAAGATCAGAACAGCATACAATTTCAGAAAAGGAATCAGTAATGTCCGTTTGTATGAAAAGGAAAAATTGAGAGAAGTTTTGTTTCTTAGGAATATTAAAGGTCATCAAAAAATGTTAAAGAAAAAATGTGAAAATGTGTACTGAAATGAAGGTCTGATGCTATCATTCTCTGCGAATGCTTGCTGAGCCTGCAGAGAACAGAAAATCCCCCCTGGCTAACAAAGGGGGCATCCCATCTTTTCTAAAAACACCATGAACAAAGTCTGATACAAGAGTAAACTGCGTAATGTTGGAATCAGACCTCAGCTGGCAGTGGAGATAAGCTGCTTTACAGCGCAAGGCAGCCGACTGATTAGCCCACTGATTAGAGACACAAATTTTTTCAAGCCTAATCCACAGTTAGGAGCGATTACAGCCAGACTTTTGCACTCCATTCGGACCTGATTATTTGAAAAGATTTGAAAGGGTTTAGGGTTAGAGTTTGGTTTAGGGGTATGGTTAGGGTTAGGATTAGGGTTAGGGTTAGTGCTTGTGGTTGCTTTTGGGGTAGGTTAATATTTACGGATAGGATTAGTGTTAGCGCTTGTGGCTGGTTTTGGAGTACGGGTAGGCTAAGGTTTAGGGATAGGATTATGGTTAGGGTTTGTGGTTGCATTTGGGGTAGGCGTAGTACCAGTGTTAGGTTTAGGGTTTGGGTTAGTGTTAGGGTTAGGGTATAGGGTTATGGAAAAGGGTAAGTGATTAAGGTTAGGATTACTGTTGGGGTTAGGGTTAGGGTTCGGTTTAGGGTTAGGGTTTGTGCTTGTGGTTGCTTTTGGGGAAGGGTTAGTGTTAAGGTTAAGGTTAGGGTTAGGAGTTAAGGGTATGGGTTTCGGTTAAGGTTCCGGTAGAGATTGGGGTTAGTGTTAATGTTAAGGATAAGGTTAGTTTTAGTGTTAGGGTTAGGGTTAGGATTTGGGTTAGAGTTTGATTTTGGGTCAGGATTAGGGTTAGGGTTAGGCTAAGGGTTAGGGTAAGGCTTCAGGTTTAGGGTCATAGATTAGGTTTAGGGTTAGGGTTAGGTTTAGGTTTAGTGTTAGGGTTACGTTTGGGTTAGGTTTTAGGGTTGGGGTTGTGTTTGGGGTTTTGGTAAGGGTTAGGGTTACGGTTAGGATAAGGGTAAGGTTATGGGTTAAGGTTAGGGTTAGGGATAGGGATTACGCGTTTGTTTGGGGTTGGTGTTGGTGTTTCGGTTGTTTATAAAGGATATGGTTAGGGTATAGGTTAGGGTTAGTATTAGGTTTAGGGTGAGAGCAAAATTTTGGGTTCGGTTTGGGTTTGGGATAGGGTTAGGGTTAAGCTTTTGTTACTGTTAGGGTTAGGGTCGGGTTAAGGTTAGGGTTAGGGTAGGGTTAGGGTTAGGTTTAGGGTTAAGGTGTGGGTTTGTGCTAGCGTTAAGGTTAGGTTTAGGGTTAGTGTTAAGTATATAGTTTTAGATTTACAGTAATTGTTAGAGTTAGGGTTAGGGCTTGAGTTAGGGTTAGGGTTAATGTGTTGTAAATAACTCCCAAGGATGATACTTCACAAAGAAATAGTATAGATGATGGTATATTTTGAGTTGTTCTATATAGATAGTGTACAAATAATACAAAAGAGAAGATGGCTCACCTTCAGGATTGTTATAGGTGTGAAGAACAATACACACCAATCGTTACCAACCGTAAAAGATTTATTGAGCAAGCAATTACCGAGCAAAACAGCGCTGGGCGGCTGGGAGTCTCTGCTCCACCAGAGGTGCGCAACGGCAGCCTCTCGATCCCACGATTTATTATTTCTTATCTCTACATTCGTGTTTATCTTTCCCTTCCTGGGCTGCGCTGGCTGTTATGTGGGGGTCGTTCTCTGCCACCTGGTGATTGAGATGAAAAAGGCCGTAGGCCTCTTCAGCTTCGATCATGCGCACTTAAGAAGAGATTTTCACTTATTTTTTCTTTTTTCAGTTTCTTAGAAGGTCAATGCTACCTGTTGTTCATTGTCCAGTTGTTAGAACTAAGCGCTGTGGCTCCAATTTGCACAGTTCCAAAGTTCTTAGACAAAACATTTATACATGTATTTTGAATCTTCTACAAACTACATAGTTTTCAGAAAGCAAAACACTGAAAAAAACTGACACATCTGTCTTGAGTCGGTTTGATTAACAAATACAACACTCATTTTTATCACAAGGATGATAAGGCTCGCAGGGTACTCCACGTGGAAGGGATCTCTGAGAAGAGATCCTTTCCTGGCGGTGGTCAGCCCTTAAATGGGGTTTGGGAGAGGTAGAGCCAGGCTCCCCCCATTCCAATCACGCAGGTATATCACCTCCACCTGTGCCCCCATGGCTGACTCGGTGCTCACCTCAGCTGACCAATCAGTGTTTCAGGCCATGATTCAGCAGTTCCCATACAGTTAGGGTTAGGTTTGGGGTTAGTGTTAGGGTTGGTGTTAGCTTTAATATATATATATATATATATATTTAATATTTTTATATTTAGTTTTACAGTAAGTTTTAGGGTAAGTTTTAGGTTTATTGTATATGGTTAGGTGTATGATTGGATTTAGTGTTAGGTTTAGGGTTAAAGATTTAGTCTTACAGTAGGTGTTAGGGAAGGATTTAGGTAACTTCAGCGGGTTTGGTGAAGACTGGCTTTGGTAGAAGGGTTATGTTTGATTTTGTATTAAGGTAAGGTTTTAGGGTATTTAGCTTTTTGTATTAAGATAAGGTTTTTACGGTTAGGGCTTGAGTTATGGATAGGGTGAGGGTTACGTTTTGCATACGGTTTGGGTTTGGGATAGGGTTAGGTTTAGGGTTTGGGTTACTGTTAGGGTTAGAGTATGATTAGGGTTGGGGTTAGGGTTAGGGGTAAGTTTAGGGTTAGGGTTTGTGTTAGCGTTAGGGTTAAGGTGAGGGTTACGTTTTGGGTTCGGTTTGGGTTTGGGATAGGTTTAGGTTTAGGGTTTGGTTTACTGTTAGGGTTATATTAGGGATAGGGTGTTGGGGAATGGCTTCAGGAACACAGAGGTCCTGGTAATATGTACGAGCATAGCTTGCACGGTAGCACAGACTACATGTGTATGGAAAAGTACTAGATACTGATAGGAGGTCACGATGCTCCTGGGCCAAGTGATAAACAGCTCAAGGTGGACAAGAACTGCTTCAGCTGAGCAACCCAAGCTGCCAAGACATCTATGGGAAACTTCTGTGATTATGTTGTTCACCCTGCTTTCAGTTGAAGAAGGCTTCACAGGACTGCTGATAATCGTAACTTTAGGTATTTTTAGAACAAGCTGTCCTTGATAGTCTATTCTGTTTAACTAGCAGGTGTTCTTCCCTTTGGGCTCTGTGTTATGCACTGGCCATGCTGATACGGTCCTCAAGGGAAAGTACACTGTGTGAACCTTGAGAAAAGTAAAAGCAGGAGATGGTCTGTGGCGAGTGGGAGAGGTAAAGTGCACTTTGAACAGGGGACGCCCTGCCAGCACTGCCTTTCACACCCGCCGCCGACGCATTCCTGTTTGGGTTTTTTAGGATTAGAATGATATCAAGAGTTACCTCCCTCAGGATGGTTTCTCACTGCTGTTAATTATTGGGAATTGCTTAAAGTTGTTATTTTCTGAGGCTCTCAGCCAATGATTGTGTGCTATTCTCTGTACGCCCCTGTCTTAAACACTATAAGAATAAGGCTGTCGGGGTAATAAATTGAAGCCTGATCATTCATGTATTGAGTCCTGTCGTGCTCCCCGCCCAAGAGCAATCCACTCAGACCCCGGGATTCCGCAACAATAGGGTTTGGGTTTGGGTTAAGTTTAGGGTTAAGTTTAGGGTTAGGGTTTGTGTCAGCATTAAGTTTAGTTTATGGTTAGGGTTTAGGTTAGGTTTAGAGTTAGTGTTAGCATTAGCGTTAGGTTTATAGATTTAGATTTACAGTAATTGTTAGGGTTAGGTTTAGGGACTGAGTTAGGGTTAGGATTAGTGTGGGGTAAATAACTCCAAAGGATGGTACTTCACAAAGAAATAGTATAGATGATCGTATATTTTGAGTTGTTCTATATAGAAAGTATACAAATAATACAAAAGAGAAGATGGCTCACATTCAGGATGATAAGGCTCGCAGGGGACTCCACGTGGAAGGGATCTCTGAGAAGAGATCCTTTCCTGGCGGTGGTCAGCCCTTAAATGGGGTTTGGGAGAGGTAGAGCCAGGCTCCCCCCATTCCAATCACGCAGGTATATCACCTCCACCTGTGCCCCCATGGCTGACTCGGTGCTCACCTCAGCTGACCAATCAGTGTTTCAGGCCATGATTCAGCAGTTCCCATACAGTTAGGGTAGGGTTAGGGTTTAATTTGGTGTTAGTGTTAGTGTTGGGGTTGGTGTAAGCTTTAAAGATTTAGTTTTACAGTAAGTTTTAGGTTATTGTATAGGGTTAGGTGTATGATTGAATTTAGTGTTAGGTTTAGGGTTAGGGCAAGGCTTAGGGCTAAAGATTTAGTCTTACAGTAAGTGTTAGGGAAGGATTTGGGTAATTTCAGCGGGTTTGGTGAAGACTGGCTTTGGTAGAAGGGTTATGTTTGATTTTGTATTAAGGTAAGGTTTTGGCTTAGGGTTAGGGTTAGGGTTAGGGTACAGATTAGGGTTGGGGTTAGTGTTAGGGATAGGGTTAAGTTATATGGTTAGGGTTAGACTAAGATTTAGGGTTAGGTTTAAGGATAAGTATAAATATTTAGTTTTACAGTAAGTGTTAGGGTATGAGTCAGGCCGTGATTCAGCAGTTCCCATACAGTTAGGGTAGGGTTAGGCTTAGGGTTACGGTTAGGGTTATGTTTAGGGTTAGGTTTGGGGTTAGGGTTTGGGTTGGTGTTACTGTTAGGGTTATGTTAGTGTTAAGTTTTGGGTTAGGGTTAGGCTAAGATTTAGGGTTAATGTGATGGTAAGGGTTAGGCTTAGGTTTAAGCTTAAGTTTAAAGCTTTAATTTTACAGTAAGTGTTAGGGTATATTTTAGGTTACTGGATAGTCTATGATTGGATTTAGGGTTAGGGTTAGGGTATGTGATAGCTTTAGAATTAGTGTTAGGTTTAGAGTAAGGTTTAGGGTTAAAGATTTAGTCTTACAGTAAGTGCTAGGGAAGGATATAGGTAATTTCAGCGGGTTAGGTGAAGATTCGCTTTAGTAATATGGTTACGTTTTGATTTTGGATTAGTCTTAGTGTAAGGTTTTGGATTAGGTATAAGTTCAGGGTTAGGGTTGCGGTTAGGGTTAGGGTTTAGGTTAGGATTAGTGTAGGCAGTGATCACGGAAAGATTCTGCCCACAAGGAATGTAGGGGGTGATCACAGAAAAATTGCACCCTCAAGGGGTTGCCAATAGTAACCAGATAAGGGAGTAGTGCCAATTGTGACCAAATAAGGTAATAATGCCTGTAGCACCTAGATAAGGAGGTAATTACGCAAGCGCCTGAGGGGCGTAAACGAAACTATGGTAAACTATAAAAGTTGTTGTTACGAACAAATAAACGCCATTTTACCACCCACCACATTGGTGTGCACCGAGGTAAATGGACAGACCGATGAGTCCCTAACGATCACGAACACCTGAATGAAGCCGACGGCGGGTCCGAAAGGCTTCATCTGGTGACCCCGACGTGATTCGTTAGGGAATATTGGTCAGCCACTGGCAGCGTGGCAATCCTGCTCTCATCCGTCTCCCTTGGGGAAGGAGGCGATGACCCTAGAAGAGGGGGCTGCGGCTTAGGAGAGTGGAAGCTGGGTGCGTCGGAGGTGCTCTGACTGCAGCAGAGTGTTTGACCACCGGCGACCCAGAACTTGGTGAAAGCCAAGTTGGCACTATCGGAAGGGGAGCCCGATAGTGGTGATCCGCGGGACCGAGGACGTCCGGCGATGATGGAAGCTGTCATAAAGGTGATTTCGTCCGCGTGTAAGACTTATTGTGGGAAGACGTCTCCTTCTAAGAAGGAGATTGCGGCATTATTACTGTTTTTACAGAAAGAGGGGTTGCTAGCGTCTCTCTCAGATTTATATTCCCCGGGTTCGTGGGATAACACTACAGCAGCGCTCTCCCAGAGAGCGATGGTGCTGGGGAAGTCGGGGGAGTTAAGGACTTGGGGATTAATCTTGAGAGCGCTTAAAGCAGCCCGGGAGGAACGGGATACATCTGAACAGGCGAAATTTTGGTTGGACTTGGGGGGCGGCGCGGCTTCTCCCACTTGCTCTACAGGAGGAAAATCCACTCAGATCTCGGAGGAGAAGAATGGATCGACTGTGCAGCACGAACAAAAAACGACCGTTGCTGTTGCAGATTGCGATTGCGCCGCTTCTGTCCCCTCCGCCCCTCCCCCGTATGTGGGGAGCGGCTTGTATCCTTCTTTGGAGGGGTTGGGAGGGGCGGAGAAGGAGGGTGTGGCTATGTTATCAGCGGGGCGGGACGGTGCGCCCCGATGGGCTGGACAGAGGGCGGAGTCAGGGTGCTCTGGCTCAGCCCCTGGGCCGGCGTTAACTGATTGGGCAAGGATTAGGGAGGAACTTACAACAGAGAGCTCATCCGTAGTGGCAATGCCTGTGGTGGTTAAACCTGAGGGATCGGCTTGGACTCCTCTGGAGCCGAAGTCGATAACGCGGTTGGCTGACACAGTTAGGACCAAAGGTTTGCGGTCTCCAATTGCCATGGCAGAGGTGGAAGCTCTTATGTCCTCCCCATTGTTGCCACACGACGTCACAAATCTTATGAGGATTATATTAGATCCTGCCCAATATACCCTATGGATGGATGCTTGGGACACTCAGCTGCAGGTGGTGGTAGCAGCGGCGACTCGAGATCCCAGGCACCCTGCTAATGGCCAGGGTCGAGGGGAGCGAACCAACTTAGACCGCTTAAAGGGCAGAGCGGATGGCATGATAGGGAACCCAGAGGGCCAGGCAGCTCTTTTGAGACCGGGGGAGTTGGTTGCTGTTACGGCATCGGCCCTCCAAGCACTCAGGGAGGTCGCTCGTTTAGCAGAGCCTACGGCCCCTTGGGCAAGTATTACACAGGGCCCATCCGAATCCTTTGTGGATTTTGCCAATCGCCTCATAAAAGCGGTTGAAGGGTCGGATCTCCCATCAGACGCACGGGCTCCTGTGATTATTGATTGCTTTAGGCAGAAAACACACTCAGACATTCAACAGCTTAAAAGAGCAGCGCCTTCCACACTAACGACACCTGGAGAGATAATCAAATATGTTTTAGACAGACGGAAGATTACCCCACTCACAGACCAGGGAACAGCTCAAGCCTTGAAGGAGATCGAGAGACTGGCTTGCTGGTCCGTTAAGCAGGCCAATTTAACAACTTCACTCCTCAGCGATTTATTAACGGACGTCGCAAGTGTTAGGCATGCGGTCCTGCAGAACCAAGCAGCTATTGATTTCCTGCTTTTGGCTCATGGCCATGGCTGTGAGGATATCGCAGGAATGTGCTGTTTTAATCTTAGTGACCACAGTGAATCCATACATAAGAAGTTGCAGCTTATGAAGGAACACGTCAACAAAATCGGCGTGGAAGAGGACCCAATTGGAGATTGGCTGCGTGGACTGTTCGGAGACATTGGGGGATGGACTGTGCATTTACTGAAGGGTCTGCTTTTGGGACTTATAATTATGTTGCTTCTGCTAGTATGTTTGCCTTGCTTCTTGCAAATTCTGTTAGGTTGCGCGCAACGGATGATTGATCGTACAATCAATTATCACATAGAGTATAGAAAGATGCAGAATAGCTTGTAAAGGAACGCGTAATAGGGTTGTAGAGACTAGGCTATTTAGCGTATCGGGATGTAACGGGTTAAGGCTTGCCGGAGAGGACAATAGCATGTATAGGCGTAAAGCGGGGATTTCGGGATGTACGCGAGTAGAGTCCTCTCTGATTACAGTAGGGAAATTAATGCATCGGGAGGGGGAAATGTAGGCAGTGATCACGGAAAGATTCTGCCCACAAGGAATGTAGGGGGTGATCACAGAAAAATTCCACCCTCAAGGGGTTGCCAATAGTAACCAGATAAGGGAGTAGTGCCAATTGTGACCAAATAAGGTAATAATGCCTGTAGCACCTAGATAAGGAGGTAATTACGCAAGCGCCTGAGGGGCGTAAACGAAACTATGGTAAACTATAAAAGTTGTTGTTACGAACAAATAAACGCCATTTTACCACCCACCACATTGGTGTGCACCGAGGTAAATGGACAGACCGATGAGTCCCTAACGATCACGAACACCTGAATGAAGCCGACGGCGGGTCCGAAAGGCTTCAGATTAGGGTAGGGTTAGGGTTAGGATTATGTTTAGTGTTACGGTTAGGGTTAGGGCTTGAGTTAGTTTTACGGTTAGGGTTAAGTTTTGGGTTTGGTTTGGGTTTGGGATAGTGTTAGGATTAGGGTTTAGGGTTAGGGAACGGGTTAGGGTTACTGTTAGGGTTAGGGTTTAGGGTTAGGGAACGGGTTAGGGTTACTGTTAGGGTTAGGGAACGGTTAAATTTAGGGTTAGGGAATGGTTAAGTTTAGGGTTAGGGGGTTTGCGTTAGCATTAAGGTTAGGTTATTTTTAGGTTTAAGGTTAGGTTTAGAGTTAGGGTTTGTGTTACTGTTAGGTTTATAGATTTAGATTTACAATAATTGTTAGGGTTAGGGCTTGAGTTAGGGTTAGTGTTAGTGTGGGGTAAATAACTCCAAAGGATGGTACTTCACAAAGAAGTAGTATAGATGATGGTATATTTTGAGTTGTTCTATAGGTAGTTGTCACCGGTTTGCGGGACAGTTTGACCCGGTACCGTGACAATTGAGGCAGGGGACCCACGGGCCCACACCCTGGGGAAGGGGAAGGGGAAGAGGGAAAAAAAGGACAAAGGGAGATGGGCCTAGGAGCAAAACAGCCGCAACGATCTGAGGAGGAAAGCTAATTTAGTAAATAAGATATCAGAAAGAAAAATAACACAATATAATATAATATAATTGGAATTGAGGCAAATGAATCAAATAAAATGAACAAGAGAGAGAGTGTGCGATAAACCGAAGGCCTTACGCTAACGCTGAAGGCGGACGGCTGCAACAAACACCCACTGCCGAGCTCGGTCCTGAAGGCAGACAGTTTTTATCTTTCCCTCTGGGCGGAATTATGTAAAAATGCAAAGCATCGCAAAGTCCTCTGGGGAATGTAGTTCTCTTCTGAAACAGGTACACCCAGAACTATCGACGATCCACAGAGCTGGAGCATTAACTCCTTAACTCCCAATACACCACGCGATGTCATGATGTGGAATATCAGTAATACAACAAAAATCATAAAACCATAACATTCCACCCCTTATTCAACATCATTTCATCATGCTTAATATATATATATATACATAAAGAAACAATGATTCACAAGCATTAAATACAAACACATACAACATACATATATACATATATACATGCTAATAGAATTACTGAGGGCACTCACCCCACATCAAATTCCCTTGTGGTAAAACACTGAACAGCCCCATTCTTCTGTTTCACCCACCAGGTAGACCCAGGTCCCTGAGCAAAAACAGTCCCACGGAGAGTTTTGCCCTCTCCAGAAGCTGGAAGAACCCAAACCGCTTTTCCCAACAAGTTCTTCACATGTACTACAGGGACCTTATCTCCCTCTACAGTAGGTAGAGAGCTGGATTGGGCAGGACCATCGCGATTGATGGATCCTCTGGTGTTGACCAACCAGGTGGCTTCTGACAAATTCTTCTCCCAGTGCTTAAATGTCCCGCCACCCATTGCTTTCAACATTGTTTTTAACAACCCATTGTACCTTTCAATTTTACCAGAAGCTGGTGCATGATAGGGGATATGATAAATCCACTCGATGCCATGAGCTTTGTATTGCCCAAGTATTTACAAGAGAATTTTTTGAAATGAGTTCCATTATCGGACTCAATTCTTTCTGGAGTGCCATGTCACCATAGGACTTGTTTCTCGAACCCTAAGATGGTGTTTCGGGCGGTAGCATGGGGTACTGCATATGTTTCAAGCCACCCAGTAGTTGCCTCCACCATGGTGAGCACATAACGCTTACCATTGCGAGATCGTGTCAAGGCAACCTGCCACACCTCCCCATATTTATACTTTTGCCATCGTCCTTCCTCCCAAAGAGGTTTCATCCTCTTGGCTTGTTTAATTGTGGCGCACGTATCACAGTCATGGATAACCTGGTGCGATGGCATCCATAGTTAAGTCCACCCCTCGGTCTCTAGCCCACTTACATGTTGCATCTCTTCCTTGATGGCCCGAGGTCTCATGGGCCCACCGAGCTAGAAATAATTCACTCTTGTGTTGCCAGTCCAAGTCTACTCGAGCCACCTTAACTTTGGCAGCTCGAGCTACCTGATGGTTATTTTGTTGTTCTTCAGTTGCCCGGCTCTTAGGAACATGAGCATCTACATGGCGCAACTTTACAACCATATTCTTTATTCGGGCAGCAATGTTTCTCCACAGTTCAGCAGCCCAAATAGGTTTACCCCTCCGTTGCCAACCATTTTGTTCCCATTGCTGTACCCACCCCCATAAAGCATTTGCCACCATCCATGAGTCAGTGTAAAGATAAAGCACTGGCCACCTCTCTCATTCAGCAATATCTAAGGCCATCTGGACAGCCTTTACCTCTGCAAATTGACTTGATTCTCCTTCTCCTTCAGTGGCCTCTGCAACTTGTCGTGTGGGGCTCCACACAGCAGATTTCCATCTGCGGTGCTTACCCACAATGCAACATGATCCATCTGCGAACAGGGCATATCTCTTTTTGTTGTCTGGTAGTTCATTATATGGTGGGGCTTCTTTAGCACGTGACACCTCCTTTGCTGGCATTGTTCCAAACTTCTTAGCTTCAGGCCAGTCCATGATCACCTCCAGGATTCCTGGACGGTTGAGGTTCCCCATCCGAGCTCGCTTGTGTAATCAGTGCAGTCCATTTACTCCAAGTGGCATCAGTAGCATGATGGGTAGAGGGAGCTGACCCTTTGAACATCCAGCTCAGCACTGGCAGTCGAGGTGCCAGGAGGAGCTGCATTTCAGTACCGATTACTTCGGAAGCAGCTCGAACCCCCTCGTACGCGGCTAAGATCTCCTTCTCAGTTGGAGTGTAGCGCTCCTCAGACCCCCTGTAGGCCCGACTCCAGAATCCGAGGGGTCAGCCTCGGGTCTTTCCAGGAGCTTTTTGCCACAAACTCCAAGTGGGACCTTCCTTTCCAGCAGCAGTGTAGAGGATGTTCTTTACATCCTGTCCCATCCACAATGGCCCTGGCTATCAAAGCACGGGCTGTCTCCTGCTTAATTTGCTCAAAAGCCTGCTGCTGCTCAGGGCCCCATACAAGATCATTCTTCTTCCGCGTCACCCGATAGAGAGGGCTCACAATGAGACTGTAGTTTGGAACATGCATTCTCCAAAAGCCCACTACACCCAGAAAAGCTTGGGTTTCTGTCTTACTGGTGGGTGGAGACATGGCAGTAATTTTGTCAATCACATCTGTTGGGATGTGACGACGTCCATCTTGCCACTTCATACCTAGGAGCTGAATTTCTTGTGCAGGCCCTTTCACTTTGCTTTGCTTGATAGCAAAGCCAGCTCGTAGGAGAATTTGGATAATCTGCTCTCCTTTCTCAGAGACTTCCTCTGCTGTATTGCCCCATACAACAATGTCATCAATGTATTGCAGATGCTCAGGAGCACCACCCTGTTCCAATGCAGTTTGGATCAACCCATGGCAAATGGTTGGACTGTGCTTCCACCCCTGGGGCAAACGGTTCCAGGTGTACTGAACGCCCCTCCAGGTGAAGGCAAACTGCAGCCTGCATTCTGTGGCCAGAGGAATTGAAAAGAAGGCATTGGCAATGTCGGTGGTGGCATACCACTTGGCTGCTTGTGACTCCAGTTCGTACTGGAGTTGTAGCATGTCTGGCACAGCAGCACTCAGTGGGGGTGTGACTTCATTCAGGCCACGGTAATCTACCGTCAGCCTCCATTCTCCACTGGCTTTACGCACCGGCCATATGGGGCTGTTAAAAGGTGAGTGAGTTTTGCTGATCACTCCCTGGCTCTCTAGCTGACGGATCAAGTTATGAATGGGGAGCAAGGAATCCCTGTTGGTGCGGTACTGCCATCTGTACACCGTTTCTGTAGCAATTGGTGCCTGTTGCTCCTCCACTTGTAGCAACCCCACAACAGATGGATCTTCTGACAGGCCAGGTAAAACAGATAGCTGCTTAATGTTGTCTGTGTCCACGGCAGCTATTCCAAAAGCCCATCGGTACCCCTTGGGATCCTTAAAGTGCCCCCTTCTGAGATAGTCTATACCGAGTATGCATGGAGCCCCCTCCCCTGTCCGGTCACTATAGGATGCTTCTGCCAGTCTTTACCAGTGAGGCTTATTTCTGCCTCCAACACAGACAATTCCTGAGAGCCCCCAGTCACTCCAGAGATATAGATATAGATCAGTTCTGTCCCTTTATAACTCGAAGGCATTAGAGTACACTGTGCACCAGTATCCACCAGTGCCTCATATTTTTGTGGTTCTGATGTGCCAGGCCACCGAATCCACACAGTCCAATACACTCTATTACCCCTCTCCCTCCTCTGGCTGAGGGCAGGGCCCCTCTATTGGTTACCTGTAGTGACAGGAACAACTTCACTGGTCGTTGGTCTGTGTTGTAATTCTCTCACCCATGCTCGCAGTGCAGGGGTGGGCTTTTGATGCCATTCCTTCATATCTTCTCCATTTTCAAGTAAGTAACTCCACAGAGCCGCGCGTGACATGAAGTTAGTGAAGTGAGTGCTGTCATTTGCTCGAGCAGGACGGCGTTTGCTTCTGATAGCTGCAATCATTTCAACCCTATCAATCAGTCGGGATACTTTCTCTAACACGTCTCCCATCTGTCCTTCTAACCTTGATATGGCTGAAATGGAAGCGTGTGATGGTGGAAATTTTTGTTCAAAGTTTTGAAGTGTAAGAATCTGTTCAAAAACTGGGGGTTTTCTGTCTTGGTCCTCGTATCTGTTGAACATTGTCACTAGTGTACCGGCGTACCTTTCTGGTGCTGTTTTTGGAAGCTTCTGACATATTTCGGGTGTACTCCTTACTTTCTCCGGATCATGGTCCCGATCTTCAGGATCTAACGTGGGATCATACAGCATTTCCACCACAGCCGTTTCTCTCAAATACTGGATGCCTTCCTCAATAGTTTTCCATCTTTTCACTTTTAGGTGCCAGGTCACTCTTGTAGGGATATCTTTCCCTCACAGCTACTTACTGTTGCCAGAGGCTGGCGATTCCATCCATATACCTGCTGATCCCCCTGTCGACAGCCGGATCACGGGCAATGTTTCCTAGTTGGCGAGCTTCGTTACAGTCGAGGGACACGCTTTGGCCCCGTTGTCCCAACACCAAAGCAACCAAGTGACAATACTCTCATCCGGACGTCAAATAAACTCCTTTCTTGAGCCTTGGATCTCAGACATTTTCATGGGTCGACGAAACGTGGTAACTTTGACTCTTTCATCATCCTCATCATCACTATGTCCACGCCTCTCACTTTTCTCTGTTGCCTTTCTTGGTGGTGGTGGTGTTGAGGCCTCCCCCTCGCCTGTATCTTCCTCTTCTTTCGCCACCTCTTCTTTGCGTTCTAGGCGTGAGGACACACGTTTCCATTTCTGGCCTTCCACCGGGGCAACTGACTTTGATACCGGAGCTTTCTTTGGCTGGTCAGATGTGCCTGGGAGGTTTTCCTCTTTGGTCTGAGCCTCAGTTTGGACACTCTCTCTCTCCAGAACAGTACATATACCTCGGTAAGCATAAGCCAAGCCCCAGATAAGCTGTTCCACCTCAGATCTTTCTGAGCCGCAACACCCATTACTCAGATACAGGCCTAGCTCCTCAGGATCCTGCAAGTGTTCAGGAGTAAAATCCCATGGCACCGGGGGACCCCGTGCTTCTAATTTATTTCCTAAAACTCTCCACTTTCCCTGCCATTCAACATTCTCTGTTTCTGGGAAAAGTTTCCTCCACATGGTGTAAAGTGCTATTATAAGGGATGTATTCAAAAGGTCTAATATCCCAAATGCTAACGTAGTCCCTAAACCCTAGGTTGGTATAGGGTTAGGGCAAGGCTCAGGTTAAGATTTAGTATTACAGTAAGTGTTAAAGAAGGATTTATGTAATTTCAGCGGGTTTGGTGAAGATTGTCTTTAGTAATAGGGTTATGTTTAGATTTTGGATAAGTGTGTGGGTACGGTTTTGGCTTAGGGTTAGGGTTAGGGTACGGATTAGGGTTGGGGTTAGCGTTAGGGTTAGGGTTAAGGTATAGGGTTAGCATTAGGCTAACATTTAGGGGATAGGGTTAGTGTTAGGTTTAGAGTTATCATTAGGTATAGGTTTCGGGTTAGGGTTAGTGTTAGGATTGGGTTAGGGGTTAGTTTTGGGTTTGGGGTTGGTGGACTTAGGGGTAGGATTAGGTTTAGGTTTCGGGTTAGGTTTAGTATTAGGGTTAAGGTTACGTTTATTGTTAGGGTTATGTTTAGGTTTAGGTTTTGGGTTAGGCTTAGGGATACGGTTAGTTTTGGTTTAGGATTAGGATTAGGGTTTAGGGTTAGGGTTAGGGATAGGTTTGTGTTTAGATCAGGATTAGGGTTAGGGTTAAGGTAGTTATAAGATTTAGGGTTAGAGTTAGATTTAGTGTTAGGGTAAGGGTTAGTCTCAAGTTTAATGTTAGGGTTAGGGTTAGGATAAGGGTTAGGTTTAGGGTAAAATTAGGGTAGGGTTAGGGTTTGGGTTAGGGTTAGGGTTATGGTTAGGGTTTAATTTGGAGTTGGGTTTGGTTTAGGTTTAGGGTTAGGGTTAGGTTTAGGGTTAGGTTTATGGTTAGGGTTAGCGTTAGTGTTCGGGTTTGTGTTAGTTTTCGGGTTAGGATTTAGGGGTTCGTTTGGTGTTGGGGTTGTGGTTAGGTTTAGGGTTAGAGATAGGGTAAGGTTTAGTGTTAAGTTTAGGGTTAGTGTTAGTGTTAGTATAGCGGTTTGGTTTAGGTTAGGGTTAGGGTAGTGTTAGGTTTAGGGTTAGGGGAAGCATTAGGGTTGGGGTTAGGGTAAGTATATAGGGTTAGGGTTAAGGGTAAGGTTTTAGGGTTAGAATTTGTGTTAGTGTGAGGGGTTAGGGTTAGCGTTGGTGTTGGGTTTTGGGTTGGGGTTGGGTTTGCATTTGTTGTTGGGTTAGGGTCAGGGTTTGGGTTAGGGTTAGGGTGTAGTGTTACATTTTGTCTTAGTGTTAGGTATAGGGTTTGAGTAAGGGTTAGGGTTTGTTGTTAGGGGTTTGGGTTGGGGTTTGGGTTTGGGTTGGGTTTGGTGTTGAGGTTGCAGTTAGTGTTAGTGATAGTGTTAGGGCCAGGGTTAGGGTTAGTGTTAGGATTAGGGTTGGGGTTAGGGGTAGGGGTAGGAGTCCGGATATTTTTGGTCTAGGATTGGAATTTAGGGTTAGGGTTATTGTTGGGGTTAGGATTGGAGCTTGAGGTTGGGTTTTGGGTAAGGGTAGGGGTAAGGTTCGGATTAGGGTTAGGGTTAGGGTTAGGGTTAGTGTTAGTGTTAGGGTTAGGTTTAGGTTTAGGGTTAGGGTTAGGGTTACGATTTAGGATAATGTTGAAGGTTAGGGTTTGGGTTGGGTTAGTGTTAGGGTTTATGGGTTTGGTTTTGGGTTTGGGGTTGGGGATTGTGTTGGTGTTAAGGATAGGGTCAGGATTAGAGTTAGGGTTAGGCTCAGGGTTAGGTTTAGGGTTTAGGGTTATAGTTTAGGGTTAGGGTTAGGGTTAAGGTTAGGTTAAGGGCTTGTGGTTGGGTTTGGGGTAGGGGTAAGTGTAGTGGTAGGAGTAGGATTAGTTTTGGTTTAGTGTTAGGGTTAGGGTGAAGTTTCGGGTTAGGGTTAATGGTAATGGTTTAGGGTTAGATTTAGGATTGGAGTTACGGTTAAGGGTAAGAGTTTAGGTTTAGGGTTGCGTTTGGGGTTGGGTTAGGATTAGGGTTAGGGTAGGAATGTAGGTTTAGGTTTAGGAGTAGTGTTAGGTTTAGGGCTTGTTTTTGGGTTTGGGGTAGGGGTAGGGGTAAGTTTAGGGTTAGGGTTAAGTTATAGTGTTAGGGGTTAGGGTTAGGATGAAGGGTTATGGTTTACGTTAAGTGTTTAAGGTTAGGGATAGGGTTGAGGTTAGGGTTAGATTTAGGGTTAGGGTTATGGGTATGGGTTTGGGTTTGGGTTGGGGTTGTGGTTGGAGTTGGGGTTGGTGTTTGTGTTAGTGTTAAGGATAGGGTTAAGGTTAGGGTCAGGGTTAAGATTTGGGTTAGGGTTAGGTTTTGGGTGAGGATTAGTGTCAGGGTTAGGCTTAGGCTTTGGGTTTAGTGTTTAGTGTTCTTTAGAGTTAGGTTGAGGTTTAGAGTTAAGGGTTAGAGTAGGGTTAGGCTTAGGCTTAGGGTTAGTGTTAGGTTTGGGGTTAGGGGTTAGTGTTGGGGTTCGGGTTGCTGTTGGATTTAGGCTTAGGGTTAGGTTTGGGTTTAGGGTTAGGTTTAGGGCTAGGTTTAGTGTTTGGTTTAGGGTAGTGATAGGGGAAAGTATAGGGTTAAGGTTAGGGTTAAGTTTGTGGTTAGAGTTATGGTTAGGGTTAAGGCGTTTTTGTTGGTCTCGGGTTTGGGTTTGGGGTAGGAATTGGGGTTGTGGTAGGCTTAGTGATAGTGTTAGGGTTAATGGTTAGGGTAAGGATTTGAGTTAGATTTAAATTTAGGTTAAGGGTGAGGGTTAGGGTTAAGGTTTAGAATTAGGGTTAGGGTTAGGGTTAGGGATAGATTAGGGTTAGGGTTAGGGTTAGATTTAGGCTTAGGGTTAGTGTTAGGGTTAGGGATAAGTTTAGGTTTAACGTTAGTGTTAGGGTCAGGGTTCGGTTCAGTGTTAGGGTTTGATAGTGTTAGGGTTAGTGTTAGTGTTAGTGTTATGTTTAGGTGTAGGGCTAGGGTTATGGTTTGTGATCAGGTTAGGGTTAGGGCTTGGTATAGGGTTAGGGTACGAATAGGTGTAGGTTTAAGTTTAGGGGATGGGTGAGGCTTAGGTTTAGGGTGTGGGTTAGGGTTACCGTTAGTTGTTAGGTGTTGTTGGCATTGGTTTTGGGTTTGGGGTTGGGGTTGTGGTTGGGGTTGGGTTAGGATTAAGGGAGTGTTTGGGTTTGGGTTAGGTTTAGAATTAGGGTCAGGGTATGGGTTTGGGTTAGGGTTAGGATTAGGGCTATGGGTTAGGGTTAGGGTGTAGATAGGGGTATGTTTAGTATTAGGGTTAAGGTTACAGTTAGTGTTACACTTAGGGTTTAGGTGTTGTTGGACTTGGGGTTGGGTTTGGGTTTGGGGCTGTGTTAGGGTTAGTGTTGGGGTTAGGTTTAAGTGTTAGTGTTAGAATTTGGGTTAGATTTAAGGTTAGGGTTAGGGTTATGATTAAGGATTAGTGTTAGGGCTAGGTTTAGGATTAGGTTTAGTGTTAGGGTTTTTTTAGGTTTAGGGTTAGATTTTGGGGTTGGGGTATGGGTGTTAGAGTTAGGTTTATTGTTAGCGTTACGTTTATTGTTCAGGGGTTAGTGTTTGGTTGGGGTTGTTGTTGAGGTTGGGTAAGTGTTGGAGCTGGGTTTGGGGTTGGGGTAGGGGTAGGGGTTGTGATTGGTTTAGAGTTAGGTTTAGGTTTAGTGTTAGGGTTAGGATTACAGTTAGGGTTAGATTTAGATTTAGGGTTAGTGTTGGTGTTAGGGTAAGGTTAGTTTTAGGGTTAGGGTTAGGGTTAGGTTTATGGTTAGGTTTGGAGTTACGGCTGGGGTTGGGTTTGGGATTAGGGTTGTAAGGATTAGGGTTATGTTTAGGGTTAGTATAAGGTTAGGGTTAGGGTTATGGCTTGGGTTAGGCTTAGGCTTAGGGTTAAGGTTAAATTTAGGTTTAGGACAAGGGTTGGGGTTGGGGTTGAGATTTGGGTTGCGTCTGGGGTTTGGGTTAGGTTTAGGGTTAGGGTTCTGGCTTGGGTTAGGGTTAGGCTTAGGTTTAGGGTTAGGGTTAGGATTAATGTTGGGGTTGGGATTTTGGTTGGGGTTTGGGTTGGGGTTGGGGTTAGCGTTAGCGTTACTTTTTAGATATTATTGTTTGGGTTTGGGTTGTTGGTGTTAGTGATAGGGTGGGGCTGGTGTTGGGATAGTTGTTGGGATTGGTTAGGGTTAGGTTTAGGGTTAGTGTTACGGGGTTAGGGTTTGGCTTCTGGCTTGTGGTTGAGCTAGGGATAACAGTTGGGGTTTGGGTTGGGTTTGGAGTTGGTGTTGGGGTTAAAGTCAAGGTTAAAGTTAGGGTTAGGCTTATGGTTAGGGTAGGGTTAGGGTTACGGTTATTGTTTGGGTTTGGGTTAGGGTTAGTGTTAGGGGTTAGGGTTAGGGTTAGGGTAGGGTTAGGGTTAAGGTTAGGGTTAGGGTTAGGGTTGGGCTTAGGGTTAGTTTAATTTAGGGGTAATAGGTATAGGGTTAGTGCTAGGTTTAAAGAATAGAGGTAGGGTTTAATTTCTTGTTAATTGTGGTGTAGGGTAAGTGTGAGCGTTAGGGTGAAAGAAGGGTTAAGCCCTGGATTTGTTTTGTGATTGTGTAAGGTTCAAAAATAGGAATAGGAATTGTGTTTTGAACACGTTTAGTGCTTGTATTTGGCATAGGGATAGACTTCGAGTTTAGTTGGTTTTTAGTCCTAGAGAAAGGGATAGGGTCTATCGTATGATCAGCTATAGTGCTCGGTTTAGAGTTTTGGTTTGTTGTAGTGTTTGGGTTACGGTGTTAGTGTTATGGTTAAAGCTGAGGTTACGTTTACGGTAAGGGTTAGGGTCTGGGATGATTTTATGTTAGGGTTAGGATTTGATTTAATATTTGCGGAAGAAACGGGGTTTGTTTGCATTTTATGAGTAGATTTAGGATTAGGATTATTTGGAATGTTATTGATACTGTTAAAATCAATTTTGGGTGTGGGCAAATACTGAGCTGCCAATTGACATATTATAGAACATGACATTTTGTTTTTCTGCTTGAGATAAAGCTCTGCATAAGTGTTGTTCATTTAAACACACTTGCAATAAATCCGTGGCTGTACTCATTTCTCTTGTTTTAAAAATCGCACGCGATCAGTCAAAGAAAGAAGCAATCATGGAATGTATAAGATCCTGACAACGAATTTCAAACATATTTCGACTTTATTCAACATTACAAAGTAGTACTGAACAATTTTAAAATGTTCAAAATTAAATAAAAATTAAAAATAGTATTCCACGAAGTTTATAGATGTTTTTTGAGTGCTATAAAAACTTCTCTAATTTATTCAGCTTAGCAGGTCAGAATCGGCTACAGTGCAGGGCAGCCGGCTGATTCGCGTCTTTCTTCAGCGGCTGAAGCAGCAGAAAACGCGATTGATGCGTTTCAAGCGGATTCCGCGGTTAAGAGCGATTCGAGTTTGACATTCGTCGCCGATTCGGCTCAGATATTCGAACCGGTTGAACAGACACCAGAATCTGCGAGAGAAGCCAGCTTCACTCACATTTCGCTTCTATACTGATATACGCTCAAAGAGCATTCAATTTCGGAAAAGTAATCAGTAATATCCGTGTGTATGAAAAAAAAACGGGGAGATACGATATTCCAGGGATAAGAGTAACAGACATGAAAAACGGCCAGAAAAATATATGAAAACGAGGACGGAGGTGAACGTCTGATGCAGACATACATTGCAGACGGCAGCAGAGCAGAAAGGGAAAACAATCTTTTCCCCAGCCTAACACCGGGGTCCTCCCCATCTCTATCGACAACGCCAGGAACGGAGTCTGTCAAAAGGGTAATCACTTTTATGTTGGAAACAGACCGCAGCAGGCTACGTTTAAAAGCCGCTCTTCAGTGAACGGCAGCAGGCTGAAACGCGTCTTTCTTCAGCGGCTCAAGCAGCAGAAACCGCGATTGATGTGTTTCAAGAGGAATCCGCGGTTAAGAGCGATTCGAGTTTGTCGTTCGTCGCCGATTCGGCTCAGTTTCGTACGGGCTCATCTGCGATGCTCCGGTGATGAAGTTTGTTGGGAAATATTCGGTCCCGTTCGACAGACACCAGAAGCTGCGAGAGGTGCCAGCTTCACTCAAATTTCGCGTCTACACTGGTAACATCAGAACAGCATACAATTTCAGAAAAGGAATCAGTAATGTCTGTGTGCCAGAAAACTAAACGGGGAGATGCGATGATTCCGTGGTGAAAGAAAAAGACTTCAAGAAAATTCAGAAAAAAAGTATGAATACGTGGACGGAAAAGATCGTCTGATGCAGACATATATTGCCGACCGTAGCAGAGCAGAAAGGGAACAGAATCTTTCCCCCAGCTTAAAACCGGGGTCCTCCCCATCTCTATCGACAACGCCAGGAACGGAGTCTGTCAAAAGGGTAATCACTTTTATGTTGGAAACAGACCGCAGCAGGCTACGTTTAAAAGCCGCTCTACAGGGAACGGCAGCAGGCTGAAACGCATCTTTCTTCAGCGGCTCAAGCAGCAGAAACCGCGATTGATGTGTTTCAAGAGGAATCCGCGTTTAAGAGCGATTCGAGTTTGTCGTTCGTTGCCGATTCGGCTGTTTCGTACGGGCTCATCTGCGATGCTCCGGTGATGAAGTTTGTTGGGAAATATTCGGTCCGGTTCGACAGACACCAGAAGATGCGAGAGGTGCCAGCTTCACTCAAATTTCGCCTCTACACTGGTAAGATCAGAACAGCATACAATTTCAGAAAAGGAATCAGGAATGTCTGTGTGACAGAAAACTAAACGGGGAGATGCGATGATTCCGTGGTGAAAGAAAAAGACTTCAAGAAAATTCAGAAATAAAGTATGAATACGTGGACGGAAAAGATCGTCTGATGCAGACATATATTGCCGACCGTAGCAGAGCAGAAAGGGAACAGAATCTTTCCCCCAGCTTAAAACCGGGGTCCTCCCCATCTCTATCGACAACGCCAGGAACGGAGTCTGTCAGACGGGTAATCACTTTTATGTTGGAAACAGACCGCAGCAGGCTACGTTTAAAAGACGCTCTTCAGTGAACGGCAGTAGGCTGAAACGCGTCTTTCTTCAGCGGCTCAAGCAGCAGAAACCGCGATTGATGTGTTTCAAGAGGAATCCGCGGTTAAGAGCGATTCGAGTTTGTCGTTCGTCGCCGATTCGGCTCAGTTTCGTACGGGCTCATCTGCGATGCTCCGGTGATGAAGTTTGTTGGGAAATATTCGGTCCGGTTCGACAGACACCAGAAGATGCGAGAGGTGCCAGCTTCACTCAAATTTCGCCTCTACACTGGTAAGATCAGAACAGCATACAATTTCAGAAAAGGAATCAGGAATGTCTGTGTGACAGAAAACTAAACGGGGAGATGCGATGATTCCGTGGTGAAAGAAAAAGACATCAAGAAAATTCAGAAATAAAGTATGAATACGTGGACGGAAAAGATCGTCTGATGCAGACATATATTGCCGACCGTAGCAGAGCAGAAAGGGAACAGAATCTTTCCCCCAGCTTAAAACCGGGGTCCTCCCCATCTCTATCGACAACGCCAGGAACGGAGTCTGTCAAAAGGGTAATCACTTTTATGTTGGAAACAGACCGCAGCAGGCTACGTTTAAAAGCCGCTCTTCAGTGAACGGCAGCAGGCTGAAACGCGTCTTTCTTCAGCGGCAGAAGCAGCAGAAACCGCGATTGATGCGTTTCAAGAGGAATCCGCGGTTAAGAGCGATTCGAGTTTGTCGTTCGTTGCCGATTCGGCTCAGTTTCGTACGGGCTCATCTGCGATGCTCCGGTGATGAAGTTTGTTGGGAAATATTCGGTCCCGTTCGACAGACACCAGAAGCTGCGAGAGGAGCCAGCTTCACTCAAATTTCGCCTCTACACTGGTAAGATCAGAACAGCATACAATTTCAGAAAAGGAATCAGTAATGTCTGTGTGACAAAAAACTAAACGGGGAGATGCGATGATTCAGTTGTGAAAGAAAAAGACATCAAGAAAATTCAGAAAAAAAGTATGAATACGTGGACGGAAAAGATCGTCTGATGCAGACATATATTGCCGTCCGTAGCAGAGCAGAAAGGGAACAGAATCTTTCCCCCAGCTTAAAACCGGGGTCCTCCCCATCTCTATCGACAACGCCAGGAACTGAGTCTGTCAAAAGGGTAATCACTTTTATGTTGGAAACAGACCGCAGCAGGCTACGTTTAAAAGCCGCTCTTCAGTGAACGGCAGCAGGCTGAAACGCGTCTTTCTTCAGCGGCTCAAGCAGCAGAAACCGCGATTGATGTGTTTCAAGAGGAACCCGCGGTTAAGAGCGTTTCGAGTTTGTCGTTCATTGCCGATTCGGCTCAGTTTCGTACGGGCTCATCTGCGATGCTCCGGTGATTAAGTTTGTTGGGAAATATTCGGTCCGGTTCGAAAGACACCAGAATCTGCGTGAGGAGCCAGCTTCACTTAAATTTCGCCTCTACGCTGGTAAGATCAGAACAGCATACAATTTCAGAAAAGGAATCAGTAATGTCCGTTTGTATGAAAAGGAAAAATTGAGAGAAGTTTTGTTTCTTAGGAATATTAAAGGTCATCAAAAAATGTTAAAGAAAAAATGTGAAAATGTGTACTGAAATGAAGGTCTGATGCTATCATTCTCTGCGAATGCTTGCTGAGCCTGCAGAGAACAGAAAATCCCCCCTGGCTAACAAAGGGGGCATCCCATCTTTTCTAAAAACACCATGAACAAAGTCTGATACAAGAGTAAACTGCGTAATGTTGGAATCAGACCTCAGCTGGCAGTGGAGATAAGCTGCTTTACAGCGCAAGGCAGCCGACTGATTAGCCCACTGATTAGAGACACAAATTTTTTCAAGCCTAATCCACAGTTAGGAGCGATTACAGCCAGACTTTTGCACTCCATTCGGACCTGATTATTTGAAAAGATTTGAAAGGGTTTAGGGTTAGAGTTTGGTTTAGGGGTATGGTTAGGGTTAGGATTAGGGTTAGGGTTAGTGCTTGTGGTTGCTTTTGGGGTAGGTTAATATTTACGGATAGTGTTAGCGCTTGTGGCTGGTTTTGGAGTACAGGTAGGCTAAGGTTTAGGGATAGGATTATGGTTAGGGTTTGTGGTTGCATTTGGGGTAGGCGTAGTACCAGTGTTAGGTTTAGGGTTTGGGTTAGTGTTAGGGTTAGGGTATAGGGTTATGGAAAAGGGTAAGTGATTAAGGTTAGGATTACTGTTGGGGTTAGGGTTAGGGTTCGGTTTAGGGTTAGGGTTTGTGCTTGTGGTTGCTTTTGGGGAAGGGTTAGTGTTAAGGTTAAGGTTAGGGTTAGGAGTTAAGGGTATGGGTTTCGGTTAAGGTTCCGGTAGAGATTGGGGTTAGTGTTAATGTTAAGGATAAGGTTAGTTTTAGTGTTAGGGTTAGGGTTAGGATTTGGGTTAGAGTTTGATTTTGGGTCAGGATTAGGGTTAGGGTTAGGCTAAGGGTTAGGGTAAGGCTTTAGGTTTAGGGTCATAGATTAGGTTTAGGGTTAGGGTTAGGTTTAGGTTTAGTGTTAGGGTTACGTTTGGGTTAGGTTTTAGGGTTGGGGTTGTGTTTGGGGTTTTGGTAAGGGTTAGGGTTACGGTTAGGATAAGGGTAAGGTTATGGGTTAAGGTTAGGGTTAGGGATAGGGATTACGCGTTTGTTTGGTTTTGGTGTTGGTGTTTTGGTTGTTTATAAAGGATATGGTTAGGGTATAGGTTAGGGTTAGTATTAGGTTTAGGGTGAGAGCAAAATTTTGGGTTCGGTTTGGGTTTGGGATAGGGTTAGGGTTAAGCTTTTGTTACTGTTAGGGTTAGGGTCGGGTTAAGGTTAGGGTTAGGGTAGGGTTAGGGTTAGGTTTAGGGTTAAGGTGTGGGTTTGTGCTAGCGTTAAGGTTAGGTTTAGGGTTAGTGTTAAGTATATAGTTTTAGATTTACAGTAATTGTTAGAGTTAGGGTTAGGGCTTGAGTTAGGGTTAGGGTTAATGTGTTGTAAATAACTCCCAAGGATGATACTTCACAAAGAAATAGTATAGATGATGGTATATTTTGAGTTGTTCTATATAGATAGTGTACAAATAATACAAAAGAGAAGATGGCTCACCTTCAGGATTGTTATAGGTGTGAAGAACAATACACACCAATCGTTACCAACCGTAAAAGATTTATTGAGCAAGCAATTACCGAGCAAAACAGCGCTGGGCGGCTGGGAGTCTCTGCTCCACCAGAGGTGCGCAACGGCAGCCTCTCGATCCCACGATTTATTATTTCTTATCTCTACATTCGTGTTTATCTTTCCCTTCCTGGGCTGCGCTGGCTGTTATGTGGGGGTCGTTCTCTGCCACCTGGTGATTGAGATGAAAAAGGCCGTAGGCCTCTTCAGCTTCGATCATGCGCACTTAAGAAGAGATTTTCACTTATTTTTTCTTTTTTCAGTTTCTTAGAAGGTCAATGCTACCTGTTGTTCATTGTCCAGTTGTTAGAACTAAGCGCTGTGGCTCCAATTTGCACAGTTCCAAAGTTCTTAGACAAAACATTTATACATGTATTTTGAATCTTCTACAAACTACATAGTTTTCAGAAAGCAAAACACTGAAAAAAACTGACACATCTGTCTTGAGTCGGTTTGATTAACAAATACAACACTCATTTTTATCACAAGGATGATAAGGCTCGCAGGGTACTCCACGTGGAAGGGATCTCTGAGAAGAGATCATTTCCTGGCGGTGGTCAGCCCTTAAATGGGGTTTGGGAGAGGTAGAGCCAGGCTCCCCCCATTCCAATCACGCAGGTATATCACCTCCACCTGTGCCCCCATGGCTGACTCGGTGCTCACCTCAGCTGACCAATCAGTGTTTCAGGCCATGATTCAGCAGTTCCCATACAGTTAGGGTTAGGTTTGGGGTTAGTGTTAGGGTTGGTGTTAGCTTTAATATATATATATATATATATTTAATATTTTTATATTTAGTTTTACAGTAAGTTTTAGGGTAAGTTTTAGGTTTATTGTATATGGTTAGGTGTATGATTGGATTTAGTGTTAGGTTTAGGGTTAAAGATTTAGTCTTACAGTAGGTGTTAGGGAAGGATTTAGGTAACTTCAGCGGGTTTGGTGAAGACTGGCTTTGGTAGAAGGGTTATGTTTGATTTTGTATTAAGGTAAGGTTTTAGGGTATTTAGCTTTTTGTATTAAGATAAGGTTTTTACGGTTAGGGCTTGAGTTATGGATAGGGTGAGGGTTACGTTTTGCATACGGTTTGGGTTTGGGATAGGGTTAGGTTTAGGGTTTGGGTTACTGTTAGGGTTAGAGTATGATTAGGGTTGGGGTTAGGGTTAGGGGTAAGTTTAGGGTTAGGGTTTGTGTTAGCGTTAGGGTTAAGGTGAGGGTTACGTTTTGGGTTCGGTTTGGGTTTGGGATAGGTTTAGGTTTAGGGTTTGGTTTACTGTTAGGGTTATATTAGGGATAGGGTGTTGGGGAATGGCTTCAGGAACACAGAGGTCCTGGTAATATGTACGAGCATAGCTTGCACGGTAGCACAGACTACATGTGTATGGAAAAGTACTAGATACTGATAGGAGGTCACGATGCTCCTGGGCCAAGTGATAAACAGCTCAAGGTGGACAAGAACTGCTTCAGCTGAGCAACCCAAGCTGCCAAGACATCTATGGGAAACTTCTGTGATTATGTTGTTCACCCTGCTTTCAGTTGAAGAAGGCTTCACAGGACTGCTGATAATCGTAACTTTAGGTATTTTTAGAACAAGCTGTCCTTGATAGTCTATTCTGTTTAACTAGCAGGTGTTCTTCCCTTTGGGCTCTGTGTTATGCACTGGCCATGCTGATACGGTCCTCAAGGGAAAGTACACTGTGTGAACCTTGAGAAAAGTAAAAGCAGGAGATGGTCTGTGGCGAGTGGGAGAGGTAAAGTGCACTTTGAACAGGGGACGCCCTGCCAGCACTGCCTTTCACACCCGCCGCCGACGCATTCCTGTTTGGGTTTTTTAGGATTAGAATGATATCAAGAGTTACCTCCCTCAGGATGGTTTCTCACTGCTGTTAATTATTGGGAATTGCTTAAAGTTGTTATTTTCTGAGGCTCTCAGCCAATGATTGTGTGCTATTCTCTGTACGCCCCTGTCTTAAACACTATAAGAATAAGGCTGTCGGGGTAATAAATTGAAGCCTGATCATTCATGTATTGAGTCCTGTCGTGCTCCCCGCCCAAGAGCAATCCACTCAGACCCCGGGATTCCGCAACAATAGGGTTTGGGTTTGGGTTAAGTTTAGGGTTAAGTTTAGGGTTAGGGTTTGTGTTAGCATTAAGTTTAGTTTATGGTTAGGGTTTAGGTTAGGTTTAGAGTTAGTGTTAGCATTAGCGTTAGGTTTATAGATTTAGATTTACAGTAATTGTTAGGGTTAGGTTTAGGGACTGAGTTAGGGTTAGGATTAGTGTGGGGTAAATAACTCCAAAGGATGGTACTTCACAAAGAAATAGTATAGATGATCGTATATTTTGAGTTGTTCTATATAGAAAGTATACAAATAATACAAAAGAGAAGATGGCTCACATTCAGGATGATAAGGCTCGCAGGGGACTCCACGTGGAAGGGATCTCTGAGAAGAGATCCTTTCCTGGCGGTGGTCAGCCCTTAAATGGGGTTTGGGAGAGGTAGAGCCAGGCTCCCCCCATTCCAATCACGCAGGTATATCACCTCCACCTGTGCCCCCATGGCTGACTCGGTGCTCACCTCAGCTGACCAATCAGTGTTTCAGGCCATGATTCAGCAGTTCCCATACAGTTAGGGTAGGGTTAGGGTTTAATTTGGTGTTAGTGTTAGTGTTGGGGTTGGTGTAAGCTTTAAAGATTTAGTTTTACAGTAAGTTTTAGGTTATTGTATAGGGTTAGGTGTATGATTGAATTTAGTGTTAGGTTTAGGGTTAGGGCAAGGCTTAGGGCTAAAGATTTAGTCTTACAGTAAGTGTTAGGGAAGGATTTGGGTAATTTCAGCGGGTTTGGTGAAGACTGGCTTTGGTAGAAGGGTTATGTTTGATTTTGTATTAAGGTAAGGTTTTAGGGTATTTAGCTTTTTGTATTAAGATAAGGTTTTTACGGTTAGGGCTTGAGTTATGGATAGGGTGAGGGTTACGTTTTGCATACGGTTTGGGTTTGGGATAGGGTTAGGTTTAGGGTTTGGGTTACTGTTAGGGTTAGAGTATGATTAGGGTTGGGGTTAGGGTTAGGGGTAAGTTTAGGGTTAGGGTTTGTGTTAGCGTTAGGGTTAAGGTGAGGGTTACGTTTTGGGTTCGGTTTGGGTTTGGGATAGGTTTAGGTTTAGGGTTTGGTTTACTGTTAGGGTTATATTAGGGATAGGGTGTTGGGGAATGGCTTCAGGAACACAGAGGTCCTGGTAATATGTACGAGCATAGCTTGCACGGTAGCACAGACTACATGTGTATGGAAAAGTACTAGATACTGATAGGAGGTCACGATGCTCCTGGGCCAAGTGATAAACAGCTCAAGGTGGACAAGAACTGCTTCAGCTGAGCAACCCAAGCTGCCAAGACATCTATGGGAAACTTCTGTGATTATGTTGTTCACCCTGCTTTCAGTTGAAGAAGGCTTCACAGGACTGCTGATAATCGTAACTTTAGGTATTTTTAGAACAAGCTGTCCTTGATAGTCTATTCTGTTTAACTAGCAGGTGTTCTTCCCTTTGGGCTCTGTGTTATGCACTGGCCATGCTGATACGGTCCTCAAGGGAAAGTACACTGTGTGAACCTTGAGAAAAGTAAAAGCAGGAGATGGTCTGTGGCGAGTGGGAGAGGTAAAGTGCACTTTGAACAGGGGACGCCCTGCCAGCACTGCCTTTCACACCCGCCGCCGACGCATTCCTGTTTGGGTTTTTTAGGATTAGAATGATATCAAGAGTTACCTCCCTCAGGATGGTTTCTCACTGCTGTTAATTATTGGGAATTGCTTAAAGTTGTTATTTTCTGAGGCTCTCAGCCAATGATTGTGTGCTATTCTCTGTACGCCCCTGTCTTAAACACTATAAGAATAAGGCTGTCGGGGTAATAAATTGAAGCCTGATCATTCATGTATTGAGTCCTGTCGTGCTCCCCGCCCAAGAGCAATCCACTCAGACCCCGGGATTCCGCAACAATAGGGTTTGGGTTTGGGTTAAGTTTAGGGTTAAGTTTAGGGTTAGGGTTTGTGTTAGCATTAAGTTTAGTTTATGGTTAGGGTTTAGGTTAGGTTTAGAGTTAGTGTTAGCATTAGCGTTAGGTTTATAGATTTAGATTTACAGTAATTGTTAGGGTTAGGTTTAGGGACTGAGTTAGGGTTAGGATTAGTGTGGGGTAAATAACTCCAAAGGATGGTACTTCACAAAGAAATAGTATAGATGATCGTATATTTTGAGTTGTTCTATATAGAAAGTATACAAATAATACAAAAGAGAAGATGGCTCACATTCAGGATGATAAGGCTCGCAGGGGACTCCACGTGGAAGGGATCTCTGAGAAGAGATCCTTTCCTGGCGGTGGTCAGCCCTTAAATGGGGTTTGGGAGAGGTAGAGCCAGGCTCCCCCCATTCCAATCACGCAGGTATATCACCTCCACCTGTGCCCCCATGGCTGACTCGGTGCTCACCTCAGCTGACCAATCAGTGTTTCAGGCCATGATTCAGCAGTTCCCATACAGTTAGGGTAGGGTTAGGGTTTAATTTGGTGTTAGTGTTAGTGTTGGGGTTGGTGTAAGCTTTAAAGATTTAGTTTTACAGTAAGTTTTAGGTTATTGTATAGGGTTAGGTGTATGATTGAATTTAGTGTTAGGTTTAGGGTTAGGGCAAGGCTTAGGGCTAAAGATTTAGTCTTACAGTAAGTGTTAGGGAAGGATTTGGGTAATTTCAGCGGGTTTGGTGAAGACTGGCTTTGGTAGAAGGGTTATGTTTGATTTTGTATTAAGGTAAGGTTTTGGCTTAGGGTTAGGGTTAGGGTTAGGGTACAGATTAGGGTTGGGGTTAGTGTTAGGGATAGGGTTAAGTTATATGGTTAGGGTTAGACTAAGATTTAGGGTTAGGTTTAAGGATAAGTATAAATATTTAGTTTTACAGTAAGTGTTAGGGTATGAGTCAGGCCGTGATTCAGCAGTTCCCATACAGTTAGGGTAGGGTTTGGCTTAGGGTTACGGTTAGGGTTATGTTTAGGGTTAGGTTTGGGGTTAGGGTTTGGGTTGGTGTTACTGTTAGGGTTATGTTAGTGTTAAGTTTTGGGTTAGGGTTAGGCTAAGATTTAATGGTTAATGTGATGGTAAGGGTTAGGCTTAGGTTTAAGCTTAAGTTTAAAGCTTTAGTTTTACAGTAAGTGTTAGGGTATATTTTAGGTTACTGGATAGTCTATGATTGGATTTAGGGTTAGGGTTAGGGTATGTGATAGCTTTAGAATTAGTGTTAGGTTTAGAGTAAGGTTTAGGGTTAAAGATTTAGTCTTACAGTAAGTGTTAGGGAAGGATATAGGTAATTTCAGCGGGTTAGGTGAAGATTCGCTTTAGTAATATGGTTACGTTTTGATTTTGGATTAGTCTTAGTGTAAGGTTTTGGATTAGGTATAAGTTCAGGGTTAGGGTTGCGGTTAGGGTTAGGGTTTAGGTTAGGATTAGGGTAGGGTTAGGGTTAGGATTATGTTTAGTGTTACGGTTAGGGTTAGGGCTTGAGTTAGTTTTACGGTTAGGGTTAAGTTTTGGGTTTGGTTTGGGTTTGGGATAGTGTTAGGATTAGGGTTTAGGGTTAGGGAACGGGTTAGGGTTACTGTTAGGGTTAGGGTTTAGGGTTAGGGAACGGGTTAGGGTTACTGTTAGGGTTAGGGAACGGTTAAATTTAGGGTTAGGGAATGGTTAAGTTTAGGGTTAGGGGGTTTGCGTTAGCATTAAGGTTAGGTTATTTTTAGGTTTAAGGTTAGGTTTAGAGTTAGGGTTTGTGTTATTGTTAGGTTTATAGATTTAGATTTACAATAATTGTTAGGGTTAGGGCTTGAGTTAGGGTTAGTGTTAGTGTGGGGTAAATAACTCCAAAGGATGGTACTTCACAAAGAAGTAGTATAGATGATGGTATATTTTGAGTTGTTCTATAGGTAGTTGTCACCGGTTTGCGGGACAGTTTGACCCGGTACCGTGACAATTGAGGCAGGGGACCCACGGGCCCACACCCTGGGGAAGGGGAAGGGGAAGAGGGAAAAAAAGGACAAAGGGAGATGGGCCTAGGAGCAAAACAGCCGCAACGATCTGAGGAGGAAAGCTAATTTAGTAAATAAGATATCAGAAAGAAAAATAACACAATATAATATAATATAATTGGAATTGAGGCAAATGAATCAAATAAAATGAACAAGAGAGAGAGTGTGCGATAAACCGAAGGCCTTACGCTAACGCTGAAGGCGGACGGCTGCAACAAACACCCACTGCCGAGCTCGGTCCTGAAGGGAAGAGAGAGTCCCGTGACCGCAGACAGTTTTTATCTTTCCCTCTGGGCGGAATTATGTAAAAATGCAAAGCATCGCAAAGTCCTCTGGGGAATGTAGTTCTCTTCTGAAACAGGTACACCCAGAACTATCGACGATCCACAGAGCTGGAGCATTAACTCCTTAACTCCCAATACACCACGCGATGTCATGATGTGGAATATCAGTAATACAACAAAAATCATAAAACCATAACATTCCACCCCTTATTCAACATCATTTCATCATGCTTAATATATATTGTCACCGGTTTGCGGGACAGTTCGACCCGGTACCGTGACAATTGAGGCAGGGGACCCACGGGCCCACACCCCGGGGAAGGGGAAGGGGGAAAAGGGAAAAAGGAGAAGGGAGATGGGCCCAGGAACAAAACAACGGCAGCGATCTGAGGAGGAAAGCTAATTTACTAAATAAGATATCAGAAAGGAAAATAACACAATATAATATAATATAATTGGAATTGAGGCAAATGAATCAAATAAAATGAGCAAGAGAGAGAGTGTCCGATAAACCGAAGGCCTTACGCTAACGCTGAAGGCGGACGGCTGCAACAAACACCCACTGCCGAGCTCGGTCCCGAAGGGAAGAGAGAGTCCCGTGACTGCAGACAGTTTTTATCTTTCCCTCTGAGCGTAAACACGTAAGAACGCAAAGCATCGCAAAGTCCTCTGGGGAATGGAGTTCTTCTTCTCTTCTGAGACAGGCATACCTGGAACTATCGATGATCCACGGAGCTGGAGCATTAACTCTTTAACTCTAAATGCACTACATGATGTTATGATGTGGAATACCATTACCAAAAATCATAAAACCATGACATTCCACCCCTTATTCAACATCATTACGTCATGCTTAATATATATATATATACATAAAGAAACAATGATTAACAAGCATTAAATACAAACACATACAACATATATATATACATTTATACATATATACATAGTAATAGAATTACTGAGGGCGCTCTCCCCACATCAAATTCCCTTGTGGTACACATTGAACATCCCCATTCTTCTGCATCACCCACCAGGTAGACCCAGGTCCCTGAGCAAAAACAGTTCCACGGAGAGGTTTGCCCTCTCCAGAAGCTGGAAGAACCCAAACCGCTTTTCCCAACATGTTCTTCACATGTACTACAGGAACCTTATCTCCTTCTACAGTAGGTAGAGAGCTGGATTGGGCAGGACCATCGCGATTGATGGATCCTCTGGTGTTGACCAACCAGGTGGCTTCTGACAAATTCTTCTCCCAGTGCTTAAATGTTCCACCACCCATTGCTTTCAACATTGTTTTTAACAACCCATTGTACCTTTCAATTTTACCAGAAGCTGGTGCATGATAGGGGATATGATAAATCCACTCGATGCCATGATCTTTGGCCCAAGTATTTACAAGAGAATTTTTGAAATGAGTTCCATTATCTGACTCAATTCTCTCTGGAGTGCCATGCCGCCATAGGACTTGTTTCTCGAGCCCTAAGATGGTGTTCCGGGCGGTAGCATGGGGTACTGCGTATGTTTCAAGCCACCCAGTAGTTGCCTCTACCATAGTGAGCACATAACGCTTACCACTGCGAGATCGTGGTAAGGTGATATAATCAACCTGCCACGCCTCCCCATATTTATACTTTTGCCATCGCCCTTCCTCCCAAAGAGGTTTCATCCTCTTGGCCTGTTTAATTGCGGCGCATGTGTCACAGTCATGGATAACCTGTGCAATAACATCCATAGTTAAGTCCACCCCTCGGTCTCTAGCCCACTTATATGTTGCATCTCTTCCTTGATGGCCCGAGGTCTCATGGGCCCACCGAGCTAGAAATAATTCACTTTTGTGTTGCCAGTCCAAGTCTACTTGCGCCACCTTAACTTTGGCAGCTCGATCTACCTGATGGTTATTTTGCTGCTCTTCAGTTGCCCGGCTCTTAGGAACATGAGCATCTACATGGCGCACCTTTACAACCATATTCTTTATTCGGGCAGCAATGTTTTTCCACAGTTCAGCAGCCCAAATAGGTTTACCTCTCCGTTGCCAACCATTTTGTTCCCACTGCTGTAACCACCCCCATAAAGCATTTGCCACCATCCATGAGTCAGTGTAAAGATAAAGCACTGGCCACCTCTCTCGTTCAGCAATATCTAAGGCCAGCTGGACAGCCTTTACCTCTGCAAATTGACTTGATTCTCCTTCTCCTTCAGCGGCCTCTGCAACTCGTCGTGTGGGGCTCCACACAGCAGATTTCCATCTGCGGTGCTTACCCACAATGCGACACGATCCATCTGTGAACAGGGCATATCTCTTTTCATTGTCTGGTAGTTCATTATATGGTGGGGCTTCTTTAGCACGTGACACCTCCTCAGCTGGCGTTGTTCCAAACGTTTTACCTTCAGGCCAGTCCATGATCACCTCCAGGATTCCTGGACGGTTGAGGTTCCCCATCCGAGCTCGCTGTGTAATCAGTGCAGTCCACTTACTCCAAGTGGCATCAGTAGCATGATGGGTAGAGGGAGCTGTTCCTTTGAACATCCAGCTCAGCACTGGCAGTCGAGGTGCCAGGAGAAGCTGCGTTTCAGTACCTATTACTTCGGAAGCAGCTCGAACCCCCTCGTACGCGGCTAAGATCTCCTTCTCAGTTGGAGTGTAGCGCTCCTCAGACCCCCTGTATGCCCGACTCCAGAATCCAAGGGGTCGGCCTCGAGTCTCTCCAGGAGCTCTTTGCCACAAACTCCAAGTGGGACCTTCCTTTCCAGCAGCAGTGTAGAGGATGTTCTTTACATCCTGTCCCATCCGCACTGGCCCCAGGGCCACGGCACGGGCTATCTCCTGCTTAATTTGTTCAAAAGCCTGCTGCTGCTCAGGACCCCACACAAAATCATTCTTCTTCCGCGTCACCCGATAGAGAGGGCTCACAATGAGACTGTAGTTTGGAACATGCATTCTCCAAAAGCCCACTACACCCAGAAAAGCTTGGGTTTCTGTCTTACTGGTGGGTGGAGACATGGCAGTAATTTTGTCAATCACATCTGTTGGGATGTGACGACGTCCATCTTGCCACTTTATACCTAGGAACTGAATTTCCTGTGCAGGCCCTTTGACTTTGCTTCGCTTGATAGCAAAGCCAGCTCGTAGGAGAATTTGGATAATCTGCTCTCCTTTCTCAAAGACTTCCTCTGCTGTATTGCCCCATACAACAATGTCATCAATGTACTGCAGATGCTCAGGAGCACCACCCTGCTCCAATGCAGTTTGGATCAACCCATGGCAAATTGTTGGACTGTGCTTCCACCCCTGGGGCAAACGGTTCCAGGTGTACTGAACGCCCCTCCAGGTGAAGGCAAACTGTGGCCTGCATTCTGTGGCCAGAGGAATTGAAAAGAAGGCATTAGCAATGTCAATGGTGGCATACCACTTGGCTGCTTTTGACTCCAGTTCGTACTGGAGTTGTAACATGTCCGGTACAGCAGCACTCAGTGGGGGTGTGACTTCATTCAGGCCACGGTAATCTACCGTCAGCCTCCATTCTCCACTGGCTTTACGCACCGGCCATATGGGGCTGTTAAACGGTGAGTGAGTTTTGCTGATCACTCCCTGTCTCTCTAGCTGACGGATCAAATTATGAATGGGGAGCAAGGAATCCCTGTTGGTGCGGTACTGCCGTCTGTGGACTGTTTTTATAGCAATTGGTACCTGTTGCTCCTCCACTTGGAGCAACCCCACAACAGATGGATCTTCTGACAGGCCAGGTAAAACAGATAGCTGCTTAATGTTGTCTGTGTCCACGGCAGCTATTCCAAAAGCCCATCGGTACCCCTTGGGATCCTTAAAGTGCCCCCTTCTGAGATAGTCTATACCGAGTATGCATGGAGCCCCCTGTCCGGTCACTATAGGATGCTTCTGCCAGTCTTTACCAGTGAGGCTTATTTCTGCCTCCAACACAGACAATTCCTGAGAGCCCCCAGTCACTCCAGAGATATAGATCAGTTCTGTCCCTTTATAACTTGAAGGCATTAGAGTACACTGTGCACCAGTATCCACCAGTGCCTCATATTTTTGTGGTTCTGATGTGCCAGGCCACCGAATCCACACAGTCCAATACACTCTATTATCCCTCTCCCTCCTCTGGCTGAGGGCAGGGCCCCTCTATTGGTTACCTGTAGTGACAGGAACAACTTCACTGGTCGTTGGTCTGTGTTGTAATTCTCTCACCCGTGCTCGCAGTGCAGGGGTGGGTTTTTGATGCCATTCCTTCATATCTTCTCCATTTTCACGTAAGTAACTCCACAGAGCCGCGCGTGACATGAAGCTAGTGCTGTCATTTGCTCGAGCAGGACGGCGTTTGCTTCTGAAAGCTGCAATCTTTTCAACCCTATCAATCAGTCGGGATACTTTCTCTAACACGTCTTCCATCTGTACTTCTAACCTTGATATGGCTGAAATGGAAGCATGTGATGGCGGAAATTTTTGTTCAAAGTTTTGAAGTGTAAGAATCAGTTCAAAAACTGGGGGTTTTCTGTCTTGGTCCTCATATCTGTTGAACGTTGTCACTAGTGTACCGGCGTACCTTTCTGGTGCTGTTTTTGAAAGCTTCTGACATATTTCGGGTGTACTCCTTACTTTCTCTGGATCATGGTCCCGATCTTCAGGATCAAACGTGGGATCATACAGCATTTCCGCCACAGCTGTTTCTCTCAAATACTGGATGCCTTCCTCAATAGTTTTCCATCTTTTCACTTTAGGTGCCAGGTCACTCTTGTAGGGATATCTTTCCCTCACAGCTACTAACATTCGTTGCCAGAGGCTGGCGATTCCATCCATATACCGGCTGATCCCTCTGTCGACAGCTGGGTCACGAGCAATGTTTCCTAGTTGGCGAGCTTCATTACTGTCGAGGGACACGCTGTTGGCCCCGTTGTCCCAACACCGAAGCAACCAAGTGACAATACTCTCATCTGGACGTCGAATAAACTCCTTTCTTGAGCCTTGGATCTCAGACATTTTCATGGGTCGACGAAACGTGGTAATTTTGACTCTCTCATCATCCTCATCATCACTATGTCCATGCCTCTCACTTTTCTTTGTTGCCTTTCTTGGTGGTGGTGGTGTTGAGGACCCCCCCTCGCCTGGATCTTCCTCTTCTTTCGCCACCTCTTCTTTGCGTTCTAGGCGTGAGGACACACGTTTCCATTTCTGGCCTTCCACCGGGGCAACTGACTTTGATACCGGTGCTTTCTCTGGATGGTCAGATGTGCCTGGGAGGTTTTCCTCTTTGGTCTGAGCCTCAGTTTGGACACACTCTCTCTCCAGCACAGTATATATGCCTCGGTAAGCATAAGCCAAGCCCCAGATAAGCTGTTCCACCTCAGATCTTTCTGAGCCGCAACACCCATTACTCAGATACAGGCCTAGCTCCTCAGGATCCTGTAAGTGCTCAGGAGTAAAATCCCATGGCACCGGGGGTCCCCATGCTTCTAATTTCTTTCCTAAAACTCTCCACTTTCCCTGCCATTCAGCATTCTCTGTTTCTGGGAAAAGCTTCCTCCATGCAATGTAAAATCCTATTACAGAGAGTACATTCAGGAGGACTAATATCCCAAATGCTAACATAGTCCCTAAGCCGTAATCTTGAAAATTCATAAGGAACTGAGAGGAGAAACTGGACACCCATTCAAATATTGTTTGGTTTGTTAACATGGTATCGTTTGTTACATCAGCCGGGGTGCCCAGGTATCTGGTAGATGCCACCATCACTGCTTTTAGTTTGTCATATAGGGACCAGGCTCCATAGATCAGACTGGCAAGCTTAACCAAGTTCCAGTACGTTTTGAGCATTAAAAGGGAAAAAGCAATGAAATACAATCCCTGTAAGGGCAGTTTTAACAGAAACAGTAAAAACATTTTTTTTTTTTTTTTTTTCTTTTACTCAAACAAGCTGGCAGCACCCGAAAAGTTTACAAATATTCCAGGAGAACTGGCAGTACGCCTGGACTTCAAGGTCGTGTTTTGCCGTACAGGACCTGCAGTACAGATAAGCTTCCGAACAAAAGACAGAGATTCACTCTAAAAGTATGTCTCTGCCCAGCTAAGGTAGCTAGTCGTGCCCCACGTTGGGCGCCAAAATTGTCACCGGTTTGCGGGACAGTTCGACCCGGTACCGTGACAATTGAGGCAGGGGACCCACGGGCCCACACCCCGGGGAAGGGGAAGGGGGAAAAGGGAAAAAGGAGAAGGGAGATGGGCCCAGGAACAAAACAACGGCAGCGATCTGAGGAGGAAAGCTAATTTACTAAATAAGATATCAGAAAGGAAAATAACACAATATAATATAATATAATTGGAATTGAGGCAAATGAATCAAATAAAATGAGCAAGAGAGAGAGTGTCCGATAAACCGAAGGCCTTACGCTAACGCTGAAGGCGGACGGCTGCAACAAACACCCACTGCCGAGCTCGGTCCCGAAGGGAAGAGAGAGTCCCGTGACTGCAGACAGTTTTTATCTTTCCCTCTGAGCGTAAACACGTAAGAACGCAAAGCATCGCAAAGTCCTCTGGGGAATGGAGTTCTTCTTCTCTTCTGAGACAGGCATACCTGGAACTATCGATGATCCACGGAGCTGGAGCATTAACTCTTTAACTCTAAATGCACTACATGATGTTATGATGTGGAATACCATTACCAAAAATCATAAAACCATGACATATATATATATACATAAAGAAACAATGATTCACAAGCATTAAATACAAACACATACAACATACATATATACATATATACATGCTAATAGAATTACTGAGGGCACTCACCCCACATCAAATTCCCTTGTGGTAAAACACTGAACAGCCCCATTCTTCTGTTTCACCCACCAGGTAGACCCAGGTCCCTGAGCAAAAACAGTCCCACGGAGAGTTTTGCCCTCTCCAGAAGCTGGAAGAACCCAAACCGCTTTTCCCAACAAGTTCTTCACATGTACTACAGGGACCTTATCTCCCTCTACAGTAGGTAGAGAGCTGGATTGGGCAGGACCATCGCGATTGATGGATCCTCTGGTGTTGACCAACCAGGTGGCTTCTGACAAATTCTTCTCCCAGTGCTTAAATGTCCCGCCACCCATTGCTTTCAACATTGTTTTTAACAACCCATTGTACCTTTCAATTTTACCAGAAGCTGGTGCATGATAGGGGATATGATAAATCCACTCGATGCCATGAGCTTTGTATTGCCCAAGTATTTACAAGAGAATTTTTTGAAATGAGTTCCATTATCGGACTCAATTCTTTCTGGAGTGCCATGTCACCATAGGACTTGTTTCTCAAACCCTAAGATGGTGTTTCGGGCGGTAGCATGGGGTACTGCATATGTTTCAAGCCACCCAGTAGTTGCCTCCACCATGGTGAGCACATAACGCTTACCATTGCGAGATCGTGTCAAGGCAACCTGCCACACCTCCCCATATTTATACTTTTGCCATCGTCCTTCCTCCCAAAGAGGTTTCATCCTCTTGGCTTGTTTAATTGTGGCGCACGTATCACAGTCATGGATAACCTGGTGCGATGGCATCCATAGTTAAGTCCACCCCTCGGTCTCTAGCCCACTTACATGTTGCATCTCTTCCTTGATGGCCCGAGGTCTCATGGGCCCACCGAGCTAGAAATAATTCACTCTTGTGTTGCCAGTCCAAGTCTACTCGAGCCACCTTAACTTTGGCAGCTCGAGCTACCTGATGGTTATTTTGTTGTTCTTCAGTTGCCCGGCTCTTAGGAACATGAGCATCTACATGGCGCAACTTTACAACCATATTCTTTATTCGGGCAGCAATGTTTCTCCACAGTTCAGCAGCCCAAATAGGTTTACCCCTCCGTTGCCAACCATTTTGTTCCCATTGCTGTACCCACCCCCATAAAGCATTTGCCACCATCCATGAGTCAGTGTAAAGATAAAGCACTGGCCACCTCTCTCATTCAGCAATATCTAAGGCCATCTGGACAGCCTTTACCTCTGCAAATTGACTTGATTCTCCTTCTCCTTCAGTGGCCTCTGCAACTTGTCGTGTGGGGCTCCACACAGCAGATTTCCATCTGCGGTGCTTACCCACAATGCAACATGATCCATCTGCGAACAGGGCATATCTCTTTTTGTTGTCTGGTAGTTCATTATATGGTGGGGCTTCTTTAGCACGTGACACCTCCTTTGCTGGCATTGTTCCAAACTTCTTAGCTTCAGGCCAGTCCATGATCACCTCCAGGATTCCTGGACGGTTGAGGTTCCCCATCCGAGCTCGCTTGTGTAATCAGTGCAGTCCATTTACTCCAAGTGGCATCAGTAGCATGATGGGTAGAGGGAGCTGACCCTTTGAACATCCAGCTCAGCACTGGCAGTCGAGGTGCCAGGAGGAGCTGCATTTCAGTACCGATTACTTCGGAAGCAGCTCGAACCCCCTCGTACGCGGCTAAGATCTCCTTCTCAGTTGGAGTGTAGCGCTCCTCAGACCCCCTGTAGGCCCGACTCCAGAATCCGAGGGGTCAGCCTCGGGTCTTTCCAGGAGCTTTTTGCCACAAACTCCAAGTGGGACCTTCCTTTCCAGCAGCAGTGTAGAGGATGTTCTTTACATCCTGTCCCATCCACAATGGCCCTGGCTATCAAAGCACGGGCTGTCTCCTGCTTAATTTGCTCAAAAGCCTGCTGCTGCTCAGGGCCCCATACAAGATCATTCTTCTTCCGCGTCACCCGATAGAGAGGGCTCACAATGAGACTGTAGTTTGGAACATGCATTCTCCAAAAGCCCACTACACCCAGAAAAGCTTGGGTTTCTGTCTTACTGGTGGGTGGAGACATGGCAGTAATTTTGTCAATCACATCTGTTGGGATGTGACGACGTCCATCTTGCCACTTCATACCTAGGAGCTGAATTTCTTGTGCAGGCCCTTTCACTTTGCTTTGCTTGATAGCAAAGCCAGCTCGTAGGAGAATTTGGATAATCTGCTCTCCTTTCTCAGAGACTTCCTCTGCTGTATTGCCCCATACAACAATGTCATCAATGTATTGCAGATGCTCAGGAGCACCACCCTGTTCCAATGCAGTTTGGATCAACCCATGGCAAATGGTTGGACTGTGCTTCCACCCCTGGGGCAAACGGTTCCAGGTGTACTGAACGCCCCTCCAGGTGAAGGCAAACTGCAGCCTGCATTCTGTGGCCAGAGGAATTGAAAAGAAGGCATTGGCAATGTCGGTGGTGGCATACCACTTGGCTGCTTGTGACTCCAGTTCGTACTGGAGTTGTAGCATGTCTGGCACAGCAGCACTCAGTGGGGGTGTGACTTCATTCAGGCCACGGTAATCTACCGTCAGCCTCCATTCTCCACTGGCTTTACGCACCGGCCATATGGGGCTGTTAAAAGGTGAGTGAGTTTTGCTGATCACTCCCTGGCTCTCTAGCTGATGGATCAAGTTATGAATGGGGAGCAAGGAATCCCTGTTGGTGCGGTACTGCCATCTGTACACCGTTTCTGTAGCAATTGGTGCCTGTTGCTCCTCCACTTGTAGCAACCCCACAACAGATGGATCTTCTGACAGGCCAGGTAAAACAGATAGCTGCTTAATGTTGTCTGTGTCCACGGCAGCTATTCCAAAAGCCCATCGGTACCCCTTGGGATCCTTAAAGTGCCCCCTTCTGAGATAGTCTATACCGAGTATGCATGGAGCCCCCTCCCCTGTCCGGTCACTATAGGATGCTTCTGCCAGTCTTTACCAGTGAGGCTTATTTCTGCCTCCAACACAGACAATTCCTGAGAGCCCCCAGTCACTCCAGAGATATAGATATAGATCAGTTCTGTCCCTTTATAACTCGAAGGCATTAGAGTACACTGTGCACCAGTATCCACCAGTGCCTCATATTTTTGTGGTTCTGATGTGCCAGGCCACCGAATCCACACAGTCCAATACACTCTATTACCCCTCTCCCTCCTCTGGCTGAGGGCAGGGCCCCTCTATTGGTTACCTGTAGTGACAGGAACAACTTCACTGGTCGTTGGTCTGTGTTGTAATTCTCTCACCCGTGCTCGCAGTGCAGGGGTGGGCTTTTGATGCCATTCCTTCATATCTTCTCCATTTTCAAGTAAGTAACTCCACAGAGCCGCGCGTGACATGAAGTTAGTGAAGTGAGTGCTGTCATTTGCTCGAGCAGGACGGCGTTTGCTTCTGATAGCTGCAATCATTTCAACCCTATCAATCAGTCGGGATACTTTCTCTAACACGTCTCCCATCTGTCCTTCTAACCTTGATATGGCTGAAATGGAAGCGTGTGATGGTGGAAATTTTTGTTCAAAGTTTTGAAGTGTAAGAATCTGTTCAAAAACTGGGGGTTTTCTGTCTTGGTCCTCGTATCTGTTGAACATTGTCACTAGTGTACCGGCGTACCTTTCTGGTGCTGTTTTTGGAAGCTTCTGACATATTTCGGGTGTACTCCTTACTTTCTCCGGATCATGGTCCCGATCTTCAGGATCTAACGTGGGATCATACAGCATTTCCACCACAGCCGTTTCTCTCAAATACTGGATGCCTTCCTCAATAGTTTTCCATCTTTTCACTTTTAGGTGCCAGGTCACTCTTGTAGGGATATCTTTCCCTCACAGCTACTTACTGTTGCCAGAGGCTGGCGATTCCATCCATATACCTGCTGATCCCCCTGTCGACAGCCGGATCACGGGCAATGTTTCCTAGTTGGCGAGCTTCGTTACAGTCGAGGGACACGCTTTGGCCCCGTTGTCCCAACACCAAAGCAACCAAGTGACAATACTCTCATCCGGACGTCAAATAAACTCCTTTCTTGAGCCTTGGATCTCAGACATTTTCATGGGTCGACGAAACGTGGTAACTTTGACTCTTTCATCATCCTCATCATCACTATGTCCACGCCTCTCACTTTTCTCTGTTGCCTTTCTTGGTGGTGGTGGTGTTGAGGCCTCCCCCTCGCCTGTATCTTCCTCTTCTTTCGCCACCTCTTCTTTGCGTTCTAGGCGTGAGGACACACGTTTCCATTTCTGGCCTTCCACCGGGGCAACTGACTTTGATACCGGAGCTTTCTTTGGCTGGTCAGATGTGCCTGGGAGGTTTTCCTCTTTGGTCTGAGCCTCAGTTTGGACACTCTCTCTCTCCAGAACAGTACATATACCTCGGTAAGCATAAGCCAAGCCCCAGATAAGCTGTTCCACCTCAGATCTTTCTGAGCCGCAACACCCATTACTCAGATACAGGCCTAGCTCCTCAGGATCCTGCAAGTGTTCAGGAGTAAAATCCCATGGCACCGGGGGACCCCGTGCTTCTAATTTATTTCCTAAAACTCTCCACTTTCCCTGCCATTCAACATTCTCTGTTTCTGGGAAAAGCTTCCTCCACATGGTGTAAAGTGCTATTATAAAGGATGTATTCAAAAGGTCTAATATCCCAAATGCTAACGTAGTCCCTAAACCCTAGGTTGGTATAGGGTTAGGGCAAGGCTCAGGTTAAGATTTAGTATTACAGTAAGTGTTAAAGAAGGATTTATGTAATTTCAGCGGGTTTGGTGAAGATTGTCTTTAGTAATAGGGTTATGTTTAGATTTTGGATAAGTGTGTGGGTAAGGTTTTGGCTTAGGGTTAGGGTTAGGGTACGGATTAGGGTTGGGGTTAGCGTTAGGGTTAGGGTTAAGGTATAGGGTTAGCATTAGGCTAACATTTAGGGGATAGGGTTAGTGTTAGGTTTAGAGTTATCATTAGGTATAGGTTTCGGGTTAGGGTTAGTGTTAGGATTGGGTTAGGGGTTAGTTTTGGGTTTGGGGTTGGTGGACTTAGGGGTAGGATTAGGTTTAGGTTTCGGGTTAGGTTTAGTATTAGGGTTAAGGTTACGTTTATTGTTAGGGTTATGTTTAGGTTTAGGTTTTGGGTTAGGCTTAGGGATACGGTTAGTTTTGGTTTAGGATTAGGATTAGGGTTTAGGGTTAGGGTTAGGGATAGGTTTGTGTTTAGATCAGGATTAGGGTTAGGGTTAAGGTAGTTATAAGATTTAGGGTTAGAGTTAGATTTAGTGTTAGGGTAAGGGTTAGTCTCAAGTTTAATGTTAGGGTTAGGGTTAGGATAAGGGTTAGGTTTAGGGTAAAATTAGGGTAGGGTTAGGGTTTGGGTTAGGGTTAGGGTTATGGTTAGGGTTTAATTTGGAGTTGGGTTTGGTTTAGGTTTAGGGTTAGGGTTAGGTTTAGGGTTAGGTTTATGGTTAGGGTTAGCGTTAGTGTTCGGGTTTGTGTTAGTTTTCGGGTTAGGATTTAGGGGTTCGTTTGGTGTTGGGGTTGTGGTTAGGTTTAGGGTTAGAGATAGGGTAAGGTTTAGTGTTAAGTTTAGGGTTAGTGTTAGTGTTAGTATAGCGGTTTGGTTTAGGTTAGGGTTAGGGTAGTGTTAGGTTTAGGGTTAGGGGAAGCATTAGGGTTGGGGTTAGGGTAAGTATATAGGGTTAGGGTTAAGGGTAAGGTTTTAGGGTTAGAATTTGTGTTAGTGTGAGGGGTTAGGGTTAGCGTTGGTGTTGGGTTTTGGGTTGGGGTTGGGTTTGCATTTGTTGTTGGGTTAGGGTCAGGGTTTGGGTTAGGGTTAGGGTGTAGTGTTACATTTTGTCTTAGTGTTAGGTATAGGGTTTGAGTAAGGGTTAGGGTTTGTTGTTAGGGGTTTGGGTTGGGGTTTGGGTTTGGGTTGGGTTTGGTGTTGAGGTTGCAGTTAGTGTTAGTGATAGTGTTAGGGCCAGGGTTAGGGTTAGTGTTAGGATTAGGGTTGGGGTTAGGGGTAGGGGTAGGAGTCCGGATATTTTTGGTCTAGGATTGGAATTTAGGGTTAGGGTTATTGTTGGGGTTAGGATTGGAGCTTGAGGTTGGGTTTTGGGTAAGGGTAGGGGTAAGGTTCGGATTAGGGTTAGGGTTAGGGTTAGGGTTAGTGTTAGTGTTAGGGTTAGGTTTAGGTTTAGGGTTAGGGTTAGGGTTACGATTTAGGATAATGTTGAAGGTTAGGGTTTGGGTTGGGTTAGTGTTAGGGTTTATGGGTTTGGTTTTGGGTTTGGGGTTGGGGATTGTGTTGGTGTTAAGGATAGGGTCAGGATTAGAGTTAGGGTTAGGCTCAGGGTTAGGTTTAGGGTTTAGGGTTATAGTTTAGGGTTAGGGTTAGGGTTAGGGTTAAGGTTAGGTTAAGGGCTTGTGGTTGGGTTTGGGGTAGGGGTAAGTGTAGTGGTAGGAGTAGGATTAGTTTTGGTTTAGTGTTAGGGTTAGGGTGAAGTTTCGGGTTAGGGTTAATGGTAATGGTTTAGGGTTAGATTTAGGATTGGAGTTACGGTTAAGGGTAAGAGTTTAGGTTTAGGGTTGCGTTTGGGGTTGGGTTAGGATTAGGGTTAGGGTAGGAATGTAGGTTTAGGTTTAGGAGTAGTGTTAGGTTTAGGGCTTGTTTTTGGGTTTGGGGTAGGGGTAGGGGTAAGTTTAGGGTTAGGGTTAAGTTATAGTGTTAGGGGTTAGGGTTAGGATGAAGGGTTATGGTTTACGTTAAGTGTTTAAGGTTAGGGATAGGGTTGAGGTTAGGGTTAGATTTAGGGTTAGGGTTATGGGTATGGGTTTGGGTTTGGGTTGGGGTTGTGGTTGGAGTTGGGGTTGGTGTTTGTGTTAGTGTTAAGGATAGGGTTAAGGTTAGGGTCAGGGTTAAGATTTGGGTTAGGGTTAGGTTTTGGGTGAGGATTAGTGTCAGGGTTAGGCTTAGGCTTTGGGTTTAGTGTTTAGTGTTCTTTAGAGTTAGGTTGAGGTTTAGAGTTAAGGGTTAGAGTAGGGTTAGGCTTAGGCTTAGGGTTAGTGTTAGGTTTGGGGTTAGGGGTTAGTGTTGGGGTTCGGGTTGCTGTTGGATTTAGGCTTAGGGTTAGGTTTGGGTTTAGGGTTAGGTTTAGGGCTAGGTTTAGTGTTTGGTTTAGGGTAGTGATAGGGGAAAGTATAGGGTTAAGGTTAGGGTTAAGTTTGTGGTTAGAGTTATGGTTAGGGTTAAGGCGTTTTTGTTGGTCTCGGGTTTGGGTTTGGGGTAGGAATTGGGGTTGTGGTAGGCTTAGTGATAGTGTTAGGGTTAATGGTTAGGGTAAGGATTTGAGTTAGATTTAAATTTAGGTTAAGGGTGAGGGTTAGGGTTAAGGTTTAGAATTAGGGTTAGGGTTAGGGTTAGGGATAGATTAGGGTTAGGGTTAGGGTTAGATTTAGGCTTAGGGTTAGTGTTAGGGTTAGGGATAAGTTTAGGTTTAACGTTAGTGTTAGGGTCAGGGTTCGGTTCAGTGTTAGGGTTTGATAGTGTTAGGGTTAGTGTTAGTGTTAGTGTTATGTTTAGGTGTAGGGCTAGGGTTATGGTTTGTGATCAGGTTAGGGTTAGGGCTTGGTATAGGGTTAGGGTACGAATAGGTGTAGGTTTAAGTTTAGGGGATGGGTGAGGCTTAGGTTTAGGGTGTGGGTTAGGGTTACCGTTAGTTGTTAGGTGTTGTTGGCATTGGTTTTGGGTTTGGGGTTGGGGTTGTGGTTGGGGTTGGGTTAGGATTAAGGGAGTGTTTGGGTTTGGGTTAGGTTTAGAATTAGGGTCAGGGTATGGGTTTGGGTTAGGGTTAGGATTAGGGCTATGGGTTAGGGTTAGGGTGTAGATAGGGGTATGTTTAGTATTAGGGTTAAGGTTACAGTTAGTGTTACACTTAGGGTTTAGGTGTTGTTGGACTTGGGGTTGGGTTTGGGTTTGGGGCTGTGTTAGGGTTAGTGTTGGGGTTAGGTTTAAGTGTTAGTGTTAGAATTTGGGTTAGATTTAAGGTTAGGGTTAGGGTTATGATTAAGGATTAGTGTTAGGGCTAGGTTTAGGATTAGGTTTAGTGTTAGGGTTTTTTTAGGTTTAGGGTTAGATTTTGGGGTTGGGGTATGGGTGTTAGAGTTAGGTTTATTGTTAGCGTTACGTTTATTGTTCAGGGGTTAGTGTTTGGTTGGGGTTGTTGTTGAGGTTGGGTAAGTGTTGGAGCTGGGTTTGGGGTTGGGGTAGGGGTAGGGGTTGTGATTGGTTTAGAGTTAGGTTTAGGTTTAGTGTTAGGGTTAGGATTACAGTTAGGGTTAGATTTAGATTTAGGGTTAGTGTTGGTGTTAGGGTAAGGTTAGTTTTAGGGTTAGGGTTAGGGTTAGGTTTATGGTTAGGTTTGGAGTTACGGCTGGGGTTGGGTTTGGGATTAGGGTTGTAAGGATTAGGGTTATGTTTAGGGTTAGTATAAGGTTAGGGTTAGGGTTATGGCTTGGGTTAGGCTTAGGCTTAGGGTTAAGGTTAAATTTAGGTTTAGGACAAGGGTTGGGGTTGGGGTTGAGATTTGGGTTGCGTCTGGGGTTTGGGTTAGGTTTAGGGTTAGGGTTCTGGCTTGGGTTAGGGTTAGGCTTAGGTTTAGGGTTAGGGTTAGGATTAATGTTGGGGTTGGGATTTTGGTTGGGGTTTGGGTTGGGGTTGGGGTTAGCGTTAGCGTTACTTTTTAGATATTATTGTTTGGGTTTGGGTTGTTGGTGTTAGTGATAGGGTGGGGCTGGTGTTGGGATAGTTGTTGGGATTGGTTAGGGTTAGGTTTAGGGTTAGTGTTACGGGGTTAGGGTTTGGCTTCTGGCTTGTGGTTGAGCTAGGGATAACAGTTGGGGTTTGGGTTGGGTTTGGAGTTGGTGTTGGGGTTAAAGTCAAGGTTAAAGTTAGGGTTAGGCTTATGGTTAGGGTAGGGTTAGGGTTACGGTTATTGTTTGGGTTTGGGTTAGGGTTAGTGTTAGGGGTTAGGGTTAGGGTTAGGGTAGGGTTAGGGTTAAGGTTAGGGTTAGGGTTAGGGTTGGGCTTAGGGTTAGTTTAATTTAGGGGTAATAGGTATAGGGTTAGTGCTAGGTTTAAAGAATAGAGGTAGGGTTTAATTTCTTGTTAATTGTGGTGTAGGGTAAGTGTGAGCGTTAGGGTGAAAGAAGGGTTAAGCCCTGGATTTGTTTTGTGATTGTGTAAGGTTCAAAAATAGGAATAGGAATTGTGTTTTGAACACGTTTAGTGCTTGTATTTGGCATAGGGATAGACTTCGAGTTTAGTTGGTTTTTAGTCCTAGAGAAAGGGATAGGGTCTATCGTATGATCAGCTATAGTGCTCGGTTTAGAGTTTTGGTTTGTTGTAGTGTTTGGGTTACGGTGTTAGTGTTATGGTTAAAGCTGAGGTTACGTTTACGGTAAGGGTTAGGGTCTGGGATGATTTTATGTTAGGGTTAGGATTTGATTTAATATTTGCGGAAGAAACGGGGTTTGTTTGCATTTTATGAGTAGATTTAGGATTAGGATTATTTGGAATGTTATTGATACTGTTAAAATCAATTTTGGGTGTGGGCAAATACTGAGCTGCCAATTGACATATTATAGAACATGACATTTTGTTTTTCTGCTTGAGATAAAGCTCTGCATAAGTGTTGTTCATTTAAACACACTTGCAATAAATCCGTGGCTGTACTCATTTCTCTTGTTTTAAAAATCGCACGCGATCAGTCAAAGAAAGAAGCTATCATGGAATGTATAAGATCCTGACAACGAATTTCAAACATATTTCGACTTTATTCAACATTACAAAGTAGTACTGAACAGTTTTAAAATGTTCAAAATTAAATAAAAATTAAAAATAGTATTCCACGAAGTTTATAGATGTTTTTTGAGTGCTATAAAAACTTCTCTAATTTATTCAGCTTAGCAGGTCAGAATCGGCTACAGAGCAGGGCAGCCGGCTGATTCGCGTCTTTCTTCAGCGGCTGAAGCAGCAGAAAACGCGATTGATGCGTTTCAAGCGGATTCCGCGGTTAAGAGCGATTCGAGTTTGACATTCGTCGCCGATTCGGCTCAGATATTCGAACCGGTTGAACAGACACCAGAATCTGCGAGAGAAGCCAGCTTCACTCACATTTCGCTTCTATACTGATATACGCTCAAAGAGCATTCAATTTCGGAAAAGTAATCAGTAATATCCGTGTGTATGAAAAAAAAACGGGGAGATACGATATTCCAGGGATAAGAGTAACAGACATGAAAAACGGCCAGAAAAATATATGAAAACGAGGACGGAGGTGAACGTCTGATGCAGACATACATTGCAGACGGCAGCAGAGCAGAAAGGGAAAACAATCTTTTCCCCAGCCTAACACCGGGGTCCTCCCCATCTCTATCGACAACGCCAGGAACGGAGTCTGTCAAAAGGGTAATCACTTTTATGTTGGAAACAGACCGCAGCAGGCTACGTTTAAAAGCCGCTCTTCAGTGAACGGCAGCAGGCTGAAACGCGTCTTTCTTCAGCGGCTCAAGCAGCAGAAACTGCGATTGATGTGTTTCAAGAGGAATCCGCGTTTAAGAGCGATTCGAGTTTGTCGTTCGTTGCCGATTCGGCTCAGTTTCGTACGGGCTCATCTGCGATGCTCCGGTGATGAAGTTTGTTGGGAAATATTCGGTCCGGTTCGACAGACACCAGAAGATGCGAGAGGTGCCAGCTTCACTCAAATTTCGCCTCTACACTGGTAAGATCAGAACAGCATACAATTTCAGAAAAGGAATCAGGAATGTCTGTGTGACAGAAAACTAAACGGGGAGATGCGACGATTCAGCGGTGAAAGAAAAAGACTTCAAGAAAATTCAGAAATAAAGTATGAATACGTGGACGGAAAAGATCGTCTGATGCAGACATATATTGCCGACCGTAGCAGAGCAGAAAGGGAACAGAATCTTTCCCCCAGCTTAAAACCGGGGTCCTCCCCATCTCTATCGACAACGCCAGGAACGGAGTCTGTCAAAAGGGTAATCACTTTTATGTTGGAAACAGACCGCAGCAGGCTACGTTTAAAAGCCGCTCTTCAGTGAACGGCAGCAGGCTGAAACGCGTCTTTCTTCAGCGGCTCAAGCAGCAGAAACCGCGATTGATGTGTTTCAAGAGGAATCCGCGTTTAAGAGCGATTCGAGTTTGTCGTTCGTTGCCGATTCGGCTGTTTCGTACGGGCTCATCTGCGATGCTCCGGTGATGAAGTTTGTTGGGAAATATTCGGTCCGGTTCGACAGACACCAGAAGCTGCGAGAGGAGCCTGCTTCACTCAAATTTCGCGTCTACACTGGTAAGATCAGAACAGCATACAATTTCAGAAAAGGAATCAGGAATGTCTGTGTGCCAGAAAACTAAACGGGGAGATGCGATGATTCCGTGGTGAAAGAAAAAGACTTCAAGAAAATTCAGAAATAAAGTATGAATACGTGGACGGAAAAGATCGTCTGATGCAGACATATATTGCTGACCGTAGCAGAGCAGAAAGGGAACAGAATCTTTCCCCCAGCTTAAAACCGGGGTCCTCCCCATCTCTATCGACAACGCCAGGAACGGAGTCTGTCAAAGGGGTAATCACTTTTATGTTGGAAACAGACCGCAGCAGGCTACGTTTAAAAGCCGCTCTTCAGTGAACGGCAGCAGGCTGAAACGCGTCTTTCTTCAGAGGCTCAAGCAGCAGAAACCGCGATTGATGTGTTTCAAGAGGAATCCGCGGTTAAGAGCGATTCGAGTTTGTCGTTCGTTGCCGATTCGGCTCAGTTTCGTACGGGCTCATCTGCGATGCTCCGGTGATGAAGTTTGTTGGGAAATATTCGGTCCGGTTCGACAGACACCAGAAGATGCGAGAGGTGCCAGCTTCACTCAAATTTCGCCTCTACACTGGTAAGATCAGAACAGCATACAATTTCAGAAAAGGAATCAGGAATGTCTGTGTGACAAAAAACTAAACGGGGAGATGCGATGATTCAGTTGTGAAAGAAAAAGACTTCAAGAAAATTCAGAAATAAAGTATGAATACGTGGACGGAAAAGATCGTCTGATGCAGACATATATTGCCGACCGTAGCAGAGCAGAAAGGGAACAGAATCTTTCCCCCAGCTTAAAACCGGGGTCCTCCCCATCTCTATCGACAACGCCAGGAACGTAGTCTGTCAAAAGGGTAATCACTTTTATGTTGGAAACAGACCGCAGCAGGCTACGTTTAAAAGCCGCTCTTCAGTGAACGGCAGCAGGCTGAAACGCGTCTTTCTTCAGCGGCTCAAGCAGCAGAAACCGCGATTGATGTGTTTCAAGAGGAATCCGCGTTTAAGAGCGATTCGAGTTTGTCGTTCGTCGCCGATTCGGCTCAGTTTCGTACGGGCTCATCTGCGATGCTCCGGTGATGAAGTTTGTTGGGAAATATTCGGTCCCGTTCGACAGACACCAGAAGCTGCGAGAGGAGCCTGCTTCACTCAAATTTCGCGTCTACACTGGTAAGATCAGAACAGCATACAATTTCAGAAAAGGAATCAGGAATGTCTGTGTGACAGAAAACTAAACGGGGAGATGCGATGATTTCGTGGTGAAAGAAAAAGAAATCAAGAAAATTCAGAAATAAAGTATGAATACGTGGACGGAAAAGATCGTCTGATGCAGACATATATTGCCGACAGTAGCAGAGCAGAAAGGGAACAGAATCTTTCCCCCAGCTTAAAACCGGGGTCCTCCCCATCTCTATCGACAACGCCAGGAACGGAGTCTGTCAGACGGGTAATCACTTTTATGTTGGAAACAGACCGCAGCAGGCTACGTTTAAAAGCCGCTCTTCAGTGAACGGCAGCAGGCTGAAACGCGTCTTTCTTCAGCGGCTCAAGCAGCAGAAACCGCGATTGATGCGTTTCAAGAGGAATCCGCGTTTAAGAGCGATTCGAGTTTGTCGTTCGTTGCCGATTCGGCTCAGTTTCGTACGGGCTCATCTGCGATGCTCCGGTGATGAAGTTTGTTGGGAAATATTCGGTCCGGTTCGACAGACACCAGAAGATGCGAGAGGAGCCAGCTTCACTCAAATTTCGCCTCTACACTGGTAAGATCAGAACAGCATACAATTTCAGAAAAGGAATCAGGAATGTCTGTGTGACAGAAAACTAAACGGGGAGATGCGATGATTCCGTGGTGAAAGAAAAAGACTTCAAGAAAATTCAGAAATAAAGTATGAATACGTGGACGGAAAAGATCGTCTGATGCAGACATATATTGCCGACCGTAGCAGAGCAGAAAGGGAACAGAATCTTTCCCCCAGCTTAAAACCGGGGTCCTCCCCATCTCTATCGACAACGCCAGGAACGGAGTCTGTCAAAGGGGTAATCACTTTTATGTTGGAAACAGACCGCAGCAGGCTACGTTTAAAAGCCGCTCTTCAGTGAACGGCAGCAGGCTGAAACGCGTCTTTCTTCAGCGGCTCAAGCAGCAGAAACCGCGATTGATGTGTTTCAAGAGGAATCCGCGGTTAAGAGCGATTCGAGTTTGTCGTTCGTTGCCGATTCGGCTCAGTTTCGTACGGGCTCATCTGCGATGCTCCGGTGATGAAGTTTGTTGGGAAATATTCGGTCCGGTTCGACAGACACCAGAAGATGCGAGAGGTGCCAGCTTCACTCAAATTTCGCCTCTACACTGGTAAGATCAGAACAGCATACAATTTCAGAAAAGGAATCAGTAATGTCTGTGTGACAAATAACTAAACGGGGAGATGCGATGATTCAGTTGTGAAAGAAAAAGACATCAAGAAAATTCAGAAAAAAAGTATGAATACGTGGACGGAAAAGATCGTCTGATGCAGACATATATTGCCGTCCGTAGCAGAGCAGAAAGGGAACAGAATCTTTCCCCCAGCTTAAAACCGGGGTCCTCCCCATCTCTATCGACAACGCCAGGAACGGAGTCTGTCAGACGGGTAATCACTTTTATGTTGGAAACAGACCGCAGCAGGCTACGTTTAAAAGCCGCTCTTCAGTGAACGGCAGCAGGCTGAAACGCGTCTTTCTTCAGCGGCTCAAGCAGCAGAAACCGCGATTGATGTGTTTCAAGAGGAATCCGCGGTTAAGAGCGTTTCGAGTTTGTCGTTCGTTGCCGATTCGGCTCAGTTTCGTACGGGCTCATCTGCGATGCTCCGGTGATGAAGTTTGTTGGGAAATATTCGGTCCGGTTCGAAAGACACCAGAATCTGCGTGAGGAGCCAGCTTCACTTAAATTTCGCCTCTACGCTGGTAAGATCAGAACAGCATACAATTTCAGAAAAGGAATCAGTAATGTCCGTTTGTATGAAAAGGAAAAATTGAGAGAAGTTTTGTTTCTTAGGAATATTAAAGGTCATCAAAAAATGTTAAAGAAAAAATGTGAAAATGTGTACTGAAATGAAGGTCTGATGCTATCATTCTCTGCGAATGCTTGCTGAGCCTGCAGAGAACAGAAAATCCCCCCTGGCTAACAAAGGGGGCATCCCATCTTTTCTAAAAACACCATGAACAAAGTCTGATACAAGAGTAAACTGCGTAATGTTGGAATCAGACCTCAGCTGGCAGTGGAGATAAGCTGCTTTACAGCGCAAGGCAGCCGACTGATTAGCCCACTGATTAGAGACACAAATTTTTTCAAGCCTAATCCACAGTTAGGAGCGATTACAGCCAGACTTTTGCACTCCATTCGGACCTGATTATTTGAAAAGATTTGAAAGGGTTTAGGGTTAGAGTTTGGTTTAGGGGTATGGTTAGGGTTAGGATTAGGGTTAGGGTTAGTGCTTGTGGTTGCTTTTGGGGTAGGTTAATATTTACGGATAGGATTAGTGTTAGCGCTTGTGGCTGGTTTTGGAGTACGGGTAGGCTAAGGTTTAGGGATAGGATTATGGTTAGGGTTTGTGGTTGCATTTGGGGTAGGCGTAGTACCAGTGTTAGGTTTAGGGTTTGGGTTAGTGTTAGGGTTAGGGTATAGGGTTATGGAAAAGGGTAAGTGATTAAGGTTAGGATTACTGTTGGGGTTAGGGTTAGGGTTCGGTTTAGGGTTAGGGTTTGTGCTTGTGGTTGCTTTTGGGGAAGGGTTAGTGTTAAGGTTAAGGTTAGGGTTAGGAGTTAAGGGTATGGGTTTCGGTTAAGGTTCCGGTAGAGATTGGGGTTAGTGTTAATGTTAAGGATAAGGTTAGTTTTAGTGTTAGGGTTAGGGTTAGGATTTGGGTTAGAGTTTGATTTTGGGTCAGGATTAGGGTTAGGGTTAGGCTAAGGGTTAGGGTAAGGCTTCAGGTTTAGGGTCATAGATTAGGTTTAGGGTTAGGGTTAGGTTTAGGTTTAGTGTTAGGGTTACGTTTGGGTTAGGTTTTAGGGTTGGGGTTGTGTTTGGGGTTTTGGTAAGGGTTAGGGTTACGGTTAGGATAAGGGTAAGGTTATGGGTTAAGGTTAGGGTTAGGGATAGGGATTACGCGTTTGTTTGGGGTTGGTGTTGGTGTTTCGGTTGTTTATAAAGGATATGGTTAGGGTATAGGTTAGGGTTAGTATTAGGTTTAGGGTGAGAGCAAAATTTTGGGTTCGGTTTGGGTTTGGGATAGGGTTAGGGTTAAGCTTTTGTTACTGTTAGGGTTAGGGTCGGGTTAAGGTTAGGGTTAGGGTAGGGTTAGGGTTAGGTTTAGGGTTAAGGTGTGGGTTTGTGCTAGCGTTAAGGTTAGGTTTAGGGTTAGTGTTAAGTATATAGTTTTAGATTTACAGTAATTGTTAGAGTTAGGGTTAGGGCTTGAGTTAGGGTTAGGGTTAATGTGTTGTAAATAACTCCCAAGGATGATACTTCACAAAGAAATAGTATAGATGATGGTATATTTTGAGTTGTTCTATATAGATAGTGTACAAATAATACAAAAGAGAAGATGGCTCACCTTCAGGATTGTTATAGGTGTGAAGAACAATACACACCAATCGTTACCAACCGTAAAAGATTTATTGAGCAAGCAATTACCGAGCAAAACAGCGCTGGGCGGCTGGGAGTCTCTGCTCCACCAGAGGTGCGCAACGGCAGCCTCTCGATCCCACGATTTATTATTTCTTATCTCTACATTCGTGTTTATCTTTCCCTTCCTGGGCTGCGCTGGCTGTTATGTGGGGGTCGTTCTCTGCCACCTGGTGATTGAGATGAAAAAGGCCGTAGGCCTCTTCAGCTTCGATCATGCGCACTTAAGAAGAGATTTTCACTTATTTTTTCTTTTTTCAGTTTCTTAGAAGGTCAATGCTACCTGTTGTTCATTGTCCAGTTGTTAGAACTAAGCGCTGTGGCTCCAATTTGCACAGTTCCAAAGTTCTTAGACAAAACATTTATACATGTATTTTGAATCTTCTACAAACTACATAGTTTTCAGAAAGCAAAACACTGAAAAAAACTGACACATCTGTCTTGTGTCGGTTTGATTAACAAATACAACACTCATTTTTATCACAAGGATGATAAGGCTCGCAGGGGACTCCACGTGGAAGGGATCTCTGAGAAGAGATCCTTTCCTGGCGGTGGTCAGCCCTTAAATGGGGTTTGGGAGAGGTAGAGCCAGGCTCCCCCCATTCCAATCACGCAGGTATATCACCTCCACCTGTGCCCCCATGGCTGACTCGGTGCTCACCTCAGCTGACCAATCAGTGTTTCAGGCCATGATTCAGCAGTTCCCATACAGTTAGGGTTAGGTTTGGGGTTAGTGTTAGGGTTGGTGTTAGCTTTAATATATATATATATATATATTTAATATTTTTATATTTAGTTTTACAGTAAGTTTTAGGGTAAGTTTTAGGTTTATTGTATATGGTTAGGTGTATGATTGGATTTAGTGTTAGGTTTAGGGCTAAAGATTTAGTCTTACAGTAAGTGTTAGGGAAGGATTTGGGTAATTTCAGCGGGTTTGGTGAAGACTGGCTTTGGTAGAAGGGTTATGTTTGATTTTGTATTAAGGTAAGGTTTTAGGGTATTTAGCTTTTTGTATTAAGATAAGGTTTTTACGGTTAGGGCTTGAGTTATGGATAGGGTGAGGGTTACGTTTTGCATACGGTTTGGGTTTGGGATAGGGTTAGGTTTAGGGTTTGGGTTACTGTTAGGGTTAGAGTATGATTAGGGTTGGGGTTAGGGTTAGGGGTAAGTTTAGGGTTAGGGTTTGTGTTAGCGTTAGGGTTAAGGTGAGGGTTACGTTTTGGGTTCGGTTTGGGTTTGGGATAGGTTTAGGTTTAGGGTTTGGTTTACTGTTAGGGTTATATTAGGGATAGGGTGTTGGGGAATGGCTTCAGGAACACAGAGGTCCTGGTAATATGTACGAGCATAGCTTGCACGGTAGCACAGACTACATGTGTATGGAAAAGTACTAGATACTGATAGGAGGTCACGATGCTCCTGGGCCAAGTGATAAACAGCTCAAGGTGGACAAGAACTGCTTCAGCTGAGCAACCCAAGCTGCCAAGACATCTATGGGAAACTTCTGTGATTATGTTGTTCACCCTGCTTTCAGTTGAAGAAGGCTTCACAGGACTGCTGATAATCGTAACTTTAGGTATTTTTAGAACAAGCTGTCCTTGATAGTCTATTCTGTTTAACTAGCAGGTGTTCTTCCCTTTGGGCTCTGTGTTATGCACTGGCCATGCTGATACGGTCCTCAAGGGAAAGTACACTGTGTGAACCTTGAGAAAAGTAAAAGCAGGAGATGGTCTGTGGCGAGTGGGAGAGGTAAAGTGCACTTTGAACAGGGGACGCCCTGCCAGCACTGCCTTTCACACCCGCCGCCGACGCATTCCTGTTTGGGTTTTTTAGGATTAGAATGATATCAAGAGTTACCTCCCTCAGGATGGTTTCTCACTGCTGTTAATTATTGGGAATTGCTTAAAGTTGTTATTCTCTGAGGCTCTCAGCCAATGATTGTGTGCTATTCTCTGTACGCCCCTGTCTTAAACACTATAAGAATAAGGCTGTCGGGGTAATAAATTGAAGCCTGATCATTCATGTATTGAGTCCTGTCGTGCTCCCCGCCCAAGAGCAATCCACTCAGACCCCGGGATTCCGCAACAATAGGGTTTGGGTTTGGGTTAAGTTTAGGGTTAAGTTTAGGGTTAGGGTTTGTGTTAGCATTAAGTTTAGTTTATGGTTAGGGTTTAGGTTAGGTTTAGAGTTAGTGTTAGCATTAGCGTTAGGTTTATAGATTTAGATTTACAGTAATTGTTAGGGTTAGGTTTAGGGACTGAGTTAGGGTTAGGATTAGTGTGGGGTAAATAACTCCAAAGGATGGTACTTCACAAAGAAATAGTATAGATGATCGTATATTTTGAGTTGTTCTATATAGAAAGTATACAAATAATACAAAAGAGAAGATGGCTCACATTCAGGATGATAAGGCTCGCAGGGGACTCCACGTGGAAGGGATCTCTGAGAAGAGATCCTTTCCTGGCGGTGGTCAGCCCTTAAATGGGGTTTGGGAGAGGTAGAGCCAGGCTCCCCCCATTCCAATCACGCAGGTATATCACCTCCACCTGTGCCCCCATGGCTGACTCGGTGCTCACCTCAGCTGACCAATCAGTGTTTCAGGCCATGATTCAGAAGTTCCCATACAGTTAGGGTAGGGTTAGGGTTTAATTTGGTGTTAGTGTTAGTGTTGGGGTTGGTGTAAGCTTTAAAGATTTAGTTTTACAGTAAGTTTTAGGTTATTGTATAGGGTTAGGTGTATGATTGAATTTAGTGTTAGGTTTAGGGTTAGGGCAAGGCTTAGGGCTAAAGATTTAGTCTTACAGTAGGTGTTAGGGAAGGATTTAGGTAACTTCAGCGGGTTTGGTGAAGACTGGCTTTGGTAGAAGGGTTATGTTTGATTTTGTATTAAGGTAAGGTTTTAGGGTATTTAGCTTTTTGTATTAAGATAAGGTTTTTACGGTTAGGGCTTGAGTTATGGATAGGGTGAGGGTTACGTTTTGCATACGGTTTGGGTTTGGGATAGGGTTAGGTTTAGGGTTTGGGTTACTGTTAGGGTTAGAGTATGATTAGGGTTGGGGTTAGGGTTAGGGGTAAGTTTAGGGTTAGGGTTTGTGTTAGCGTTAGGGTTAAGGTGAGGGTTACGTTTTGGGTTCGGTTTGGGTTTGGGATAGGTTTAGGTTTAGGGTTTGGTTTACTGTTAGGGTTATATTAGGGATAGGGTGTTGGGGAATGGCTTCAGGAACACAGAGGTCCTGGTAATATGTACGAGCATAGCTTGCACGGTAGCACAGACTACATGTGTATGGAAAAGTACTAGATACTGATAGGAGGTCACGATGCTCCTGGGCCAAGTGATAAACAGCTCAAGGTGGACAAGAACTGCTTCAGCTGAGCAACCCAAGCTGCCAAGACATCTATGGGAAACTTCTGTGATTATGTTGTTCACCCTGCTTTCAGTTGAAGAAGGCTTCACAGGACTGCTGATAATCGTAACTTTAGGTATTTTTAGAACAAGCTGTCCTTGATAGTCTATTCTGTTTAACTAGCAGGTGTTCTTCCCTTTGGGCTCTGTGTTATGCACTGGCCATGCTGATACGGTCCTCAAGGGAAAGTACACTGTGTGAACCTTGAGAAAAGTAAAAGCAGGAGATGGTCTGTGGCGAGTGGGAGAGGTAAAGTGCACTTTGAACAGGGGACGCCCTGCCAGCACTGCCTTTCACACCCGCCGCCGACGCATTCCTGTTTGGGTTTTTTAGGATTAGAATGATATCAAGAGTTACCTCCCTCAGGATGGTTTCTCACTGCTGTTAATTATTGGGAATTGCTTAAAGTTGTTATTCTCTGAGGCTCTCAGCCAATGATTGTGTGCTATTCTCTGTACGCCCCTGTCTTAAACACTATAAGAATAAGGCTGTCGGGGTAATAAATTGAAGCCTGATCATTCATGTATTGAGTCCTGTCGTGCTCCCCGCCCAAGAGCAATCCACTCAGACCCCGGGATTCCGCAACAATAGGGTTTGGGTTTGGGTTAAGTTTAGGGTTAAGTTTAGGGTTAGGGTTTGTGTTAGCATTAAGTTTAGTTTATGGTTAGGGTTTAGGTTAGGTTTAGAGTTAGTGTTAGCATTAGCGTTAGGTTTATAGATTTAGATTTACAGTAATTGTTAGGGTTAGGTTTAGGGACTGAGTTAGGGTTAGGATTAGTGTGGGGTAAATAACTCCAAAGGATGGTACTTCACAAAGAAATAGTATAGATGATCGTATATTTTGAGTTGTTCTATATAGAAAGTATACAAATAATACAAAAGAGAAGATGGCTCACATTCAGGATGATAAGGCTCGCAGGGGACTCCACGTGGAAGGGATCTCTGAGAAGAGATCCTTTCCTGGCGGTGGTCAGCCCTTAAATGGGGTTTGGGAGAGGTAGAGCCAGGCTCCCCCCATTCCAATCACGCAGGTATATCACCTCCACCTGTGCCCCCATGGCTGACTCGGTGCTCACCTCAGCTGACCAATCAGTGTTTCAGGCCATGATTCAGAAGTTCCCATACAGTTAGGGTAGGGTTAGGGTTTAATTTGGTGTTAGTGTTAGTGTTGGGGTTGGTGTAAGCTTTAAAGATTTAGTTTTACAGTAAGTTTTAGGTTATTGTATAGGGTTAGGTGTATGATTGAATTTAGTGTTAGGTTTAGGGTTAGGGCAAGGCTTAGGGCTAAAGATTTAGTCTTACAGTAAGTGTTAGGGAAGGATTTGGGTAATTTCAGCGGGTTTGGTGAAGACTGGCTTTGGTAGAAGGGTTATGTTTGATTTTGTATTAAGGTAAGGTTTTAGGGTATTTAGCTTTTTGTATTAAGATAAGGTTTTTACGGTTAGGGCTTGAGTTATGGATAGGGTGAGGGTTACGTTTTGCATACGGTTTGGGTTTGGGATAGGGTTAGGTTTAGGGTTTGGGTTACTGTTAGGGTTAGAGTATGATTAGGGTTGGGGTTAGGGTTAGGGGTAAGTTTAGGGTTAGGGTTTGTGTTAGCGTTAGGGTTAAGGTGAGGGTTACGTTTTGGGTTCGGTTTGGGTTTGGGATAGGTTTAGGTTTAGGGTTTGGTTTACTGTTAGGGTTATATTAGGGATAGGGTGTTGGGGAATGGCTTCAGGAACACAGAGGTCCTGGTAATATGTACGAGCATAGCTTGCACGGTAGCACAGACTACATGTGTATGGAAAAGTACTAGATACTGATAGGAGGTCACGATGCTCCTGGGCCAAGTGATAAACAGCTCAAGGTGGACAAGAACTGCTTCAGCTGAGCAACCCAAGCTGCCAAGACATCTATGGGAAACTTCTGTGATTATGTTGTTCACCCTGCTTTCAGTTGAAGAAGGCTTCACAGGACTGCTGATAATCGTAACTTTAGGTATTTTTAGAACAAGCTGTCCTTGATAGTCTATTCTGTTTAACTAGCAGGTGTTCTTCCCTTTGGGCTCTGTGTTATGCACTGGCCATGCTGATACGGTCCTCAAGGGAAAGTACACTGTGTGAACCTTGAGAAAAGTAAAAGCAGGAGATGGTCTGTGGCGAGTGGGAGAGGTAAAGTGCACTTTGAACAGGGGACGCCCTGCCAGCACTGCCTTTCACACCCGCCGCCGACGCATTCCTGTTTGGGTTTTTTAGGATTAGAATGATATCAAGAGTTACCTCCCTCAGGATGGTTTCTCACTGCTGTTAATTATTGGGAATTGCTTAAAGTTGTTATTCTCTGAGGCTCTCAGCCAATGATTGTGTGCTATTCTCTGTACGCCCCTGTCTTAAACACTATAAGAATAAGGCTGTCGGGGTAATAAATTGAAGCCTGATCATTCATGTATTGAGTCCTGTCGTGCTCCCCGCCCAAGAGCAATCCACTCAGACCCCGGGATTCCGCAACAATAGGGTTTGGGTTTGGGTTAAGTTTAGGGTTAAGTTTAGGGTTAGGGTTTGTGTTAGCATTAAGTTTAGTTTATGGTTAGGGTTTAGGTTAGGTTTAGAGTTAGTGTTAGCATTAGCGTTAGGTTTATAGATTTAGATTTACAGTAATTGTTAGGGTTAGGTTTAGGGACTGAGTTAGGGTTAGGATTAGTGTGGGGTAAATAACTCCAAAGGATGGTACTTCACAAAGAAATAGTATAGATGATCGTATATTTTGAGTTGTTCTATATAGAAAGTATACAAATAATACAAAAGAGAAGATGGCTCACATTCAGGATGATAAGGCTCGCAGGGGACTCCACGTGGAAGGGATCTCTGAGAAGAGATCCTTTCCTGGCGGTGGTCAGCCCTTAAATGGGGTTTGGGAGAGGTAGAGCCAGGCTCCCCCCATTCCAATCACGCAGGTATATCACCTCCACCTGTGCCCCCATGGCTGACTCGGTGCTCACCTCAGCTGACCAATCAGTGTTTCAGGCCATGATTCAGCAGTTCCCATACAGTTAGGGTAGGGTTAGGGTTTAATTTGGTGTTAGTGTTAGTGTTGGGGTTGGTGTAAGCTTTAAAGATTTAGTTTTACAGTAAGTTTTAGGTTATTGTATAGGGTTAGGTGTATGATTGAATTTAGTGTTAGGTTTAGGGTTAGGGCAAGGCTTAGGGCTAAAGATTTAGTCTTACAGTAAGTGTTAGGGAAGGATTTGGGTAATTTCAGCGGGTTTGGTGAAGACTGGCTTTGGTAGAAGGGTTATGTTTGATTTTGTATTAAGGTAAGGTTTTGGCTTAGGGTTAGGGTTTGGGTTAGGGTACAGATTAGGGTTGGGGTTAGTGTTAGGGATAGGGTTAAGTTATATGGTTAGGGTTAGACTAAGATTTAGGGTTAGGTTTAAGGATAAGTATAAATATTTAGTTTTACAGTAAGTGTTAGGGTATGAGTCAGGCCGTGATTCAGCAGTTCCCATACAGTTAGGGTAGGGTTTGGCTTAGGGTTACGGTTAGGGTTATGTTTAGGGTTAGGTTTGGGGTTAGGGTTTGGGTTGGTGTTACTGTTAGGGTTATGTTAGTGTTAAGTTTTGGGTTAGGGTTAGGCTAAGATTTAATGGTTAATGTGATGGTAAGGGTTAGGCTTAGGTTTAAGCTTAAGTTTAAAGCTTTAGTTTTACAGTAAGTGTTAGGGTATATTTTAGGTTACTGGATAGTCTATGATTGGATTTAGGGTTAGGGTTAGGGTATGTGATAGCTTTAGAATTAGTGTTAGGTTTAGAGTAAGGTTTAGGGTTAAAGATTTAGTCTTACAGTAAGTGTTAGGGAAGGATATAGGTAATTTCAGCGGGTTAGGTGAAGATTCGCTTTAGTAATATGGTTACGTTTTGATTTTGGATTAGTCTTAGTGTAAGGTTTTGGATTAGGTATAAGTTCAGGGTTAGGGTTGCGGTTAGGGTTAGGGTTTAGGTTAGGATTAGGGTAGGGTTAGGGTTAGGATTATGTTTAGTGTTACGGTTAGGGTTAGGGCTTGAGTTAGTTTTACGGTTAGGGTTAAGTTTTGGGTTTGGTTTGGGTTTGGGATAGTGTTAGGATTAGGGTTTAGGGTTAGGGAACGGGTTAGGGTTACTGTTAGGGTTAGGGTTTAGGGTTAGGGAACGGGTTAGGGTTACTGTTAGGGTTAGGGAACGGTTAAATTTAGGGTTAGGGAATGGTTAAGTTTAGGGTTAGGGGGTTTGCGTTAGCATTAAGGTTAGGTTATTTTTAGGTTTAAGGTTAGGTTTAGAGTTAGGGTTTGTGTTATTGTTAGGTTTATAGATTTAGATTTACAATAATTGTTAGGGTTAGGGCTTGAGTTAGGGTTAGTGTTAGTGTGGGGTAAATAACTCCAAAGGATGGTACTTCACAAAGAAGTAGTATAGATGATGGTATATTTTGAGTTGTTCTATAGGTAGTTGTCACCGGTTTGCGGGACAGTTTGACCCGGTACCGTGACAATTGAGGCAGGGGACCCACGGGCCCACACCCTGGGGAAGGGGAAGGGGAAGAGGGAAAAAAAGGACAAAGGGAGATGGGCCTAGGAGCAAAACAGCCGCAACGATCTGAGGAGGAAAGCTAATTTAGTAAATAAGATATCAGAAAGAAAAATAACACAATATAATATAATATAATTGGAATTGAGGCAAATGAATCAAATAAAATGAACAAGAGAGAGAGTGTGCGATAAACCGAAGGCCTTACGCTAACGCTGAAGGCGGACGGCTGCAACAAACACCCACTGCCGAGCTCGGTCCTGAAGGGAAGAGAGAGTCCCGTGACCGCAGACAGTTTTTATCTTTCCCTCTGGGCAGAAATATGTAAAAATGCAAAGCATCGCAAAGTCCTCTGGGGAATGTAGTTCTCTTCTGAAACAGGTACACCCAGAACTATCGACGATCCACAGAGCTGGAGCATTAACTCCTTAACTCCCAATACACCACGCGATGTCATGATGTGGAATATCAGTAATACAACAAAAATCATAAAACCATAACATTCCACCCCTTATTCAACATCATTTCATCATGCTTAATATATATATATATACATAAAGAAACAATGATTCACAAGCATTAAATACAAACACATACAACATACATATATACATATATACATGCTAATAGAATTACTGAGGGCACTCACCCCACATCAAATTCCCTTGTGGTAAAACACTGAACAGCCCCATTCTTCTGTTTCACCCACCAGGTAGACCCAGGTCCCTGAGCAAAAACAGTCCCACGGAGAGTTTTGCCCTCTCCAGAAGCTGGAAGAACCCAAACCGCTTTTCCCAACAAGTTCTTCACATGTACTACAGGGACCTTATCTCCCTCTACAGTAGGTAGAGAGCTGGATTGGGCAGGACCATCGCGATTGATGGATCCTCTGGTGTTGACCAACCAGGTGGCTTCTGACAAATTCTTCTCCCAGTGCTTAAATGTCCCGCCACCCATTGCTTTCAACATTGTTTTTAACAACCCATTGTACCTTTCAATTTTACCAGAAGCTGGTGCATGATAGGGGATATGATAAATCCACTCGATGCCATGAGCTTTGTATTGCCCAAGTATTTACAAGAGAATTTTTTGAAATGAGTTCCATTATCGGACTCAATTCTTTCTGGAGTGCCATGTCACCATAGGACTTGTTTCTCGAACCCTAAGATGGTGTTTCGGGCGGTAGCATGGGGTACTGCATATGTTTCAAGCCACCCAGTAGTTGCCTCCACCATGGTGAGCACATAACGCTTACCATTGCGAGATCGTGTCAAGGCAACCTGCCACACCTCCCCATATTTATACTTTTGCCATCGTCCTTCCTCCCAAAGAGGTTTCATCCTCTTGGCTTGTTTAATTGTGGCGCACGTATCACAGTCATGGATAACCTGGTGCGATGGCATCCATAGTTAAGTCCACCCCTCGGTCTCTAGCCCACTTACATGTTGCATCTCTTCCTTGATGGCCCGAGGTCTCATGGGCCCACCGAGCTAGAAATAATTCACTCTTGTGTTGCCAGTCCAAGTCTACTCGAGCCACCTTAACTTTGGCAGCTCGAGCTACCTGATGGTTATTTTGTTGTTCTTCAGTTGCCCGGCTCTTAGGAACATGAGCATCTACATGGCGCAACTTTACAACCATATTCTTTATTCGGGCAGCAATGTTTCTCCACAGTTCAGCAGCCCAAATAGGTTTACCCCTCCGTTGCCAACCATTTTGTTCCCATTGCTGTACCCACCCCCATAAAGCATTTGCCACCATCCATGAGTCAGTGTAAAGATAAAGCACTGGCCACCTCTCTCATTCAGCAATATCTAAGGCCATCTGGACAGCCTTTACCTCTGCAAATTGACTTGATTCTCCTTCTCCTTCAGTGGCCTCTGCAACTTGTCGTGTGGGGCTCCACACAGCAGATTTCCATCTGCGGTGCTTACCCACAATGCAACATGATCCATCTGCGAACAGGGCATATCTCTTTTTGTTGTCTGGTAGTTCATTATATGGTGGGGCTTCTTTAGCACGTGACACCTCCTTTGCTGGCATTGTTCCAAACTTCTTAGCTTCAGGCCAGTCCATGATCACCTCCAGGATTCCTGGACGGTTGAGGTTCCCCATCCGAGCTCGCTTGTGTAATCAGTGCAGTCCATTTACTCCAAGTGGCATCAGTAGCATGATGGGTAGAGGGAGCTGACCCTTTGAACATCCAGCTCAGCACTGGCAGTCGAGGTGCCAGGAGGAGCTGCATTTCAGTACCGATTACTTCGGAAGCAGCTCGAACCCCCTCGTACGCGGCTAAGATCTCCTTCTCAGTTGGAGTGTAGCGCTCCTCAGACCCCCTGTAGGCCCGACTCCAGAATCCGAGGGGTCAGCCTCGGGTCTTTCCAGGAGCTTTTTGCCACAAACTCCAAGTGGGACCTTCCTTTCCAGCAGCAGTGTAGAGGATGTTCTTTACATCCTGTCCCATCCACAATGGCCCTGGCTATCAAAGCACGGGCTGTCTCCTGCTTAATTTGCTCAAAAGCCTGCTGCTGCTCAGGGCCCCATACAAGATCATTCTTCTTCCGCGTCACCCGATAGAGAGGGCTCACAATGAGACTGTAGTTTGGAACATGCATTCTCCAAAAGCCCACTACACCCAGAAAAGCTTGGGTTTCTGTCTTACTGGTGGGTGGAGACATGGCAGTAATTTTGTCAATCACATCTGTTGGGATGTGACGACGTCCATCTTGCCACTTCATACCTAGGAGCTGAATTTCTTGTGCAGGCCCTTTCACTTTGCTTTGCTTGATAGCAAAGCCAGCTCGTAGGAGAATTTGGATAATCTGCTCTCCTTTCTCAGAGACTTCCTCTGCTGTATTGCCCCATACAACAATGTCATCAATGTATTGCAGATGCTCAGGAGCACCACCCTGTTCCAATGCAGTTTGGATCAACCCATGGCAAATGGTTGGACTGTGCTTCCACCCCTGGGGCAAACGGTTCCAGGTGTACTGAACGCCCCTCCAGGTGAAGGCAAACTGCAGCCTGCATTCTGTGGCCAGAGGAATTGAAAAGAAGGCATTGGCAATGTCGGTGGTGGCATACCACTTGGCTGCTTGTGACTCCAGTTCGTACTGGAGTTGTAGCATGTCTGGCACAGCAGCACTCAGTGGGGGTGTGACTTCATTCAGGCCACGGTAATCTACCGTCAGCCTCCATTCTCCACTGGCTTTACGCACCGGCCATATGGGGCTGTTAAAAGGTGAGTGAGTTTTGCTGATCACTCCCTGGCTCTCTAGCTGACGGATCAAGTTATGAATGGGGAGCAAGGAATCCCTGTTGGTGCGGTACTGCCATCTGTACACCGTTTCTGTAGCAATTGGTGCCTGTTGCTCCTCCACTTGTAGCAACCCCACAACAGATGGATCTTCTGACAGGCCAGGTAAAACAGATAGCTGCTTAATGTTGTCTGTGTCCACGGCAGCTATTCCAAAAGCCCATCGGTACCCCTTGGGATCCTTAAAGTGCCCCCTTCTGAGATAGTCTATACCGAGTATGCATGGAGCCCCCTCCCCTGTCCGGTCACTATAGGATGCTTCTGCCAGTCTTTACCAGTGAGGCTTATTTCTGCCTCCAACACAGACAATTCCTGAGAGCCCCCAGTCACTCCAGAGATATAGATATAGATCAGTTCTGTCCCTTTATAACTCGAAGGCATTAGAGTACACTGTGCACCAGTATCCACCAGTGCCTCATATTTTTGTGGTTCTGATGTGCCAGGCCACCGAATCCACACAGTCCAATACACTCTATTACCCCTCTCCCTCCTCTGGCTGAGGGCAGGGCCCCTCTATTGGTTACCTGTAGTGACAGGAACAACTTCACTGGTCGTTGGTCTGTGTTGTAATTCTCTCACCCGTGCTCGCAGTGCAGGGGTGGGCTTTTGATGCCATTCCTTCATATCTTCTCCATTTTCAAGTAAGTAACTCCACAGAGCCGCGCGTGACATGAAGTTAGTGAAGTGAGTGCTGTCATTTGCTCGAGCAGGACGGCGTTTGCTTCTGATAGCTGCAATCATTTCAACCCTATCAATCAGTCGGGATACTTTCTCTAACACGTCTCCCATCTGTCCTTCTAACCTTGATATGGCTGAAATGGAAGCGTGTGATGGTGGAAATTTTTGTTCAAAGTTTTGAAGTGTAAGAATCTGTTCAAAAACTGGGGGTTTTCTGTCTTGGTCCTCGTATCTGTTGAACATTGTCACTAGTGTACCGGCGTACCTTTCTGGTGCTGTTTTTGGAAGCTTCTGACATATTTCGGGTGTACTCCTTACTTTCTCCGGATCATGGTCCCGATCTTCAGGATCTAACGTGGGATCATACAGCATTTCCACCACAGCCGTTTCTCTCAAATACTGGATGCCTTCCTCAATAGTTTTCCATCTTTTCACTTTTAGGTGCCAGGTCACTCTTGTAGGGATATCTTTCCCTCACAGCTACTTACTGTTGCCAGAGGCTGGCGATTCCATCCATATACCTGCTGATCCCCCTGTCAACAGCCGGATCACGGGCAATGTTTCCTAGTTGGCGAGCTTCGTTACAGTCGAGGGACACGCTTTGGCCCCGTTGTCCCAACACCAAAGCAACCAAGTGACAATACTCTCATCCGGACGTCAAATAAACTCCTTTCTTGAGCCTTGGATCTCAGACATTTTCATGGGTCGACGAAACGTGGTAACTTTGACTCTTTCATCATCCTCATCATCACTATGTCCACGCCTCTCACTTTTCTCTGTTGCCTTTCTTGGTGGTGGTGGTGTTGAGGCCTCCCCCTCGCCTGTATCTTCCTCTTCTTTCGCCACCTCTTCTTTGCGTTCTAGGCGTGAGGACACACGTTTCCATTTCTGGCCTTCCACCGGGGCAACTGACTTTGATACCGGAGCTTTCTTTGGCTGGTCAGATGTGCCTGGGAGGTTTTCCTCTTTGGTCTGAGCCTCAGTTTGGACACTCTCTCTCTCCAGAACAGTACATATACCTCGGTAAGCATAAGCCAAGCCCCAGATAAGCTGTTCCACCTCAGATCTTTCTGAGCCGCAACACCCATTACTCAGATACAGGCCTAGCTCCTCAGGATCCTGCAAGTGTTCAGGAGTAAAATCCCATGGCACCGGGGGACCCCGTGCTTCTAATTTATTTCCTAAAACTCTCCACTTTCCCTGCCATTCAACATTCTCTGTTTCTGGGAAAAGCTTCCTCCACATGGTGTAAAGTGCTATTATAAAGGATGTATTCAAAAGGTCTAATATCCCAAATGCTAACGTAGTCCCTAAACCCTAGGTTGGTATAGGGTTAGGGCAAGGCTCAGGTTAAGATTTAGTATTACAGTAAGTGTTAAAGAAGGATTTATGTAATTTCAGCGGGTTTGGTGAAGATTGTCTTTAGTAATAGGGTTATGTTTAGATTTTGGATAAGTGTGTGGGTAAGGTTTTGGCTTAGGGTTAGGGTTAGGGTACGGATTAGGGTTGGGGTTAGCGTTAGGGTTAGGGTTAAGGTATAGGGTTAGCATTAGGCTAACATTTAGGGGATAGGGTTAGTGTTAGGTTTAGAGTTATCATTAGGTATAGGTTTCGGGTTAGGGTTAGTGTTAGGATTGGGTTAGGGGTTAGTTTTGGGTTTGGGGTTGGTGGACTTAGGGGTAGGATTAGGTTTAGGTTTCGGGTTAGGTTTAGTATTAGGGTTAAGGTTACGTTTATTGTTAGGGTTATGTTTAGGTTTAGGTTTTGGGTTAGGCTTAGGGATACGGTTAGTTTTGGTTTAGGATTAGGATTAGGGTTTAGGGTTAGGGTTAGGGATAGGTTTGTGTTTAGATCAGGATTAGGGTTAGGGTTAAGGTAGTTATAAGATTTAGGGTTAGAGTTAGATTTAGTGTTAGGGTAAGGGTTAGTCTCAAGTTTAATGTTAGGGTTAGGGTTAGGATAAGGGTTAGGTTTAGGGTAAAATTAGGGTAGGGTTAGGGTTTGGGTTAGGGTTAGGGTTATGGTTAGGGTTTAATTTGGAGTTGGGTTTGGTTTAGGTTTAGGGTTAGGGTTAGGTTTAGGGTTAGGTTTATGGTTAGGGTTAGCGTTAGTGTTCGGGTTTGTGTTAGTTTTCGGGTTAGGATTTAGGGGTTCGTTTGGTGTTGGGGTTGTGGTTAGGTTTAGGGTTAGAGATAGGGTAAGGTTTAGTGTTAAGTTTAGGGTTAGTGTTAGTGTTAGTATAGCGGTTTGGTTTAGGTTAGGGTTAGGGTAGTGTTAGGTTTAGGGTTAGGGGAAGCATTAGGGTTGGGGTTAGGGTAAGTATATAGGGTTAGGGTTAAGGGTAAGGTTTTAGGGTTAGAATTTGTGTTAGTGTGAGGGGTTAGGGTTAGCGTTGGTGTTGGGTTTTGGGTTGGGGTTGGGCTTGCATTTGTTGTTGGGTTAGGGTCAGGGTTTGGGTTAGGGTTAGGGTGTAGTGTTACATTTTGTCTTAGTGTTAGGTATAGGGTTTGAGTAAGGGTTAGGGTTTGTTGTTAGGGGTTTGGGTTGGGGTTTGGGTTTGGGTTGGGTTTGGTGTTGAGGTTGCAGTTAGTGTTAGTGATAGTGTTAGGGCCAGGGTTAGGGTTAGTGTTAGGATTAGGGTTGGGGTTAGGGGTAGGGGTAGGAGTCCGGATATTTTTGGTCTAGGATTGGAATTTAGGGTTAGGGTTATTGTTGGGGTTAGGATTGGAGCTTGAGGTTGGGTTTTGGGTAAGGGTAGGGGTAAGGTTCGGATTAGGGTTAGGGTTAGGGTTAGGGTTAGTGTTAGTGTTAGGGTTAGGTTTAGGTTTAGGGTTAGGGTTAGGGTTACGATTTAGGATAATGTTGAAGGTTAGGGTTTGGGTTGGGTTAGTGTTAGGGTTTATGGGTTTGGTTTTGGGTTTGGGGTTGGGGATTGTGTTGGTGTTAAGGATAGGGTCAGGATTAGAGTTAGGGTTAGGCTCAGGGTTAGGTTTAGGGTTTAGGGTTATAGTTTAGGGTTAGGGTTAGGGTTAAGGTTAGGTTAAGGGCTTGTGGTTGGGTTTGGGGTAGGGGTAAGTGTAGTGGTAGGAGTAGGATTAGTTTTGGTTTAGTGTTAGGGTTAGGGTGAAGTTTCGGGTTAGGGTTAATGGTAATGGTTTAGGGTTAGATTTAGGATTGGAGTTACGGTTAAGGGTAAGAGTTTAGGTTTAGGGTTGCGTTTGGGGTTGGGTTAGGATTAGGGTTAGGGTAGGAATGTAGGTTTAGGTTTAGGAGTAGTGTTAGGTTTAGGGCTTGTTTTTGGGTTTGGGGTAGGGGTAGGGGTAAGTTTAGGGTTAGGGTTAAGTTATAGTGTTAGGGGTTAGGGTTAGGATGAAGGGTTATGGTTTACGTTAAGTGTTTAAGGTTAGGGATAGGGTTGAGGTTAGGGTTAGATTTAGGGTTAGGGTTATGGGTATGGGTTTGGGTTTGGGTTGGGGTTGTGGTTGGAGTTGGGGTTGGTGTTTGTGTTAGTGTTAAGGATAGGGTTAAGGTTAGGGTCAGGGTTAAGATTTGGGTTAGGGTTAGGTTTTGGGTGAGGATTAGTGTCAGGGTTAGGCTTAGGCTTTGGGTTTAGTGTTTAGTGTTCTTTAGAGTTAGGTTGAGGTTTAGAGTTAAGGGTTAGAGTAGGGTTAGGCTTAGGCTTAGGGTTAGTGTTAGGTTTGGGGTTAGGGGTTAGTGTTGGGGTTCGGGTTGCTGTTGGATTTAGGCTTAGGGTTAGGTTTGGGTTTAGGGTTAGGTTTAGGGCTAGGTTTAGTGTTTGGTTTAGGGTAGTGATAGGGGAAAGTATAGGGTTAAGGTTAGGGTTAAGTTTGTGGTTAGAGTTATGGTTAGGGTTAAGGTGTTTTTGTTGGTCTCGGGTTTGGGTTTGGGGTAGGAATTGGGGTTGTGGTAGGCTTAGTGATAGTGTTAGGGTTAATGGTTAGGGTAAGGATTTGAGTTAGATTTAAATTTAGGTTAAGGGTGAGGGTTAGGGTTAAGGTTTAGAATTAGGGTTAGGGTTAGGGTTAGGGTTAGGGATAGATTAGGGTTAGGGTTAGGGTTAGATTTAGGCTTAGGGTTAGTGTTAGGGTTAGGGATAAGTTTAGGTTTAATGTTAGTGTTAGGGTCAGGGTTCGGTTCAGTGTTAGGGTTTGATAGTGTTAGGGTTAGTGTTAGTGTTAGTGTTATGTTTAGGTGTAGGGCTAGGGTTATGGTTTGTGATCAGGTTAGGGTTAGGGCTTGGTATAGGGTTAGGGTACGAATAGGTGTAGGTTTAAGTTTAGGGGATGGGTGAGGCTTAGGTTTAGGGTGTGGGTTAGGGTTACCGTTAGTTGTTAGGTGTTGTTGGCATTGGTTTTGGGTTTGGGGTTGGGGTTGTGGTTGGGGTTGGGTTAGGATTAAGGGAGTGTTTGGGTTTGGGTTAGGTTTAGAATTAGGGTCAGGGTATGGGTTTGGGTTAGGGTTAGGATTAGGGCTATGGGTTAGGGTTAGGGTGTAGATAGGGGTATGTTTAGTATTAGGGTTAAGGTTACAGTTAGTGTTACACTTAGGGTTTAGGTGTTGTTGGACTTGGGGTTGGGTTTGGGTTTGGGGCTGTGTTAGGGTTAGTGTTGGGGTTAGGTTTAAGTGTTAGTGTTAGAATTTGGGTTAGATTTAAGGTTAGGGTTAGGGTTATGATTAAGGATTAGTGTTAGGGCTAGGTTTAGGATTAGGTTTAGTGTTAGGGTTTTTTTAGGTTTAGGGTTAGATTTTGGGGTTGGGGTATGGGTGTTAGAGTTAGGTTTATTGTTAGCGTTACGTTTATTGTTCAGGGGTTAGTGTTTGGTTGGGGTTGTTGTTGAGGTTGGGTAAGTGTTGGAGCTGGGTTTGGGGTTGGGGTAGGGGTAGGGGTTGTGATTGGTTTAGAGTTAGGTTTAGGTTTAGTGTTAGGGTTAGGATTACAGTTAGGGTTAGATTTAGATTTAGGGTTAGTGTTGGTGTTAGGGTAAGGTTAGTTTTAGGGTTAGGGTTAGGGTTAGGTTTATGGTTAGGTTTGGAGTTACGGCTGGGGTTGGGTTTGGGATTAGGGTTGTAAGGATTAGGGTTATGTTTAGGGTTAGTATAAGGTTAGGGTTAGGGTTATGGCTTGGGTTAGGGTTAGGCTTAGGTTTAGGGTTAGGGTTAGGATTAATGTTGGGGTTGGGATTTTGGTTGGGGTTTGGGTTGGGGTTGGGGTTAGCGTTAGCGTTACTTTTTAGATATTATTGTTTGGGTTTGGGTTGTTGGTGTTAGTGATAGGGTGGGGCTGGTGTTGGGATAGTTGTTGGGATTGGTTAGGGTTAGGTTTAGGGTTAGTGTTACGGGGTTAGGGTTTGGCTTCTGGCTTGTGGTTGAGCTAGGGATAACAGTTGGGGTTTGGGTTGGGTTTGGAGTTGGTGTTGGGGTTAAAGTCAAGGTTAAAGTTAGGGTTAGGCTTATGGTTAGGGTAGGGTTAGGGTTACGGTTATTGTTTGGGTTTGGGTTAGGGTTAGTGTTAGGGGTTAGGGTTAGGGTTAGGGTAGGGTTAGGGTTAAGGTTAGGGTTAGGGTTAGGGTTGGGCTTAGGGTTAGTTTAATTTAGGGGTAATAGGTATAGGGTTAGTGCTAGGTTTAAAGAATAGAGGTAGGGTTTAATTTCTTGTTAATTGTGGTGTAGGGTAAGTGTGAGCGTTAGGGTGAAAGAAGGGTTAAGCCCTGGATTTGTTTTGTGATTGTGTAAGGTTCAAAAATAGGAATAGGAATTGTGTTTTGAACACGTTTAGTGCTTGTATTTGGCATAGGGATAGACTTCGAGTTTAGTTGGTTTTTAGTCCTAGAGAAAGGGATAGGGTCTATCGTATGATCAGCTATAGTGCTCGGTTTAGAGTTTTGGTTTGTTGTAGTGTTTGGGTTACGGTGTTAGTGTTATGGTTAAAGCTGAGGTTACGTTTACGGTAAGGGTTAGGGTCTGGGATGATTTTATGTTAGGGTTAGGATTTGATTTAATATTTGCGGAAGAAACGGGGTTTGTTTGCATTTTATGAGTAGATTTAGGATTAGGATTATTTGGAATGTTATTGATACTGTTAAAATCAATTTTGGGTGTGGGCAAATACTGAGCTGCCAATTGACATATTATAGAACATGACATTTTGTTTTTCTGCTTGAGATAAAGCTCTGCATAAGTGTTGTTCATTTAAACACACTTGCAATAAATCCGTGGCTGTACTCATTTCTCTTGTTTTAAAAATCGCACGCGATCAGTCAAAGAAAGAAGCTATCATGGAATGTATAAGATCCTGACAACGAATTTCAAACATATTTCGACTTTATTCAACATTACAAAGTAGTACTGAACAGTTTTAAAATGTTCAAAATTAAATAAAAATTAAAAATAGTATTCCACGAAGTTTATAGATGTTTTTTGAGTGCTATAAAAACTTCTCTAATTTATTCAGCTTAGCAGGTCAGAATCGGCTACAGAGCAGGGCAGCCGGCTGATTCGCGTCTTTCTTCAGCGGCTGAAGCAGCAGAAAACGCGATTGATGCGTTTCAAGCGGATTCCGCGGTTAAGAGCGATTCGAGTTTGACATTCGTCGCCGATTCGGCTCAGATATTCGAACCGGTTGAACAGACACCAGAATCTGCGAGAGAAGCCAGCTTCACTCACATTTCGCTTCTATACTGATATACGCTCAAAGAGCATTCAATTTCGGAAAAGGAATCAGTAATATCCGTGTGTATGAAAAAAAAACGGGGAGATACGATATTCCAGGGATAAGAGTAACAGACATGAAAAACGGCCAGAAAAATATATGAAAACGAGGACGGAGGTGAACGTCTGATGCAGACATACATTGCAGACGGCAGCAGAGCAGAAAGGGAAAACAATCTTTTCCCCAGCCTAACACCGGGGTCCTCCCCATCTCTATCGACAACGCCAGGAACGGAGTCTGTCAAAAGGGTAATCACTTTTATGTTGGAAACAGACCGCAGCAGGCTACGTTTAAAAGCCGCTCTTCAGTGAACGGCAGCAGGCTGAAACGCGTCTTTCTTCAGCGGCTCAAGCAGCAGAAACTGCGATTGATGTGTTTCAAGAGGAATCCGCGTTTAAGAGCGATTCGAGTTTGTCGTTCGTTGCCGATTCGGCTCAGTTTCGTACGGGCTCATCTGCGATGCTCCGGTGATGAAGTTTGTTGGGAAATATTCGGTCCGGTTCGACAGACACCAGAAGATGCGAGAGGTGCCAGCTTCACTCAAATTTCGCCTCTACACTGGTAAGATCAGAACAGCATACAATTTCAGAAAAGGAATCAGGAATGTCTGTGTGACAGAAAACTAAACGGGGAGATGCGACGATTCAGCGGTGAAAGAAAAAGACTTCAAGAAAATTCAGAAATAAAGTATGAATACGTGGACGGAAAAGATCGTCTGATGCAGACATATATTGCCGACCGTAGCAGAGCAGAAAGGGAACAGAATCTTTCCCCCAGCTTAAAACCGGGGTCCTCCCCATCTCTATCGACAACGCCAGGAACGGAGTCTGTCAAAAGGGTAATCACTTTTATGTTGGAAACAGACCGCAGCAGGCTACGTTTAAAAGCCGCTCTTCAGTGAACGGCAGCAGGCTGAAACGCGTCTTTCTTCAGCGGCTCAAGCAGCAGAAACCGCGATTGATGTGTTTCAAGAGGAATCCGCGTTTAAGAGCGATTCGAGTTTGTCGTTCGTTGCCGATTCGGCTGTTTCGTACGGGCTCATCTGCGATGCTCCGGTGATGAAGTTTGTTGGGAAATATTCGGTCCGGTTCGACAGACACCAGAAGCTGCGAGAGGAGCCTGCTTCACTCAAATTTCGCGTCTACACTGGTAAGATCAGAACAGCATACAATTTCAGAAAAGGAATCAGGAATGTCTGTGTGCCAGAAAACTAAACGGGGAGATGCGATGATTCCGTGGTGAAAGAAAAAGACTTCAAGAAAATTCAGAAATAAAGTATGAATACGTGGACGGAAAAGATCGTCTGATGCAGACATATATTGCCGACCGTAGCAGAGCAGAAAGGGAACAGAATCTTTCCCCCAGCTTAAAACCGGGGTCCTCCCCATCTCTATCGACAACGCCAGGAACGGAGTCTGTCAAAGGGGTAATCACTTTTATGTTGGAAACAGACCGCAGCAGGCTACGTTTAAAAGCCGCTCTTCAGTGAACGGCAGCAGGCTGAAACGCGTCTTTCTTCAGCGGCTCAAGCAGCAGAAACCGCGATTGATGTGTTTCAAGAGGAATCCGCGGTTAAGAGCGATTCGAGTTTGTCATTCGTTGCCGATTCGGCTCAGTTTCGTACGGGCTCATCTGCGATGCTCCGGTGATGAAGTTTGTTGGGAAATATTCGGTCCGGTTCGACAGACACCAGAAGATGCGAGAGGTGCCAGCTTCACTCAAATTTCGCCTCTACACTGGTAAGATCAGAACAGCATACAATTTCAGAAAAGGAATCAGGAATGTCTGTGTGACAAAAAACTAAACGGGGAGATGCGATGATTCAGTTGTGAAAGAAAAAGACTTCAAGAAAATTCAGAAATAAAGTATGAATACGTGGACGGAAAAGATCGTCTGATGCAGACATATATTGCCGACCGTAGCAGAGCAGAAAGGGAACAGAATCTTTCCCCCAGCTTAAAACCGGGGTCCTCCCCATCTCTATCGACAACGCCAGGAACGTAGTCTGTCAAAAGGGTAATCACTTTTATGTTGGAAACAGACCGCAGCAGGCTACGTTTAAAAGCCGCTCTTCAGTGAACGGCAGCAGGCTGAAACGCGTCTTTCTTCAGCGGCTCAAGCAGCAGAAACCGCGATTGATGTGTTTCAAGAGGAATCCGCGGTTAAGAGCGATTCGAGTTTGTCGTTCGTCGCCGATTCGGCTCAGTTTCGTACGGGCTCATCTGCGATGCTCCGGTGATGAAGTTTGTTGGGAAATATTCGGTCCCGTTCGACAGACACCAGAAGCTGCGAGAGGAGCCTGCTTCACTCAAATTTCGCGTCTACACTGGTAAGATCAGAACAGCATACAATTTCAGAAAAGGAATCAGGAATGTCTGTGTGACAGAAAACTAAACGGGGAGATGCGATGATTTCGTGGTGAAAGAAAAAGAAATCAAGAAAATTCAGAAATAAAGTATGAATACGTGGACGGAAAAGATCGTCTGATGCAGACATATATTGCCGACAGTAGCAGAGCAGAAAGGGAACAGAATCTTTCCCCCAGCTTAAAACCGGGGTCCTCCCCATCTCTATCGACAACGCCAGGAACGGAGTCTGTCAGACGGGTAATCACTTTTATGTTGGAAACAGACCGCAGCAGGCTACGTTTAAAAGCCGCTCTTCAGTGAACGGCAGCAGGCTGAAACGCGTCTTTCTTCAGCGGCTCAAGCAGCAGAAACCGCGATTGATGCGTTTCAAGAGGAATCCGCGGTTAAGAGCGATTCGAGTTTGTCGTTCGTTGCCGATTCGGCTCAGTTTCGTACGGGCTCATCTGCGATGCTCCGGTGATGAAGTTTGTTGGGAAATATTCGGTCCGGTTCGACAGACACCAGAAGATGCGAGAGGAGCCAGCTTCACTCAAATTTCGCCTCTACACTGGTAAGATCAGAACAGCATACAATTTCAGAAAAGGAATCAGGAATGTCTGTGTGACAGAAAACTAAACGGGGAGATGCGATGATTCCGTGGTGAAAGAAAAAGACTTCAAGAAAATTCAGAAATAAAGTATGAATACGTGGACGGAAAAGATCGTCTGATGCAGACATATATTGCCGACCGTAGCAGAGCAGAAAGGGAACAGAATCTTTCCCCCAGCTTAAAACCGGGGTCCTCCCCATCTCTATCGACAACGCCAGGAACGGAGTCTGTCAAAGGGGTAATCACTTTTATGTTGGAAACAGACCGCAGCAGGCTACGTTTAAAAGCCGCTCTTCAGTGAACGGCAGCAGGCTGAAACGCGTCTTTCTTCAGCGGCTCAAGCAGCAGAAACCGCGATTGATGTGTTTCAAGAGGAATCCGCGGTTAAGAGCGATTCGAGTTTGTCGTTCGTTGCCGATTCGGCTCAGTTTCGTACGGGCTCATCTGCGATGCTCCGGTGATGAAGTTTGTTGGGAAATATTCGGTCCGGTTCGACAGACACCAGAAGATGCGAGAGGTGCCAGCTTCACTCAAATTTCGCCTCTACACTGGTAAGATCAGAACAGCATACAATTTCAGAAAAGGAATCAGTAATGTCTGTGTGACAAATAACTAAACGGGGAGATGCGATGATTCAGTTGTGAAAGAAAAAGACATCAAGAAAATTCAGAAAAAAAGTATGAATACGTGGACGGAAAAGATCGTCTGATGCAGACATATATTGCCGTCCGTAGCAGAGCAGAAAGGGAACAGAATCTTTCCCCCAGCTTAAAACCGGGGTCCTCCCCATCTCTATCGACAACGCCAGGAACGGAGTCTGTCAAAAGGGTAATCACTTTTATGTTGGAAACAGACCGCAGCAGGCTACGTTTAAAAGCCGCTCTTCAGTGAACGGCAGCAGGCTGAAACGCGTCTTTCTTCAGCGGCTCAAGCAGCAGAAACCGCGATTGATGTGTTTCAAGAGGAATCCGCGGTTAAGAGCGTTTCGAGTTTGTCGTTCGTTGCCGATTCGGCTCAGTTTCGTACGGGCTCATCTGCGATGCTCCGGTGATTAAGTTTGTTGGGAAATATTCGGTCCGGTTCGAAAGACACCAGAATCTGCGTGAGGAGCCAGCTTCACTTAAATTTCGCCTCTACGCTGGTAAGATCAGAACAGCATACAATTTCAGAAAAGGAATCAGTAATGTCCGTTTGTATGAAAAGGAAAAATTGAGAGAAGTTTTGTTTCTTAGGAATATTAAAGGTCATCAAAAAATGTTAAAGAAAAAATGTGAAAATGTGTACTGAAATGAAGGTCTGATGCTATCATTCTCTGCGAATGCTTGCTGAGCCTGCAGAGAACAGAAAATCCCCCCTGGCTAACAAAGGGGGCATCCCATCTTTTCTAAAAACACCATGAACAAAGTCTGATACAAGAGTAAACTGCGTAATGTTGGAATCAGACCTCAGCTGGCAGTGGAGATAAGCTGCTTTACAGCGCAAGGCAGCCGACTGATTAGCCCACTGATTAGAGACACAAATTTTTTCAAGCCTAATCCACAGTTAGGAGCGATTACAGCCAGACTTTTGCACTCCATTCGGACCTGATTATTTGAAAAGATTTGAAAGGGTTTAGGGTTAGAGTTTGGTTTAGGGGTATGGTTAGGGTTAGGATTAGGGTTAGGGTTAGTGCTTGTGGTTGCTTTTGGGGTAGGTTAATATTTACGGATAGGATTAGTGTTAGCGCTTGTGGCTGGTTTTGGAGTACGGGTAGGCTAAGGTTTAGGGATAGGATTATGGTTAGGGTTTGTGGTTGCATTTGGGGTAGGCGTAGTACCAGTGTTAGGTTTAGGGTTTGGGTTAGTGTTAGGGTTAGGGTATAGGGTTATGGAAAAGGGTAAGTGATTAAGGTTAGGATTACTGTTGGGGTTAGGGTTAGGGTTCGGTTTAGGGTTAGGGTTTGTGCTTGTGGTTGCTTTTGGGGAAGGGTTAGTGTTAAGGTTAAGGTTAGGGTTAGGAGTTAAGGGTATGGGTTTCGGTTAAGGTTCCGGTAGAGATTGGGGTTAGTGTTAATGTTAAGGATAAGGTTAGTTTTAGTGTTAGGGTTAGGGTTAGGATTTGGGTTAGAGTTTGATTTTGGGTCAGGATTAGGGTTAGGGTTAGGCTAAGGGTTAGGGTAAGGCTTCAGGTTTAGGGTCATAGATTAGGTTTAGGGTTAGGGTTAGGTTTAGGTTTAGTGTTAGGGTTACGTTTGGGTTAGGTTTTAGGGTTGGGGTTGTGTTTGGGGTTTTGGTAAGGGTTAGGGTTACGGTTAGGATAAGGGTAAGGTTATGGGTTAAGGTTAGGGTTAGGGATAGGGATTACGCGTTTGTTTGGGGTTGGTGTTGGTGTTTCGGTTGTTTATAAAGGATATGGTTAGGGTATAGGTTAGGGTTAGTATTAGGTTTAGGGTGAGAGCAAAATTTTGGGTTCGGTTTGGGTTTGGGATAGGGTTAGGGTTAAGCTTTTGTTACTGTTAGGGTTAGGGTCGGGTTAAGGTTAGGGTTAGGGTAGGGTTAGGGTTAGGTTTAGGGTTAAGGTGTGGGTTTGTGCTAGCGTTAAGGTTAGGTTTAGGGTTAGTGTTAAGTATATAGTTTTAGATTTACAGTAATTGTTAGAGTTAGGGTTAGGGCTTGAGTTAGGGTTAGGGTTAATGTGTTGTAAATAACTCCCAAGGATGATACTTCACAAAGAAATAGTATAGATGATGGTATATTTTGAGTTGTTCTATATAGATAGTGTACAAATAATACAAAAGAGAAGATGGCTCACCTTCAGGATTGTTATAGGTGTGAAGAACAATACACACCAATCGTTACCAACCGTAAAAGATTTATTGAGCAAGCAATTACCGAGCAAAACAGCGCTGGGCGGCTGGGAGTCTCTGCTCCACCAGAGGTGCGCAACGGCAGCCTCTCGATCCCACGATTTATTATTTCTTATCTCTACATTCGTGTTTATCTTTCCCTTCCTGGGCTGCGCTGGCTGTTATGTGGGGGTCGTTCTCTGCCACCTGGTGATTGAGATGAAAAAGGCCGTAGGCCTCTTCAGCTTCGATCATGCGCACTTAAGAAGAGATTTTCACTTATTTTTTCTTTTTTCAGTTTCTTAGAAGGTCAATGCTACCTGTTGTTCATTGTCCAGTTGTTAGAACTAAGCGCTGTGGCTCCAATTTGCACAGTTCCAAAGTTCTTAGACAAAACATTTATACATGTATTTTGAATCTTCTACAAACTACATAGTTTTCAGAAAGCAAAACACTGAAAAAAACTGACACATCTGTCTTGTGTCGGTTTGATTAACAAATACAACACTCATTTTTATCACAAGGATGATAAGGCTCGCAGGGGACTCCACGTGGAAGGGATCTCTGAGAAGAGATCCTTTCCTGGCGGTGGTCAGCCCTTAAATGGGGTTTGGGAGAGGTAGAGCCAGGCTCCCCCCATTCCAATCACGCAGGTATATCACCTCCACCTGTGCCCCCATGGCTGACTCGGTGCTCACCTCAGCTGACCAATCAGTGTTTCAGGCCATGATTCAGCAGTTCCCATACAGTTAGGGTTAGGTTTGGGGTTAGTGTTAGGGTTGGTGTTAGCTTTAATATATATATATATATATATTTAATATTTTTATATTTAGTTTTACAGTAAGTTTTAGGGTAAGTTTTAGGTTTATTGTATATGGTTAGGTGTATGATTGGATTTAGTGTTAGGTTTAGGGTTAAAGATTTAGTCTTACAGTAGGTGTTAGGGAAGGATTTAGGTAACTTCAGCGGGTTTGGTGAAGACTGGCTTTGGTAGAAGGGTTATGTTTGATTTTGTATTAAGGTAAGGTTTTAGGGTATTTAGCTTTTTGTATTAAGATAAGGTTTTTACGGTTAGGGCTTGAGTTATGGATAGGGTGAGGGTTACGTTTTGCATACGGTTTGGGTTTGGGATAGGGTTAGGTTTAGGGTTTGGGTTACTGTTAGGGTTAGAGTATGATTAGGGTTGGGGTTAGGGTTAGGGGTAAGTTTAGGGTTAGGGTTTGTGTTAGCGTTAGGGTTAAGGTGAGGGTTACATTTTGGGTTCGGTTTGGGTTTGGGATAGGTTTAGGTTTAGGGTTTGGTTTACTGTTAGGGTTATATTAGGGATAGGGTGTTGGGGAATGGCTTCAGGAACACAGAGGTCCTGGTAATATGTACGAGCATAGCTTGCACGGTAGCACAGACTACATGTGTATGGAAAAGTACTAGATACTGATAGGAGGTCACGATGCTCCTGGGCCAAGTGATAAACAGCTCAAGGTGGACAAGAACTGCTTCAGCTGAGCAACCCAAGCTGCCAAGACATCTATGGGAAACTTCTGTGATTATGTTGTTCACCCTGCTTTCAGTTGAAGAAGGCTTCACAGGACTGCTGATAATCGTAACTTTAGGTATTTTTAGAACAAGCTGTCCTTGATAGTCTATTCTGTTTAACTAGCAGGTGTTCTTCCCTTTGGGCTCTGTGTTATGCACTGGCCATGCTGATACGGTCCTCAAGGGAAAGTACACTGTGTGAACCTTGAGAAAAGTAAAAGCAGGAGATGGTCTGTGGCGAGTGGGAGAGGTAAAGTGCACTTTGAACAGGGGACGCCCTGCCAGCACTGCCTTTCACACCCGCCGCCGACGCATTCCTGTTTGGGTTTTTTAGGATTAGAATGATATCAAGAGTTACCTCCCTCAGGATGGTTTCTCACTGCTGTTAATTATTGGGAATTGCTTAAAGTTGTTATTCTCTGAGGCTCTCAGCCAATGATTGTGTGCTATTCTCTGTACGCCCCTGTCTTAAACACTATAAGAATAAGGCTGTCGGGGTAATAAATTGAAGCCTGATCATTCATGTATTGAGTCCTGTCGTGCTCCCCGCCCAAGAGCAATCCACTCAGACCCCGGGATTCTGCAACAATAGGGTTTGGGTTTGGGTTAAGTTTAGGGTTAAGTTTAGGGTTAGGGTTTGTGTTAGCATTAAGTTTAGTTTATGGTTAGGGTTTAGGTTAGGTTTAGAGTTAGTGTTAGCATTAGCGTTAGGTTTATAGATTTAGATTTACAGTAATTGTTAGGGTTAGGTTTAGGGACTGAGTTAGGGTTAGGATTAGTGTGGGGTAAATAACTCCAAAGGATGGTACTTCACAAAGAAATAGTATAGATGATCGTATATTTTGAGTTGTTCTATATAGAAAGTATACAAATAATACAAAAGAGAAGATGGCTCACATTCAGGATGATAAGGCTCGCAGGGGACTCCACGTGGAAGGGATCTCTGAGAAGAGATCCTTTCCTGGCGGTGGTCAGCCCTTAAATGGGGTTTGGGAGAGGTAGAGCCAGGCTCCCCCCATTCCAATCACGCAGGTATATCACCTCCACCTGTGCCCCCATGGCTGACTCGGTGCTCACCTCAGCTGACCAATCAGTGTTTCAGGCCATGATTCAGAAGTTCCCATACAGTTAGGGTAGGGTTAGGGTTTAATTTGGTGTTAGTGTTAGTGTTGGGGTTGGTGTAAGCTTTAAAGATTTAGTTTTACAGTAAGTTTTAGGTTATTGTATAGGGTTAGGTGTATGATTGAATTTAGTGTTAGGTTTAGGGTTAGGGCAAGGCTTAGGGCTAAAGATTTAGTCTTACAGTAAGTGTTAGGGAAGGATTTGGGTAATTTCAGCGGGTTTGGTGAAGACTGGCTTTGGTAGAAGGGTTATGTTTGATTTTGTATTAAGGTAAGGTTTTAGGGTATTTAGCTTTTTGTATTAAGATAAGGTTTTTACGGTTAGGGCTTGAGTTATGGATAGGGTGAGGGTTACGTTTTGCATACGGTTTGGGTTTGGGATAGGGTTAGGTTTAGGGTTTGGGTTACTGTTAGGGTTAGAGTATGATTAGGGTTGGGGTTAGGGTTAGGGGTAAGTTTAGGGTTAGGGTTTGTGTTAGCGTTAGGGTTAAGGTGAGGGTTACGTTTTGGGTTCGGTTTGGGTTTGGGATAGGTTTAGGTTTAGGGTTTGGTTTACTGTTAGGGTTATATTAGGGATAGGGTGTTGGGGAATGGCTTCAGGAACACAGAGGTCCTGGTAATATGTACGAGCATAGCTTGCACGGTAGCACAGACTACATGTGTATGGAAAAGTACTAGATACTGATAGGAGGTCACGATGCTCCTGGGCCAAGTGATAAACAGCTCAAGGTGGACAAGAACTGCTTCAGCTGAGCAACCCAAGCTGCCAAGACATCTATGGGAAACTTCTGTGATTATGTTGTTCACCCTGCTTTCAGTTGAAGAAGGCTTCACAGGACTGCTGATAATCGTAACTTTAGGTATTTTTAGAACAAGCTGTCCTTGATAGTCTATTCTGTTTAACTAGCAGGTGTTCTTCCCTTTGGGCTCTGTGTTATGCACTGGCCATGCTGATACGGTCCTCAAGGGAAAGTACACTGTGTGAACCTTGAGAAAAGTAAAAGCAGGAGATGGTCTGTGGCGAGTGGGAGAGGTAAAGTGCACTTTGAACAGGGGACGCCCTGCCAGCACTGCCTTTCACACCCGCCGCCGACGCATTCCTGTTTGGGTTTTTTAGGATTAGAATGATATCAAGAGTTACCTCCCTCAGGATGGTTTCTCACTGCTGTTAATTATTGGGAATTGCTTAAAGTTGTTATTCTCTGAGGCTCTCAGCCAATGATTGTGTGCTATTCTCTGTACGCCCCTGTCTTAAACACTATAAGAATAAGGCTGTCGGGGTAATAAATTGAAGCCTGATCATTCATGTATTGAGTCCTGTCGTGCTCCCCGCCCAAGAGCAATCCACTCAGACCCCGGGATTCCGCAACAATAGGGTTTGGGTTTGGGTTAAGTTTAGGGTTAAGTTTAGGGTTAGGGTTTGTGTTAGCATTAAGTTTAGTTTATGGTTAGGGTTTAGGTTAGGTTTAGAGTTAGTGTTAGCATTAGCGTTAGGTTTATAGATTTAGATTTACAGTAATTGTTAGGGTTAGGTTTAGGGACTGAGTTAGGGTTAGGATTAGTGTGGGGTAAATAACTCCAAAGGATGGTACTTCACAAAGAAATAGTATAGATGATCGTATATTTTGAGTTGTTCTATATAGAAAGTATACAAATAATACAAAAGAGAAGATGGCTCACATTCAGGATGATAAGGCTCGCAGGGGACTCCACGTGGAAGGGATCTCTGAGAAGAGATCCTTTCCTGGCGGTGGTCAGCCCTTAAATGGGGTTTGGGAGAGGTAGAGCCAGGCTCCCCCCATTCCAATCACGCAGGTATATCACCTCCACCTGTGCCCCCATGGCTGACTCGGTGCTCACCTCAGCTGACCAATCAGTGTTTCAGGCCATGATTCAGCAGTTCCCATACAGTTAGGGTAGGGTTAGGGTTTAATTTGGTGTTAGTGTTAGTGTTGGGGTTGGTGTAAGCTTTAAAGATTTAGTTTTACAGTAAGTTTTAGGTTATTGTATAGGGTTAGGTGTATGATTGAATTTAGTGTTAGGTTTAGGGTTAGGGCAAGGCTTAGGGCTAAAGATTTAGTCTTACAGTAAGTGTTAGGGAAGGATTTGGGTAATTTCAGCGGGTTTGGTGAAGACTGGCTTTGGTAGAAGGGTTATGTTTGATTTTGTATTAAGGTAAGGTTTTGGCTTAGGGTTAGGGTTAGGGTTTGGGTACAGATTAGGGTTGGGGTTAGTGTTAGGGATAGGGTTAAGTTATATGGTTAGGGTTAGACTAAGATTTAGGGTTAGGTTTAAGGATAAGTATAAATATTTAGTTTTACAGTAAGTGTTAGGGTATGAGTCAGGCCGTGATTCAGCAGTTCCCATACAGTTAGGGTAGGGTTAGGCTTAGGGTTACGGTTAGGGTTATGTTTAGGGTTAGGTTTGGGGTTAGGGTTTGGGTTGGTGTTACTGTTAGGGTTATGTTAGTGTTAAGTTTTGGGTTAGGGTTAGGCTAAGATTTAGGGTTAATGTGATGGTAAGGGTTAGGCTTAGGTTTAAGCTTAAGTTTAAAGCTTTAGTTTTACAGTAAGTGTTAGGGTATATTTTAGGTTACTGGATAGTCTATGATTGGATTTAGGGTTAGGGTTAGGGTATGTGATAGCTTTAGAATTAGTGTTAGGTTTAGAGTAAGGTTTAGGGTTAAAGATTTAGTCTTACAGTAAGTGTTAGGGAAGGATATAGGTAATTTCAGCGGGTTAGGTGAAGATTCGCTTTAGTAATATGGTTACGTTTTGATTTTGGATTAGTCTTAGTGTAAGGTTTTGGATTAGGTATAAGTTCAGGGTTAGGGTTGCGGTTAGGGTTAGGGTTTAGGTTAGGATTAGGGTAGGGTTAGGGTTAGGATTATGTTTAGTGTTACGGTTAGGGTTAGGGCTTGAGTTAGTTTTACGGTTAGGGTTAAGTTTTGGGTTTGGTTTGGGTTTGGGATAGTGTTAGGATTAGGGTTTAGGGTTAGGGAACGGGTTAGGGTTACTGTTAGGGTTAGGGTTTAGGGTTAGGGAACGGGTTAGGGTTACTGTTAGGGTTAGGGAACGGTTAAATTTAGGGTTAGGGAATGGTTAAGTTTAGGGTTAGGGGGTTTGCGTTAGCATTAAGGTTAGGTTATTTTTAGGTTTAAGGTTAGGTTTAGAGTTAGGGTTTGTGTTATTGTTAGGTTTATAGATTTAGATTTACAATAATTGTTAGGGTTAGGGCTTGAGTTAGGGTTAGTGTTAGTGTGGGGTAAATAACTCCAAAGGATGGTACTTCACAAAGAAGTAGTATAGATGATGGTATATTTTGAGTTGTTCTATAGGTAGTTGTCACCGGTTTGCGGGACAGTTTGACCCGGTACCGTGACAATTGAGGCAGGGGACCCACGGGCCCACACCCTGGGGAAGGGGAAGGGGAAGAGGGAAAAAAAGGACAAAGGGAGATGGGCCTAGGAGCAAAACAGCCGCAACGATCTGAGGAGGAAAGCTAATTTAGTAAATAAGATATCAGAAAGAAAAATAACACAATATAATATAATATAATTGGAATTGAGGCAAATGAATCAAATAAAATGAACAAGAGAGAGAGTGTGCGATAAACCGAAGGCCTTACGCTAACGCTGAAGGCGGACGGCTGCAACAAACACCCACTGCCGAGCTCGGTCCTGAAGGGAAGAGAGAGTCCCGTGACCGCAGACAGTTTTTATCTTTCCCTCTGGGCGGAATTATGTAAAAATGCAAAGCATCGCAAAGTCCTCTGGGGAATGTAGTTCTCTTCTGAAACAGGTACACCCAGAACTATCGACGATCCACAGAGCTGGAGCATTAACTCCTTAACTCCCAATACACCACGCGATGTCATGATGTGGAATATCAGTAATACAACAAAAATCATAAAACCATAACATTCCACCCCTTATTCAACATCATTTCATCATGCTTAATATATATATATATACATAAAGAAACAATGATTCACAAGCATTAAATACAAACACATACAACATACATATATACATATATACATGCTAATAGAATTACTGAGGGCACTCACCCCACATCAAATTCCCTTGTGGTAAAACACTGAACAGCCCCATTCTTCTGTTTCACCCACCAGGTAGACCCAGGTCCCTGAGCAAAAACAGTCCCACGGAGAGTTTTGCCCTCTCCAGAAGCTGGAAGAACCCAAACCGCTTTTCCCAACAAGTTCTTCACATGTACTACAGGGACCTTATCTCCCTCTACAGTAGGTAGAGAGCTGGATTGGGCAGGACCATCGCGATTGATGGATCCTCTGGTGTTGACCAACCAGGTGGCTTCTGACAAATTCTTCTCCCAGTGCTTAAATGTCCCGCCACCCATTGCTTTCAACATTGTTTTTAACAACCCATTGTACCTTTCAATTTTACCAGAAGCTGGTGCATGATAGGGGATATGATAAATCCACTCGATGCCATGAGCTTTGTATTGCCCAAGTATTTACAAGAGAATTTTTTGAAATGAGTTCCATTATCGGACTCAATTCTTTCTGGAGTGCCATGTCACCATAGGACTTGTTTCTCGAACCCTAAGATGGTGTTTCGGGCGGTAGCATGGGGTACTGCATATGTTTCAAGCCACCCAGTAGTTGCCTCCACCATGGTGAGCACATAACGCTTACCATTGCGAGATCGTGTCAAGGCAACCTGCCACACCTCCCCATATTTATACTTTTGCCATCGTCCTTCCTCCCAAAGAGGTTTCATCCTCTTGGCTTGTTTAATTGTGGCGCACGTATCACAGTCATGGATAACCTGGTGCAATGGCATCCATAGTTAAGTCCACCCCTCGGTCTCTAGCCCACTTACATGTTGCATCTCTTCCTTGATGGCCCGAGGTCTCATGGGCCCACCGAGCTAGAAATAATTCACTCTTGTGTTGCCAGTCCAAGTCTACTCGAGCCACCTTAACTTTGGCAGCTCGAGCTACCTGATGGTTATTTTGTTGTTCTTCAGTTGCCCGGCTCTTAGGAACATGAGCATCTACATGGCGCAACTTTACAACCATATTCTTTATTCGGGCAGCAATGTTTCTCCACAGTTCAGCAGCCCAAATAGGTTTACCCCTCCGTTGCCAACCATTTTGTTCCCATTGCTGTACCCACCCCCATAAAGCATTTGCCACCATCCATGAGTCAGTGTAAAGATAAAGCACTGGCCACCTCTCTCATTCAGCAATATCTAAGGCCATCTGGACAGCCTTTACCTCTGCAAATTGACTTGATTCTCCTTCTCCTTCAGTGGCCTCTGCAACTTGTCGTGTGGGGCTCCACACAGCAGATTTCCATCTGCGGTGCTTACCCACAATGCAACATGATCCATCTGCGAACAGGGCATATCTCTTTTTGTTGTCTGGTAGTTCATTATATGGTGGGGCTTCTTTAGCACGTGACACCTCCTTTGCTGGCATTGTTCCAAACTTCTTAGCTTCAGGCCAGTCCATGATCACCTCCAGGATTCCTGGACGGTTGAGGTTCCCCATCCGAGCTCGCTTGTGTAATCAGTGCAGTCCATTTACTCCAAGTGGCATCAGTAGCATGATGGGTAGAGGGAGCTGACCCTTTGAACATCCAGCTCAGCACTGGCAGTCGAGGTGCCAGGAGGAGCTGCATTTCAGTACCGATTACTTCGGAAGCAGCTCGAACCCCCTCGTACGCGGCTAAGATCTCCTTCTCAGTTGGAGTGTAGCGCTCCTCAGACCCCCTGTAGGCCCGACTCCAGAATCCGAGGGGTCAGCCTCGGGTCTTTCCAGGAGCTTTTTGCCACAAACTCCAAGTGGGACCTTCCTTTCCAGCAGCAGTGTAGAGGATGTTCTTTACATCCTGTCCCATCCGCAATGGCCCTGGCTATCAAAGCACGGGCTGTCTCCTGCTTAATTTGCTCAAAAGCCTGCTGCTGCTCAGGGCCCCATACAAGATCATTCTTCTTCCGCGTCACCCGATAGAGAGGGCTCACAATGAGACTGTAGTTTGGAACATGCATTCTCCAAAAGCCCACTACACCCAGAAAAGCTTGGGTTTCTGTCTTACTGGTGGGTGGAGACATGGCAGTAATTTTGTCAATCACATCTGTTGGGATGTGACGACGTCCATCTTGCCACTTCATACCTAGGAGCTGAATTTCTTGTGCAGGCCCTTTCACTTTGCTTTGCTTGATAGCAAAGCCAGCTCGTAGGAGAATTTGGATAATCTGCTCTCCTTTCTCAGAGACTTCCTCTGCTGTATTGCCCCATACAACAATGTCATCAATGTATTGCAGATGCTCAGGAGCACCACCCTGTTCCAATGCAGTTTGGATCAACCCATGGCAAATGGTTGGACTGTGCTTCCACCCCTGGGGCAAACGGTTCCAGGTGTACTGAACGCCCCTCCAGGTGAAGGCAAACTGCAGCCTGCATTCTGTGGCCAGAGGAATTGAAAAGAAGGCATTGGCAATGTCGGTGGTGGCATACCACTTGGCTGCTTGTGACTCCAGTTCGTACTGGAGTTGTAGCATGTCTGGCACAGCAGCACTCAGTGGGGGTGTGACTTCATTCAGGCCACGGTAATCTACCGTCAGCCTCCATTCTCCACTGGCTTTACGCACCGGCCATATGGGGCTGTTAAAAGGTGAGTGAGTTTTGCTGATCACTCCCTGGCTCTCTAGCTGACGGATCAAGTTATGAATGGGGAGCAAGGAATCCCTGTTGGTGCGGTACTGCCATCTGTACACCGTTTCTGTAGCAATTGGTGCCTGTTGCTCCTCCACTTGTAGCAACCCCACAACAGATGGATCTTCTGACAGGCCAGGTAAAACAGATAGCTGCTTAATGTTGTCTGTGTCCACGGCAGCTATTCCAAAAGCCCATCGGTACCCCTTGGGATCCTTAAAGTGCCCCCTTCTGAGATAGTCTATACCGAGTATGCATGGAGCCCCCTCCCCTGTCCGGTCACTATAGGATGCTTCTGCCAGTCTTTACCAGTGAGGCTTATTTCTGCCTCCAACACAGACAATTCCTGAGAGCCCCCAGTCACTCCAGAGATATAGATATAGATCAGTTCTGTCCCTTTATAACTCGAAGGCATTAGAGTACACTGTGCACCAGTATCCACCAGTGCCTCATATTTTTGTGGTTCTGATGTGCCAGGCCACCGAATCCACACAGTCCAATACACTCTATTACCCCTCTCCCTCCTCTGGCTGAGGGCAGGGCCCCTCTATTGGTTACCTGTAGTGACAGGAACAACTTCACTGGTCGTTGGTCTGTGTTGTAATTCTCTCACCCGTGCTCGCAGTGCAGGGGTGGGCTTTTGATGCCATTCCTTCATATCTTCTCCATTTTCAAGTAAGTAACTCCACAGAGCCGCGCGTGACATGAAGTTAGTGAAGTGAGTGCTGTCATTTGCTCGAGCAGGACGGCGTTTGCTTCTGATAGCTGCAATCATTTCAACCCTATCAATCAGTCGGGATACTTTCTCTAACACGTCTCCCATCTGTCCTTCTAACCTTGATATGGCTGAAATGGAAGCGTGTGATGGTGGAAATTTTTGTTCAAAGTTTTGAAGTGTAAGAATCTGTTCAAAAACTGGGGGTTTTCTGTCTTGGTCCTCGTATCTGTTGAACATTGTCACTAGTGTACCGGCGTACCTTTCTGGTGCTGTTTTTGGAAGCTTCTGACATATTTCGGGTGTACTCCTTACTTTCTCCGGATCATGGTCCCGATCTTCAGGATCTAACGTGGGATCATACAGCATTTCCACCACAGCCGTTTCTCTCAAATACTGGATGCCTTCCTCAATAGTTTTCCATCTTTTCACTTTTAGGTGCCAGGTCACTCTTGTAGGGATATCTTTCCCTCACAGCTACTTACTGTTGCCAGAGGCTGGCGATTCCATCCATATACCTGCTGATCCCCCTGTCGACAGCCGGATCACGGGCAATGTTTCCTAGTTGGCGAGCTTCGTTACAGTCGAGGGACACGCTTTGGCCCCGTTGTCCCAACACCAAAGCAACCAAGTGACAATACTCTCATCCGGACGTCAAATAAACTCCTTTCTTGAGCCTTGGATCTCAGACATTTTCATGGGTCGACGAAACGTGGTAACTTTGACTCTTTCATCATCCTCATCATCACTATGTCCACGCCTCTCACTTTTCTCTGTTGCCTTTCTTGGTGGTGGTGGTGTTGAGGCCTCCCCCTCGCCTGTATCTTCCTCTTCTTTCGCCACCTCTTCTTTGCGTTCTAGGCGTGAGGACACACGTTTCCATTTCTGGCCTTCCACCGGGGCAACTGACTTTGATACCGGAGCTTTCTTTGGCTGGTCAGATGTGCCTGGGAGGTTTTCCTCTTTGGTCTGAGCCTCAGTTTGGACACTCTCTCTCTCCAGAACAGTACATATACCTCGGTAAGCATAAGCCAAGCCCCAGATAAGCTGTTCCACCTCAGATCTTTCTGAGCCGCAACACCCATTACTCAGATACAGGCCTAGCTCCTCAGGATCCTGCAAGTGTTCAGGAGTAAAATCCCATGGCACCGGGGGACCCCGTGCTTCTAATTTATTTCCTAAAACTCTCCACTTTCCCTGCCATTCAACATTCTCTGTTTCTGGGAAAAGCTTCCTCCACATGGTGTAAAGTGCTATTATAAAGGATGTATTCAAAAGGTCTAATATCCCAAATGCTAACGTAGTCCCTAAACCCTAGGTTGGTATAGGGTTAGGGCAAGGCTCAGGTTAAGATTTAGTATTACAGTAAGTGTTAAAGAAGGATTTATGTAATTTCAGCGGGTTTGGTGAAGATTGTCTTTAGTAATAGGGTTATGTTTAGATTTTGGATAAGTGTGTGGGTAAGGTTTTGGCTTAGGGTTAGGGTTAGGGTACGGATTAGGGTTGGGGTTAGCGTTAGGGTTAGGGTTAAGGTATAGGGTTAGCATTAGGCTAACATTTAGGGGATAGGGTTAGTGTTAGGTTTAGAGTTATCATTAGGTATAGGTTTCGGGTTAGGGTTAGTGTTAGGATTGGGTTAGGGGTTAGTTTTGGGTTTGGGGTTGGTGGACTTAGGGGTAGGATTAGGTTTAGGTTTCGGGTTAGGTTTAGTATTAGGGTTAAGGTTACGTTTATTGTTAGGGTTATGTTTAGGTTTAGGTTTTGGGTTAGGCTTAGGGATACGGTTAGTTTTGGTTTAGGATTAGGATTAGGGTTTAGGGTTAGGGTTAGGGATAGGTTTGTGTTTAGATCAGGATTAGGGTTAGGGTTAAGGTAGTTATAAGATTTAGGGTTAGAGTTAGATTTAGTGTTAGGGTAAGGGTTAGTCTCAAGTTTAATGTTAGGGTTAGGGTTAGGATAAGGGTTAGGTTTAGGGTAAAATTAGGGTAGGGTTAGGGTTTGGGTTAGGGTTAGGGTTATGGTTAGGGTTTAATTTGGAGTTGGGTTTGGTTTAGGTTTAGGGTTAGGGTTAGGTTTAGGGTTAGGTTTATGGTTAGGGTTAGCGTTAGTGTTCGGGTTTGTGTTAGTTTTCGGGTTAGGATTTAGGGGTTCGTTTGGTGTTGGGGTTGTGGTTAGGTTTAGGGTTAGAGATAGGGTAAGGTTTAGTGTTAAGTTTAGGGTTAGTGTTAGTGTTAGTATAGCGGTTTGGTTTAGGTTAGGGTTAGGGTAGTGTTAGGTTTAGGGTTAGGGGAAGCGTTAGGGTTGGGGTTAGGGTAAGTATATAGGGTTAGGGTTAAGGGTAAGGTTTTAGGGTTAGAATTTGTGTTAGTGTGAGGGGTTAGGGTTAGCGTTGGTGTTGGGTTTTGGGTTGGGGTTGGGTTTGCATTTGTTGTTGGGTTAGGGTCAGGGTTTGGGTTAGGGTTAGGGTGTAGTGTTACATTTTGTCTTAGTGTTAGGTATAGGGTTTGAGTAAGGGTTAGGGTTTGTTGTTAGGGGTTTGGGTTGGGGTTTGGGTTTGGGTTGGGTTTGGTGTTGAGGTTGCAGTTAGTGTTAGTGATAGTGTTAGGGCCAGGGTTAGGGTTAGTGTTAGGATTAGGGTTGGGGTTAGGGGTAGGGGTAGGAGTCCGGATATTTTTGGTCTAGGATTGGAATTTAGGGTTAGGGTTATTGTTGGGGTTAGGATTGGAGCTTGAGGTTGGGTTTTGGGTAAGGGTAGGGGTAAGGTTCGGATTAGGGTTAGGGTTAGGGTTAGGGTTAGTGTTAGTGTTAGGGTTAGGTTTAGGTTTAGGGTTAGGGTTAGGGTTACGATTTAGGATAATGTTGAAGGTTAGGGTTTGGGTTGGGTTAGTGTTAGGGTTTATGGGTTTGGTTTTGGGTTTGGGGTTGGGGATTGTGTTGGTGTTAAGGATAGGGTCAGGATTAGAGTTAGGGTTAGGCTCAGGGTTAGGTTTAGGGTTTAGGGTTATAGTTTAGGGTTAGGGTTAGGGTTAAGGTTAGGTTAAGGGCTTGTGGTTGGGTTTGGGGTAGGGGTAAGTGTAGTGGTAGGAGTAGGATTAGTTTTGGTTTAGTGTTAGGGTTAGGGTGAAGTTTCGGGTTAGGGTTAATGGTAATGGTTTAGGGTTAGATTTAGGATTGGAGTTACGGTTAAGGGTAAGAGTTTAGGTTTAGGGTTGCGTTTGGGGTTGGGTTAGGATTAGGGTTAGGGTAGGAATGTAGGTTTAGGTTTAGGAGTAGTGTTAGGTTTAGGGCTTGTTTTTGGGTTTGGGGTAGGGGTAGGGGTAAGTTTAGGGTTAGGGTTAAGTTATAGTGTTAGGGGTTAGGGTTAGGATGAAGGGTTATGGTTTACGTTAAGTGTTTAAGGTTAGGGATAGGGTTGAGGTTAGGGTTAGATTTAGGGTTAGGGTTATGGGTATGGGTTTGGGTTTGGGTTGGGGTTGTGGTTGGAGTTGGGGTTGGTGTTTGTGTTAGTGTTAAGGATAGGGTTAAGGTTAGGGTCAGGGTTAAGATTTGGGTTAGGGTTAGGTTTTGGGTGAGGATTAGTGTCAGGGTTAGGCTTAGGCTTTGGGTTTAGTGTTTAGTGTTCTTTAGAGTTAGGTTGAGGTTTAGAGTTAAGGGTTAGAGTAGGGTTAGGCTTAGGCTTAGGGTTAGTGTTAGGTTTGGGGTTAGGGGTTAGTGTTGGGGTTCGGGTTGCTGTTGGATTTAGGCTTAGGGTTAGGTTTGGGTTTAGGGTTAGGTTTAGGGCTAGGTTTAGTGTTTGGTTTAGGGTAGTGATAGGGGAAAGTATAGGGTTAAGGTTAGGGTTAAGTTTGTGGTTAGAGTTATGGTTAGGGTTAAGGTGTTTTTGTTGGTCTCGGGTTTGGGTTTGGGGTAGGAATTGGGGTTGTGGTAGGCTTAGTGATAGTGTTAGGGTTAATGGTTAGGGTAAGGATTTGAGTTAGATTTAAATTTAGGTTAAGGGTGAGGGTTAGGGTTAAGGTTTAGAATTAGGGTTAGGGTTAGGGTTAGGGTTAGGGATAGATTAGGGTTAGGGTTAGGGTTAGATTTAGGCTTAGGGTTAGTGTTAGGGTTAGGGATAAGTTTAGGTTTAATGTTAGTGTTAGGGTCAGGGTTCGGTTCAGTGTTAGGGTTTGATAGTGTTAGGGTTAGTGTTAGTGTTAGTGTTATGTTTAGGTGTAGGGCTAGGGTTATGGTTTGTGATCAGGTTAGGGTTAGGGCTTGGTATAGGGTTAGGGTACGAATAGGTGTAGGTTTAAGTTTAGGGGATGGGTGAGGCTTAGGTTTAGGGTGTGGGTTAGGGTTACCGTTAGTTGTTAGGTGTTGTTGGCATTGGTTTTGGGTTTGGGGTTGGGGTTGTGGTTGGGGTTGGGTTAGGATTAAGGGAGTGTTTGGGTTTGGGTTAGGTTTAGAATTAGGGTCAGGGTATGGGTTTGGGTTAGGGTTAGGATTAGGGCTATGGGTTAGGGTTAGGGTGTAGATAGGGGTATGTTTAGTATTAGGGTTAAGGTTACAGTTAGTGTTACACTTAGGGTTTAGGTGTTGTTGGACTTGGGGTTGGGTTTGGGTTTGGGGCTGTGTTAGGGTTAGTGTTGGGGTTAGGTTTAAGTGTTAGTGTTAGAATTTGGGTTAGATTTAAGGTTAGGGTTAGGGTTATGATTAAGGATTAGTGTTAGGGCTAGGTTTAGGATTAGGTTTAGTGTTAGGGTTTTTTTAGGTTTAGGGTTAGATTTTGGGGTTGGGGTATGGGTGTTAGAGTTAGGTTTATTGTTAGCGTTACGTTTATTGTTCAGGGGTTAGTGTTTGGTTGGGGTTGTTGTTGAGGTTGGGTAAGTGTTGGAGCTGGGTTTGGGGTTGGGGTAGGGGTAGGGGTTGTGATTGGTTTAGAGTTAGGTTTAGGTTTAGTGTTAGGGTTAGGATTACAGTTAGGGTTAGATTTAGATTTAGGGTTAGTGTTGGTGTTAGGGTAAGGTTAGTTTTAGGGTTAGGGTTAGGGTTAGGTTTATGGTTAGGTTTGGAGTTACGGCTGGGGTTGGGTTTGGGATTAGGGTTGTAAGGATTAGGGTTATGTTTAGGGTTAGTATAAGGTTAGGGTTAGGGTTATGGCTTGGGTTAGGGTTAGGCTTAGGTTTAGGGTTAGGGTTAGGATTAATGTTGGGGTTGGGATTTTGGTTGGGGTTTGGGTTGGGGTTGGGGTTAGCGTTAGCGTTACTTTTTAGATATTATTGTTTGGGTTTGGGTTGTTGGTGTTAGTGATAGGGTGGGGCTGGTGTTGGGATAGTTGTTGGGATTGGTTAGGGTTAGGTTTAGGGTTAGTGTTACGGGGTTAGGGTTTGGCTTCTGGCTTGTGGTTGAGCTAGGGATAACAGTTGGGGTTTGGGTTGGGTTTGGAGTTGGTGTTGGGGTTAAAGTCAAGGTTAAAGTTAGGGTTAGGCTTATGGTTAGGGTAGGGTTAGGGTTACGGTTATTGTTTGGGTTTGGGTTAGGGTTAGTGTTAGGGGTTAGGGTTAGGGTTAGGGTAGGGTTAGGGTTAAGGTTAGGGTTAGGGTTAGGGTTGGGCTTAGGGTTAGTTTAATTTAGGGGTAATAGGTATAGGGTTAGTGCTAGGTTTAAAGAATAGAGGTAGGGTTTAATTTCTTGTTAATTGTGGTGTAGGGTAAGTGTGAGCGTTAGGGTGAAAGAAGGGTTAAGCCCTGGATTTGTTTTGTGATTGTGTAAGGTTCAAAAATAGGAATAGGAATTGTGTTTTGAACACGTTTAGTGCTTGTATTTGGTATAGGGATAGACTTCGAGTTTAGTTGGTTTTTAGTCCTAGAGAAAGGGATAGGGTCTATCGTATGATCAGCTATAGTGCTCGGTTTAGAGTTTTGGTTTGTTGTAGTGTTTGGGTTACGGTGTTAGTGTTATGGTTAAAGCTGAGGTTACGTTTACGGTAAGGGTTAGGGTCTGGGATGATTTTATGTTAGGGTTAGGATTTGATTTAATATTTGCGGAAGAAACGGGGTTTGTTTGCATTTTATGAGTAGATTTAGGATTAGGATTATTTGGAATGTTATTGATACTGTTAAAATCAATTTTGGGTGTGGGCAAATACTGAGCTGCCAATTGACATATTATAGAACATGACATTTTGTTTTTCTGCTTGAGATAAAGCTCTGCATAAGTGTTGTTCATTTAAACACACTTGCAATAAATCCGTGGCTGTACTCATTTCTCTTGTTTTAAAAATCGCACGCGATCAGTCAAAGAAAGAAGCTATCATGGAATGTATAAGATCCTGACAACGAATTTCAAACATATTTCGACTTTATTCAACATTACAAAGTAGTACTGAACAGTTTTAAAATGTTCAAAATTAAATAAAAATTAAAAATAGTATTCCACGAAGTTTATAGATGTTTTTTGAGTGCTATAAAAACTTCTCTAATTTATTCAGCTTAGCAGGTCAGAATCGGCTACAGTGCAGGGCAGCCGGCTGATTCGCGTCTTTCTTCAGCGGCTGGAGCAGCAGAAAACGCGATTGATGCGTTTCAAGCGGATTCCGCGGTTAAGAGCGATTCGAGTTTGACATTCGTCGCCGATTCGGCTCAGATATTCGAACCGGTTGAACAGACACCAGAATCTGCGAGAGAAGCCAGCTTCACTCACATTTCGCTTCTATACTGATATACGCTCAAAGAGCATTCAATTTCGGAAAAGTAATCAGTAATATCCGTGTGTATGAAAAAAAAACGGGGAGATACGATATTCCAGGGATAAGAGTAACAGACATGAAAAACGGCCAGAAAAATATATGAAAACGAGGACGGAGGTGAACGTCTGATGCAGACATACATTGCAGACGGCAGCAGAGCAGAAAGGGAAAACAATCTTTTCCCCAGCCTAACACCGGGGTCCTCCCCATCTCTATCGACAACGCCAGGAACGGAGTCTGTCAAAAGGGTAATCACTCTTATGTTGGAAACAGACCGCAGCAGGCTACGTTTAAAAGCCGCTCTTCAGTGAACGGCAGCAGGCTGAAACGCGTCTTTCTTCAGCGGCTCAAGCAGCAGAAACCGCGATTGATGTGTTTCAAGAGGAATCCGCGGTTAAGAGCGATTCGAGTTTGTCGTTCGTTGCCGATTCGGCTCAGTTTCGTACGGGCTCATCTGCGATGCTCCGGTGATTAAGTTTGTTGGGAAATATTCGGTCCCGTTCGACAGACACCAGAAGCTGCGAGAGGAGCCTGCTTCACTCAAATTTCGCCTCTACACTGGTAAGATCAGAACAGCATACAATTTCAGAAAAGGAATCAGTAAAGTCTGTGTGACAAAAAACTAAACGGGGAGATGCGATGATTCCGTGGTGAAAGAAAAAGACATCAAGAAAATTCAGAAAAAAAAGTATGAATACGTGGACGGAAAAGATCGTCTGATGCAGACATATATTGCCGACCGTAGCAGAGCAGAAAGGGAACAGAATCTTTCCCCCAGCTTCGAACCGGGGTCCTCCCCATCTCTATCGACAACGCCAGGAACGGAGTCTGTCAAAAGGGTAATCACTTTTATGTTGGAAACAGACCGCAGCAGGCTACGTTTAAAAGCCGCTCTTCAGTGAACGGCAGCAGGCTGAAACGCGTCTTTCTTCAGCGGCTCAAGCAGCAGAAACCGCGATTGATGTGTTTCAAGAGGAATCCGCGGTTAAGAGCGATTCGAGTTTGTCGTTCGTTGCCGATTCGGCTCAGTTTCGTAAGGGCTCATCTGCGATGCTCCGGTGATGAAGTTTGTTGGGAAATATTCGGTCCGGTTCGACAGACACCAGAAGATGCGAGAGGTGCCAGCTTCACTCAAATTTCGCCTCTACACTGGTAAGATCAGAACAGCATACAATTTCAGAAAAGGAATCAGGAATGTCTGTGTGACAGAAAACTAAACGGGGAGATGCGATGATTCCGTGGTGAAAGAAAAAGACTTCAAGAAAATTCAGAAAAAAAGTATGAATACGTGGACGGAAAAGATCGTCTGATGCAGACATATATTGCCGACCGTAGCAGAGCAGAAAGGGAACAGAATCTTTCCCCCAGCTTAAAACCGGGGTCCTCCCCATCTCTATCGACAACGCCAGGAACGGAGTCTGTCAAAAGGATAATCACTTTTATGTTGGAAACAGACCGCAGCAGGCTACGTTTAAAAGCCGCTCTTCAGTGAACGGCAGCAGGCTGAAACGCGTCTTTCTTCAGCGGCTCAAGCAGCAGAAACCGCGATTGATGCGTTTCAAGAGGAATCCGCGGTTAAGAGCGATTCGAGTTTGTCGTTCGTTGCCGATTCGGCTCAGTTTCGTACGGGCTCATCTGCGATGCTCCGGTGATGAAGTTTGTTGGGAAATATTCGGTCCGGTTCGACAGACACCAGAAGATGCGAGAGGTGACAGCTTCACTCAAATTTCGCCTCTACACTGGTAAGATCAGAACAGCATACAATTTCAGAAAAGGAATCAGGAATGTCTGTGTGACAGAAAACTAAACGGGGAGATGCGATGATTCCGTGGTGAAAGAAAAAGACTTCAAGAAAATTCAGAAAAAAAGTATGAATACGTGGACGGAAAAGATCGTCTGATGCAGACATATATTGCCGACCGTAGCAGAGCAGAAAGGGAACAGAATCTTTCCCCCAGCTTAAAACCGGGGTCCTCCCCATCTCTATCGACAACGCCAGGAACGGAGTCTGTCAAAAGGATAATCACTTTTATGTTGGAAACAGACCGCAGCAGGCTACGTTTAAAAGCCGCTCTTCAGTGAACGGCAGCAGGCTGAAACGCGTCTTTCTTCAGCGGCTCAAGCAGCAGAAACCGCGATTGATGTGTTTCAAGAGGAATCCGCGGTTAAGAGCGATTCGAGTTTGTCGTTCGTCGCCGATTCGGCTCAGTTTCGTACGGGCTCATCTGCGATGCTCCGGTGATGAAGTTTGTTGGGAAATATTCGGTCCCGTTCGACAGACACCAGAAGCTGCGAGAGGAGCCTGCTTCACTCAAATTTCGCGTCTACACTGGTAAGATCAGAACAGCATACAATTTCAGAAAAGGAATCAGGAATGTCTGTGTGACAGAAAACTAAACGGGGAGATGCGATGATTCCGTGGTGAAAGAAAAAGACATCAAGAAAATTCAGAAATAAAGTATGAATACGTGGACGGAAAAGATCGTCTGATGCAGACATATATTGCCGACAGTAGCAGAGCAGAAAGGGAACAGAATCTTTCCCCCAGCTTAAAACCTAGGTCCTCCCCATCTCTATCGACAACGCCAGGAACGGAGTCTGTCAGACGGGTAATCACTTTTATGTTGGAAACAGACCGCAGCAGGCTACGTTTAAAAGCCGCTCTTCAGTGAACGGCAGCAGGCTGAAACGCGTCTTTCTTCAGCGGCTCAAGCAGCAGAAACCGCGATTGATGCGTTTCAAGAGGAATCCGCGGTTAAGAGCGATTCGAGTTTGTCGTTCGTTGCCGATTCGGCTCAGTTTCGTACGGGCTCATCTGCGATGCTCCGGTGATGAAGTTTGTTGGGAAATATTCGGTCCGGTTCGACAGACACCAGAAGATGCGAGAGGAGCCAGCTTCACTCAAATTTCGCCTCTACACTGGTAAGATCAGAACAGCATACAATTTCAGAAAAGGAATCAGGAATGTCTGTGTGACAGAAAACTAAACGGGGAGATGCGATGATTCCGTGGTGAAAGAAAAAGACTTCAAGAAAATTCAGAAATAAAGTATGAATACGTGGACGGAAAAGATCGTCTGATGCAGACATATATTGCCGACCGTAGCAGAGCAGAAAGGGAACAGAATCTTTCCCCCAGCTTAAAACCGGGGTCCTCCCCATCTCCATCGACAACGCCAGGAACGGAGTCTTTCAAAGGGGTAATCACTTTTATGTTGGAAACAGACCGCAGCAGGCTACGTTTAAAAGCCGCTCTTCAGTGAACGGCAGCAGGCTGAAACGCGTCTTTCTTCAGCGGCTCAAGCAGCAGAAACCGCGATTGATGTGTTTCAAGAGGAATCCGCGTTTAAGAGCGATTCGAGTTTGTCGTTCGTTGCCGATTCGGCTCAGTTTCGTACGGGCTCATCTGCGATGCTCCGGTGATGAAGTTTGTTGGGAAATATTCGGTCCGGTTCGACAGACACCAGAAGATGCGAGAGGTGCCAGCTTCACTCAAATTTCGCCTCTACACTGGTAAGATCAGAACAGCATACAATTTCAGAAAAGGAATCAGTAATGTCTGTGTGACAAAAAACTAAACGGGGAGATGCGATGATTCAGTTGTGAAAGAAAAAGACATCAAGAAAATTCAGAAAAAAAGTATGAATACGTGGACGGAAAAGATCGTCTGATGCAGACATATATTGCCGTCCGTAGCAGAGCAGAAAGGGAACAGAATCTTTCCCCCAGCTTAAAACCGGGGTCCTCCCCATCTCTATCGACAACGCCAGGAACGGAGTCTGTCAAAAGGGTAATCACTTTTATGTTGGAAACAGACCGCAGCAGGCTACGTTTAAAAGCCGCTCTTCAGTGAACGGCAGCAGGCTGAAACGCGTCTTTCTTCAGCGGCTCAAGCAGCAGAAACCGCGATTGATGTGTTTCAAGAGGAATCCGCGGTTAAGAGCGTTTCGAGTTTGTCGTTCGTTGCCGATTCGGCTCAGTTTCGTACGGGCTCATCTGCGATGCTCCGGTGATTAAGTTTGTTGGGAAATATTCGGTCCGGTTCGAAAGACACCAGAATCTGCGTGAGGAGCCAGCTTCACTTAAATTTCGCCTCTACGCTGGTAAGATCAGAACAGCATACAATTTCAGAAAAGGAATCAGTAATGTCCGTTTGTATGAAAAGGAAAAATTGAGAGAAGTTTTGTTTCTTAGGAATATTAAAGGTCATCAAAAAATGTTAAAGAAAAAATGTGAAAATGTGTACTGAAATGAAGGTCTGATGCTATCATTCTCTGCGAATGCTTGCTGAGCCTGCAGAGAACAGAAAATCCCCCTTGGCTAACAAAGGGGTCATCCCATCTTTTCTAAAAACACCATGAACAAAGTCTGATACAAGAGTAAACTGCGTAATGTTGGAATCAGACCTCAGCTGGCAGTGGAGATAAGCTGCTTTACAGCGCAAGGCAGCCGACTGATTAGCCCACTGATTAGAGACACAAATTTTTTCAAGCCTAATCCACAGTTAGGAGCGATTACAGCCAGACTTTTGCACTCCATTCGGACCTGATTATTTGAAAAGATTTGAAAGGGTTTAGGGTTAGAGTTTGGTTTAGGGGTATGGTTAGGGTTAGGATTAGGGTTAGGGTTAGTGCTTGTGGTTGCTTTTGGGGTAGGTTAATATTTACGGATAGGATTAGTGTTAGCGCTTGTGGCTGGTTTTGGAGTACGGGTAGGCTAAGGTTTAGGGATAGGATTATGGTTAGGGTTTGTGGTTGCATTTGGGGTAGGCGTAGTACCAGTGTTAGGTTTAGGGTTTGGGTTAGTGTTAGGGTTAGGGTATAGGGTTATGGAAAAGGGTAAGTGATTAAGGTTAGGATTACTGTTGGGGTTAGGGTTAGGGTTCGGTTTAGGGTTAGGGTTTGTGCTTGTGGTTGCTTTTGGGGAAGGGTTAGTGTTAAGGTTAAGGTTAGGGTTAGGAGTTAAGGGTATGGGTTTCGGTTAAGGTTCCGGTAGAGATTGGGGTTAGTGTTAATGTTAAGGATAAGGTTAGTTTTAGTGTTCGGGTTAGGGTTAGGATTTGGGTTAGAGTTTGATTTTGGGTCAGGATTAGGGTTAGGGTTAGGCTAAGGGTTAGGGTAAGGCTTCAGGTTTAGGGTCATAGATTAGGTTTAGGGTTAGGGTTAGGTTTAGGTTTAGTGTTAGGGTTACGTTTGGGTTAGGTTTTAGGGTTGGGGTTGTGTTTGGGGTTTTGGTAAGGGTTAGGGTTACGGTTAGGATAAGGGTAAGGTTATGGGTTAAGGTTAGGGTTAGGGATAGGGATTACGCGTTTGTTTGGGGTTGGTGTTGGTGTTTCGGTTGTTTATAAAGGATATGGTTAGGGTATAGGTTAGGGTTAGTATTAGGTTTAGGGTGAGAGCAAAATTTTGGGTTCGGTTTGGGTTTGGGATAGGGTTAGGGTTAAGCTTTTGTTACTGTTAGGGTTAGGGTCGGGTTAAGGTTAGGGTTAGGGTAGGGTTAGGGTTAGGTTTAGGGTTAAGGTGTGGGTTTGTGCTAGCGTTAAGGTTAGGTTTAGGGTTAGTGTTAAGTATATAGTTTTAGATTTACAGTAATTGTTAGAGTTAGGGTTAGGGCTTGAGTTAGGGTTAGGGTTAATGTGTTGTAAATAACTCCCAAGGATGATACTTCACAAAGAAATAGTATAGATGATGGTATATTTTGAGTTGTTCTATATAGATAGTGTACAAATAATACAAAAGAGAAGATGGCTCACCTTCAGGATTGTTATAGGTGTGAAGAACAATACACACCAATCGTTACCAACCGTAAAAGATTTATTGAGCAAGCAATTACCGAGCAAAACAGCGCTGGGCGGCTGGGAGTCTCTGCTCCACCAGAGGTGCGCAACGGCAGCCTCTCGATCCCACGATTTATTATTTCTTATCTCTACATTCGTGTTTATCTTTCCCTTCCTGGGCTGCGCTGGCTGTTATGTGGGGGTCGTTCTCTGCCACCTGGTGATTGAGATGAAAAAGGCCGTAGGCCTCTTCAGCTTCGATCATGCGCACTTAAGAAGAGATTTTCACTTATTTTTTCTTTTTTCAGTTTCTTAGAAGGTCAATGCTACCTGTTGTTCATTGTCCAGTTGTTAGAACTAAGCGCTGTGGCTCCAATTTGCACAGTTCCAAAGTTCTTAGACAAAACATTTATACATGTATTTTGAATCTTCTACAAACTACATAGTTTTCAGAAAGCAAAACACTGAAAAAAACTGACACATCTGTCTTGAGTCGGTTTGATTAACAAATACAACACTCATTTTTATCACAAGGATGATAAGGCTCGCAGGGTACTCCACGTGGAAGGGATCTCTGAGAAGAGATCCTTTCCTGGCGGTGGTCAGCCCTTAAATGGGGTTTGGGAGAGGTAGAGCCAGGCTCCCCCCATTCCAATCACGCAGGTATATCACCTCCACCTGTGCCCCCATGGCTGACTCGGTGCTCACCTCAGCTGACCAATCAGTGTTTCAGGCCATGATTCAGCAGTTCCCATACAGTTAGGGTTAGGTTTGGGGTTAGTGTTAGGGTTGGTGTTAGCTTTAATATATATATATATATATATTTAATATTTTTATATTTAGTTTTACAGTAAGTTTTAGGGTAAGTTTTAGGTTTATTGTATATGGTTAGGTGTATGATTGGATTTAGTGTTAGGTTTAGGGTTAAAGATTTAGTCTTACAGTAGGTGTTAGGGAAGGATTTAGGTAACTTCAGCGGGTTTGGTGAAGACTGGCTTTGGTAGAAGGGTTATGTTTGATTTTGTATTAAGGTAAGGTTTTAGGGTATTTAGCTTTTTGTATTAAGATAAGGTTTTTACGGTTAGGGCTTGAGTTATGGATAGGGTGAGGGTTACGTTTTGCATACGGTTTGGGTTTGGGATAGGGTTAGGTTTAGGGTTTGGGTTACTGTTAGGGTTAGAGTATGATTAGGGTTGGGGTTAGGGTTAGGGGTAAGTTTAGGGTTAGGGTTTGTGTTAGCGTTAGGGTTAAGGTGAGGGTTACGTTTTGGGTTCGGTTTGGGTTTGGGATAGGTTTAGGTTTAGGGTTTGGTTTACTGTTAGGGTTATATTAGGGATAGGGTGTTGGGGAATGGCTTCAGGAACACAGAGGTCCTGGTAATATGTACGAGCATAGCTTGCACGGTAGCACAGACTACATGTGTATGGAAAAGTACTAGATACTGATAGGAGGTCACGATGCTCCTGGGCCAAGTGATAAACAGCTCAAGGTGGACAAGAACTGCTTCAGCTGAGCAACCCAAGCTGCCAAGACATCTATGGGAAACTTCTGTGATTATGTTGTTCACCCTGCTTTCAGTTGAAGAAGGCTTCACAGGACTGCTGATAATCGTAACTTTAGGTATTTTTAGAACAAGCTGTCCTTGATAGTCTATTCTGTTTAACTAGCAGGTGTTCTTCCCTTTGGGCTCTGTGTTATGCACTGGCCATGCTGATACGGTCCTCAAGGGAAAGTACACTGTGTGAACCTTGAGAAAAGTAAAAGCAGGAGATGGTCTGTGGCGAGTGGGAGAGGTAAAGTGCACTTTGAACAGGGGACGCCCTGCCAGCACTGCCTTTCACACCCGCCGCCGACGCATTCCTGTTTGGGTTTTTTAGGATTAGAATGATATCAAGAGTTACCTCCCTCAGGATGGTTTCTCACTGCTGTTAATTATTGGGAATTGCTTAAAGTTGTTATTCTCTGAGGCTCTCAGCCAATGATTGTGTGCTATTCTCTGTACGCCCCTGTCTTAAACACTATAAGAATAAGGCTGTCGGGGTAATAAATTGAAGCCTGATCATTCATGTATTGAGTCCTGTCGTGCTCCCCGCCCAAGAGCAATCCACTCAGACCCCGGGATTCCGCAACAATAGGGTTTGGGTTTGGGTTAAGTTTAGGGTTAAGTTTAGGGTTAGGGTTTGTGTTAGCATTAAGTTTAGTTTATGGTTAGGGTTTAGGTTAGGTTTAGAGTTAGTGTTAGCATTAGCGTTAGGTTTATAGATTTAGATTTACAGTAATTGTTAGGGTTAGGTTTAGGGACTGAGTTAGGGTTAGGATTAGTGTGGGGTAAATAACTCCAAAGGATGGTACTTCACAAAGAAATAGTATAGATGATCGTATATTTTGAGTTGTTCTATATAGAAAGTATACAAATAATACAAAAGAGAAGATGGCTCACATTCAGGATGATAAGGCTCGCAGGGGACTCCACGTGGAAGGGATCTCTGAGAAGAGATCCTTTCCTGGCGGTGGTCAGCCCTTAAATGGGGTTTGGGAGAGGTAGAGCCAGGCTCCCCCCATTCCAATCACGCAGGTATATCACCTCCACCTGTGCCCCCATGGCTGACTCGGTGCTCACCTCAGCTGACCAATCAGTGTTTCAGGCCATGATTCAGCAGTTCCCATACAGTTAGGGTAGGGTTAGGGTTTAATTTGGTGTTAGTGTTAGTGTTGGGGTTGGTGTAAGCTTTAAAGATTTAGTTTTACAGTAAGTTTTAGGTTATTGTATAGGGTTAGGTGTATGATTGAATTTAGTGTTAGGTTTAGGGTTAGGGCAAGGCTTAGGGCTAAAGATTTAGTCTTACAGTAAGTGTTAGGGAAGGATTTGGGTAATTTCAGCGGGTTTGGTGAAGACTGGCTTTGGTAGAAGGGTTATGTTTGATTTTGTATTAAGGTAAGGTTTTGGCTTAGGGTTAGGGTTAGGGTTAGGGTACAGATTAGGGTTGGGGTTAGTGTTAGGGATAGGGTTAAGTTATATGGTTAGGGTTAGACTAAGATTTAGGGTTAGGTTTAAGGATAAGTATAAATATTTAGTTTTACAGTAAGTGTTAGGGTATGAGTCAGGCCGTGATTCAGCAGTTCCCATACAGTTAGGGTAGGGTTAGGCTTAGGGTTACGGTTAGGGTTATGTTTAGGGTTAGGTTTGGGGTTAGGGTTTGGGTTGGTGTTACTGTTAGGGTTATGTTAGTGTTAAGTTTTGGGTTAGGGTTAGGCTAAGATTTAGGGTTAATGTGATGGTAAGGGTTAGGCTTAGGTTTAAGCTTAAGTTTAAAGCTTTAGTTTTACAGTAAGTGTTAGGGTATATTTTAGGTTACTGGATAGTCTATGATTGGATTTAGGGTTAGGGTTAGGGTATGTGATAGCTTTAGAATTAGTGTTAGGTTTAGAGTAAGGTTTAGGGTTAAAGATTTAGTCTTACAGTAAGTGTTAGGGAAGGATATAGGTAATTTCAGCGGGTTAGGTGAAGATTCGCTTTAGTAATATGGTTACGTTTTGATTTTGGATTAGTCTTAGTGTAAGGTTTTGGATTAGGTATAAGTTCAGGGTTAGGGTTGCGGTTAGGGTTAGGGTTTAGGTTAGGATTAGGGTAGGGTTAGGGTTAGGATTATGTTTAGTGTTACGGTTAGGGTTAGGGCTTGAGTTAGTTTTACGGTTAGGGTTAAGTTTTGGGTTTGGTTTGGGTTTGGGATAGTGTTAGGATTAGGGTTTAGGGTTAGGGAACGGGTTAGGGTTACTGTTAGGGTTAGGGTTTAGGGTTAGGGAACGGATTAGGGTTACTGTTAGGGTTAGGGAACGGTTAAATTTAGGGTTAGGGAATGGTTAAGTTTAGGGTTAGGGGGTTTGCGTTAGCATTAAGGTTAGGTTATTTTTAGGTTTAAGGTTAGGTTTAGAGTTAGGGTTTGTGTTATTGTTAGGTTTATAGATTTAGATTTACAATAATTGTTAGGGTTAGGGCTTGAGTTAGGGTTAGTGTTAGTGTGGGGTAAATAACTCCAAAGGATGGTACTTCACAAAGAAGTAGTATAGATGATGGTATATTTTGAGTTGTTCTATAGGTAGTTGTCACCGGTTTGCGGGACAGTTTGACCCGGTACCGTGACAATTGAGGCAGGGGACCCACGGGCCCACACCCTGGGGAAGGGGAAGGGGAAGAGGGAAAAAAAGGACAAAGGGAGATGGGCCTAGGAGCAAAACAGCCGCAACGATCTGAGGAGGAAAGCTAATTTAGTAAATAAGATATCAGAAAGAAAAATAACACAATATAATATAATATAATTGGAATTGAGGCAAATGAATCAAATAAAATGAACAAGAGAGAGAGTGTGCGATAAACCGAAGGCCTTACGCTAACGCTGAAGGCGGACGGCTGCAACAAACACCCACTGCCGAGCTCGGTCCTGAAGGGAAGAGAGAGTCCCGTGACCGCAGACAGTTTTTATCTTTCCCTCTGGGCGGAATTATGTAAAAATGCAAAGCATCGCAAAGTCCTCTGGGGAATGTAGTTCTCTTCTGAAACAGGTACACCCAGAACTATCGACGATCCACAGAGCTGGAGCATTAACTCCTTAACTCCCAATACACCACGCGATGTCATGATGTGGAATATCAGTAATACAACAAAAATCATAAAACCATAACATTCCACCCCTTATTCAACATCATTTCATCATGCTTAATATATATATATATACATAAAGAAACAATGATTCACAAGCATTAAATACAAACACATACAACATACATATATACATATATACATGCTAATAGAATTACTGAGGGCACTCACCCCACATCAAATTCCCTTGTGGTAAAACACTGAACAGCCCCATTCTTCTGTTTCACCCACCAGGTAGACCCAGGTCCCTGAGCAAAAACAGTCCCACGGAGAGTTTTGCCCTCTCCAGAAGCTGGAAGAACCCAAACCGCTTTTCCCAACAAGTTCTTCACATGTACTACAGGGACCTTATCTCCCTCTACAGTAGGTAGAGAGCTGGATTGGGCAGGACCATCGCGATTGATGGATCCTCTGGTGTTGACCAACCAGGTGGCTTCTGACAAATTCTTCTCCCAGTGCTTAAATGTCCCGCCACCCATTGCTTTCAACATTGTTTTTAACAACCCATTGTACCTTTCAATTTTACCAGAAGCTGGTGCATGATAGGGGATATGATAAATCCACTCGATGCCATGAGCTTTGTATTGCCCAAGTATTTACAAGAGAATTTTTTGAAATGAGTTCCATTATCGGACTCAATTCTTTCTGGAGTGCCATGTCACCATAGGACTTGTTTCTCGAACCCTAAGATGGTGTTTCGGGCGGTAGCATGGGGTACTGCATATGTTTCAAGCCACCCAGTAGTTGCCTCCACCATGGTGAGCACATAACGCTTACCATTGCGAGATCGTGTCAAGGCAACCTGCCACACCTCCCCATATTTATACTTTTGCCATCGTCCTTCCTCCCAAAGAGGTTTCATCCTCTTGGCTTGTTTAATTGTGGCGCACGTATCACAGTCATGGATAACCTGGTGCAATGGCATCCATAGTTAAGTCCACCCCTCGGTCTCTAGCCCACTTACATGTTGCATCTCTTCCTTGATGGCCCGAGGTCTCATGGGCCCACCGAGCTAGAAATAATTCACTCTTGTGTTGCCAGTCCAAGTCTACTCGAGCCACCTTAACTTTGGCAGCTCGAGCTACCTGATGGTTATTTTGTTGTTCTTCAGTTGCCCGGCTCTTAGGAACATGAGCATCTACATGGCGCAACTTTACAACCATATTCTTTATTCGGGCAGCAATGTTTCTCCACAGTTCAGCAGCCCAAATAGGTTTACCCCTCCGTTGCCAAGCATTTTGTTCCCATTGCTGTACCCACCCCCATAAAGCATTTGCCACCATCCATGAGTCAGTGTAAAGATAAAGCACTGGCCACCTCTCTCATTCAGCAATATCTAAGGCCATCTGGACAGCCTTTACCTCTGCAAATTGACTTGATTCTCCTTCTCCTTCAGTGGCCTCTGCAACTTGTCGTGTGGGGCTCCACACAGCAGATTTCCATCTGCGGTGCTTACCCACAATGCAACATGATCCATCTGCGAACAGGGCATATCTCTTTTTGTTGTCTGGTAGTTCATTATATGGTGGGGCTTCTTTAGCACGTGACACCTCCTTTGCTGGCATTGTTCCAAACTTCTTAGCTTCAGGCCAGTCCATGATCACCTCCAGGATTCCTGGACGGTTGAGGTTCCCCATCCGAGCTCGCTTGTGTAATCAGTGCAGTCCATTTACTCCAAGTGGCATCAGTAGCATGATGGGTAGAGGGAGCTGACCCTTTGAACATCCAGCTCAGCACTGGCAGTCGAGGTGCCAGGAGGAGCTGCATTTCAGTACCGATTACTTCGGAAGCAGCTCGAACCCCCTCGTACGCGGCTAAGATCTCCTTCTCAGTTGGAGTGTAGCGCTCCTCAGACCCCCTGTAGGCCCGACTCCAGAATCCGAGGGGTCAGCCTCGGGTCTTTCCAGGAGCTTTTTGCCACAAACTCCAAGTGGGACCTTCCTTTCCAGCAGCAGTGTAGAGGATGTTCTTTACATCCTGTCCCATCCACAATGGCCCTGGCTATCAAAGCACGGGCTGTCTCCTGCTTAATTTGCTCAAAAGCCTGCTGCTGCTCAGGGCCCCATACAAGATCATTCTTCTTCCGCGTCACCCGATAGAGAGGGCTCACAATGAGACTGTAGTTTGGAACATGCATTCTCCAAAAGCCCACTACACCCAGAAAAGCTTGGGTTTCTGTCTTACTGGTGGGTGGAGACATGGCAGTAATTTTGTCAATCACATCTGTTGGGATGTGACGACGTCCATCTTGCCACTTCATACCTAGGAGCTGAATTTCTTGTGCAGGCCCTTTCACTTTGCTTTGCTTGATAGCAAAGCCAGCTCGTAGGAGAATTTGGATAATCTGCTCTCCTTTCTCAGAGACTTCCTCTGCTGTATTGCCCCATACAACAATGTCATCAATGTATTGCAGATGCTCAGGAGCACCACCCTGTTCCAATGCAGTTTGGATCAACCCATGGCAAATGGTTGGACTGTGCTTCCACCCCTGGGGCAAACGGTTCCAGGTGTACTGAACGCCCCTCCAGGTGAAGGCAAACTGCAGCCTGCATTCTGTGGCCAGAGGAATTGAAAAGAAGGCATTGGCAATGTCGGTGGTGGCATACCACTTGGCTGCTTGTGACTCCAGTTCGTACTGGAGTTGTAGCATGTCTGGCACAGCAGCACTCAGTGGGGGTGTGACTTCATTCAGGCCACGGTAATCTACCGTCAGCCTCCATTCTCCACTGGCTTTACGCACCGGCCATATGGGGCTGTTAAAAGGTGAGTGAGTTTTGCTGATCACTCCCTGGCTCTCTAGCTGACGGATCAAGTTATGAATGGGGAGCAAGGAATCCCTGTTGGTGCGGTACTGCCATCTGTACACCGTTTCTGTAGCAATTGGTGCCTGTTGCTCCTCCACTTGTAGCAACCCCACAACAGATGGATCTTCTGACAGGCCAGGTAAAACAGATAGCTGCTTAATGTTGTCTGTGTCCACGGCAGCTATTCCAAAAGCCCATCGGTACCCCTTGGGATCCTTAAAGTGCCCCCTTCTGAGATAGTCTATACCGAGTATGCATGGAGCCCCCTCCCCTGTCCGGTCACTATAGGATGCTTCTGCCAGTCTTTACCAGTGAGGCTTATTTCTGCCTCCAACACAGACAATTCCTGAGAGCCCCCAGTCACTCCAGAGATATAGATATAGATCAGTTCTGTCCCTTTATAACTCGAAGGCATTAGAGTACACTGTGCACCAGTATCCACCAGTGCCTCATATTTTTGTGGTTCTGATGTGCCAGGCCACCGAATCCACACAGTCCAATACACTCTATTACCCCTCTCCCTCCTCTGGCTGAGGGCAGGGCCCCTCTATTGGTTACCTGTAGTGACAGGAACAACTTCACTGGTCGTTGGTCTGTGTTGTAATTCTCTCACCCGTGCTCGCAGTGCAGGGGTGGGCTTTTGATGCCATTCCTTCATATCTTCTCCATTTTCAAGTAAGTAACTCCACAGAGCCGCGCGTGACATGAAGTTAGTGAAGTGAGTGCTGTCATTTGCTCGAGCAGGACGGCGTTTGCTTCTGATAGCTGCAATCATTTCAACCCTATCAATCAGTCGGGATACTTTCTCTAACACGTCTCCCATCTGTCCTTCTAACCTTGATATGGCTGAAATGGAAGCGTGTGATGGTGGAAATTTTTGTTCAAAGTTTTGAAGTGTAAGAATCTGTTCAAAAACTGGGGGTTTTCTGTCTTGGTCCTCGTATCTGTTGAACATTGTCACTAGTGTACCGGCGTACCTTTCTGGTGCTGTTTTTGGAAGCTTCTGACATATTTCGGGTGTACTCCTTACTTTCTCCGGATCATGGTCCCGATCTTCAGGATCTAACGTGGGATCATACAGCATTTCCACCACAGCCGTTTCTCTCAAATACTGGATGCCTTCCTCAATAGTTTTCCATCTTTTCACTTTTAGGTGCCAGGTCACTCTTGTAGGGATATCTTTCCCTCACAGCTACTTACTGTTGCCAGAGGCTGGCGATTCCATCCATATACCTGCTGATCCCCCTGTCAACAGCCGGATCACGGGCAATGTTTCCTAGTTGGCGAGCTTCGTTACAGTCGAGGGACACGCTTTGGCCCCGTTGTCCCAACACCAAAGCAACCAAGTGACAATACTCTCATCCGGACGTCAAATAAACTCCTTTCTTGAGCCTTGGATCTCAGACATTTTCATGGGTCGACGAAACGTGGTAACTTTGACTCTTTCATCATCCTCATCATCACTATGTCCACGCCTCTCACTTTTCTCTGTTGCCTTTCTTGGTGGTGGTGGTGTTGAGGCCTCCCCCTCGCCTGTATCTTCCTCTTCTTTCGCCACCTCTTCTTTGCGTTCTAGGCGTGAGGACACACGTTTCCATTTCTGGCCTTCCACCGGGGCAACTGACTTTGATACCGGAGCTTTCTTTGGCTGGTCAGATGTGCCTGGGAGGTTTTCCTCTTTGGTCTGAGCCTCAGTTTGGACACTCTCTCTCTCCAGAACAGTACATATACCTCGGTAAGCATAAGCCAAGCCCCAGATAAGCTGTTCCACCTCAGATCTTTCTGAGCCGCAACACCCATTACTCAGATACAGGCCTAGCTCCTCAGGATCCTGCAAGTGTTCAGGAGTAAAATCCCATGGCACCGGGGGACCCCGTGCTTCTAATTTATTTCCTAAAACTCTCCACTTTCCCTGCCATTCAACATTCTCTGTTTCTGGGAAAAGCTTCCTCCACATGGTGTAAAGTGCTATTATAAAGGATGTATTCAAAAGGTCTAATATCCCAAATGCTAACGTAGTCCCTAAACCCTAGGTTGGTATAGGGTTAGGGCAAGGCTCAGGTTAAGATTTAGTATTACAGTAAGTGTTAAAGAAGGATTTATGTAATTTCAGCGGGTTTGGTGAAGATTGTCTTTAGTAATAGGGTTATGTTTAGATTTTGGATAAGTGTGTGGGTAAGGTTTTGGCTTAGGGTTAGGGTTAGGGTACGGATTAGGGTTGGGGTTAGCGTTAGGGTTAGGGTTAAGGTATAGGGTTAGCATTAGGCTAACATTTAGGGGATAGGGTTAGTGTTAGGTTTAGAGTTATCATTAGGTATAGGTTTCGGGTTAGGGTTAGTGTTAGGATTGGGTTAGGGGTTAGTTTTGGGTTTGGGGTTGGTGGACTTAGGGGTAGGATTAGGTTTAGGTTTCGGGTTAGGTTTAGTATTAGGGTTAAGGTTACGTTTATTGTTAGGGTTATGTTTAGGTTTAGGTTTTGGGTTAGGCTTAGGGATACGGTTAGTTTTGGTTTAGGATTAGGATTAGGGTTTAGGGTTAGGGTTAGGGATAGGTTTGTGTTTAGATCAGGATTAGGGTTAGGGTTAAGGTAGTTATAAGATTTAGGGTTAGAGTTAGATTTAGTGTTAGGGTAAGGGTTAGTCTCAAGTTTAATGTTAGGGTTAGGGTTAGGATAAGGGTTAGGTTTAGGGTAAAATTAGGGTAGGGTTAGGGTTTGGGTTAGGGTTAGGGTTATGGTTAGGGTTTAATTTGGAGTTGGGTTTGGTTTAGGTTTAGGGTTAGGGTTAGGTTTAGGGTTAGGTTTATGGTTAGGGTTAGCGTTAGTGTTCGGGTTTGTGTTAGTTTTCGGGTTAGGATTTAGGGGTTCGTTTGGTGTTGGGGTTGTGGTTAGGTTTAGGGTTAGAGATAGGGTAAGGTTTAGTGTTAAGTTTAGGGTTAGTGTTAGTGTTAGTATAGCGGTTTGGTTTAGGTTAGGGTTAGGGTAGTGTTAGGTTTAGGGTTAGGGGAAGCATTAGGGTTGGGGTTAGGGTAAGTATATAGGGTTAGGGTTAAGGGTAAGGTTTTAGGGTTAGAATTTGTGTTAGTGTGAGGGGTTAGGGTTAGCGTTGGTGTTGGGTTTTGGGTTGGGGTTGGGCTTGCATTTGTTGTTGGGTTAGGGTCAGGGTTTGGGTTAGGGTTAGGGTGTAGTGTTACATTTTGTCTTAGTGTTAGGTATAGGGTTTGAGTAAGGGTTAGGGTTTGTTGTTAGGGGTTTGGGTTGGGGTTTGGGTTTGGGTTGGGTTTGGTGTTGAGGTTGCAGTTAGTGTTAGTGATAGTGTTAGGGCCAGGGTTAGGGTTAGTGTTAGGATTAGGGTTGGGGTTAGGGGTAGGGGTAGGAGTCCGGATATTTTTGGTCTAGGATTGGAATTTAGGGTTAGGGTTATTGTTGGGGTTAGGATTGGAGCTTGAGGTTGGGTTTTGGGTAAGGGTAGGGGTAAGGTTCGGATTAGGGTTAGGGTTAGGGTTAGGGTTAGTGTTAGTGTTAGGGTTAGGTTTAGGTTTAGGGTTAGGGTTAGGGTTACGATTTAGGATAATGTTGAAGGTTAGGGTTTGGGTTGGGTTAGTGTTAGGGTTTATGGGTTTGGTTTTGGGTTTGGGGTTGGGGATTGTGTTGGTGTTAAGGATAGGGTCAGGATTAGAGTTAGGGTTAGGCTCAGGGTTAGGTTTAGGGTTTAGGGTTATAGTTTAGGGTTAGGGTTAGGGTTAAGGTTAGGTTAAGGGCTTGTGGTTGGGTTTGGGGTAGGGGTAAGTGTAGTGGTAGGAGTAGGATTAGTTTTGGTTTAGTGTTAGGGTTAGGGTGAAGTTTCGGGTTAGGGTTAATGGTAATGGTTTAGGGTTAGATTTAGGATTGGAGTTACGGTTAAGGGTAAGAGTTTAGGTTTAGGGTTGCGTTTGGGGTTGGGTTAGGATTAGGGTTAGGGTAGGAATGTAGGTTTAGGTTTAGGAGTAGTGTTAGGTTTAGGGCTTGTTTTTGGGTTTGGGGTAGGGGTAGGGGTAAGTTTAGGGTTAGGGTTAAGTTATAGTGTTAGGGGTTAGGGTTAGGATGAAGGGTTATGGTTTACGTTAAGTGTTTAAGGTTAGGGATAGGGTTGAGGTTAGGGTTAGATTTAGGGTTAGGGTTATGGGTATGGGTTTGGGTTTGGGTTGGGGTTGTGGTTGGAGTTGGGGTTGGTGTTTGTGTTAGTGTTAAGGATAGGGTTAAGGTTAGGGTCAGGGTTAAGATTTGGGTTAGGGTTAGGTTTTGGGTGAGGATTAGTGTCAGGGTTAGGCTTAGGCTTTGGGTTTAGTGTTTAGTGTTCTTTAGAGTTAGGTTGAGGTTTAGAGTTAAGGGTTAGAGTAGGGTTAGGCTTAGGCTTAGGGTTAGTGTTAGGTTTGGGGTTAGGGGTTAGTGTTGGGGTTCGGGTTGCTGTTGGATTTAGGCTTAGGGTTAGGTTTGGGTTTAGGGTTAGGTTTAGGGCTAGGTTTAGTGTTTGGTTTAGGGTAGTGATAGGGGAAAGTATAGGGTTAAGGTTAGGGTTAAGTTTGTGGTTAGAGTTATGGTTAGGGTTAAGGTGTTTTTGTTGGTCTCGGGTTTGGGTTTGGGGTAGGAATTGGGGTTGTGGTAGGCTTAGTGATAGTGTTAGGGTTAATGGTTAGGGTAAGGATTTGAGTTAGATTTAAATTTAGGTTAAGGGTGAGGGTTAGGGTTAAGGTTTAGAATTAGGGTTAGGGTTAGGGTTAGGGTTAGGGATAGATTAGGGTTAGGGTTAGGGTTAGATTTAGGCTTAGGGTTAGTGTTAGGGTTAGGGATAAGTTTAGGTTTAATGTTAGTGTTAGGGTCAGGGTTCGGTTCAGTGTTAGGGTTTGATAGTGTTAGGGTTAGTGTTAGTGTTAGTGTTATGTTTAGGTGTAGGGCTAGGGTTATGGTTTGTGATCAGGTTAGGGTTAGGGCTTGGTATAGGGTTAGGGTACGAATAGGTGTAGGTTTAAGTTTAGGGGATGGGTGAGGCTTAGGTTTAGGGTGTGGGTTAGGGTTACCGTTAGTTGTTAGGTGTTGTTGGCATTGGTTTTGGGTTTGGGGTTGGGGTTGTGGTTGGGGTTGGGTTAGGATTAAGGGAGTGTTTGGGTTTGGGTTAGGTTTAGAATTAGGGTCAGGGTATGGGTTTGGGTTAGGGTTAGGATTAGGGCTATGGGTTAGGGTTAGGGTGTAGATAGGGGTATGTTTAGTATTAGGGTTAAGGTTACAGTTAGTGTTACACTTAGGGTTTAGGTGTTGTTGGACTTGGGGTTGGGTTTGGGTTTGGGGCTGTGTTAGGGTTAGTGTTGGGGTTAGGTTTAAGTGTTAGTGTTAGAATTTGGGTTAGATTTAAGGTTAGGGTTAGGGTTATGATTAAGGATTAGTGTTAGGGCTAGGTTTAGGATTAGGTTTAGTGTTAGGGTTTTTTTAGGTTTAGGGTTAGATTTTGGGGTTGGGGTATGGGTGTTAGAGTTAGGTTTATTGTTAGCGTTACGTTTATTGTTCAGGGGTTAGTGTTTGGTTGGGGTTGTTGTTGAGGTTGGGTAAGTGTTGGAGCTGGGTTTGGGGTTGGGGTAGGGGTAGGGGTTGTGATTGGTTTAGAGTTAGGTTTAGGTTTAGTGTTAGGGTTAGGATTACAGTTAGGGTTAGATTTAGATTTAGGGTTAGTGTTGGTGTTAGGGTAAGGTTAGTTTTAGGGTTAGGGTTAGGGTTAGGTTTATGGTTAGGTTTGGAGTTACGGCTGGGGTTGGGTTTGGGATTAGGGTTGTAAGGATTAGGGTTATGTTTAGGGTTAGTATAAGGTTAGGGTTAGGGTTATGGCTTGGGTTAGGGTTAGGCTTAGGTTTAGGGTTAGGGTTAGGATTAATGTTGGGGTTGGGATTTTGGTTGGGGTTTGGGTTGGGGTTGGGGTTAGCGTTAGCGTTACTTTTTAGATATTATTGTTTGGGTTTGGGTTGTTGGTGTTAGTGATAGGGTGGGGCTGGTGTTGGGATAGTTGTTGGGATTGGTTAGGGTTAGGTTTAGGGTTAGTGTTACGGGGTTAGGGTTTGGCTTCTGGCTTGTGGTTGAGCTAGGGATAACAGTTGGGGTTTGGGTTGGGTTTGGAGTTGGTGTTGGGGTTAAAGTCAAGGTTAAAGTTAGGGTTAGGCTTATGGTTAGGGTAGGGTTAGGGTTACGGTTATTGTTTGGGTTTGGGTTAGGGTTAGTGTTAGGGGTTAGGGTTAGGGTTAGGGTAGGGTTAGGGTTAAGGTTAGGGTTAGGGTTAGGGTTGGGCTTAGGGTTAGTTTAATTTAGGGGTAATAGGTATAGGGTTAGTGCTAGGTTTAAAGAATAGAGGTAGGGTTTAATTTCTTGTTAATTGTGGTGTAGGGTAAGTGTGAGCGTTAGGGTGAAAGAAGGGTTAAGCCCTGGATTTGTTTTGTGATTGTGTAAGGTTCAAAAATAGGAATAGGAATTGTGTTTTGAACACGTTTAGTGCTTGTATTTGGCATAGGGATAGACTTCGAGTTTAGTTGGTTTTTAGTCCTAGAGAAAGGGATAGGGTCTATCGTATGATCAGCTATAGTGCTCGGTTTAGAGTTTTGGTTTGTTGTAGTGTTTGGGTTACGGTGTTAGTGTTATGGTTAAAGCTGAGGTTACGTTTACGGTAAGGGTTAGGGTCTGGGATGATTTTATGTTAGGGTTAGGATTTGATTTAATATTTGCGGAAGAAACGGGGTTTGTTTGCATTTTATGAGTAGATTTAGGATTAGGATTATTTGGAATGTTATTGATACTGTTAAAATCAATTTTGGGTGTGGGCAAATACTGAGCTGCCAATTGACATATTATAGAACATGACATTTTGTTTTTCTGCTTGAGATAAAGCTCTGCATAAGTGTTGTTCATTTAAACACACTTGCAATAAATCCGTGGCTGTACTCATTTCTCTTGTTTTAAAAATCGCACGCGATCAGTCAAAGAAAGAAGCTATCATGGAATGTATAAGATCCTGACAACGAATTTCAAACATATTTCGACTTTATTCAACATTACAAAGTAGTACTGAACAGTTTTAAAATGTTCAAAATTAAATAAAAATTAAAAATAGTATTCCACGAAGTTTATAGATGTTTTTTGAGTGCTATAAAAACTTCTCTAATTTATTCAGCTTAGCAGGTCAGAATCGGCTACAGAGCAGGGCAGCCGGCTGATTCGCGTCTTTCTTCAGCGGCTGAAGCAGCAGAAAACGCGATTGATGCGTTTCAAGCGGATTCCGCGGTTAAGAGCGATTCGAGTTTGACATTCGTCGCCGATTCGGCTCAGATATTCGAACCGGTTGAACAGACACCAGAATCTGCGAGAGAAGCCAGCTTCACTCACATTTCGCTTCTATACTGATATACGCTCAAAGAGCATTCAATTTCGGAAAAGGAATCAGTAATATCCGTGTGTATGAAAAAAAAACGGGGAGATACGATATTCCAGGGATAAGAGTAACAGACATGAAAAACGGCCAGAAAAATATATGAAAACGAGGACGGAGGTGAACGTCTGATGCAGACATACATTGCAGACGGCAGCAGAGCAGAAAGGGAAAACAATCTTTTCCCCAGCCTAACACCGGGGTCCTCCCCATCTCTATCGACAACGCCAGGAACGGAGTCTGTCAAAAGGGTAATCACTTTTATGTTGGAAACAGACCGCAGCAGGCTACGTTTAAAAGCCGCTCTTCAGTGAACGGCAGCAGGCTGAAACGCGTCTTTCTTCAGCGGCTCAAGCAGCAGAAACTGCGATTGATGTGTTTCAAGAGGAATCCGCGTTTAAGAGCGATTCGAGTTTGTCGTTCGTTGCCGATTCGGCTCAGTTTCGTACGGGCTCATCTGCGATGCTCCGGTGATGAAGTTTGTTGGGAAATATTCGGTCCGGTTCGACAGACACCAGAAGATGCGAGAGGTGCCAGCTTCACTCAAATTTCGCCTCTACACTGGTAAGATCAGAACAGCATACAATTTCAGAAAAGGAATCAGGAATGTCTGTGTGACAGAAAACTAAACGGGGAGATGCGACGATTCAGCGGTGAAAGAAAAAGACTTCAAGAAAATTCAGAAATAAAGTATGAATACGTGGACGGAAAAGATCGTCTGATGCAGACATATATTGCCGACCGTAGCAGAGCAGAAAGGGAACAGAATCTTTCCCCCAGCTTAAAACCGGGGTCCTCCCCATCTCTATCGACAACGCCAGGAACGGAGTCTGTCAAAAGGGTAATCACTTTTATGTTGGAAACAGACCGCAGCAGGCTACGTTTAAAAGCCGCTCTTCAGTGAACGGCAGCAGGCTGAAACGCGTCTTTCTTCAGCGGCTCAAGCAGCAGAAACCGCGATTGATGTGTTTCAAGAGGAATCCGCGTTTAAGAGCGATTCGAGTTTGTCGTTCGTTGCCGATTCGGCTGTTTCGTACGGGCTCATCTGCGATGCTCCGGTGATGAAGTTTGTTGGGAAATATTCGGTCCGGTTCGACAGACACCAGAAGCTGCGAGAGGAGCCTGCTTCACTCAAATTTCGCGTCTACACTGGTAAGATCAGAACAGCATACAATTTCAGAAAAGGAATCAGGAATGTCTGTGTGCCAGAAAACTAAACGGGGAGATGCGATGATTCCGTGGTGAAAGAAAAAGACTTCAAGAAAATTCAGAAATAAAGTATGAATACGTGGACGGAAAAGATCGTCTGATGCAGACATATATTGCCGACCGTAGCAGAGCAGAAAGGGAACAGAATCTTTCCCCCAGCTTAAAACCGGGGTCCTCCCCATCTCTATCGACAACGCCAGGAACGGAGTCTGTCAAAGGGGTAATCACTTTTATGTTGGAAACAGACCGCAGCAGGCTACGTTTAAAAGCCGCTCTTCAGTGAACGGCAGCAGGCTGAAACGCGTCTTTCTTCAGCGGCTCAAGCAGCAGAAACCGCGATTGATGTGTTTCAAGAGGAATCCGCGGTTAAGAGCGATTCGAGTTTGTCGTTCGTTGCCGATTCGGCTCAGTTTCGTACGGGCTCATCTGCGATGCTCCGGTGATGAAGTTTGTTGGGAAATATTCGGTCCGGTTCGACAGACACCAGAAGATGCGAGAGGTGCCAGCTTCACTCAAATTTCGCCTCTACACTGGTAAGATCAGAACAGCATACAATTTCAGAAAAGGAATCAGGAATGTCTGTGTGACAAAAAACTAAACGGGGAGATGCGATGATTCAGTTGTGAAAGAAAAAGACTTCAAGAAAATTCAGAAATAAAGTATGAATACGTGGACGGAAAAGATCGTCTGATGCAGACATATATTGCCGACCGTAGCAGAGCAGAAAGGGAACAGAATCTTTCCCCCAGCTTAAAACCGGGGTCCTCCCCATCTCTATCGACAACGCCAGGAACGTAGTCTGTCAAAAGGGTAATCACTTTTATGTTGGAAACAGACCGCAGCAGGCTACGTTTAAAAGCCGCTCTTCAGTGAACGGCAGCAGGCTGAAACGCGTCTTTCTTCAGCGGCTCAAGCAGCAGAAACCGCGATTGATGTGTTTCAAGAGGAATCCGCGGTTAAGAGCGATTCGAGTTTGTCGTTCGTCGCCGATTCGGCTCAGTTTCGTACGGGCTCATCTGCGATGCTCCGGTGATGAAGTTTGTTGGGAAATATTCGGTCCCGTTCGACAGACACCAGAAGCTGCGAGAGGAGCCTGCTTCACTCAAATTTCGCGTCTACACTGGTAAGATCAGAACAGCATACAATTTCAGAAAAGGAATCAGGAATGTCTGTGTGACAGAAAACTAAACGGGGAGATGCGATGATTTCGTGGTGAAAGAAAAAGAAATCAAGAAAATTCAGAAATAAAGTATGAATACGTGGACGGAAAAGATCGTCTGATGCAGACATATATTGCCGACAGTAGCAGAGCAGAAAGGGAACAGAATCTTTCCCCCAGCTTAAAACCGGGGTCCTCCCCATCTCTATCGACAACGCCAGGAACGGAGTCTGTCAGACGGGTAATCACTTTTATGTTGGAAACAGACCGCAGCAGGCTACGTTTAAAAGCCGCTCTTCAGTGAACGGCAGCAGGCTGAAACGCGTCTTTCTTCAGCGGCTCAAGCAGCAGAAACCGCGATTGATGCGTTTCAAGAGGAATCCGCGGTTAAGAGCGATTCGAGTTTGTCGTTCGTTGCCGATTCGGCTCAGTTTCGTACGGGCTCATCTGCGATGCTCCGGTGATGAAGTTTGTTGGGAAATATTCGGTCCGGTTCGACAGACACCAGAAGATGCGAGAGGAGCCAGCTTCACTCAAATTTCGCCTCTACACTGGTAAGATCAGAACAGCATACAATTTCAGAAAAGGAATCAGGAATGTCTGTGTGACAGAAAACTAAACGGGGAGATGCGATGATTCCGTGGTGAAAGAAAAAGACTTCAAGAAAATTCAGAAATAAAGTATGAATACGTGGACGGAAAAGATCGTCTGATGCAGACATATATTGCCGACCGTAGCAGAGCAGAAAGGGAACAGAATCTTTCCCCCAGCTTAAAACCGGGGTCCTCCCCATCTCTATCGACAACGCCAGGAACGGAGTCTGTCAAAGGGGTAATCACTTTTATGTTGGAAACAGACCGCAGCAGGCTACGTTTAAAAGCCGCTCTTCAGTGAACGGCAGCAGGCTGAAACGCGTCTTTCTTCAGCGGCTCAAGCAGCAGAAACCGCGATTGATGTGTTTCAAGAGGAATCCGCGGTTAAGAGCGATTCGAGTTTGTCGTTCGTTGCCGATTCGGCTCAGTTTCGTACGGGCTCATCTGCGATGCTCCGGTGATGAAGTTTGTTGGGAAATATTCGGTCCGGTTCGACAGACACCAGAAGATGCGAGAGGTGCCAGCTTCACTCAAATTTCGCCTCTACACTGGTAAGATCAGAACAGCATACAATTTCAGAAAAGGAATCAGTAATGTCTGTGTGACAAATAACTAAACGGGGAGATGCGATGATTCAGTTGTGAAAGAAAAAGACATCAAGAAAATTCAGAAAAAAAGTATGAATACGTGGACGGAAAAGATCGTCTGATGCAGACATATATTGCCGTCCGTAGCAGAGCAGAAAGGGAACAGAATCTTTCCCCCAGCTTAAAACCGGGGTCCTCCCCATCTCTATCGACAACGCCAGGAACGGAGTCTGTCAAAAGGGTAATCACTTTTATGTTGGAAACAGACCGCAGCAGGCTACGTTTAAAAGCCGCTCTTCAGTGAACGGCAGCAGGCTGAAACGCGTCTTTCTTCAGCGGCTCAAGCAGCAGAAACCGCGATTGATGTGTTTCAAGAGGAATCCGCGGTTAAGAGCGTTTCGAGTTTGTCGTTCGTTGCCGATTCGGCTCAGTTTCGTACGGGCTCATCTGCGATGCTCCGGTGATTAAGTTTGTTGGGAAATATTCGGTCCGGTTCGAAAGACACCAGAATCTGCGTGAGGAGCCAGCTTCACTTAAATTTCGCCTCTACGCTGGTAAGATCAGAACAGCATACAATTTCAGAAAAGGAATCAGTAATGTCCGTTTGTATGAAAAGGAAAAATTGAGAGAAGTTTTGTTTCTTAGGAATATTAAAGGTCATCAAAAAATGTTAAAGAAAAAATGTGAAAATGTGTACTGAAATGAAGGTCTGATGCTATCATTCTCTGCGAATGCTTGCTGAGCCTGCAGAGAACAGAAAATCCCCCCTGGCTAACAAAGGGGGCATCCCATCTTTTCTAAAAACACCATGAACAAAGTCTGATACAAGAGTAAACTGCGTAATGTTGGAATCAGACCTCAGCTGGCAGTGGAGATAAGCTGCTTTACAGCGCAAGGCAGCCGACTGATTAGCCCACTGATTAGAGACACAAATTTTTTCAAGCCTAATCCACAGTTAGGAGCGATTACAGCCAGACTTTTGCACTCCATTCGGACCTGATTATTTGAAAAGATTTGAAAGGGTTTAGGGTTAGAGTTTGGTTTAGGGGTATGGTTAGGGTTAGGATTAGGGTTAGGGTTAGTGCTTGTGGTTGCTTTTGGGGTAGGTTAATATTTACGGATAGGATTAGTGTTAGCGCTTGTGGCTGGTTTTGGAGTACGGGTAGGCTAAGGTTTAGGGATAGGATTATGGTTAGGGTTTGTGGTTGCATTTGGGGTAGGCGTAGTACCAGTGTTAGGTTTAGGGTTTGGGTTAGTGTTAGGGTTAGGGTATAGGGTTATGGAAAAGGGTAAGTGATTAAGGTTAGGATTACTGTTGGGGTTAGGGTTAGGGTTCGGTTTAGGGTTAGGGTTTGTGCTTGTGGTTGCTTTTGGGGAAGGGTTAGTGTTAAGGTTAAGGTTAGGGTTAGGAGTTAAGGGTATGGGTTTCGGTTAAGGTTCCGGTAGAGATTGGGGTTAGTGTTAATGTTAAGGATAAGGTTAGTTTTAGTGTTAGGGTTAGGGTTAGGATTTGGGTTAGAGTTTGATTTTGGGTCAGGATTAGGGTTAGGGTTAGGCTAAGGGTTAGGGTAAGGCTTCAGGTTTAGGGTCATAGATTAGGTTTAGGGTTAGGGTTAGGTTTAGGTTTAGTGTTAGGGTTACGTTTGGGTTAGGTTTTAGGGTTGGGGTTGTGTTTGGGGTTTTGGTAAGGGTTAGGGTTACGGTTAGGATAAGGGTAAGGTTATGGGTTAAGGTTAGGGTTAGGGATAGGGATTACGCGTTTGTTTGGGGTTGGTGTTGGTGTTTCGGTTGTTTATAAAGGATATGGTTAGGGTATAGGTTAGGGTTAGTATTAGGTTTAGGGTGAGAGCAAAATTTTGGGTTCGGTTTGGGTTTGGGATAGGGTTAGGGTTAAGCTTTTGTTACTGTTAGGGTTAGGGTCGGGTTAAGGTTAGGGTTAGGGTAGGGTTAGGGTTAGGTTTAGGGTTAAGGTGTGGGTTTGTGCTAGCGTTAAGGTTAGGTTTAGGGTTAGTGTTAAGTATATAGTTTTAGATTTACAGTAATTGTTAGAGTTAGGGTTAGGGCTTGAGTTAGGGTTAGGGTTAATGTGTTGTAAATAACTCCCAAGGATGATACTTCACAAAGAAATAGTATAGATGATGGTATATTTTGAGTTGTTCTATATAGATAGTGTACAAATAATACAAAAGAGAAGATGGCTCACCTTCAGGATTGTTATAGGTGTGAAGAACAATACACACCAATCGTTACCAACCGTAAAAGATTTATTGAGCAAGCAATTACCGAGCAAAACAGCGCTGGGCGGCTGGGAGTCTCTGCTCCACCAGAGGTGCGCAACGGCAGCCTCTCGATCCCACGATTTATTATTTCTTATCTCTACATTCGTGTTTATCTTTCCCTTCCTGGGCTGCGCTGGCTGTTATGTGGGGGTCGTTCTCTGCCACCTGGTGATTGAGATGAAAAAGGCCGTAGGCCTCTTCAGCTTCGATCATGCGCACTTAAGAAGAGATTTTCACTTATTTTTTCTTTTTTCAGTTTCTTAGAAGGTCAATGCTACCTGTTGTTCATTGTCCAGTTGTTAGAACTAAGCGCTGTGGCTCCAATTTGCACAGTTCCAAAGTTCTTAGACAAAACATTTATACATGTATTTTGAATCTTCTACAAACTACATAGTTTTCAGAAAGCAAAACACTGAAAAAAACTGACACATCTGTCTTGTGTCGGTTTGATTAACAAATACAACACTCATTTTTATCACAAGGATGATAAGGCTCGCAGGGTACTCCACGTGGAAGGGATCTCTGAGAAGAGATCCTTTCCTGGCGGTGGTCAGCCCTTAAATGGGGTTTGGGAGAGGTAGAGCCAGGCTCCCCCCATTCCAATCACGCAGGTATATCACCTCCACCTGTGCCCCCATGGCTGACTCGGTGCTCACCTCAGCTGACCAATCAGTGTTTCAGGCCATGATTCAGCAGTTCCCATACAGTTAGGGTTAGGTTTGGGGTTAGTGTTAGGGTTGGTGTTAGCTTTAATATATATATATATATATATTTAATATTTTTATATTTAGTTTTACAGTAAGTTTTAGGGTAAGTTTTAGGTTTATTGTATATGGTTAGGTGTATGATTGGATTTAGTGTTAGGTTTAGGGTTAAAGATTTAGTCTTACAGTAGGTGTTAGGGAAGGATTTAGGTAACTTCAGCGGGTTTGGTGAAGACTGGCTTTGGTAGAAGGGTTATGTTTGATTTTGTATTAAGGTAAGGTTTTAGGGTATTTAGCTTTTTGTATTAAGATAAGGTTTTTACGGTTAGGGCTTGAGTTATGGATAGGGTGAGGGTTACGTTTTGCATACGGTTTGGGTTTGGGATAGGGTTAGGTTTAGGGTTTGGGTTACTGTTAGGGTTAGAGTATGATTAGGGTTGGGGTTAGGGTTAGGGGTAAGTTTAGGGTTAGGGTTTGTGTTAGCGTTAGGGTTAAGGTGAGGGTTACGTTTTGGGTTCGGTTTGGGTTTGGGATAGGTTTAGGTTTAGGGTTTGGTTTACTGTTAGGGTTATATTAGGGATAGGGTGTTGGGGAATGGCTTCAGGAACACAGAGGTCCTGGTAATATGTACGAGCATAGCTTGCACGGTAGCACAGACTACATGTGTATGGAAAAGTACTAGATACTGATAGGAGGTCACGATGCTCCTGGGCCAAGTGATAAACAGCTCAAGGTGGACAAGAACTGCTTCAGCTGAGCAACCCAAGCTGCCAAGACATCTATGGGAAACTTCTGTGATTATGTTGTTCACCCTGCTTTCAGTTGAAGAAGGCTTCACAGGACTGCTGATAATCGTAACTTTAGGTATTTTTAGAACAAGCTGTCCTTGATAGTCTATTCTGTTTAACTAGCAGGTGTTCTTCCCTTTGGGCTCTGTGTTATGCACTGGCCATGCTGATACGGTCCTCAAGGGAAAGTACACTGTGTGAACCTTGAGAAAAGTAAAAGCAGGAGATGGTCTGTGGCGAGTGGGAGAGGTAAAGTGCACTTTGAACAGGGGACGCCCTGCCAGCACTGCCTTTCACACCCGCCGCCGACGCATTCCTGTTTGGGTTTTTTAGGATTAGAATGATATCAAGAGTTACCTCCCTCAGGATGGTTTCTCACTGCTGTTAATTATTGGGAATTGCTTAAAGTTGTTATTCTCTGAGGCTCTCAGCCAATGATTGTGTGCTATTCTCTGTACGCCCCTGTCTTAAACACTATAAGAATAAGGCTGTCGGGGTAATAAATTGAAGCCTGATCATTCATGTATTGAGTCCTGTCGTGCTCCCCGCCCAAGAGCAATCCACTCAGACCCCGGGATTCTGCAACAATAGGGTTTGGGTTTGGGTTAAGTTTAGGGTTAAGTTTAGGGTTAGGGTTTGTGTTAGCATTAAGTTTAGTTTATGGTTAGGGTTTAGGTTAGGTTTAGAGTTAGTGTTAGCATTAGCGTTAGGTTTATAGATTTAGATTTACAGTAATTGTTAGGGTTAGGTTTAGGGACTGAGTTAGGGTTAGGATTAGTGTGGGGTAAATAACTCCAAAGGATGGTACTTCACAAAGAAATAGTATAGATGATCGTATATTTTGAGTTGTTCTATATAGAAAGTATACAAATAATACAAAAGAGAAGATGGCTCACATTCAGGATGATAAGGCTCGCAGGGGACTCCACGTGGAAGGGATCTCTGAGAAGAGATCCTTTCCTGGCGGTGGTCAGCCCTTAAATGGGGTTTGGGAGAGGTAGAGCCAGGCTCCCCCCATTCCAATCACGCAGGTATATCACCTCCACCTGTGCCCCCATGGCTGACTCGGTGCTCACCTCAGCTGACCAATCAGTGTTTCAGGCCATGATTCAGAAGTTCCCATACAGTTAGGGTAGGGTTAGGGTTTAATTTGGTGTTAGTGTTAGTGTTGGGGTTGGTGTAAGCTTTAAAGATTTAGTTTTACAGTAAGTTTTAGGTTATTGTATAGGGTTAGGTGTATGATTGAATTTAGTGTTAGGTTTAGGGTTAGGGCAAGGCTTAGGGCTAAAGATTTAGTCTTACAGTAAGTGTTAGGGAAGGATTTGGGTAATTTCAGCGGGTTTGGTGAAGACTGGCTTTGGTAGAAGGGTTATGTTTGATTTTGTATTAAGGTAAGGTTTTAGGGTATTTAGCTTTTTGTATTAAGATAAGGTTTTTACGGTTAGGGCTTGAGTTATGGATAGGGTGAGGGTTACGTTTTGCATACGGTTTGGGTTTGGGATAGGGTTAGGTTTAGGGTTTGGGTTACTGTTAGGGTTAGAGTATGATTAGGGTTGGGGTTAGGGTTAGGGGTAAGTTTAGGGTTAGGGTTTGTGTTAGCGTTAGGGTTAAGGTGAGGGTTACGTTTTGGGTTCGGTTTGGGTTTGGGATAGGTTTAGGTTTAGGGTTTGGTTTACTGTTAGGGTTATATTAGGGATAGGGTGTTGGGGAATGGCTTCAGGAACACAGAGGTCCTGGTAATATGTACGAGCATAGCTTGCACGGTAGCACAGACTACATGTGTATGGAAAAGTACTAGATACTGATAGGAGGTCACGATGCTCCTGGGCCAAGTGATAAACAGCTCAAGGTGGACAAGAACTGCTTCAGCTGAGCAACCCAAGCTGCCAAGACATCTATGGGAAACTTCTGTGATTATGTTGTTCACCCTGCTTTCAGTTGAAGAAGGCTTCACAGGACTGCTGATAATCGTAACTTTAGGTATTTTTAGAACAAGCTGTCCTTGATAGTCTATTCTGTTTAACTAGCAGGTGTTCTTCCCTTTGGGCTCTGTGTTATGCACTGGCCATGCTGATACGGTCCTCAAGGGAAAGTACACTGTGTGAACCTTGAGAAAAGTAAAAGCAGGAGATGGTCTGTGGCGAGTGGGAGAGGTAAAGTGCACTTTGAACAGGGGACGCCCTGCCAGCACTGCCTTTCACACCCGCCGCCGACGCATTCCTGTTTGGGTTTTTTAGGATTAGAATGATATCAAGAGTTACCTCCCTCAGGATGGTTTCTCACTGCTGTTAATTATTGGGAATTGCTTAAAGTTGTTATTCTCTGAGGCTCTCAGCCAATGATTGTGTGCTATTCTCTGTACGCCCCTGTCTTAAACACTATAAGAATAAGGCTGTCGGGGTAATAAATTGAAGCCTGATCATTCATGTATTGAGTCCTGTCGTGCTCCCCGCCCAAGAGCAATCCACTCAGACCCCGGGATTCCGCAACAATAGGGTTTGGGTTTGGGTTAAGTTTAGGGTTAAGTTTAGGGTTAGGGTTTGTGTTAGCATTAAGTTTAGTTTATGGTTAGGGTTTAGGTTAGGTTTAGAGTTAGTGTTAGCATTAGCGTTAGGTTTATAGATTTAGATTTACAGTAATTGTTAGGGTTAGGTTTAGGGACTGAGTTAGGGTTAGGATTAGTGTGGGGTAAATAACTCCAAAGGATGGTACTTCACAAAGAAATAGTATAGATGATCGTATATTTTGAGTTGTTCTATATAGAAAGTATACAAATAATACAAAAGAGAAGATGGCTCACATTCAGGATGATAAGGCTCGCAGGGGACTCCACGTGGAAGGGATCTCTGAGAAGAGATCCTTTCCTGGCGGTGGTCAGCCCTTAAATGGGGTTTGGGAGAGGTAGAGCCAGGCTCCCCCCATTCCAATCACGCAGGTATATCACCTCCACCTGTGCCCCCATGGCTGACTCGGTGCTCACCTCAGCTGACCAATCAGTGTTTCAGGCCATGATTCAGCAGTTCCCATACAGTTAGGGTAGGGTTAGGGTTTAATTTGGTGTTAGTGTTAGTGTTGGGGTTGGTGTAAGCTTTAAAGATTTAGTTTTACAGTAAGTTTTAGGTTATTGTATAGGGTTAGGTGTATGATTGAATTTAGTGTTAGGTTTAGGGTTAGGGCAAGGCTTAGGGCTAAAGATTTAGTCTTACAGTAAGTGTTAGGGAAGGATTTGGGTAATTTCAGCGGGTTTGGTGAAGACTGGCTTTGGTAGAAGGGTTATGTTTGATTTTGTATTAAGGTAAGGTTTTGGCTTAGGGTTAGGGTTAGGGTTTGGGTACAGATTAGGGTTGGGGTTAGTGTTAGGGATAGGGTTAAGTTATATGGTTAGGGTTAGACTAAGATTTAGGGTTAGGTTTAAGGATAAGTATAAATATTTAGTTTTACAGTAAGTGTTAGGGTATGAGTCAGGCCGTGATTCAGCAGTTCCCATACAGTTAGGGTAGGGTTAGGCTTAGGGTTACGGTTAGGGTTATGTTTAGGGTTAGGTTTGGGGTTAGGGTTTGGGTTGGTGTTACTGTTAGGGTTATGTTAGTGTTAAGTTTTGGGTTAGGGTTAGGCTAAGATTTAGGGTTAATGTGATGGTAAGGGTTAGGCTTAGGTTTAAGCTTAAGTTTAAAGCTTTAGTTTTACAGTAAGTGTTAGGGTATATTTTAGGTTACTGGATAGTCTATGATTGGATTTAGGGTTAGGGTTAGGGTATGTGATAGCTTTAGAATTAGTGTTAGGTTTAGAGTAAGGTTTAGGGTTAAAGATTTAGTCTTACAGTAAGTGTTAGGGAAGGATATAGGTAATTTCAGCGGGTTAGGTGAAGATTCGCTTTAGTAATATGGTTACGTTTTGATTTTGGATTAGTCTTAGTGTAAGGTTTTGGATTAGGTATAAGTTCAGGGTTAGGGTTGCGGTTAGGGTTAGGGTTTAGGTTAGGATTAGGGTAGGGTTAGGGTTAGGATTATGTTTAGTGTTACGGTTAGGGTTAGGGCTTGAGTTAGTTTTACGGTTAGGGTTAAGTTTTGGGTTTGGTTTGGGTTTGGGATAGTGTTAGGATTAGGGTTTAGGGTTAGGGAACGGGTTAGGGTTACTGTTAGGGTTAGGGTTTAGGGTTAGGGAACGGGTTAGGGTTACTGTTAGGGTTAGGGAACGGTTAAATTTAGGGTTAGGGAATGGTTAAGTTTAGGGTTAGGGGGTTTGCGTTAGCATTAAGGTTAGGTTATTTTTAGGTTTAAGGTTAGGTTTAGAGTTAGGGTTTGTGTTATTGTTAGGTTTATAGATTTAGATTTACAATAATTGTTAGGGTTAGGGCTTGAGTTAGGGTTAGTGTTAGTGTGGGGTAAATAACTCCAAAGGATGGTACTTCACAAAGAAGTAGTATAGATGATGGTATATTTTGAGTTGTTCTATAGGTAGTTGTCACCGGTTTGCGGGACAGTTTGACCCGGTACCGTGACAATTGAGGCAGGGGACCCACGGGCCCACACCCTGGGGAAGGGGAAGGGGAAGAGGGAAAAAAAGGACAAAGGGAGATGGGCCTAGGAGCAAAACAGCCGCAACGATCTGAGGAGGAAAGCTAATTTAGTAAATAAGATATCAGAAAGAAAAATAACACAATATAATATAATATAATTGGAATTGAGGCAAATGAATCAAATAAAATGAACAAGAGAGAGAGTGTGCGATAAACCGAAGGCCTTACGCTAACGCTGAAGGCGGACGGCTGCAACAAACACCCACTGCCGAGCTCGGTCCTGAAGGGAAGAGAGAGTCCCGTGACCGCAGACAGTTTTTATCTTTCCCTCTGGGCGGAATTATGTAAAAATGCAAAGCATCGCAAAGTCCTCTGGGGAATGTAGTTCTCTTCTGAAACAGGTACACCCAGAACTATCGACGATCCACAGAGCTGGAGCATTAACTCCTTAACTCCCAATACACCACGCGATGTCATGATGTGGAATATCAGTAATACAACAAAAATCATAAAACCATAACATTCCACCCCTTATTCAACATCATTTCATCATGCTTAATATATATATATATACATAAAGAAACAATGATTCACAAGCATTAAATACAAACACATACAACATACATATATACATATATACATGCTAATAGAATTACTGAGGGCACTCACCCCACATCAAATTCCCTTGTGGTAAAACACTGAACAGCCCCATTCTTCTGTTTCACCCACCAGGTAGACCCAGGTCCCTGAGCAAAAACAGTCCCACGGAGAGTTTTGCCCTCTCCAGAAGCTGGAAGAACCCAAACCGCTTTTCCCAACAAGTTCTTCACATGTACTACAGGGACCTTATCTCCCTCTACAGTAGGTAGAGAGCTGGATTGGGCAGGACCATCGCGATTGATGGATCCTCTGGTGTTGACCAACCAGGTGGCTTCTGACAAATTCTTCTCCCAGTGCTTAAATGTCCCGCCACCCATTGCTTTCAACATTGTTTTTAACAACCCATTGTACCTTTCAATTTTACCAGAAGCTGGTGCATGATAGGGGATATGATAAATCCACTCGATGCCATGAGCTTTGTATTGCCCAAGTATTTACAAGAGAATTTTTTGAAATGAGTTCCATTATCGGACTCAATTCTTTCTGGAGTGCCATGTCACCATAGGACTTGTTTCTCGAACCCTAAGATGGTGTTTCGGGCGGTAGCATGGGGTACTGCATATGTTTCAAGCCACCCAGTAGTTGCCTCCACCATGGTGAGCACATAACGCTTACCATTGCGAGATCGTGTCAAGGCAACCTGCCACACCTCCCCATATTTATACTTTTGCCATCGTCCTTCCTCCCAAAGAGGTTTCATCCTCTTGGCTTGTTTAATTGTGGCGCACGTATCACAGTCATGGATAACCTGGTGCAATGGCATCCATAGTTAAGTCCACCCCTCGGTCTCTAGCCCACTTACATGTTGCATCTCTTCCTTGATGGCCCGAGGTCTCATGGGCCCACCGAGCTAGAAATAATTCACTCTTGTGTTGCCAGTCCAAGTCTACTCGAGCCACCTTAACTTTGGCAGCTCGAGCTACCTGATGGTTATTTTGTTGTTCTTCAGTTGCCCGGCTCTTAGGAACATGAGCATCTACATGGCGCAACTTTACAACCATATTCTTTATTCGGGCAGCAATGTTTCTCCACAGTTCAGCAGCCCAAATAGGTTTACCCCTCCGTTGCCAACCATTTTGTTCCCATTGCTGTACCCACCCCCATAAAGCATTTGCCACCATCCATGAGTCAGTGTAAAGATAAAGCACTGGCCACCTCTCTCATTCAGCAATATCTAAGGCCATCTGGACAGCCTTTACCTCTGCAAATTGACTTGATTCTCCTTCTCCTTCAGTGGCCTCTGCAACTTGTCGTGTGGGGCTCCACACAGCAGATTTCCATCTGCGGTGCTTACCCACAATGCAACATGATCCATCTGCGAACAGGGCATATCTCTTTTTGTTGTCTGGTAGTTCATTATATGGTGGGGCTTCTTTAGCACGTGACACCTCCTTTGCTGGCATTGTTCCAAACTTCTTAGCTTCAGGCCAGTCCATGATCACCTCCAGGATTCCTGGACGGTTGAGGTTCCCCATCCGAGCTCGCTTGTGTAATCAGTGCAGTCCATTTACTCCAAGTGGCATCAGTAGCATGATGGGTAGAGGGAGCTGACCCTTTGAACATCCAGCTCAGCACTGGCAGTCGAGGTGCCAGGAGGAGCTGCATTTCAGTACCGATTACTTCGGAAGCAGCTCGAACCCCCTCGTACGCGGCTAAGATCTCCTTCTCAGTTGGAGTGTAGCGCTCCTCAGACCCCCTGTAGGCCCGACTCCAGAATCCGAGGGGTCAGCCTCGGGTCTTTCCAGGAGCTTTTTGCCACAAACTCCAAGTGGGACCTTCCTTTCCAGCAGCAGTGTAGAGGATGTTCTTTACATCCTGTCCCATCCGCAATGGCCCTGGCTATCAAAGCACGGGCTGTCTCCTGCTTAATTTGCTCAAAAGCCTGCTGCTGCTCAGGGCCCCATACAAGATCATTCTTCTTCCGCGTCACCCGATAGAGAGGGCTCACAATGAGACTGTAGTTTGGAACATGCATTCTCCAAAAGCCCACTACACCCAGAAAAGCTTGGGTTTCTGTCTTACTGGTGGGTGGAGACATGGCAGTAATTTTGTCAATCACATCTGTTGGGATGTGACGACGTCCATCTTGCCACTTCATACCTAGGAGCTGAATTTCTTGTGCAGGCCCTTTCACTTTGCTTTGCTTGATAGCAAAGCCAGCTCGTAGGAGAATTTGGATAATCTGCTCTCCTTTCTCAGAGACTTCCTCTGCTGTATTGCCCCATACAACAATGTCATCAATGTATTGCAGATGCTCAGGAGCACCACCCTGTTCCAATGCAGTTTGGATCAACCCATGGCAAATGGTTGGACTGTGCTTCCACCCCTGGGGCAAACGGTTCCAGGTGTACTGAACGCCCCTCCAGGTGAAGGCAAACTGCAGCCTGCATTCTGTGGCCAGAGGAATTGAAAAGAAGGCATTGGCAATGTCGGTGGTGGCATACCACTTGGCTGCTTGTGACTCCAGTTCGTACTGGAGTTGTAGCATGTCTGGCACAGCAGCACTCAGTGGGGGTGTGACTTCATTCAGGCCACGGTAATCTACCGTCAGCCTCCATTCTCCACTGGCTTTACGCACCGGCCATATGGGGCTGTTAAAAGGTGAGTGAGTTTTGCTGATCACTCCCTGGCTCTCTAGCTGACGGATCAAGTTATGAATGGGGAGCAAGGAATCCCTGTTGGTGCGGTACTGCCATCTGTACACCGTTTCTGTAGCAATTGGTGCCTGTTGCTCCTCCACTTGTAGCAACCCCACAACAGATGGATCTTCTGACAGGCCAGGTAAAACAGATAGCTGCTTAATGTTGTCTGTGTCCACGGCAGCTATTCCAAAAGCCCATCGGTACCCCTTGGGATCCTTAAAGTGCCCCCTTCTGAGATAGTCTATACCGAGTATGCATGGAGCCCCCTCCCCTGTCCGGTCACTATAGGATGCTTCTGCCAGTCTTTACCAGTGAGGCTTATTTCTGCCTCCAACACAGACAATTCCTGAGAGCCCCCAGTCACTCCAGAGATATAGATATAGATCAGTTCTGTCCCTTTATAACTCGAAGGCATTAGAGTACACTGTGCACCAGTATCCACCAGTGCCTCATATTTTTGTGGTTCTGATGTGCCAGGCCACCGAATCCACACAGTCCAATACACTCTATTACCCCTCTCCCTCCTCTGGCTGAGGGCAGGGCCCCTCTATTGGTTACCTGTAGTGACAGGAACAACTTCACTGGTCGTTGGTCTGTGTTGTAATTCTCTCACCCGTGCTCGCAGTGCAGGGGTGGGCTTTTGATGCCATTCCTTCATATCTTCTCCATTTTCAAGTAAGTAACTCCACAGAGCCGCGCGTGACATGAAGTTAGTGAAGTGAGTGCTGTCATTTGCTCGAGCAGGACGGCGTTTGCTTCTGATAGCTGCAATCATTTCAACCCTATCAATCAGTCGGGATACTTTCTCTAACACGTCTCCCATCTGTCCTTCTAACCTTGATATGGCTGAAATGGAAGCGTGTGATGGTGGAAATTTTTGTTCAAAGTTTTGAAGTGTAAGAATCTGTTCAAAAACTGGGGGTTTTCTGTCTTGGTCCTCGTATCTGTTGAACATTGTCACTAGTGTACCGGCGTACCTTTCTGGTGCTGTTTTTGGAAGCTTCTGACATATTTCGGGTGTACTCCTTACTTTCTCCGGATCATGGTCCCGATCTTCAGGATCTAACGTGGGATCATACAGCATTTCCACCACAGCCGTTTCTCTCAAATACTGGATGCCTTCCTCAATAGTTTTCCATCTTTTCACTTTTAGGTGCCAGGTCACTCTTGTAGGGATATCTTTCCCTCACAGCTACTTACTGTTGCCAGAGGCTGGCGATTCCATCCATATACCTGCTGATCCCCCTGTCGACAGCCGGATCACGGGCAATGTTTCCTAGTTGGCGAGCTTCGTTACAGTCGAGGGACACGCTTTGGCCCCGTTGTCCCAACACCAAAGCAACCAAGTGACAATACTCTCATCCGGACGTCAAATAAACTCCTTTCTTGAGCCTTGGATCTCAGACATTTTCATGGGTCGACGAAACGTGGTAACTTTGACTCTTTCATCATCCTCATCATCACTATGTCCACGCCTCTCACTTTTCTCTGTTGCCTTTCTTGGTGGTGGTGGTGTTGAGGCCTCCCCCTCGCCTGTATCTTCCTCTTCTTTCGCCACCTCTTCTTTGCGTTCTAGGCGTGAGGACACACGTTTCCATTTCTGGCCTTCCACCGGGGCAACTGACTTTGATACCGGAGCTTTCTTTGGCTGGTCAGATGTGCCTGGGAGGTTTTCCTCTTTGGTCTGAGCCTCAGTTTGGACACTCTCTCTCTCCAGAACAGTACATATACCTCGGTAAGCATAAGCCAAGCCCCAGATAAGCTGTTCCACCTCAGATCTTTCTGAGCCGCAACACCCATTACTCAGATACAGGCCTAGCTCCTCAGGATCCTGCAAGTGTTCAGGAGTAAAATCCCATGGCACCGGGGGACCCCGTGCTTCTAATTTATTTCCTAAAACTCTCCACTTTCCCTGCCATTCAACATTCTCTGTTTCTGGGAAAAGCTTCCTCCACATGGTGTAAAGTGCTATTATAAAGGATGTATTCAAAAGGTCTAATATCCCAAATGCTAACGTAGTCCCTAAACCCTAGGTTGGTATAGGGTTAGGGCAAGGCTCAGGTTAAGATTTAGTATTACAGTAAGTGTTAAAGAAGGATTTATGTAATTTCAGCGGGTTTGGTGAAGATTGTCTTTAGTAATAGGGTTATGTTTAGATTTTGGATAAGTGTGTGGGTAAGGTTTTGGCTTAGGGTTAGGGTTAGGGTACGGATTAGGGTTGGGGTTAGCGTTAGGGTTAGGGTTAAGGTATAGGGTTAGCATTAGGCTAACATTTAGGGGATAGGGTTAGTGTTAGGTTTAGAGTTATCATTAGGTATAGGTTTCGGGTTAGGGTTAGTGTTAGGATTGGGTTAGGGGTTAGTTTTGGGTTTGGGGTTGGTGGACTTAGGGGTAGGATTAGGTTTAGGTTTCGGGTTAGGTTTAGTATTAGGGTTAAGGTTACGTTTATTGTTAGGGTTATGTTTAGGTTTAGGTTTTGGGTTAGGCTTAGGGATACGGTTAGTTTTGGTTTAGGATTAGGATTAGGGTTTAGGGTTAGGGTTAGGGATAGGTTTGTGTTTAGATCAGGATTAGGGTTAGGGTTAAGGTAGTTATAAGATTTAGGGTTAGAGTTAGATTTAGTGTTAGGGTAAGGGTTAGTCTCAAGTTTAATGTTAGGGTTAGGGTTAGGATAAGGGTTAGGTTTAGGGTAAAATTAGGGTAGGGTTAGGGTTTGGGTTAGGGTTAGGGTTATGGTTAGGGTTTAATTTGGAGTTGGGTTTGGTTTAGGTTTAGGGTTAGGGTTAGGTTTAGGGTTAGGTTTATGGTTAGGGTTAGCGTTAGTGTTCGGGTTTGTGTTAGTTTTCGGGTTAGGATTTAGGGGTTCGTTTGGTGTTGGGGTTGTGGTTAGGTTTAGGGTTAGAGATAGGGTAAGGTTTAGTGTTAAGTTTAGGGTTAGTGTTAGTGTTAGTATAGCGGTTTGGTTTAGGTTAGGGTTAGGGTAGTGTTAGGTTTAGGGTTAGGGGAAGCGTTAGGGTTGGGGTTAGGGTAAGTATATAGGGTTAGGGTTAAGGGTAAGGTTTTAGGGTTAGAATTTGTGTTAGTGTGAGGGGTTAGGGTTAGCGTTGGTGTTGGGTTTTGGGTTGGGGTTGGGTTTGCATTTGTTGTTGGGTTAGGGTCAGGGTTTGGGTTAGGGTTAGGGTGTAGTGTTACATTTTGTCTTAGTGTTAGGTATAGGGTTTGAGTAAGGGTTAGGGTTTGTTGTTAGGGGTTTGGGTTGGGGTTTGGGTTTGGGTTGGGTTTGGTGTTGAGGTTGCAGTTAGTGTTAGTGATAGTGTTAGGGCCAGGGTTAGGGTTAGTGTTAGGATTAGGGTTGGGGTTAGGGGTAGGGGTAGGAGTCCGGATATTTTTGGTCTAGGATTGGAATTTAGGGTTAGGGTTATTGTTGGGGTTAGGATTGGAGCTTGAGGTTGGGTTTTGGGTAAGGGTAGGGGTAAGGTTCGGATTAGGGTTAGGGTTAGGGTTAGGGTTAGTGTTAGTGTTAGGGTTAGGTTTAGGTTTAGGGTTAGGGTTAGGGTTACGATTTAGGATAATGTTGAAGGTTAGGGTTTGGGTTGGGTTAGTGTTAGGGTTTATGGGTTTGGTTTTGGGTTTGGGGTTGGGGATTGTGTTGGTGTTAAGGATAGGGTCAGGATTAGAGTTAGGGTTAGGCTCAGGGTTAGGTTTAGGGTTTAGGGTTATAGTTTAGGGTTAGGGTTAGGGTTAAGGTTAGGTTAAGGGCTTGTGGTTGGGTTTGGGGTAGGGGTAAGTGTAGTGGTAGGAGTAGGATTAGTTTTGGTTTAGTGTTAGGGTTAGGGTGAAGTTTCGGGTTAGGGTTAATGGTAATGGTTTAGGGTTAGATTTAGGATTGGAGTTACGGTTAAGGGTAAGAGTTTAGGTTTAGGGTTGCGTTTGGGGTTGGGTTAGGATTAGGGTTAGGGTAGGAATGTAGGTTTAGGTTTAGGAGTAGTGTTAGGTTTAGGGCTTGTTTTTGGGTTTGGGGTAGGGGTAGGGGTAAGTTTAGGGTTAGGGTTAAGTTATAGTGTTAGGGGTTAGGGTTAGGATGAAGGGTTATGGTTTACGTTAAGTGTTTAAGGTTAGGGATAGGGTTGAGGTTAGGGTTAGATTTAGGGTTAGGGTTATGGGTATGGGTTTGGGTTTGGGTTGGGGTTGTGGTTGGAGTTGGGGTTGGTGTTTGTGTTAGTGTTAAGGATAGGGTTAAGGTTAGGGTCAGGGTTAAGATTTGGGTTAGGGTTAGGTTTTGGGTGAGGATTAGTGTCAGGGTTAGGCTTAGGCTTTGGGTTTAGTGTTTAGTGTTCTTTAGAGTTAGGTTGAGGTTTAGAGTTAAGGGTTAGAGTAGGGTTAGGCTTAGGCTTAGGGTTAGTGTTAGGTTTGGGGTTAGGGGTTAGTGTTGGGGTTCGGGTTGCTGTTGGATTTAGGCTTAGGGTTAGGTTTGGGTTTAGGGTTAGGTTTAGGGCTAGGTTTAGTGTTTGGTTTAGGGTAGTGATAGGGGAAAGTATAGGGTTAAGGTTAGGGTTAAGTTTGTGGTTAGAGTTATGGTTAGGGTTAAGGTGTTTTTGTTGGTCTCGGGTTTGGGTTTGGGGTAGGAATTGGGGTTGTGGTAGGCTTAGTGATAGTGTTAGGGTTAATGGTTAGGGTAAGGATTTGAGTTAGATTTAAATTTAGGTTAAGGGTGAGGGTTAGGGTTAAGGTTTAGAATTAGGGTTAGGGTTAGGGTTAGGGTTAGGGATAGATTAGGGTTAGGGTTAGGGTTAGATTTAGGCTTAGGGTTAGTGTTAGGGTTAGGGATAAGTTTAGGTTTAATGTTAGTGTTAGGGTCAGGGTTCGGTTCAGTGTTAGGGTTTGATAGTGTTAGGGTTAGTGTTAGTGTTAGTGTTATGTTTAGGTGTAGGGCTAGGGTTATGGTTTGTGATCAGGTTAGGGTTAGGGCTTGGTATAGGGTTAGGGTACGAATAGGTGTAGGTTTAAGTTTAGGGGATGGGTGAGGCTTAGGTTTAGGGTGTGGGTTAGGGTTACCGTTAGTTGTTAGGTGTTGTTGGCATTGGTTTTGGGTTTGGGGTTGGGGTTGTGGTTGGGGTTGGGTTAGGATTAAGGGAGTGTTTGGGTTTGGGTTAGGTTTAGAATTAGGGTCAGGGTATGGGTTTGGGTTAGGGTTAGGATTAGGGCTATGGGTTAGGGTTAGGGTGTAGATAGGGGTATGTTTAGTATTAGGGTTAAGGTTACAGTTAGTGTTACACTTAGGGTTTAGGTGTTGTTGGACTTGGGGTTGGGTTTGGGTTTGGGGCTGTGTTAGGGTTAGTGTTGGGGTTAGGTTTAAGTGTTAGTGTTAGAATTTGGGTTAGATTTAAGGTTAGGGTTAGGGTTATGATTAAGGATTAGTGTTAGGGCTAGGTTTAGGATTAGGTTTAGTGTTAGGGTTTTTTTAGGTTTAGGGTTAGATTTTGGGGTTGGGGTATGGGTGTTAGAGTTAGGTTTATTGTTAGCGTTACGTTTATTGTTCAGGGGTTAGTGTTTGGTTGGGGTTGTTGTTGAGGTTGGGTAAGTGTTGGAGCTGGGTTTGGGGTTGGGGTAGGGGTAGGGGTTGTGATTGGTTTAGAGTTAGGTTTAGGTTTAGTGTTAGGGTTAGGATTACAGTTAGGGTTAGATTTAGATTTAGGGTTAGTGTTGGTGTTAGGGTAAGGTTAGTTTTAGGGTTAGGGTTAGGGTTAGGTTTATGGTTAGGTTTGGAGTTACGGCTGGGGTTGGGTTTGGGATTAGGGTTGTAAGGATTAGGGTTATGTTTAGGGTTAGTATAAGGTTAGGGTTAGGGTTATGGCTTGGGTTAGGGTTAGGCTTAGGTTTAGGGTTAGGGTTAGGATTAATGTTGGGGTTGGGATTTTGGTTGGGGTTTGGGTTGGGGTTGGGGTTAGCGTTAGCGTTACTTTTTAGATATTATTGTTTGGGTTTGGGTTGTTGGTGTTAGTGATAGGGTGGGGCTGGTGTTGGGATAGTTGTTGGGATTGGTTAGGGTTAGGTTTAGGGTTAGTGTTACGGGGTTAGGGTTTGGCTTCTGGCTTGTGGTTGAGCTAGGGATAACAGTTGGGGTTTGGGTTGGGTTTGGAGTTGGTGTTGGGGTTAAAGTCAAGGTTAAAGTTAGGGTTAGGCTTATGGTTAGGGTAGGGTTAGGGTTACGGTTATTGTTTGGGTTTGGGTTAGGGTTAGTGTTAGGGGTTAGGGTTAGGGTTAGGGTAGGGTTAGGGTTAAGGTTAGGGTTAGGGTTAGGGTTGGGCTTAGGGTTAGTTTAATTTAGGGGTAATAGGTATAGGGTTAGTGCTAGGTTTAAAGAATAGAGGTAGGGTTTAATTTCTTGTTAATTGTGGTGTAGGGTAAGTGTGAGCGTTAGGGTGAAAGAAGGGTTAAGCCCTGGATTTGTTTTGTGATTGTGTAAGGTTCAAAAATAGGAATAGGAATTGTGTTTTGAACACGTTTAGTGCTTGTATTTGGTATAGGGATAGACTTCGAGTTTAGTTGGTTTTTAGTCCTAGAGAAAGGGATAGGGTCTATCGTATGATCAGCTATAGTGCTCGGTTTAGAGTTTTGGTTTGTTGTAGTGTTTGGGTTACGGTGTTAGTGTTATGGTTAAAGCTGAGGTTACGTTTACGGTAAGGGTTAGGGTCTGGGATGATTTTATGTTAGGGTTAGGATTTGATTTAATATTTGCGGAAGAAACGGGGTTTGTTTGCATTTTATGAGTAGATTTAGGATTAGGATTATTTGGAATGTTATTGATACTGTTAAAATCAATTTTGGGTGTGGGCAAATACTGAGCTGCCAATTGACATATTATAGAACATGACATTTTGTTTTTCTGCTTGAGATAAAGCTCTGCATAAGTGTTGTTCATTTAAACACACTTGCAATAAATCCGTGGCTGTACTCATTTCTCTTGTTTTAAAAATCGCACGCGATCAGTCAAAGAAAGAAGCTATCATGGAATGTATAAGATCCTGACAACGAATTTCAAACATATTTCGACTTTATTCAACATTACAAAGTAGTACTGAACAGTTTTAAAATGTTCAAAATTAAATAAAAATTAAAAATAGTATTCCACGAAGTTTATAGATGTTTTTTGAGTGCTATAAAAACTTCTCTAATTTATTCAGCTTAGCAGGTCAGAATCGGCTACAGTGCAGGGCAGCCGGCTGATTCGCGTCTTTCTTCAGCGGCTGGAGCAGCAGAAAACGCGATTGATGCGTTTCAAGCGGATTCCGCGGTTAAGAGCGATTCGAGTTTGACATTCGTCGCCGATTCGGCTCAGATATTCGAACCGGTTGAACAGACACCAGAATCTGCGAGAGAAGCCAGCTTCACTCACATTTCGCTTCTATACTGATATACGCTCAAAGAGCATTCAATTTCGGAAAAGTAATCAGTAATATCCGTGTGTATGAAAAAAAAACGGGGAGATACGATATTCCAGGGATAAGAGTAACAGACATGAAAAACGGCCAGAAAAATATATGAAAACGAGGACGGAGGTGAACGTCTGATGCAGACATACATTGCAGACGGCAGCAGAGCAGAAAGGGAAAACAATCTTTTCCCCAGCCTAACACCGGGGTCCTCCCCATCTCTATCGACAACGCCAGGAACGGAGTCTGTCAAAAGGGTAATCACTTTTATGTTGGAAACAGACCGCAGCAGGCTACGTTTAAAAGCCGCTCTTCAGTGAACGGCAGCAGGCTGAAACGCGTCTTTCTTCAGCGGCTCAAGCAGCAGAAACCGCGATTGATGTGTTTCAAGAGGAATCCGCGGTTAAGAGCGATTCGAGTTTGTCGTTCGTTGCCGATTCGGCTCAGTTTCGTACGGGCTCATCTGCGATGCTCCGGTGATTAAGTTTGTTGGGAAATATTCGGTCCCGTTCGACAGACACCAGAAGCTGCGAGAGGAGCCTGCTTCACTCAAATTTCGCCTCTACACTGGTAAGATCAGAACAGCATACAATTTCAGAAAAGGAATCAGTAAAGTCTGTGTGACAAAAAACTAAACGGGGAGATGCGATGATTCCGTGGTGAAAGAAAAAGACATCAAGAAAATTCAGAAAAAAAAGTATGAATACGTGGACGGAAAAGATCGTCTGATGCAGACATATATTGCCGACCGTAGCAGAGCAGAAAGGGAACAGAATCTTTCCCCCAGCTTCGAACCGGGGTCCTCCCCATCTCTATCGACAACGCCAGGAACGGAGTCTGTCAAAAGGGTAATCACTTTTATGTTGGAAACAGACCGCAGCAGGCTACGTTTAAAAGCCGCTCTTCAGTGAACGGCAGCAGGCTGAAACGCGTCTTTCTTCAGCGGCTCAAGCAGCAGAAACCGCGATTGATGTGTTTCAAGAGGAATCCGCGGTTAAGAGCGATTCGAGTTTGTCGTTCGTTGCCGATTCGGCTCAGTTTCGTAAGGGCTCATCTGCGATGCTCCGGTGATGAAGTTTGTTGGGAAATATTCGGTCCGGTTCGACAGACACCAGAAGATGCGAGAGGTGCCAGCTTCACTCAAATTTCGCCTCTACACTGGTAAGATCAGAACAGCATACAATTTCAGAAAAGGAATCAGGAATGTCTGTGTGACAGAAAACTAAACGGGGAGATGCGATGATTCCGTGGTGAAAGAAAAAGACTTCAAGAAAATTCAGAAAAAAAGTATGAATACGTGGACGGAAAAGATCGTCTGATGCAGACATATATTGCCGACCGTAGCAGAGCAGAAAGGGAACAGAATCTTTCCCCCAGCTTAAAACCGGGGTCCTCCCCATCTCTATCGACAACGCCAGGAACGGAGTCTGTCAAAAGGATAATCACTTTTATGTTGGAAACAGACCGCAGCAGGCTACGTTTAAAAGCCGCTCTTCAGTGAACGGCAGCAGGCTGAAACGCGTCTTTCTTCAGCGGCTCAAGCAGCAGAAACCGCGATTGATGCGTTTCAAGAGGAATCCGCGGTTAAGAGCGATTCGAGTTTGTCGTTCGTTGCCGATTCGGCTCAGTTTCGTACGGGCTCATCTGCGATGCTCCGGTGATGAAGTTTGTTGGGAAATATTCGGTCCGGTTCGACAGACACCAGAAGATGCGAGAGGTGACAGCTTCACTCAAATTTCGCCTCTACACTGGTAAGATCAGAACAGCATACAATTTCAGAAAAGGAATCAGGAATGTCTGTGTGACAGAAAACTAAACGGGGAGATGCGATGATTCCGTGGTGAAAGAAAAAGACTTCAAGAAAATTCAGAAAAAAAGTATGAATACGTGGACGGAAAAGATCGTCTGATGCAGACATATATTGCCGACCGTAGCAGAGCAGAAAGGGAACAGAATCTTTCCCCCAGCTTAAAACCGGGGTCCTCCCCATCTCTATCGACAACGCCAGGAACGGAGTCTGTCAAAAGGATAATCACTTTTATGTTGGAAACAGACCGCAGCAGGCTACGTTTAAAAGCCGCTCTTCAGTGAACGGCAGCAGGCTGAAACGCGTCTTTCTTCAGCGGCTCAAGCAGCAGAAACCGCGATTGATGTGTTTCAAGAGGAATCCGCGGTTAAGAGCGATTCGAGTTTGTCGTTCGTCGCCGATTCGGCTCAGTTTCGTACGGGCTCATCTGCGATGCTCCGGTGATGAAGTTTGTTGGGAAATATTCGGTCCCGTTCGACAGACACCAGAAGCTGCGAGAGGAGCCTGCTTCACTCAAATTTCGCGTCTACACTGGTAAGATCAGAACAGCATACAATTTCAGAAAAGGAATCAGGAATGTCTGTGTGACAGAAAACTAAACGGGGAGATGCGATGATTCCGTGGTGAAAGAAAAAGACATCAAGAAAATTCAGAAATAAAGTATGAATACGTGGACGGAAAAGATCGTCTGATGCAGACATATATTGCCGACAGTAGCAGAGCAGAAAGGGAACAGAATCTTTCCCCCAGCTTAAAACCTAGGTCCTCCCCATCTCTATCGACAACGCCAGGAACGGAGTCTGTCAGACGGGTAATCACTTTTATGTTGGAAACAGACCGCAGCAGGCTACGTTTAAAAGCCGCTCTTCAGTGAACGGCAGCAGGCTGAAACGCGTCTTTCTTCAGCGGCTCAAGCAGCAGAAACCGCGATTGATGCGTTTCAAGAGGAATCCGCGGTTAAGAGCGATTCGAGTTTGTCGTTCGTTGCCGATTCGGCTCAGTTTCGTACGGGCTCATCTGCGATGCTCCGGTGATGAAGTTTGTTGGGAAATATTCGGTCCGGTTCGACAGACACCAGAAGATGCGAGAGGAGCCAGCTTCACTCAAATTTCGCCTCTACACTGGTAAGATCAGAACAGCATACAATTTCAGAAAAGGAATCAGGAATGTCTGTGTGACAGAAAACTAAACGGGGAGATGCGATGATTCCGTGGTGAAAGAAAAAGACTTCAAGAAAATTCAGAAATAAAGTATGAATACGTGGACGGAAAAGATCGTCTGATGCAGACATATATTGCCGACCGTAGCAGAGCAGAAAGGGAACAGAATCTTTCCCCCAGCTTAAAACCGGGGTCCTCCCCATCTCCATCGACAACGCCAGGAACGGAGTCTTTCAAAGGGGTAATCACTTTTATGTTGGAAACAGACCGCAGCAGGCTACGTTTAAAAGCCGCTCTTCAGTGAACGGCAGCAGGCTGAAACGCGTCTTTCTTCAGCGGCTCAAGCAGCAGAAACCGCGATTGATGTGTTTCAAGAGGAATCCGCGGTTAAGAGCGATTCGAGTTTGTCGTTCGTTGCCGATTCGGCTCAGTTTCGTACGGGCTCATCTGCGATGCTCCGGTGATGAAGTTTGTTGGGAAATATTCGGTCCGGTTCGACAGACACCAGAAGATGCGAGAGGTGCCAGCTTCACTCAAATTTCGCCTCTACACTGGTAAGATCAGAACAGCATACAATTTCAGAAAAGGAATCAGTAATGTCTGTGTGACAAAAAACTAAACGGGGAGATGCGATGATTCAGTTGTGAAAGAAAAAGACATCAAGAAAATTCAGAAAAAAAGTATGAATACGTGGACGGAAAAGATCGTCTGATGCAGACATATATTGCCGTCCGTAGCAGAGCAGAAAGGGAACAGAATCTTTCCCCCAGCTTAAAACCGGGGTCCTCCCCATCTCTATCGACAACGCCAGGAACGGAGTCTGTCAAAAGGGTAATCACTTTTATGTTGGAAACAGACCGCAGCAGGCTACGTTTAAAAGCCGCTCTTCAGTGAACGGCAGCAGGCTGAAACGCGTCTTTCTTCAGCGGCTCAAGCAGCAGAAACCGCGATTGATGTGTTTCAAGAGGAATCCGCGGTTAAGAGCGTTTCGAGTTTGTCGTTCGTTGCCGATTCGGCTCAGTTTCGTACGGGCTCATCTGCGATGCTCCGGTGATTAAGTTTGTTGGGAAATATTCGGTCCGGTTCGAAAGACACCAGAATCTGCGTGAGGAGCCAGCTTCACTTAAATTTCGCCTCTACGCTGGTAAGATCAGAACAGCATACAATTTCAGAAAAGGAATCAGTAATGTCCGTTTGTATGAAAAGGAAAAATTGAGAGAAGTTTTGTTTCTTAGGAATATTAAAGGTCATCAAAAAATGTTAAAGAAAAAATGTGAAAATGTGTACTGAAATGAAGGTCTGATGCTATCATTCTCTGCGAATGCTTGCTGAGCCTGCAGAGAACAGAAAATCCCCCCTGGCTAACAAAGGGGTCATCCCATCTTTTCTAAAAACACCATGAACAAAGTCTGATACAAGAGTAAACTGCGTAATGTTGGAATCAGACCTCAGCTGGCAGTGGAGATAAGCTGCTTTACAGCGCAAGGCAGCCGACTGATTAGCCCACTGATTAGAGACACAAATTTTTTCAAGCCTAATCCACAGTTAGGAGCGATTACAGCCAGACTTTTGCACTCCATTCGGACCTGATTATTTGAAAAGATTTGAAAGGGTTTAGGGTTAGAGTTTGGTTTAGGGGTATGGTTAGGGTTAGGATTAGGGTTAGGGTTAGTGCTTGTGGTTGCTTTTGGGGTAGGTTAATATTTACGGATAGGATTAGTGTTAGCGCTTGTGGCTGGTTTTGGAGTACGGGTAGGCTAAGGTTTAGGGATAGGATTATGGTTAGGGTTTGTGGTTGCATTTGGGGTAGGCGTAGTACCAGTGTTAGGTTTAGGGTTTGGGTTAGTGTTAGGGTTAGGGTATAGGGTTATGGAAAAGGGTAAGTGATTAAGGTTAGGATTACTGTTGGGGTTAGGGTTAGGGTTCGGTTTAGGGTTAGGGTTTGTGCTTGTGGTTGCTTTTGGGGAAGGGTTAGTGTTAAGGTTAAGGTTAGGGTTAGGAGTTAAGGGTATGGGTTTCGGTTAAGGTTCCGGTAGAGATTGGGGTTAGTGTTAATGTTAAGGATAAGGTTAGTTTTAGTGTTCGGGTTAGGGTTAGGATTTGGGTTAGAGTTTGATTTTGGGTCAGGATTAGGGTTAGGGTTAGGCTAAGGGTTAGGGTAAGGCTTCAGGTTTAGGGTCATAGATTAGGTTTAGGGTTAGGGTTAGGTTTAGGTTTAGTGTTAGGGTTACGTTTGGGTTAGGTTTTAGGGTTGGGGTTGTGTTTGGGGTTTTGGTAAGGGTTAGGGTTACGGTTAGGATAAGGGTAAGGTTATGGGTTAAGGTTAGGGTTAGGGATAGGGATTACGCGTTTGTTTGGGGTTGGTGTTGGTGTTTCGGTTGTTTATAAAGGATATGGTTAGGGTATAGGTTAGGGTTAGTATTAGGTTTAGGGTGAGAGCAAAATTTTGGGTTCGGTTTGGGTTTGGGATAGGGTTAGGGTTAAGCTTTTGTTACTGTTAGGGTTAGGGTCGGGTTAAGGTTAGGGTTAGGGTAGGGTTAGGGTTAGGTTTAGGGTTAAGGTGTGGGTTTGTGCTAGCGTTAAGGTTAGGTTTAGGGTTAGTGTTAAGTATATAGTTTTAGATTTACAGTAATTGTTAGAGTTAGGGTTAGGGCTTGAGTTAGGGTTAGGGTTAATGTGTTGTAAATAACTCCCAAGGATGATACTTCACAAAGAAATAGTATAGATGATGGTATATTTTGAGTTGTTCTATATAGATAGTGTACAAATAATACAAAAGAGAAGATGGCTCACCTTCAGGATTGTTATAGGTGTGAAGAACAATACACACCAATCGTTACCAACCGTAAAAGATTTATTGAGCAAGCAATTACCGAGCAAAACAGCGCTGGGCGGCTGGGAGTCTCTGCTCCACCAGAGGTGCGCAACGGCAGCCTCTCGATCCCACGATTTATTATTTCTTATCTCTACATTCGTGTTTATCTTTCCCTTCCTGGGCTGCGCTGGCTGTTATGTGGGGGTCGTTCTCTGCCACCTGGTGATTGAGATGAAAAAGGCCGTAGGCCTCTTCAGCTTCGATCATGCGCACTTAAGAAGAGATTTTCACTTATTTTTTCTTTTTTCAGTTTCTTAGAAGGTCAATGCTACCTGTTGTTCATTGTCCAGTTGTTAGAACTAAGCGCTGTGGCTCCAATTTGCACAGTTCCAAAGTTCTTAGACAAAACATTTATACATGTATTTTGAATCTTCTACAAACTACATAGTTTTCAGAAAGCAAAACACTGAAAAAAACTGACACATCTGTCTTGAGTCGGTTTGATTAACAAATACAACACTCATTTTTATCACAAGGATGATAAGGCTCGCAGGGTACTCCACGTGGAAGGGATCTCTGAGAAGAGATCCTTTCCTGGCGGTGGTCAGCCCTTAAATGGGGTTTGGGAGAGGTAGAGCCAGGCTCCCCCCATTCCAATCACGCAGGTATATCACCTCCACCTGTGCCCCCATGGCTGACTCGGTGCTCACCTCAGCTGACCAATCAGTGTTTCAGGCCATGATTCAGCAGTTCCCATACAGTTAGGGTTAGGTTTGGGGTTAGTGTTAGGGTTGGTGTTAGCTTTAATATATATATATATATATATTTAATATTTTTATATTTAGTTTTACAGTAAGTTTTAGGGTAAGTTTTAGGTTTATTGTATATGGTTAGGTGTATGATTGGATTTAGTGTTAGGTTTAGGGTTAAAGATTTAGTCTTACAGTAGGTGTTAGGGAAGGATTTAGGTAACTTCAGCGGGTTTGGTGAAGACTGGCTTTGGTAGAAGGGTTATGTTTGATTTTGTATTAAGGTAAGGTTTTAGGGTATTTAGCTTTTTGTATTAAGATAAGGTTTTTACGGTTAGGGCTTGAGTTATGGATAGGGTGAGGGTTACGTTTTGCATACGGTTTGGGTTTGGGATAGGGTTAGGTTTAGGGTTTGGGTTACTGTTAGGGTTAGAGTATGATTAGGGTTGGGGTTAGGGTTAGGGGTAAGTTTAGGGTTAGGGTTTGTGTTAGCGTTAGGGTTAAGGTGAGGGTTACGTTTTGGGTTCGGTTTGGGTTTGGGATAGGTTTAGGTTTAGGGTTTGGTTTACTGTTAGGGTTATATTAGGGATAGGGTGTTGGGGAATGGCTTCAGGAACACAGAGGTCCTGGTAATATGTACGAGCATAGCTTGCACGGTAGCACAGACTACATGTGTATGGAAAAGTACTAGATACTGATAGGAGGTCACGATGCTCCTGGGCCAAGTGATAAACAGCTCAAGGTGGACAAGAACTGCTTCAGCTGAGCAACCCAAGCTGCCAAGACATCTATGGGAAACTTCTGTGATTATGTTGTTCACCCTGCTTTCAGTTGAAGAAGGCTTCACAGGACTGCTGATAATCGTAACTTTAGGTATTTTTAGAACAAGCTGTCCTTGATAGTCTATTCTGTTTAACTAGCAGGTGTTCTTCCCTTTGGGCTCTGTGTTATGCACTGGCCATGCTGATACGGTCCTCAAGGGAAAGTACACTGTGTGAACCTTGAGAAAAGTAAAAGCAGGAGATGGTCTGTGGCGAGTGGGAGAGGTAAAGTGCACTTTGAACAGGGGACGCCCTGCCAGCACTGCCTTTCACACCCGCCGCCGACGCATTCCTGTTTGGGTTTTTTAGGATTAGAATGATATCAAGAGTTACCTCCCTCAGGATGGTTTCTCACTGCTGTTAATTATTGGGAATTGCTTAAAGTTGTTATTCTCTGAGGCTCTCAGCCAATGATTGTGTGCTATTCTCTGTACGCCCCTGTCTTAAACACTATAAGAATAAGGCTGTCGGGGTAATAAATTGAAGCCTGATCATTCATGTATTGAGTCCTGTCGTGCTCCCCGCCCAAGAGCAATCCACTCAGACCCCGGGATTCCGCAACAATAGGGTTTGGGTTTGGGTTAAGTTTAGGGTTAAGTTTAGGGTTAGGGTTTGTGTTAGCATTAAGTTTAGTTTATGGTTAGGGTTTAGGTTAGGTTTAGAGTTAGTGTTAGCATTAGCGTTAGGTTTATAGATTTAGATTTACAGTAATTGTTAGGGTTAGGTTTAGGGACTGAGTTAGGGTTAGGATTAGTGTGGGGTAAATAACTCCAAAGGATGGTACTTCACAAAGAAATAGTATAGATGATCGTATATTTTGAGTTGTTCTATATAGAAAGTATACAAATAATACAAAAGAGAAGATGGCTCACATTCAGGATGATAAGGCTCGCAGGGGACTCCACGTGGAAGGGATCTCTGAGAAGAGATCCTTTCCTGGCGGTGGTCAGCCCTTAAATGGGGTTTGGGAGAGGTAGAGCCAGGCTCCCCCCATTCCAATCACGCAGGTATATCACCTCCACCTGTGCCCCCATGGCTGACTCGGTGCTCACCTCAGCTGACCAATCAGTGTTTCAGGCCATGATTCAGCAGTTCCCATACAGTTAGGGTAGGGTTAGGGTTTAATTTGGTGTTAGTGTTAGTGTTGGGGTTGGTGTAAGCTTTAAAGATTTAGTTTTACAGTAAGTTTTAGGTTATTGTATAGGGTTAGGTGTATGATTGAATTTAGTGTTAGGTTTAGGGTTAGGGCAAGGCTTAGGGCTAAAGATTTAGTCTTACAGTAAGTGTTAGGGAAGGATTTGGGTAATTTCAGCGGGTTTGGTGAAGACTGGCTTTGGTAGAAGGGTTATGTTTGATTTTGTATTAAGGTAAGGTTTTGGCTTAGGGTTAGGGTTAGGGTTAGGGTACAGATTAGGGTTGGGGTTAGTGTTAGGGATAGGGTTAAGTTATATGGTTAGGGTTAGACTAAGATTTAGGGTTAGGTTTAAGGATAAGTATAAATATTTAGTTTTACAGTAAGTGTTAGGGTATGAGTCAGGCCGTGATTCAGCAGTTCCCATACAGTTAGGGTAGGGTTAGGCTTAGGGTTACGGTTAGGGTTATGTTTAGGGTTAGGTTTGGGGTTAGGGTTTGGGTTGGTGTTACTGTTAGGGTTATGTTAGTGTTAAGTTTTGGGTTAGGGTTAGGCTAAGATTTAGGGTTAATGTGATGGTAAGGGTTAGGCTTAGGTTTAAGCTTAAGTTTAAAGCTTTAGTTTTACAGTAAGTGTTAGGGTATATTTTAGGTTACTGGATAGTCTATGATTGGATTTAGGGTTAGGGTTAGGGTATGTGATAGCTTTAGAATTAGTGTTAGGTTTAGAGTAAGGTTTAGGGTTAAAGATTTAGTCTTACAGTAAGTGTTAGGGAAGGATATAGGTAATTTCAGCGGGTTAGGTGAAGATTCGCTTTAGTAATATGGTTACGTTTTGATTTTGGATTAGTCTTAGTGTAAGGTTTTGGATTAGGTATAAGTTCAGGGTTAGGGTTGCGGTTAGGGTTAGGGTTTAGGTTAGGATTAGGGTAGGGTTAGGGTTAGGATTATGTTTAGTGTTACGGTTAGGGTTAGGGCTTGAGTTAGTTTTACGGTTAGGGTTAAGTTTTGGGTTTGGTTTGGGTTTGGGATAGTGTTAGGATTAGGGTTTAGGGTTAGGGAACGGGTTAGGGTTACTGTTAGGGTTAGGGTTTAGGGTTAGGGAACGGATTAGGGTTACTGTTAGGGTTAGGGAACGGTTAAATTTAGGGTTAGGGAATGGTTAAGTTTAGGGTTAGGGGGTTTGCGTTAGCATTAAGGTTAGGTTATTTTTAGGTTTAAGGTTAGGTTTAGAGTTAGGGTTTGTGTTATTGTTAGGTTTATAGATTTAGATTTACAATAATTGTTAGGGTTAGGGCTTGAGTTAGGGTTAGTGTTAGTGTGGGGTAAATAACTCCAAAGGATGGTACTTCACAAAGAAGTAGTATAGATGATGGTATATTTTGAGTTGTTCTATAGGTAGTTGTCACCGGTTTGCGGGACAGTTTGACCCGGTACCGTGACAATTGAGGCAGGGGACCCACGGGCCCACACCCTGGGGAAGGGGAAGGGGAAGAGGGAAAAAAAGGACAAAGGGAGATGGGCCTAGGAGCAAAACAGCCGCAACGATCTGAGGAGGAAAGCTAATTTAGTAAATAAGATATCAGAAAGAAAAATAACACAATATAATATAATATAATTGGAATTGAGGCAAATGAATCAAATAAAATGAACAAGAGAGAGAGTGTGCGATAAACCGAAGGCCTTACGCTAACGCTGAAGGCGGACGGCTGCAACAAACACCCACTGCCGAGCTCGGTCCTGAAGGGAAGAGAGAGTCCCGTGACCGCAGACAGTTTTTATCTTTCCCTCTGGGCGGAATTATGTAAAAATGCAAAGCATCGCAAAGTCCTCTGGGGAATGTAGTTCTCTTCTGAAACAGGTACACCCAGAACTATCGACGATCCACAGAGCTGGAGCATTAACTCCTTAACTCCCAATACACCACGCGATGTCATGATGTGGAATATCAGTAATACAACAAAAATCATAAAACCATAACATTCCACCCCTTATTCAACATCATTTCATCATGCTTAATATATATATATATACATAAAGAAACAATGATTCACAAGCATTAAATACAAACACATACAACATACATATATACATATATACATGCTAATAGAATTACTGAGGGCACTCACCCCACATCAAATTCCCTTGTGGTAAAACACTGAACAGCCCCATTCTTCTGTTTCACCCACCAGGTAGACCCAGGTCCCTGAGCAAAAACAGTCCCACGGAGAGTTTTGCCCTCTCCAGAAGCTGGAAGAACCCAAACCGCTTTTCCCAACAAGTTCTTCACATGTACTACAGGGACCTTATCTCCCTCTACAGTAGGTAGAGAGCTGGATTGGGCAGGACCATCGCGATTGATGGATCCTCTGGTGTTGACCAACCAGGTGGCTTCTGACAAATTCTTCTCCCAGTGCTTAAATGTCCCGCCACCCATTGCTTTCAACATTGTTTTTAACAACCCATTGTACCTTTCAATTTTACCAGAAGCTGGTGCATGATAGGGGATATGATAAATCCACTCGATGCCATGAGCTTTGTATTGCCCAAGTATTTACAAGAGAATTTTTTGAAATGAGTTCCATTATCGGACTCAATTCTTTCTGGAGTGCCATGTCACCATAGGACTTGTTTCTCGAACCCTAAGATGGTGTTTCGGGCGGTAGCATGGGGTACTGCATATGTTTCAAGCCACCCAGTAGTTGCCTCCACCATGGTGAGCACATAACGCTTACCATTGCGAGATCGTGTCAAGGCAACCTGCCACACCTCCCCATATTTATACTTTTGCCATCGTCCTTCCTCCCAAAGAGGTTTCATCCTCTTGGCTTGTTTAATTGTGGCGCACGTATCACAGTCATGGATAACCTGGTGCAATGGCATCCATAGTTAAGTCCACCCCTCGGTCTCTAGCCCACTTACATGTTGCATCTCTTCCTTGATGGCCCGAGGTCTCATGGGCCCACCGAGCTAGAAATAATTCACTCTTGTGTTGCCAGTCCAAGTCTACTCGAGCCACCTTAACTTTGGCAGCTCGAGCTACCTGATGGTTATTTTGTTGTTCTTCAGTTGCCCGGCTCTTAGGAACATGAGCATCTACATGGCGCAACTTTACAACCATATTCTTTATTCGGGCAGCAATGTTTCTCCACAGTTCAGCAGCCCAAATAGGTTTACCCCTCCGTTGCCAAGCATTTTGTTCCCATTGCTGTACCCACCCCCATAAAGCATTTGCCACCATCCATGAGTCAGTGTAAAGATAAAGCACTGGCCACCTCTCTCATTCAGCAATATCTAAGGCCATCTGGACAGCCTTTACCTCTGCAAATTGACTTGATTCTCCTTCTCCTTCAGTGGCCTCTGCAACTTGTCGTGTGGGGCTCCACACAGCAGATTTCCATCTGCGGTGCTTACCCACAATGCAACATGATCCATCTGCGAACAGGGCATATCTCTTTTTGTTGTCTGGTAGTTCATTATATGGTGGGGCTTCTTTAGCACGTGACACCTCCTTTGCTGGCATTGTTCCAAACTTCTTAGCTTCAGGCCAGTCCATGATCACCTCCAGGATTCCTGGACGGTTGAGGTTCCCCATCCGAGCTCGCTTGTGTAATCAGTGCAGTCCATTTACTCCAAGTGGCATCAGTAGCATGATGGGTAGAGGGAGCTGACCCTTTGAACATCCAGCTCAGCACTGGCAGTCGAGGTGCCAGGAGGAGCTGCATTTCAGTACCGATTACTTCGGAAGCAGCTCGAACCCCCTCGTACGCGGCTAAGATCTCCTTCTCAGTTGGAGTGTAGCGCTCCTCAGACCCCCTGTAGGCCCGACTCCAGAATCCGAGGGGTCAGCCTCGGGTCTTTCCAGGAGCTTTTTGCCACAAACTCCAAGTGGGACCTTCCTTTCCAGCAGCAGTGTAGAGGATGTTCTTTACATCCTGTCCCATCCGCAATGGCCCTGGCTATCAAAGCACGGGCTGTCTCCTGCTTAATTTGCTCAAAAGCCTGCTGCTGCTCAGGGCCCCATACAAGATCATTCTTCTTCCGCGTCACCCGATAGAGAGGGCTCACAATGAGACTGTAGTTTGGAACATGCATTCTCCAAAAGCCCACTACACCCAGAAAAGCTTGGGTTTCTGTCTTACTGGTGGGTGGAGACATGGCAGTAATTTTGTCAATCACATCTGTTGGGATGTGACGACGTCCATCTTGCCACTTCATACCTAGGAGCTGAATTTCTTGTGCAGGCCCTTTCACTTTGCTTTGCTTGATAGCAAAGCCAGCTCGTAGGAGAATTTGGATAATCTGCTCTCCTTTCTCAAAGACTTCCTCTGCTGTATTGCCCCATACAACAATGTCATCAATGTATTGCAGATGCTCAGGAGCACCACCCTGTTCCAATGCAGTTTGGATCAACCCATGGCAAATGGTTGGACTGTGCTTCCACCCCTGGGGCAAACGGTTCCAGGTGTACTGAACGCCCCTCCAGGTGAAGGCAAACTGCAGCCTGCATTCTGTGGCCAGAGGAATTGAAAAGAAGGCATTGGCAATGTCGGTGGTGGCATACCACTTGGCTGCTTGTGACTCCAGTTCGTACTGGAGTTGTAGCATGTCTGGCACAGCAGCACTCAGTGGGGGTGTGACTTCATTCAGGCCACGGTAATCTACCGTCAGCCTCCATTCTCCACTGGCTTTACGCACCGGCCATATGGGGCTGTTAAAAGGTGAGTGAGTTTTGCTGATCACTCCCTGGCTCTCTAGCTGACGGATCAAGTTATGAATGGGGAGCAAGGAATCCCTGTTGGTGCGGTACTGCCATCTGTACACCGTTTCTGTAGCAATTGGTGCCTGTTGCTCCTCCACTTGTAGCAACCCCACAACAGATGGATCTTCTGACAGGCCAGGTAAAACAGATAGCTGCTTAATGTTGTCTGTGTCCACGGCAGCTATTCCAAAAGCCCATCGGTACCCCTTGGGATCCTTAAAGTGCCCCCTTCTGAGATAGTCTATACCGAGTATGCATGGAGCCCCCTCCCCTGTCCGGTCACTATAGGATGCTTCTGCCAGTCTTTACCAGTGAGGCTTATTTCTGCCTCCAACACAGACAATTCCTGAGAGCCCCCAGTCACTCCAGAGATATAGATATAGATCAGTTCTGTCCCTTTATAACTCGAAGGCATTAGAGTACACTGTGCACCAGTATCCACCAGTGCCTCATATTTTTGTGGTTCTGATGTGCCAGGCCACCGAATCCACACAGTCCAATACACTCTATTACCCCTCTCCCTCCTCTGGCTGAGGGCAGGGCCCCTCTATTGGTTACCTGTAGTGACAGGAACAACTTCACTGGTCGTTGGTCTGTGTTGTAATTCTCTCACCCATGCTCGCAGTGCAGGGGTGGGCTTTTGATGCCATTCCTTCATATCTTCTCCATTTTCAAGTAAGTAACTCCACAGAGCCGCGCGTGACATGAAGTTAGTGAAGTGAGTGCTGTCATTTGCTCGAGCAGGACGGCGTTTGCTTCTGATAGCTGCAATCATTTCAACCCTATCAATCAGTCGGGATACTTTCTCTAACACGTCTCCCATCTGTCCTTCTAACCTTGATATGGCTGAAATGGAAGCGTGTGATGGTGGAAATTTTTGTTCAAAGTTTTGAAGTGTAAGAATCTGTTCAAAAACTGGGGGTTTTCTGTCTTGGTCCTCGTATCTGTTGAACATTGTCACTAGTGTACCGGCGTACCTTTCTGGTGCTGTTTTTGGAAGCTTCTGACATATTTCGGGTGTACTCCTTACTTTCTCCGGATCATGGTCCCGATCTTCAGGATCTAACGTGGGATCATACAGCATTTCCACCACAGCCGTTTCTCTCAAATACTGGATGCCTTCCTCAATAGTTTTCCATCTTTTCACTTTTAGGTGCCAGGTCACTCTTGTAGGGATATCTTTCCCTCACAGCTACTTACTGTTGCCAGAGGCTGGCGATTCCATCCATATACCTGCTGATCCCCCTGTCGACAGCCGGATCACGGGCAATGTTTCCTAGTTGGCGAGCTTCGTTACAGTCGAGGGACACGCTTTGGCCCCGTTGTCCCAACACCAAAGCAACCAAGTGACAATACTCTCATCCGGACGTCAAATAAACTCCTTTCTTGAGCCTTGGATCTCAGACATTTTCATGGGTCGACGAAACGTGGTAACTTTGACTCTTTCATCATCCTCATCATCACTATGTCCACGCCTCTCACTTTTCTCTGTTGCCTTTCTTGGTGGTGGTGGTGTTGAGGCCTCCCCCTCGCCTGTATCTTCCTCTTCTTTCGCCACCTCTTCTTTGCGTTCTAGGCGTGAGGACACACGTTTCCATTTCTGGCCTTCCACCGGGGCAACTGACTTTGATACCGGAGCTTTCTTTGGCTGGTCAGATGTGCCTGGGAGGTTTTCCTCTTTGGTCTGAGCCTCAGTTTGGACACTCTCTCTCTCCAGAACAGTACATATACCTCGGTAAGCATAAGCCAAGCCCCAGATAAGCTGTTCCACCTCAGATCTTTCTGAGCCGCAACACCCATTACTCAGATACAGGCCTAGCTCCTCAGGATCCTGCAAGTGTTCAGGAGTAAAATCCCATGGCACCGGGGGACCCCGTGCTTCTAATTTATTTCCTAAAACTCTCCACTTTCCCTGCCATTCAACATTCTCTGTTTCTGGGAAAAGCTTCCTCCACATGGTGTAAAGTGCTATTATAAAGGATGTATTCAAAAGGTCTAATATCCCAAATGCTAACGTAGTCCCTAAACCCTAGGTTGGTATAGGGTTAGGGCAAGGCTCAGGTTAAGATTTAGTATTACAGTAAGTGTTAAAGAAGGATTTATGTAATTTCAGCGGGTTTGGTGAAGATTGTCTTTAGTAATAGGGTTATGTTTAGATTTTGGATAAGTGTGTGGGTAAGGTTTTGGCTTAGGGTTAGGGTTAGGGTACGGATTAGGGTTGGGGTTAGCGTTAGGGTTAGGGTTAAGGTATAGGGTTAGCATTAGGCTAACATTTAGGGGATAGGGTTAGTGTTAGGTTTAGAGTTATCATTAGGTATAGGTTTCGGGTTAGGGTTAGTGTTAGGATTGGGTTAGGGGTTAGTTTTGGGTTTGGGGTTGGTGGACTTAGGGGTAGGATTAGGTTTAGGTTTCGGGTTAGGTTTAGTATTAGGGTTAAGGTTACGTTTATTGTTAGGGTTATGTTTAGGTTTAGGTTTTGGGTTAGGCTTAGGGATACGGTTAGTTTTGGTTTAGGATTAGGATTAGGGTTTAGGGTTAGGGTTAGGGATAGGTTTGTGTTTAGATCAGGATTAGGGTTAGGGTTAAGGTAGTTATAAGATTTAGGGTTAGAGTTAGATTTAGTGTTAGGGTAAGGGTTAGTCTCAAGTTTAATGTTAGGGTTAGGGTTAGGATAAGGGTTAGGTTTAGGGTAAAATTAGGGTAGGGTTAGGGTTTGGGTTAGGGTTAGGGTTATGGTTAGGGTTTAATTTGGAGTTGGGTTTGGTTTAGGTTTAGGGTTAGGGTTAGGTTTAGGGTTAGGTTTATGGTTAGGGTTAGCGTTAGTGTTCGGGTTTGTGTTAGTTTTCGGGTTAGGATTTAGGGGTTCGTTTGGTGTTGGGGTTGTGGTTAGGTTTAGGGTTAGAGATAGGGTAAGGTTTAGTGTTAAGTTTAGGGTTAGTGTTAGTGTTAGTATAGCGGTTTGGTTTAGGTTAGGGTTAGGGTAGTGTTAGGTTTAGGGTTAGGGGAAGCATTAGGGTTGGGGTTAGGGTAAGTATATAGGGTTAGGGTTAAGGGTAAGGTTTTAGGGTTAGAATTTGTGTTAGTGTGAGGGGTTAGGGTTAGCGTTGGTGTTGGGTTTTGGGTTGGGGTTGGGCTTGCATTTGTTGTTGGGTTAGGGTCAGGGTTTGGGTTAGGGTTAGGGTGTAGTGTTACATTTTGTCTTAGTGTTAGGTATAGGGTTTGAGTAAGGGTTAGGGTTTGTTGTTAGGGGTTTGGGTTGGGGTTTGGGTTTGGGTTGGGTTTGGTGTTGAGGTTGCAGTTAGTGTTAGTGATAGTGTTAGGGCCAGGGTTAGGGTTAGTGTTAGGATTAGGGTTGGGGTTAGGGGTAGGGGTAGGAGTCCGGATATTTTTGGTCTAGGATTGGAATTTAGGGTTAGGGTTATTGTTGGGGTTAGGATTGGAGCTTGAGGTTGGGTTTTGGGTAAGGGTAGGGGTAAGGTTCGGATTAGGGTTAGGGTTAGGGTTAGGGTTAGTGTTAGTGTTAGGGTTAGGTTTAGGTTTAGGGTTAGGGTTAGGGTTACGATTTAGGATAATGTTGAAGGTTAGGGTTTGGGTTGGGTTAGTGTTAGGGTTTATGGGTTTGGTTTTGGGTTTGGGGTTGGGGATTGTGTTGGTGTTAAGGATAGGGTCAGGATTAGAGTTAGGGTTAGGCTCAGGGTTAGGTTTAGGGTTTAGGGTTATAGTTTAGGGTTAGGGTTAGGGTTAAGGTTAGGTTAAGGGCTTGTGGTTGGGTTTGGGGTAGGGGTAAGTGTAGTGGTAGGAGTAGGATTAGTTTTGGTTTAGTGTTAGGGTTAGGGTGAAGTTTCGGGTTAGGGTTAATGGTAATGGTTTAGGGTTAGATTTAGGATTGGAGTTACGGTTAAGGGTAAGAGTTTAGGTTTAGGGTTGCGTTTGGGGTTGGGTTAGGATTAGGGTTAGGGTAGGAATGTAGGTTTAGGTTTAGGAGTAGTGTTAGGTTTAGGGCTTGTTTTTGGGTTTGGGGTAGGGGTAGGGGTAAGTTTAGGGTTAGGGTTAAGTTATAGTGTTAGGGGTTAGGGTTAGGATGAAGGGTTATGGTTTACGTTAAGTGTTTAAGGTTAGGGATAGGGTTGAGGTTAGGGTTAGATTTAGGGTTAGGGTTATGGGTATGGGTTTGGGTTTGGGTTGGGGTTGTGGTTGGAGTTGGGGTTGGTGTTTGTGTTAGTGTTAAGGATAGGGTTAAGGTTAGGGTCAGGGTTAAGATTTGGGTTAGGGTTAGGTTTTGGGTGAGGATTAGTGTCAGGGTTAGGCTTAGGCTTTGGGTTTAGTGTTTAGTGTTCTTTAGAGTTAGGTTGAGGTTTAGAGTTAAGGGTTAGAGTAGGGTTAGGCTTAGGCTTAGGGTTAGTGTTAGGTTTGGGGTTAGGGGTTAGTGTTGGGGTTCGGGTTGCTGTTGGATTTAGGCTTAGGGTTAGGTTTGGGTTTAGGGTTAGGTTTAGGGCTAGGTTTAGTGTTTGGTTTAGGGTAGTGATAGGGGAAAGTATAGGGTTAAGGTTAGGGTTAAGTTTGTGGTTAGAGTTATGGTTAGGGTTAAGGTGTTTTTGTTGGTCTCGGGTTTGGGTTTGGGGTAGGAATTGGGGTTGTGGTAGGCTTAGTGATAGTGTTAGGGTTAATGGTTAGGGTAAGGATTTGAGTTAGATTTAAATTTAGGTTAAGGGTGAGGGTTAGGGTTAAGGTTTAGAATTAGGGTTAGGGTTAGGGTTAGGGTTAGGGATAGATTAGGGTTAGGGTTAGGGTTAGATTTAGGCTTAGGGTTAGTGTTAGGGTTAGGGATAAGTTTAGGTTTAATGTTAGTGTTAGGGTCAGGGTTCGGTTCAGTGTTAGGGTTTGATAGTGTTAGGGTTAGTGTTAGTGTTAGTGTTATGTTTAGGTGTAGGGCTAGGGTTATGGTTTGTGATCAGGTTAGGGTTAGGGCTTGGTATAGGGTTAGGGTACGAATAGGTGTAGGTTTAAGTTTAGGGGATGGGTGAGGCTTAGGTTTAGGGTGTGGGTTAGGGTTACCGTTAGTTGTTAGGTGTTGTTGGCATTGGTTTTGGGTTTGGGGTTGGGGTTGTGGTTGGGGTTGGGTTAGGATTAAGGGAGTGTTTGGGTTTGGGTTAGGTTTAGAATTAGGGTCAGGGTATGGGTTTGGGTTAGGGTTAGGATTAGGGCTATGGGTTAGGGTTAGGGTGTAGATAGGGGTATGTTTAGTATTAGGGTTAAGGTTACAGTTAGTGTTACACTTAGGGTTTAGGTGTTGTTGGACTTGGGGTTGGGTTTGGGTTTGGGGCTGTGTTAGGGTTAGTGTTGGGGTTAGGTTTAAGTGTTAGTGTTAGAATTTGGGTTAGATTTAAGGTTAGGGTTAGGGTTATGATTAAGGATTAGTGTTAGGGCTAGGTTTAGGATTAGGTTTAGTGTTAGGGTTTTTTTAGGTTTAGGGTTAGATTTTGGGGTTGGGGTATGGGTGTTAGAGTTAGGTTTATTGTTAGCGTTACGTTTATTGTTCAGGGGTTAGTGTTTGGTTGGGGTTGTTGTTGAGGTTGGGTAAGTGTTGGAGCTGGGTTTGGGGTTGGGGTAGGGGTAGGGGTTGTGATTGGTTTAGAGTTAGGTTTAGGTTTAGTGTTAGGGTTAGGATTACAGTTAGGGTTAGATTTAGATTTAGGGTTAGTGTTGGTGTTAGGGTAAGGTTAGTTTTAGGGTTAGGGTTAGGGTTAGGTTTATGGTTAGGTTTGGAGTTACGGCTGGGGTTGGGTTTGGGATTAGGGTTGTAAGGATTAGGGTTATGTTTAGGGTTAGTATAAGGTTAGGGTTAGGGTTATGGCTTGGGTTAGGGTTAGGCTTAGGTTTAGGGTTAGGGTTAGGATTAATGTTGGGGTTGGGATTTTGGTTGGGGTTTGGGTTGGGGTTGGGGTTAGCGTTAGCGTTACTTTTTAGATATTATTGTTTGGGTTTGGGTTGTTGGTGTTAGTGATAGGGTGGGGCTGGTGTTGGGATAGTTGTTGGGATTGGTTAGGGTTAGGTTTAGGGTTAGTGTTACGGGGTTAGGGTTTGGCTTCTGGCTTGTGGTTGAGCTAGGGATAACAGTTGGGGTTTGGGTTGGGTTTGGAGTTGGTGTTGGGGTTAAAGTCAAGGTTAAAGTTAGGGTTAGGCTTATGGTTAGGGTAGGGTTAGGGTTACGGTTATTGTTTGGGTTTGGGTTAGGGTTAGTGTTAGGGGTTAGGGTTAGGGTTAGGGTAGGGTTAGGGTTAAGGTTAGGGTTAGGGTTAGGGTTGGGCTTAGGGTTAGTTTAATTTAGGGGTAATAGGTATAGGGTTAGTGCTAGGTTTAAAGAATAGAGGTAGGGTTTAATTTCTTGTTAATTGTGGTGTAGGGTAAGTGTGAGCGTTAGGGTGAAAGAAGGGTTAAGCCCTGGATTTGTTTTGTGATTGTGTAAGGTTCAAAAATAGGAATAGGAATTGTGTTTTGAACACGTTTAGTGCTTGTATTTGGCATAGGGATAGACTTCGAGTTTAGTTGGTTTTTAGTCCTAGAGAAAGGGATAGGGTCTATCGTATGATCAGCTATAGTGCTCGGTTTAGAGTTTTGGTTTGTTGTAGTGTTTGGGTTACGGTGTTAGTGTTATGGTTAAAGCTGAGGTTACGTTTACGGTAAGGGTTAGGGTCTGGGATGATTTTATGTTAGGGTTAGGATTTGATTTAATATTTGCGGAAGAAACGGGGTTTGTTTGCATTTTATGAGTAGATTTAGGATTAGGATTATTTGGAATGTTATTGATACTGTTAAAATCAATTTTGGGTGTGGGCAAATACTGAGCTGCCAATTGACATATTATAGAACATGACATTTTGTTTTTCTGCTTGAGATAAAGCTCTGCATAAGTGTTGTTCATTTAAACACACTTGCAATAAATCCGTGGCTGTACTCATTTCTCTTGTTTTAAAAATCGCACGCGATCAGTCAAAGAAAGAAGCTATCATGGAATGTATAAGATCCTGACAACGAATTTCAAACATATTTCGACTTTATTCAACATTACAAAGTAGTACTGAACAGTTTTAAAATGTTCAAAATTAAATAAAAATTAAAAATAGTATTCCACGAAGTTTATAGATGTTTTTTGAGTGCTATAAAAACTTCTCTAATTTATTCAGCTTAGCAGGTCAGAATCGGCTACAGTGCAGGGCAGCCGGCTGATTCGCGTCTTTCTTCAGCGGCTGGAGCAGCAGAAAACGCGATTGATGCGTTTCAAGCGGATTCCGCGGTTAAGAGCGATTCGAGTTTGACATTCGTCGCCGATTCGGCTCAGATATTCGAACCGGTTGAACAGACACCAGAATCTGCGAGAGAAGCCAGCTTCACTCACATTTCGCTTCTATACTGATATACGCTCAAAGAGCATTCAATTTCGGAAAAGTAATCAGTAATATCCGTGTGTATGAAAAAAAAACGGGGAGATACGATATTCCAGGGATAAGAGTAACAGACATGAAAAACGGCCAGAAAAATATATGAAAACGAGGACGGAGGTGAACGTCTGATGCAGACATACATTGCAGACGGCAGCAGAGCAGAAAGGGAAAACAATCTTTTCCCCAGCCTAACACCGGGGTCCTCCCCATCTCTATCGACAACGCCAGGAACGGAGTCTGTCAAAAGGGTAATCACTTTTATGTTGGAAACAGACCGCAGCAGGCTACGTTTAAAAGCCGCTCTTCAGTGAACAGCAGCAGGCTGAAACGCGTCTTTCTTCAGCGGCTCAAGCAGCAGAAACCGCGATTGATGTGTTTCAAGAGGAATCCGCGGTTAAGAGCGATTCGAGTTTGTCGTTCGTTGCCGATTCGGCTCAGTTTCGTACGGGCTCATCTGCGATGCTCCGGTGATGAAGTTTGTTGGGAAATATTCGGTCCGGTTCGACAGACACCAGAAGATGCGAGAGGTGCCAGCTTCACTCAAATTTCGCCTCTACACTGGTAAGATCAGAACAGCATACAATTTCAGAAAAGGAATCAGGAATGTCTGTGTGACAGAAAACTAAACGGGGAGATGCGATGATTCAGTTGTGAAAGAAAAAGACTTCAAGAAAATTCAGAAATAAAGTATGAATACGTGGACGGAAAAGATCGTCTGATGCAGACATATATTGCCGACCGTAGCAGAGCAGAAAGGGAACAGAATCTTTCCCCCAGCTTAAAACCGGGGTCCTCCCCATCTCTATCGACAACGCCAGGAACGTAGTCTGTCAAAAGGGTAATCACTTTTATGTTGGAAACAGACCGCAGCAGGCTACGTTTAAAAGCCGCTCTTCAGTGAACGGCAGCAGGCTGAAACGCGTCTTTCTTCAGCGGCTCAAGCAGCAGAAACCGCGATTGATGTGTTTCAAGAGGAATCCGCGGTTAAGAGCGATTCGAGTTTGTCGTTCGTCGCCGATTCGGCTCAGTTTCGTACGGGCTCATCTGCGATGCTCCGGTGATGAAGTTTGTTGGGAAATATTCGGTCCCGTTCGACAGACACCAGAAGATGCGAGAGGAGCCTGCTTCACTCAAATTTCGCGTCTACACTGGTAAGATCAGAACAGCATACAATTTCAGAAAAGGAATCAGGAATGTCTGTGTGACAGAAAACTAAACGGGGAGATGCGATGATTTCGTGGTGAAAGAAAAAGAAATCAAGAAAATTCAGAAATAAAGTATGAATACGTGGACGGAAAAGATCGTCTGATGCAGACATATATTGCCGTCCGTAGCAGAGCAGAAAGGGAACAGAATCTTTCCCCCAGCTTAAAACCGGGGTCCTCCCCATCTCTATCGACAACGCCAGGAACGGAGTCTGTCAAAAGGGTAATCACTTTTATGTTGGAAACAGACCGCAGCAGGCTACGTTTAAAAGCCGCTCTTCAGTGAACGGCAGCAGGCTGAAACGCGTCTTTCTTCAGCGGCTCAAGCAGCAGAAACCGCGATTGATGCGTTTCAAGAGGAATCCGCGGTTAAGAGCGATTCGAGTTTGTCGTTCGTTGCCGATTCGGCTCAGTTTCGTACGGGCTCATCTGCGATGCTCCGGTGATGAAGTTTGTTGGGAAATATTCGGTCCGGTTCGACAGACACCAGAAGATGCGAGAGGAGCCAGCTTCACTCAAATTTCGCCTCTACACTGGTAAGATCAGAACAGCATACAATTTCAGAAAAGGAATCAGGAATGTCTGTGTGACAGAAAACTAAACGGGGAGATGCGATGATTCCGTGGTGAAAGAAAAAGACTTCAAGAAAATTCAGAAATAAAGTATGAATACGTGAACGGAAAAGATCGTCTGATGCAGACATATATTGCCGACCGTAGCAGAGCAGAAAGGGAACAGAATCTTTCCCCCAGCTTAAAACCGGGGTCCTCCCCATCTCTATCGACAACGCCAGGAACGGAGTCTGTCAAAGGGGTAATCACTTTTATGTTGGAAACAGACCGCAGCAGGCTACGTTTAAAAGCCGCTCTTCAGTGAACGGCAGCAGGCTGAAACGCGTCTTTCTTCAGCGGCTCAAGCAGCAGAAACCGCGATTGATGTGTTTCAAGAGGAATCCGCGGTTAAGAGCGATTCGAGTTTGTCGTTCGTTGCCGATTCGGCTCAGTTTCGTACGGGCTCATCTGCGATGCTCCGGTGATGAAGTTTGTTGGGAAATATTCGGTCCGGTTCGACAGACACCAGAAGATGCGAGAGGTGCCAGCTTCACTCAAATTTCGCCTCTACACTGGTAAGATCAGAACAGCATACAATTTCAGAAAAGGAATCAGGAATGTCTGTGTGACAAAAAACTAAACGGGGAGATGCGATGATTCAGTTGTGAAAGAAAAAGACATCAAGAAAATTCAGAAAAAAAGTATGAATACGTGGACGGAAAAGATCGTCTGATGCAGACATATATTGCCGTCCGTAGCAGAGCAGAAAGGGAACAGAATCTTTCCCCCAGCTTAAAACCGGGGTCCTCCCCATCTCTATCGACAACGCCAGGAATGGAGTCTGTCAAAAGGGTAATCACTTTTATGTTGGAAACAGACCGCAGCAGGCTACGTTTAAAAGCCGCTCTTCAGTGAACGGCAGCAGGCTGAAACGCGTCTTTCTTCAGCGGCTCAAGCAGCAGAAACCGCGATTGATGTGTTTCAAGAGGAATCCGCGGTTAAGAGCGTTTCGAGTTTGTCGTTCGTTGCCGATTCGGCTCAGTTTCGTACGGGCTCATCTGCGATGCTCCGGTGATTAAGTTTGTTGGGAAATATTCGGTCCGGTTCGAAAGACACCAGAATCTGCGTGAGGAGCCAGCTTCACTTAAATTTCGCCTCTACGCTGGTAAGATCAGAACAGCATACAATTTCAGAAAAGGAATCAGTAATGTCCGTTTGTATGAAAAGGAAAAATTGAGAGAAGTTTTGTTTCTTAGGAATATTAAAGGTCATCAAAAAATGTTAAAGAAAAAATGTGAAAATGTGTACTGAAATGAAGGTCTGATGCTATCATTCTCTGCGAATGCTTGCTGAGCCTGCAGAGAACAGAAAATCCCCCCTGGCTAACAAAGGGGTCATCCCATCTTTTCTAAAAACACCATGAACAAAGTCTGATACAAGAGTAAACTGCGTAATGTTGGAATCAGACCTCAGCTGGCAGTGGAGATAAGCTGCTTTACAGCGCAAGGCAGCCGACTGATTAGCCCACTGATTAGAGACACAAATTTTTTCAGGCCTAATCCACAGTTAGGAGCGATTACAGCCAGACTTTTGCACTCCATTCGGACCTGATTATTTGAAAAGATTTGAAAGGGTTTAGGGTTAGAGTTTGGTTTAGGGGTATGGTTAGGGTTAGGATTAGGGTTAGGGTTAGTGCTTGTGGTTGCTTTTGGGGTAGGTTAATATTTACGGATAGGATTAGTGTTAGCGCTTGTGGCTGGTTTTGGAGTACGGGTAGGCTAAGGTTTAGGGATAGGATTATGGTTAGGGTTTGTGGTTGCATTTGGGGTAGGCGTAGTACCAGTGTTAGGTTTAGGGTTTGGGTTAGTGTTAGGGTTAGGGTATAGGGTTATGGAAAAGGGTAAGTGATTAAGGTTAGGATTACTGTTGGGGTTAGGGTTAGGGTTCGGTTTAGGGTTAGGGTTTGTGCTTGTGGTTGCTTTTGGGGAAGGGTTAGTGTTAAGGTTAAGGTTAGGGTTAGGAGTTAAGGGTATGGGTTTCGGTTAAGGTTCCGGTAGAGATTGGGGTTAGTGTTAATGTTAAGGATAAGGTTAGTTTTAGTGTTCGGGTTAGGGTTAGGATTTGGGTTAGAGTTTGATTTTGGGTCAGGATTAGGGTTAGGGTTAGGCTAAGGGTTAGGGTAAGGCTTCAGGTTTAGGGTCATAGATTAGGTTTAGGGTTAGGGTTAGGTTTAGGTTTAGTGTTAGGGTTACGTTTGGGTTAGGTTTTAGGGTTGGGGTTGTGTTTGGGGTTTTGGTAAGGGTTAGGGTTACGGTTAGGATAAGGGTAAGGTTATGGGTTAAGGTTAGGGTTAGGGATAGGGATTACGCGTTTGTTTGGGGTTGGTGTTGGTGTTTCGGTTGTTTATAAAGGATATGGTTAGGGTATAGGTTAGGGTTAGTATTAGGTTTAGGGTGAGAGCAAAATTTTGGGTTCGGTTTGGGTTTGGGATAGGGTTAGGGTTAAGCTTTTGTTACTGTTAGGGTTAGGGTCGGGTTAAGGTTAGGGTTAGGGTAGGGTTAGGGTTAGGTTTAGGGTTAAGGTGTGGGTTTGTGCTAGCGTTAAGGTTAGGTTTAGGGTTAGTGTTAAGTATATAGTTTTAGATTTACAGTAATTGTTAGAGTTAGGGTTAGGGCTTGAGTTAGGGTTAGGGTTAATGTGTTGTAAATAACTCCCAAGGATGATACTTCACAAAGAAATAGTATAGATGATGGTATATTTTGAGTTGTTCTATATAGATAGTGTACAAATAATACAAAAGAGAAGATGGCTCACCTTCAGGATTGTTATAGGTGTGAAGAACAATACACACCAATCGTTACCAACCGTAAAAGATTTATTGAGCAAGCAATTACCGAGCAAAACAGCGCTGGGCGGCTGGGAGTCTCTGCTCCACCAGAGGTGCGCAACGGCAGCCTCTCGATCCCACGATTTATTATTTCTTATCTCTACATTCGTGTTTATCTTTCCCTTCCTGGGCTGCGCTGGCTGTTATGTGGGGGTCGTTCTCTGCCACCTGGTGATTGAGATGAAAAAGGCCGTAGGCCTCTTCAGCTTCGATCATGCGCACTTAAGAAGAGATTTTCACTTATTTTTTCTTTTTTCAGTTTCTTAGAAGGTCAATGCTACCTGTTGTTCATTGTCCAGTTGTTAGAACTAAGCGCTGTGGCTCCAATTTGCACAGTTCCAAAGTTCTTAGACAAAACATTTATACATGTATTTTGAATCTTCTACAAACTACATAGTTTTCAGAAAGCAAAACACTGAAAAAAACTGACACATCTGTCTTGAGTCGGTTTGATTAACAAATACAACACTCATTTTTATCACAAGGATGATAAGGCTCGCAGGGTACTCCACGTGGAAGGGATCTCTGAGAAGAGATCCTTTCCTGGCGGTGGTCAGCCCTTAAATGGGGTTTGGGAGAGGTAGAGCCAGGCTTCCCCCATTCCAATCACGCAGGTATATCACCTCCACCTGTGCCCCCATGGCTGACTCGGTGCTCACCTCAGCTGACCAATCAGTGTTTCAGGCCATGATTCAGCAGTTCCCATACAGTTAGGGTTAGGTTTGGGGTTAGTGTTAGGGTTGGTGTTAGCTTTAATATATATATATATATATATTTAATATTTTTATATTTAGTTTTACAGTAAGTTTTAGGGTAAGTTTTAGGTTTATTGTATATGGTTAGGTGTATGATTGGATTTAGTGTTAGGTTTAGGGTTAAAGATTTAGTCTTACAGTAGGTGTTAGGGAAGGATTTAGGTAACTTCAGCGGGTTTGGTGAAGACTGGCTTTGGTAGAAGGGTTATGTTTGATTTTGTATTAAGGTAAGGTTTTAGGGTATTTAGCTTTTTGTATTAAGATAAGGTTTTTACGGTTAGGGCTTGAGTTATGGATAGGGTGAGGGTTACGTTTTGCATACGGTTTGGGTTTGGGATAGGGTTAGGTTTAGGGTTTGGGTTACTGTTAGGGTTAGAGTATGATTAGGGTTGGGGTTAGGGTTAGGGGTAAGTTTAGGGTTAGGGTTTGTGTTAGCGTTAGGGTTAAGGTGAGGGTTACGTTTTGGGTTCGGTTTGGGTTTGGGATAGGTTTAGGTTTAGGGTTTGGTTTACTGTTAGGGTTATATTAGGGATAGGGTGTTGGGGAATGGCTTCAGGAACACAGAGGTCCTGGTAATATGTACGAGCATAGCTTGCACGGTAGCACAGACTACATGTGTATGGAAAAGTACTAGATACTGATAGGAGGTCACGATGCTCCTGGGCCAAGTGATAAACAGCTCAAGGTGGACAAGAACTGCTTCAGCTGAGCAACCCAAGCTGCCAAGACATCTATGGGAAACTTCTGTGATTATGTTGTTCACCCTGCTTTCAGTTGAAGAAGGCTTCACAGGACTGCTGATAATCGTAACTTTAGGTATTTTTAGAACAAGCTGTCCTTGATAGTCTATTCTGTTTAACTAGCAGGTGTTCTTCCCTTTGGGCTCTGTGTTATGCACTGGCCATGCTGATACGGTCCTCAAGGGAAAGTACACTGTGTGAACCTTGAGAAAAGTAAAAGCAGGAGATGGTCTGTGGCGAGTGGGAGAGGTAAAGTGCACTTTGAACAGGGGACGCCCTGCCAGCACTGCCTTTCACACCCGCCGCCGACGCATTCCTGTTTGGGTTTTTTAGGATTAGAATGATATCAAGAGTTACCTCCCTCAGGATGGTTTCTCACTGCTGTTAATTATTGGGAATTGCTTAAAGTTGTTATTCTCTGAGGCTCTCAGCCAATGATTGTGTGCTATTCTCTGTACGCCCCTGTCTTAAACACTATAAGAATAAGGCTGTCGGGGTAATAAATTGAAGCCTGATCATTCATGTATTGAGTCCTGTCGTGCTCCCCGCCCAAGAGCAATCCACTCAGACCCCGGGATTCCGCAACAATAGGGTTTGGGTTTGGGTTAAGTTTAGGGTTAAGTTTAGGGTTAGGGTTTGTGTTAGCATTAAGTTTAGTTTATGGTTAGGGTTTAGGTTAGGTTTAGAGTTAGTGTTAGCATTAGCGTTAGGTTTATAGATTTAGATTTACAGTAATTGTTAGGGTTAGGTTTAGGGACTGAGTTAGGGTTAGGATTAGTGTGGGGTAAATAACTCCAAAGGATGGTACTTCACAAAGAAATAGTATAGATGATCGTATATTTTGAGTTGTTCTATATAGAAAGTATACAAATAATACAAAAGAGAAGATGGCTCACATTCAGGATGATAAGGCTCGCAGGGGACTCCACGTGGAAGGGATCTCTGAGAAGAGATCCTTTCCTGGCGGTGGTCAGCCCTTAAATGGGGTTTGGGAGAGGTAGAGCCAGGCTCCCCCCATTCCAATCACGCAGGTATATCACCTCCACCTGTGCCCCCATGGCTGACTCGGTGCTCACCTCAGCTGACCAATCAGTGTTTCAGGCCATGATTCAGCAGTTCCCATACAGTTAGGGTAGGGTTAGGGTTTAATTTGGTGTTAGTGTTAGTGTTGGGGTTGGTGTAAGCTTTAAAGATTTAGTTTTACAGTAAGTTTTAGGTTATTGTATAGGGTTAGGTGTATGATTGAATTTAGTGTTAGGTTTAGGGTTAGGGCAAGGCTTAGGGCTAAAGATTTAGTCTTACAGTAAGTGTTAGGGAAGGATTTGGGTAATTTCAGCGGGTTTGGTGAAGACTGGCTTTGGTAGAAGGGTTATGTTTGATTTTGTATTAAGGTAAGGTTTTGGCTTAGGGTTAGGGTTAGGGTTAGGGTACAGATTAGGGTTGGGGTTAGTGTTAGGGATAGGGTTAAGTTATATGGTTAGGGTTAGACTAAGATTTAGGGTTAGGTTTAAGGATAAGTATAAATATTTAGTTTTACAGTAAGTGTTAGGGTATGAGTCAGGCCGTGATTCAGCAGTTCCCATACAGTTAGGGTAGGGTTAGGCTTAGGGTTACGGTTAGGGTTATGTTTAGGGTTAGGTTTGGGGTTAGGGTTTGGGTTGGTGTTACTGTTAGGGTTATGTTAGTGTTAAGTTTTGGGTTAGGGTTAGGCTAAGATTTAGGGTTAATGTGATGGTAAGGGTTAGGCTTAGGTTTAAGCTTAAGTTTAAAGCTTTAGTTTTACAGTAAGTGTTAGGGTATATTTTAGGTTACTGGATAGTCTATGATTGGATTTAGGGTTAGGGTTAGGGTATGTGATAGCTTTAGAATTAGTGTTAGGTTTAGAGTAAGGTTTAGGGTTAAAGATTTAGTCTTACAGTAAGTGTTAGGGAAGGATATAGGTAATTTCAGCGGGTTAGGTGAAGATTCGCTTTAGTAATATGGTTACGTTTTGATTTTGGATTAGTCTTAGTGTAAGGTTTTGGATTAGGTATAAGTTCAGGGTTAGGGTTGCGGTTAGGGTTAGGGTTTAGGTTAGGATTAGGGTAGGGTTAGGGTTAGGATTATGTTTAGTGTTACGGTTAGGGTTAGGGCTTGAGTTAGTTTTACGGTTAGGGTTAAGTTTTGGGTTTGGTTTGGGTTTGGGATAGTGTTAGGATTAGGGTTTAGGGTTAGGGAACGGGTTAGGGTTACTGTTAGGGTTAGGGTTTAGGGTTAGGGAACGGGTTAGGGTTACTGTTAGGGTTAGGGAACGGTTAAATTTAGGGTTAGGGAATGGTTAAGTTTAGGGTTAGGGGGTTTGCGTTAGCATTAAGGTTAGGTTATTTTTAGGTTTAAGGTTAGGTTTAGAGTTAGGGTTTGTGTTATTGTTAGGTTTATAGATTTAGATTTACAATAATTGTTAGGGTTAGGGCTTGAGTTAGGGTTAGTGTTAGTGTGGGGTAAATAACTCCAAAGGATGGTACTTCACAAAGAAGTAGTATAGATGATGGTATATTTTGAGTTGTTCTATAGGTAGTTGTCACCGGTTTGCGGGACAGTTTGACCCGGTACCGTGACAATTGAGGCAGGGGACCCACGGGCCCACACCCTGGGGAAGGGGAAGGGGAAGAGGGAAAAAAAGGACAAAGGGAGATGGGCCTAGGAGCAAAACAGCCGCAACGATCTGAGGAGGAAAGCTAATTTAGTAAATAAGATATCAGAAAGAAAAATAACACAATATAATATAATATAATTGGAATTGAGGCAAATGAATCAAATAAAATGAACAAGAGAGAGAGTGTGCGATAAACCGAAGGCCTTACGCTAACGCTGAAGGCGGACGGCTGCAACAAACACCCACTGCCGAGCTCGGTCCTGAAGGGAAGAGAGAGTCCCGTGACCGCAGACAGTTTTTATCTTTCCCTCTGGGCGGAATTATGTAAAAATGCAAAGCATCGCAAAGTCCTCTGGGGAATGTAGTTCTCTTCTGAAACAGGTACACCCAGAACTATCGACGATCCACAGAGCTGGAGCATTAACTCCTTAACTCCCAATACACCACGCGATGTCATGATGTGGAATATCAGTAATACAACAAAAATCATAAAACCATAACATTCCACCCCTTATTCAACATCATTTCATCATGCTTAATATATATATATATACATAAAGAAACAATGATTCACAAGCATTAAATACAAACACATACAACATACATATATACATATATACATGCTAATAGAATTACTGAGGGCACTCACCCCACATCAAATTCCCTTGTGGTAAAACACTGAACAGCCCCATTCTTCTGTTTCACCCACCAGGTAGACCCAGGTCCCTGAGCAAAAACAGTCCCACGGAGAGTTTTGCCCTCTCCAGAAGCTGGAAGAACCCAAACCGCTTTTCCCAACAAGTTCTTCACATGTACTACAGGGACCTTATCTCCCTCTACAGTAGGTAGAGAGCTGGATTGGGCAGGACCATCGCGATTGATGGATCCTCTGGTGTTGACCAACCAGGTGGCTTCTGACAAATTCTTCTCCCAGTGCTTAAATGTCCCGCCACCCATTGCTTTCAACATTGTTTTTAACAACCCATTGTACCTTTCAATTTTACCAGAAGCTGGTGCATGATAGGGGATATGATAAATCCACTCGATGCCATGAGCTTTGTATTGCCCAAGTATTTACAAGAGAATTTTTTGAAATGAGTTCCATTATCGGACTCAATTCTTTCTGGAGTGCCATGTCACCATAGGACTTGTTTCTCGAACCCTAAGATGGTGTTTCGGGCGGTAGCATGGGGTACTGCATATGTTTCAAGCCACCCAGTAGTTGCCTCCACCATGGTGAGCACATAACGCTTACCATTGCGAGATCGTGTCAAGGCAACCTGCCACACCTCCCCATATTTATACTTTTGCCATCGTCCTTCCTCCCAAAGAGGTTTCATCCTCTTGGCTTGTTTAATTGTGGCGCACGTATCACAGTCATGGATAACCTGGTGCAATGGCATCCATAGTTAAGTCCACCCCTCGGTCTCTAGCCCACTTACATGTTGCATCTCTTCCTTGATGGCCCGAGGTCTCATGGGCCCACCGAGCTAGAAATAATTCACTCTTGTGTTGCCAGTCCAAGTCTACTCGAGCCACCTTAACTTTGGCAGCTCGAGCTACCTGATGGTTATTTTGTTGTTCTTCAGTTGCCCGGCTCTTAGGAACATGAGCATCTACATGGCGCAACTTTACAACCATATTCTTTATTCGGGCAGCAATGTTTCTCCACAGTTCAGCAGCCCAAATAGGTTTACCCCTCCGTTGCCAAGCATTTTGTTCCCATTGCTGTACCCACCCCCATAAAGCATTTGCCACCATCCATGAGTCAGTGTAAAGATAAAGCACTGGCCACCTCTCTCATTCAGCAATATCTAAGGCCATCTGGACAGCCTTTACCTCTGCAAATTGACTTGATTCTCCTTCTCCTTCAGTGGCCTCTGCAACTTGTCGTGTGGGGCTCCACACAGCAGATTTCCATCTGCGGTGCTTACCCACAATGCAACATGATCCATCTGCGAACAGGGCATATCTCTTTTTGTTGTCTGGTAGTTCATTATATGGTGGGGCTTCTTTAGCACGTGACACCTCCTTTGCTGGCATTGTTCCAAACTTCTTAGCTTCAGGCCAGTCCATGATCACCTCCAGGATTCCTGGACGGTTGAGGTTCCCCATCCGAGCTCGCTTGTGTAATCAGTGCAGTCCATTTACTCCAAGTGGCATCAGTAGCATGATGGGTAGAGGGAGCTGACCCTTTGAACATCCAGCTCAGCACTGGCAGTCGAGGTGCCAGGAGGAGCTGCATTTCAGTACCGATTACTTCGGAAGCAGCTCGAACCCCCTCGTACGCGGCTAAGATCTCCTTCTCAGTTGGAGTGTAGCGCTCCTCAGACCCCCTGTAGGCCCGACTCCAGAATCCGAGGGGTCAGCCTCGGGTCTTTCCAGGAGCTTTTTGCCACAAACTCCAAGTGGGACCTTCCTTTCCAGCAGCAGTGTAGAGGATGTTCTTTACATCCTGTCCCATCCGCAATGGCCCTGGCTATCAAAGCACGGGCTGTCTCCTGCTTAATTTGCTCAAAAGCCTGCTGCTGCTCAGGGCCCCATACAAGATCATTCTTCTTCCGCGTCACCCGATAGAGAGGGCTCACAATGAGACTGTAGTTTGGAACATGCATTCTCCAAAAGCCCACTACACCCAGAAAAGCTTGGGTTTCTGTCTTACTGGTGGGTGGAGACATGGCAGTAATTTTGTCAATCACATCTGTTGGGATGTGACGACGTCCATCTTGCCACTTCATACCTAGGAGCTGAATTTCTTGTGCAGGCCCTTTCACTTTGCTTTGCTTGATAGCAAAGCCAGCTCGTAGGAGAATTTGGATAATCTGCTCTCCTTTCTCAAAGACTTCCTCTGCTGTATTGCCCCATACAACAATGTCATCAATGTATTGCAGATGCTCAGGAGCACCACCCTGTTCCAATGCAGTTTGGATCAACCCATGGCAAATGGTTGGACTGTGCTTCCACCCCTGGGGCAAACGGTTCCAGGTGTACTGAACGCCCCTCCAGGTGAAGGCAAACTGCAGCCTGCATTCTGTGGCCAGAGGAATTGAAAAGAAGGCATTGGCAATGTCGGTGGTGGCATACCACTTGGCTGCTTGTGACTCCAGTTCGTACTGGAGTTGTAGCATGTCTGGCACAGCAGCACTCAGTGGGGGTGTGACTTCATTCAGGCCACGGTAATCTACCGTCAGCCTCCATTCTCCACTGGCTTTACGCACCGGCCATATGGGGCTGTTAAAAGGTGAGTGAGTTTTGCTGATCACTCCCTGGCTCTCTAGCTGACGGATCAAGTTATGAATGGGGAGCAAGGAATCCCTGTTGGTGCGGTACTGCCATCTGTACACCGTTTCTGTAGCAATTGGTGCCTGTTGCTCCTCCACTTGTAGCAACCCCACAACAGATGGATCTTCTGACAGGCCAGGTAAAACAGATAGCTGCTTAATGTTGTCTGTGTCCACGGCAGCTATTCCAAAAGCCCATCGGTACCCCTTGGGATCCTTAAAGTGCCCCCTTCTGAGATAGTCTATACCGAGTATGCATGGAGCCCCCTCCCCTGTCCGGTCACTATAGGATGCTTCTGCCAGTCTTTACCAGTGAGGCTTATTTCTGCCTCCAACACAGACAATTCCTGAGAGCCCCCAGTCACTCCAGAGATATAGATATAGATCAGTTCTGTCCCTTTATAACTCGAAGGCATTAGAGTACACTGTGCACCAGTATCCACCAGTGCCTCATATTTTTGTGGTTCTGATGTGCCAGGCCACCGAATCCACACAGTCCAATACACTCTATTACCCCTCTCCCTCCTCTGGCTGAGGGCAGGGCCCCTCTATTGGTTACCTGTAGTGACAGGAACAACTTCACTGGTCGTTGGTCTGTGTTGTAATTCTCTCACCCATGCTCGCAGTGCAGGGGTGGGCTTTTGATGCCATTCCTTCATATCTTCTCCATTTTCAAGTAAGTAACTCCACAGAGCCGCGCGTGACATGAAGTTAGTGAAGTGAGTGCTGTCATTTGCTCGAGCAGGACGGCGTTTGCTTCTGATAGCTGCAATCATTTCAACCCTATCAATCAGTCGGGATACTTTCTCTAACACGTCTCCCATCTGTCCTTCTAACCTTGATATGGCTGAAATGGAAGCGTGTGATGGTGGAAATTTTTGTTCAAAGTTTTGAAGTGTAAGAATCTGTTCAAAAACTGGGGGTTTTCTGTCTTGGTCCTCGTATCTGTTGAACATTGTCACTAGTGTACCGGCGTACCTTTCTGGTGCTGTTTTTGGAAGCTTCTGACATATTTCGGGTGTACTCCTTACTTTCTCCGGATCATGGTCCCGATCTTCAGGATCTAACGTGGGATCATACAGCATTTCCACCACAGCCGTTTCTCTCAAATACTGGATGCCTTCCTCAATAGTTTTCCATCTTTTCACTTTTAGGTGCCAGGTCACTCTTGTAGGGATATCTTTCCCTCACAGCTACTTACTGTTGCCAGAGGCTGGCGATTCCATCCATATACCTGCTGATCCCCCTGTCGACAGCCAGATCACGGGCAATGTTTCCTAGTTGGCGAGCTTCGTTACAGTCGAGGGACACGCTTTGGCCCCGTTGTCCCAACACCAAAGCAACCAAGTGACAATACTCTCATCCGGACGTCAAATAAACTCCTTTCTTGAGCCTTGGATCTCAGACATTTTCATGGGTCGACGAAACGTGGTAACTTTGACTCTTTCATCATCCTCATCATCACTATGTCCACGCCTCTCACTTTTCTCTGTTGCCTTTCTTGGTGGTGGTGGTGTTGAGGCCTCCCCCTCGCCTGTATCTTCCTCTTCTTTCGCCACCTCTTCTTTGCGTTCTAGGCGTGAGGACACACGTTTCCATTTCTGGCCTTCCACCGGGGCAACTGACTTTGATACCGGAGCTTTCTTTGGCTGGTCAGATGTGCCTGGGAGGTTTTCCTCTTTGGTCTGAGCCTCAGTTTGGACACTCTCTCTCTCCAGAACAGTACATATACCTCGGTAAGCATAAGCCAAGCCCCAGATAAGCTGTTCCACCTCAGATCTTTCTGAGCCGCAACACCCATTACTCAGATACAGGCCTAGCTCCTCAGGATCCTGCAAGTGTTCAGGAGTAAAATCCCATGGCACCGGGGGACCCCGTGCTTCTAATTTATTTCCTAAAACTCTCCACTTTCCCTGCCATTCAACATTCTCTGTTTCTGGGAAAAGCTTCCTCCACATGGTGTAAAGTGCTATTATAAAGGATGTATTCAAAAGGTCTAATATCCCAAATGCTAACGTAGTCCCTAAACCCTAGGTTGGTATAGGGTTAGGGCAAGGCTCAGGTTAAGATTTAGTATTACAGTAAGTGTTAAAGAAGGATTTATGTAATTTCAGCGGGTTTGGTGAAGATTGTCTTTAGTAATAGGGTTATGTTTAGATTTTGGATAAGTGTGTGGGTAAGGTTTTGGCTTAGGGTTAGGGTTAGGGTACGGATTAGGGTTGGGGTTAGCGTTAGGGTTAGGGTTAAGGTATAGGGTTAGCATTAGGCTAACATTTAGGGGATAGGGTTAGTGTTAGGTTTAGAGTTATCATTAGGTATAGGTTTCGGGTTAGGGTTAGTGTTAGGATTGGGTTAGGGGTTAGTTTTGGGTTTGGGGTTGGTGGACTTAGGGGTAGGATTAGGTTTAGGTTTCGGGTTAGGTTTAGTATTAGGGTTAAGGTTACGTTTATTGTTAGGGTTATGTTTAGGTTTAGGTTTTGGGTTAGGCTTAGGGATACGGTTAGTTTTGGTTTAGGATTAGGATTAGGGTTTAGGGTTAGGGTTAGGGATAGGTTTGTGTTTAGATCAGGATTAGGGTTAGGGTTAAGGTAGTTATAAGATTTAGGGTTAGAGTTAGATTTAGTGTTAGGGTAAGGGTTAGTCTCAAGTTTAATGTTAGGGTTAGGGTTAGGATAAGGGTTAGGTTTAGGGTAAAATTAGGGTAGGGTTAGGGTTTGGGTTAGGGTTAGGGTTATGGTTAGGGTTTAATTTGGAGTTGGGTTTGGTTTAGGTTTAGGGTTAGGGTTAGGTTTAGGGTTAGGTTTATGGTTAGGGTTAGCGTTAGTGTTCGGGTTTGTGTTAGTTTTCGGGTTAGGATTTAGGGGTTCGTTTGGTGTTGGGGTTGTGGTTAGGTTTAGGGTTAGAGATAGGGTAAGGTTTAGTGTTAAGTTTAGGGTTAGTGTTAGTGTTAGTATAGCGGTTTGGTTTAGGTTAGGGTTAGGGTAGTGTTAGGTTTAGGGTTAGGGGAAGCATTAGGGTTGGGGTTAGGGTAAGTATATAGGGTTAGGGTTAAGGGTAAGGTTTTAGGGTTAGAATTTGTGTTAGTGTGAGGGGTTAGGGTTAGCGTTGGTGTTGGGTTTTGGGTTGGGGTTGGGCTTGCATTTGTTGTTGGGTTAGGGTCAGGGTTTGGGTTAGGGTTAGGGTGTAGTGTTACATTTTGTCTTAGTGTTAGGTATAGGGTTTGAGTAAGGGTTAGGGTTTGTTGTTAGGGGTTTGGGTTGGGGTTTGGGTTTGGGTTGGGTTTGGTGTTGAGGTTGCAGTTAGTGTTAGTGATAGTGTTAGGGCCAGGGTTAGGGTTAGTGTTAGGATTAGGGTTGGGGTTAGGGGTAGGGGTAGGAGTCCGGATATTTTTGGTCTAGGATTGGAATTTAGGGTTAGGGTTATTGTTGGGGTTAGGATTGGAGCTTGAGGTTGGGTTTTGGGTAAGGGTAGGGGTAAGGTTCGGATTAGGGTTAGGGTTAGGGTTAGGGTTAGTGTTAGTGTTAGGGTTAGGTTTAGGTTTAGGGTTAGGGTTAGGGTTACGATTTAGGATAATGTTGAAGGTTAGGGTTTGGGTTGGGTTAGTGTTAGGGTTTATGGGTTTGGTTTTGGGTTTGGGGTTGGGGATTGTGTTGGTGTTAAGGATAGGGTCAGGATTAGAGTTAGGGTTAGGCTCAGGGTTAGGTTTAGGGTTTAGGGTTATAGTTTAGGGTTAGGGTTAGGGTTAAGGTTAGGTTAAGGGCTTGTGGTTGGGTTTGGGGTAGGGGTAAGTGTAGTGGTAGGAGTAGGATTAGTTTTGGTTTAGTGTTAGGGTTAGGGTGAAGTTTCGGGTTAGGGTTAATGGTAATGGTTTAGGGTTAGATTTAGGATTGGAGTTACGGTTAAGGGTAAGAGTTTAGGTTTAGGGTTGCGTTTGGGGTTGGGTTAGGATTAGGGTTAGGGTAGGAATGTAGGTTTAGGTTTAGGAGTAGTGTTAGGTTTAGGGCTTGTTTTTGGGTTTGGGGTAGGGGTAGGGGTAAGTTTAGGGTTAGGGTTAAGTTATAGTGTTAGGGGTTAGGGTTAGGATGAAGGGTTATGGTTTACGTTAAGTGTTTAAGGTTAGGGATAGGGTTGAGGTTAGGGTTAGATTTAGGGTTAGGGTTATGGGTATGGGTTTGGGTTTGGGTTGGGGTTGTGGTTGGAGTTGGGGTTGGTGTTTGTGTTAGTGTTAAGGATAGGGTTAAGGTTAGGGTCAGGGTTAAGATTTGGGTTAGGGTTAGGTTTTGGGTGAGGATTAGTGTCAGGGTTAGGCTTAGGCTTTGGGTTTAGTGTTTAGTGTTCTTTAGAGTTAGGTTGAGGTTTAGAGTTAAGGGTTAGAGTAGGGTTAGGCTTAGGCTTAGGGTTAGTGTTAGGTTTGGGGTTAGGGGTTAGTGTTGGGGTTCGGGTTGCTGTTGGATTTAGGCTTAGGGTTAGGTTTGGGTTTAGGGTTAGGTTTAGGGCTAGGTTTAGTGTTTGGTTTAGGGTAGTGATAGGGGAAAGTATAGGGTTAAGGTTAGGGTTAAGTTTGTGGTTAGAGTTATGGTTAGGGTTAAGGTGTTTTTGTTGGTCTCGGGTTTGGGTTTGGGGTAGGAATTGGGGTTGTGGTAGGCTTAGTGATAGTGTTAGGGTTAATGGTTAGGGTAAGGATTTGAGTTAGATTTAAATTTAGGTTAAGGGTGAGGGTTAGGGTTAAGGTTTAGAATTAGGGTTAGGGTTAGGGTTAGGGTTAGGGATAGATTAGGGTTAGGGTTAGGGTTAGATTTAGGCTTAGGGTTAGTGTTAGGGTTAGGGATAAGTTTAGGTTTAATGTTAGTGTTAGGGTCAGGGTTCGGTTCAGTGTTAGGGTTTGATAGTGTTAGGGTTAGTGTTAGTGTTAGTGTTATGTTTAGGTGTAGGGCTAGGGTTATGGTTTGTGATCAGGTTAGGGTTAGGGCTTGGTATAGGGTTAGGGTACGAATAGGTGTAGGTTTAAGTTTAGGGGATGGGTGAGGCTTAGGTTTAGGGTGTGGGTTAGGGTTACCGTTAGTTGTTAGGTGTTGTTGGCATTGGTTTTGGGTTTGGGGTTGGGGTTGTGGTTGGGGTTGGGTTAGGATTAAGGGAGTGTTTGGGTTTGGGTTAGGTTTAGAATTAGGGTCAGGGTATGGGTTTGGGTTAGGGTTAGGATTAGGGCTATGGGTTAGGGTTAGGGTGTAGATAGGGGTATGTTTAGTATTAGGGTTAAGGTTACAGTTAGTGTTACACTTAGGGTTTAGGTGTTGTTGGACTTGGGGTTGGGTTTGGGTTTGGGGCTGTGTTAGGGTTAGTGTTGGGGTTAGGTTTAAGTGTTAGTGTTAGAATTTGGGTTAGATTTAAGGTTAGGGTTAGGGTTATGATTAAGGATTAGTGTTAGGGCTAGGTTTAGGATTAGGTTTAGTGTTAGGGTTTTTTTAGGTTTAGGGTTAGATTTTGGGGTTGGGGTATGGGTGTTAGAGTTAGGTTTATTGTTAGCGTTACGTTTATTGTTCAGGGGTTAGTGTTTGGTTGGGGTTGTTGTTGAGGTTGGGTAAGTGTTGGAGCTGGGTTTGGGGTTGGGGTAGGGGTAGGGGTTGTGATTGGTTTAGAGTTAGGTTTAGGTTTAGTGTTAGGGTTAGGATTACAGTTAGGGTTAGATTTAGATTTAGGGTTAGTGTTGGTGTTAGGGTAAGGTTAGTTTTAGGGTTAGGGTTAGGGTTAGGTTTATGGTTAGGTTTGGAGTTACGGCTGGGGTTGGGTTTGGGATTAGGGTTGTAAGGATTAGGGTTATGTTTAGGGTTAGTATAAGGTTAGGGTTAGGGTTATGGCTTGGGTTAGGGTTAGGCTTAGGTTTAGGGTTAGGGTTAGGATTAATGTTGGGGTTGGGATTTTGGTTGGGGTTTGGGTTGGGGTTGGGGTTAGCGTTAGCGTTACTTTTTAGATATTATTGTTTGGGTTTGGGTTGTTGGTGTTAGTGATAGGGTGGGGCTGGTGTTGGGATAGTTGTTGGGATTGGTTAGGGTTAGGTTTAGGGTTAGTGTTACGGGGTTAGGGTTTGGCTTCTGGCTTGTGGTTGAGCTAGGGATAACAGTTGGGGTTTGGGTTGGGTTTGGAGTTGGTGTTGGGGTTAAAGTCAAGGTTAAAGTTAGGGTTAGGCTTATGGTTAGGGTAGGGTTAGGGTTACGGTTATTGTTTGGGTTTGGGTTAGGGTTAGTGTTAGGGGTTAGGGTTAGGGTTAGGGTAGGGTTAGGGTTAAGGTTAGGGTTAGGGTTAGGGTTGGGCTTAGGGTTAGTTTAATTTAGGGGTAATAGGTATAGGGTTAGTGCTAGGTTTAAAGAATAGAGGTAGGGTTTAATTTCTTGTTAATTGTGGTGTAGGGTAAGTGTGAGCGTTAGGGTGAAAGAAGGGTTAAGCCCTGGATTTGTTTTGTGATTGTGTAAGGTTCAAAAATAGGAATAGGAATTGTGTTTTGAACACGTTTAGTGCTTGTATTTGGCATAGGGATAGACTTCGAGTTTAGTTGGTTTTTAGTCCTAGAGAAAGGGATAGGGTCTATCGTATGATCAGCTATAGTGCTCGGTTTAGAGTTTTGGTTTGTTGTAGTGTTTGGGTTACGGTGTTAGTGTTATGGTTAAAGCTGAGGTTACGTTTACGGTAAGGGTTAGGGTCTGGGATGATTTTATGTTAGGGTTAGGATTTGATTTAATATTTGCGGAAGAAACGGGGTTTGTTTGCATTTTATGAGTAGATTTAGGATTAGGATTATTTGGAATGTTATTGATACTGTTAAAATCAATTTTGGGTGTGGGCAAATACTGAGCTGCCAATTGACATATTATAGAACATGACATTTTGTTTTTCTGCTTGAGATAAAGCTCTGCATAAGTGTTGTTCATTTAAACACACTTGCAATAAATCCGTGGCTGTACTCATTTCTCTTGTTTTAAAAATCGCACGCGATCAGTCAAAGAAAGAAGCTATCATGGAATGTATAAGATCCTGACAACGAATTTCAAACATATTTCGACTTTATTCAACATTACAAAGTAGTACTGAACAGTTTTAAAATGTTCAAAATTAAATAAAAATTAAAAATAGTATTCCACGAATTTTATAGATGTTTTTTGAGTGCTATAAAAACTTCTCTAATTTATTCAGCTTAGCAGGTCAGAATCGGCTACAGTGCAGGGCAGCCGGCTGATTCGCGTCTTTCTTCAGCGGCTGAAGCAGCAGAAAACGCGATTGATGCGTTTCAAGCGGATTCCGCGGTTAAGAGCGATTCGAGTTTGACATTCGTCGCCGATTCGGCTCAGATATTCGAACCGGTTGAACAGACACCAGAATCTGCGAGAGAAGCCAGCTTCACTCACATTTCGCTTCTATACTGATATACGCTCAAAGAGCATTCAATTTCGGAAAAGTAATCAGTAATATCCGTGTGTATGAAAAAAAAACGGGGAGATACGATATTCCAGGGATAAGAGTAACAGACATGAAAAACGGCCAGAAAAATATATGAAAACGAGGACGGAGGTGAACGTCTGATGCAGACATACATTGCAGACGGCAGCAGAGCAGAAAGGGAAAACAATCTTTTCCCCAGCCTAACACCGGGGTCCTCCCCATCTCTATCGACAACGCCAGGAACGGAGTCTGTCAAAAGGGTAATCACTTTTATGTTGGAAACAGACCGCAGCAGGCTACGTTTAAAAGCCGCTCTTCAGTGAACGGCAGCAGGCTGAAACGCGTCTTTCTTCAGCGGCTCAAGCAGCAGAAACCGCGATTGATGTGTTTCAAGAGGAATCCGCGTTTAAGAGCGATTCGAGTTTGTCGTTCGTTGCCGATTCGGCTCAGTTTCGTACGGGCTCATCTGCGATGCTCCGGTGATGAAGTTTGTTGGGAAATATTCGGTCCCGTTCGACAGACACCAGAAGCTGCGAGAGGAGCCTGCTTCACTCAAATTTCGCCTCTACACTGGTAAGATCAGAACAGCATACAATTTCAGAAAAGGAATCAGTAATGTCTGTGTGACAAAAAACTAAACGGGGAGATGCGATGATTCCGTGGTGAAAGAAAAAGACATCAAGAAAATTCAGAAAAAAAAGTATGAATACGTGGACGGAAAAGATCGTCTGATGCAGACATATATTGCCGACCGTAGCAGAGCAGAAAGGGAACAGAATCTTTCCCCCAGCTTCGAACCGGGGTCCTCCCCATCTCTATCGACAACGCCAGGAACGGAGTCTGTCAAAAGGGTAATCACTTTTATGTTGGAAACAGACCGCAGCAGGCTACGTTTAAAAGCCGCTCTTCAGTGAACGGCAGCAGGCTGAAACGCGTCTTTCTTCAGCGGCTCAAGCAGCAGAAACCGCGATTGATGTGTTTCAAGAGGAATCCGCGGTTAAGAGCGATTCGAGTTTGTCGTTCGTTGCCGATTCGGCTCAGTTTCGTACGGGCTCATCTGCGATGCTCCGGTGATGAAGTTTGTTGGGAAATATTCGGTCCGGTTCGACAGACACCAGAAGATGCGAGAGGTGCCAGCTTCACTCAAATTTCGCCTCAACACTGGTAAGATCAGAACAGCATACAATTTCAGAAAAGGAATCAGGAATGTCTGTGTGACAGAAAACTAAACGGGGAGATGCGATGATTCCGTGGTGAAAGAAAAAGACTTCAAGAAAATTCAGAAAAAAAGTATGAATACGTGGACGGAAAAGATCGTCTGATGCAGACATATATTGCCGACCGTAGCAGAGCAGAAAGGGAACAGAATCTTTCCCCCAGCTTAAAACCGGGGTCCTCCCCATCTCTATCGACAACGCCAGGAACGGAGTCTGTCAAAAGGATAATCACTTTTATGTTGGAAACAGACCGCAGCAGGCTACGTTTAAAAGCCGCTCTTCAGTGAACGGCAGCAGGCTGAAACGCGTCTTTCTTCAGCGGCTCAAGCAGCAGAAACCGCGATTGATGTGTTTCAAGAGGAATCCGCGGTTAAGAGCGATTCGAGTTTGTCGTTCGTTGCCGATTCGGCTCAGTTTCGTACGGGCTCATCTGCGATGCTCCGGTGATGAAGTTTGTTGGGAAATATTCGGTCCGGTTCGACAGACACCAGAAGATGCGAGAGGTGCCAGCTTCACTCAAATTTCGCCTCAACACTGGTAAGATCAGAACAGCATACAATTTCAGAAAAGGAATCAGTAATGTCTGTGTGACAGAAAACTAAACGGGGAGATGCGATGATTCCGTGGTGAAAGAAAAAGACTTCAAGAAAATTCAGAAAAAAAGTATGAATACGTGGACGGAAAAGATCGTCTGATGCAGACATATATTGCCGACCGTAGCAGAGCAGAAAGGGAACAGAATCTTTCCCCCAGCTTAAAACCGGGGTCCTCCCCATCTCTATCGACAACGCCAGGAACGGAGTCTGACAAAAGGATAATCACTTTTATGTTGGAAACAGACCGCAGCAGGCTACGTTTAAAAGCCGCTCTTCAGTGAACGGCAGCAGGCTGAAACGCGTCTTTCTTCAGCGGCTCAAGCAGCAGAAACCGCGATTGATGTGTTTCAAGAGGAATCCGCGGTTAAGAGCGATTCGAGTTTGTCGTTCGTTGCCGATTCGGCTCAGTTTCGTACGGGCTCATCTGCGATGCTCCGGTGATGAAGTTTGTTGGGAAATATTCGGTCCGGTTCGACAGACACCAGAAGATGCGAGAGGTGCCAGCTTCACTCAAATTTCGCCTCTACACTGGTAAGATCAGAACAGCATACAATTTCAGAAAAGGAATCAGTAATGTCTGTGTGACAAAAAACTAAACGGGGAGATGCGATGATTCAGCGGTGAAAGAAAAAGACTTCAAGAAAATTCAGAAATAAAGTATGAATACGTGGACGGAAAAGATCGTCTGATGCAGACATATATTGCCGACCGTAGCAGAGCAGAAAGGGAACAGAATCTTTCCCCCAGCTTAAAACCGGGATCCTCCCCATCTCTATCGACAACGCCAGGAACGGAGTCTGTCAAAAGGGTAATCACTTTTATGTTGGAAACAGACCGCAGCAGGCTACGTTTAAAAGCCGCTCTTCAGTGAACGGCAGCAGGCTGAAACGCGTCTTTCTTCAGCGGCTCAAGCAGCAGAAACCGCGATTGATGTGTTTCAAGAGGAATCCGCGTTTAAGAGGGATTCGAGTTTGTCGTTCGTCGCCGATTCGGCTCAGTTTCGTACGGGCTCATCTGCGATGCTCCGGTGATGAAGTTTGTTGTGAAATATTCGGTCCCGTTCGACAAACACCAGAAGCTGCGAGAGGAGCCTGCTTCACTCAAATTTCGCGTCTACACTGGTAAGATCAGAACAGCATACAATTTCAGAAAAGGAATCAGGAATGTCTGTGTGACAGAAAACTAAACGGGGAGATGCGATGATTCAGCGGTGAAAGAAAAAGACTTCAAGAAAATTCAGAAAAAAAGTATGAATACGTGGACGGAAAAGATCGTCTGATGCAGACATATATTGCCGACAGTAGCAGAGCAGAAAGGGAACAGAATCTTTCCCCCAGCTTAAAACCGGGGTCCTCCCCATCTCTATCGACAACGCCAGGAACGGAGTCTGTCAAAAGGGTAATCACTTTTATGTTGGAAACAGACCGCAGCAGGCTACGTTTAAAAGCCGCTCTTCAGTGAACGGCAGCAGGCTGAAACGCGTCTTTCTTCAGCGGCTCAAGCAGCAGAAACCGCGATTGATGCGTTTCAAGAGGAATCCGCGGTTAAGAGCGATTCGAGTTTGTCGTTCGTTGCCGATTCGGCTCAGTTTCGTACGGGCTCATCTGCGATGCTCCGGTGATGAAGTTTGTTGGGAAATATTCGGTCCGGTTCGACAGACACCAGAAGATGCGAGAGGAGCCAGCTTCACTCAAATTTCGCCTCTACACTGGTAAGATCAGAACAGCATACAATTTCAGAAAAGGAATCAGGAATGTCTGTGTGACAGAAAACTAAACGGGGAGATGCGATGATTCCGTGGTGAAAGAAAAAGACTTCAAGAAAATTCAGAAATAAAGTATGAATACGTGGACGGAAAAGATCGTCTGATGCAGACATATATTGCCGACCGTAGCAGAGCAGAAAGGGAACAGAATCTTTCCCCCAGCTTAAAACCGGGGTCCTCCCCATCTCTATCGACAACGCCAGGAACGGAGTCTGTCAAAAGGATAATCACTTTTATGTTGGAAACAGACCGCAGCAGGCTACGTTTAAAAGCCGCTCTTCAGTGAACGGCAGCAGGCTGAAACGCGTCTTTCTTCAGCGGCTCAAGCAGCAGAAACCGCGATTGATGTGTTTCAAGAGGAATCCGCGGTTAAGAGCGATTCGAGTTTGTCGTTCGTTGCCGATTCGGCTCAGTTTCGTACGGGCTCATCTGCGATGCTCCGGTGATGAAGTTTGTTGGGAAATATTCGGTCCGGTTCGACAGACAACAGAAGATGCGAGAGGTGCCAGCTTCACTCAAATTTCGCCTCTACACTGGTAAGATCAGAACAGCATACAATTTCAGAAAAGGAATCAGTAATGTCTGTGTGACAAAAAACTAAACGGGGAGATGCGATGATTCAGCGGTGAAAGAAAAAGACTTCAAGAAAATTCAGAAATAAAGTATGAATACGTGGACGGAAAAGATCGTCTGATGCAGACATATATTGCCGACCGTAGCAGAGCAGAAAGGGAACAGAATCTTTCCCCCAGCTTAAAACCGGGGTCCTCCCCATCTCTATCGACAACGCCAGGAACGGAGTCTGTCAAAAGGGTAATCACTTTTATGTTGGAAACAGACCGCAGCAGGCTACGTTTAAAAGCCGCTCTTCAGTGAACGGCAGCAGGCTGAAACGCGTCTTTCTTCAGCGGCTCAAGCAGCAGAAACCGCGATTGATGTGTTTCAAGAGGAATCCGCGTTTAAGAGCGATTCGAGTTTGTCGTTCGTTGCCGATTCGGCTCAGTTTCGTACGGGCTCATCTGCGATGCTCCGGTGATGAAGTTGGGAAATATTCGGTCCCGTTCGACAAACACCAGAAGCTGCGAGAGGAGCCTGCTTCACTCAAATTTCGCGTCTACACTGGTAAGATCAGAACAGCATACAATTTCAGAAAAGGAATCAGGAATGTCTGTGTGACAGAAAACTAAACGGGGAGATGCGATGATTCCGTGGTGAAAGAAAAAGACATCAAGAAAATTCAGAAAAAAAAGTATGAATACGTGGACGGAAAAGATCGTCTGATGCAGACATATATTGCCGACCGTAGCAGAGCAGAAAGGGAACAGAATCTTTCCCCCAGCTTCGAACCGGGGTCCTCCCCATCTCTATCGACAACGCCAGGAACGTAGTCTGTCAAAAGGGTAATCACTTTTATGTTGGAAACAGACCGCAGCAGGCTACGTTTAAAAGCCGCTCTTCAGTGAACGGCAGCAGGCTGAAACGCGTCTTTCTTCAGCGGCTCAAGCAGCAGAAACCGCGATTGATGTGTTTCAAGAGGAATCCGCGTTTAAGAGCGATTCGAGTTTGTCGTTCGTTGCCGATTCGGCTCAGTTTCGTACGGGCTAATCTGCGATGCTCCGGTGATGAAGTTTGTTGGGAAATATTCGGTCCCGTTCGACAAACACCAGAAGCTGCGAGAGGAGCCTGCTTCACTCAAATTTCGCGTCTACACTGGTAAGATCAGAACAGCATACAATTTCAGAAAAGGAATCAGGAATGTCTGTGTGACAGAAAACTAAACGGCGAGATGCGGTGATTCAGCGGTGAAAGAAAAAGACTTCAAGAAAATTCAGAAAAAAAGTATGAATACGTGGACGGAAAAGATCGTCTGATGCAGACATATATTGCCGACAGTAGCAGAGCAGAAAGGGAACAGAATCTTTCCCCCAGCTTAAAACCGGGGTCCTCCCCATCTCTATCGACAACGCCAGGAACGGAGTCTGTCAAAAGGGTAATCACTTTTATGTTGGAAACAGACCGCAGCAGGCTACGTTTAAAAGCCGCTCTTCAGTGAACGGCAGCAGGCTGAAACGCGTCTTTCTTCAGCGGCTCAAGCAGCAGAAACCGCGATTGATGCGTTTCAAGAGGAATCCGCGGTTAAGAGCGATTCGAGTTTGTCGTTCGTTGCCGATTCGGCTCAGTTTCGTACGGGCTCATCTGCGATGCTCCGGTGATGAAGTTTGTTGGGAAATATTCGGTCCGGTTCGACAGACACCAGAAGATGCGAGAGGAGCCAGCTTCACTCAAATTTCGCCTCTACACTGGTAAGATCAGAACAGCATACAATTTCAGAAAAGGAATCAGGAATGTCTGTGTGACAGAAAACTAAACGGGGAGATGCGATGATTCCGTGGTGAAAGAAAAAGACTTCAAGAAAATTCAGAAATAAAGTATAAATACGTGGACGGAAAAGATCGTCTGATGCAGACATATATTGCCGACCGTAGCAGAGCAGAAAGGGAACAGAATCTTTCCCCCAGCTTAAAACCGGGGTCCTCCCCATCTCTATCGACAACGCCAGGAATGGAGTCTTTCAAAGGGTAATCACTTTTATGTTGGAAACAGACCGCAGCAGGCTACGTTTAAAAGCCGCTCTTCAGTGAACGGCAGCAGGCTGAAACGCGTCTTTCTTCAGCGGCTCAAGCAGCAGAAACCGCGATTGATGTGTTTCAAGAGGAATCCGCGGTTAAGAGCGATTCGAGTTTGTCGTTCGTTGCCGATTCGGCTCAGTTTCGTACGGGCTCATCTGCGATGCTCCGGTGATTAAGTTTGTTGGGAAATATTCGGTCCGGTTCGACAGACACCAGAAGATGCGAGAGGTGCCAGCTTCACTCAAATTTCGCCTCTACACTGGTAAGATCAGAACAGCATACAATTTCAGAAAAGGAATCAGTAATGTCTGTGTGACAAAAAACTAAACGGGGAGATGCGATGATTCAGCGGTGAAAGAAAAAGACTTCAAGAAAATTCAGAAATAAAGTATGAATACGTGGACGGAAAAGATCGTCTGATGCAGACATATATTGCCGACCGTAGCAGAGCAGAAAGGGAACAGAATCTTTCCCCCAGCTTAAAACCGGGGTCCTCCCCATCTCTATCGACAACGCCAGGAACGTAGTCTGTGAAAAGGTTAATCACTTTTATGTTGGAAACAGACCGCAGCAGGCTACGTTTAAAAGCCGCTCTTCAGTGAACGGCAGCAGGCTGAAACGCGGCTTTCTTCAGCGGCTCAAGCAGCAGAAACCGCGATTGATGTGTTTCAAGAGGAATCCGCGGTTAAGAGCGATTCGAGTTTGTCGTTCGTCGCCGATTCGGCTCAGTTTCGTACGGGCTCATCTGCGATGCTCCGGTGATTAAGTTTGTTGGGAAATATTCGGTCCCGTTCGACAGACACCAGAAGATGCGAGAGGAGCCAGCTTCACTCAAATTTCGCGTCTACACTGGTAAGATCAGAACAGCATACAATTTCAGAAAAGGAATCAGGAATGTCTGTGTGACAGAAAACTAAACGGGGAGATGCGATGATTTCGTGGTGAAAGAAAAAGAATTCAAGAAAATTCAGAAATAAAGTATGAATACGTGGACGGAAAAGATCGTCTGATGCAGACATATATTGCCGACCGTAGCACAGCAGAAAGGGAACAGAATCTTTCCCCCAGCTTAAAACCGGGGTCCTCCCCATCTCTATCGACAACGCCAGGAACGGAGTCTGTCAAAAGGGTAATCACTTTTATGTTGGAAACAGACCGCAGCAGGCTACGTTTAAAAGCCGCTCTTCAGTGAACGGCAGCAGGCTGAAACGCGTCTTTCTTCAGCGGCTCAAGCAGCAGAAACCGCGATTGATGCGTTTCAAGAGGAATCCGCGGTTAAGAGCGATTCGAGTTTGTCGTTCGTTGCCGATTCGGCTCAGTTTCGTACGGGCTCATCTGCGATGCTCCGGTGATGAAGTTTGTTGGGAAATATTCGGTCCGGTTCGACAGACACCAGAAGATGCGAGAGGAGCCAGCTTCACTCAAATTTCGCCTCTACACTGGTAAGATCAGAACAGCATACAATTTCAGAAAAGGAATCAGGAATGTCTGTGTGACAGAAAACTAAACGGGGAGATGCGATGATTCCGTGGTGAAAGAAAAAGACTTCAAGAAAATTCAGAAATAAAGTATAAATACGTGGACGGAAAAGATCGTCTGATGCAGACATATATTGCCGACCGTAGCAGAGCAGAAAGGGAACAGAATCTTTCCCCCAGCTTAAAACCGGGGTCCTCCCCATCTCTATCGACAACGCCAGGAATGGAGTCTTTCAAAGGGTAATCACTTTTATGTTGGAAACAGACCGCAGCAGGCTACGTTTAAAAGCCGCTCTTCAGTGAACGGCAGCAGGCTGAAACGCGTCTTTCTTCAGCGGCTCAAGCAGCAGAAACCGCGATTGATGTGTTTCAAGAGGAATCCGCGGTTAAGAGCGATTCGAGTTTGTCGTTCGTTGCCGATTCGGCTCAGTTTCGTACGGGCTCATCTGCGATGCTCCGGTGATGAAGTTTGTTGGGAAATATTCGGTCCGGTTCGACAGACACCAGAAGATGCGAGAGGTGCCAGCTTCACTCAAATTTCGCCTCTACACTGGTAAGATCAGAACAGCATACAATTTCAGAAAAGGAATCAGTAATGTCTGTGTGACAAAAAACTAAACGGGGAGATGCGATGATTCCGTGGTGAAAGAAAAAGACTTCAAGAAAATTCAGAAAAAAAGTATGAATACGTGGACGGAAAAGATCGTCTGATGCAGACATATATTGCCGACCGTAGCAGAGCAGAAAGGGAACAGAATCTTTCCCCCAGCTTAAAACCGGGGTCCTCCCCATCTCTATCGACAACGCCAGGAACGGAGTCTGTCAAAAGGATAATCACTTTTATGTTGGAAACAGACCGCAGCAGGCTACGTTTAAAAGCCGCTCTTCAGTGAACGGCAGCAGGCTGAAACGCGTCTTTCTTCAGCGGCTCAAGCAGCAGAAACCGCGATTGATGTGTTTCAAGAGGAATCCGCGGTTAAGAGCGATTCGAGTTTGTCGTTCGTTGCCGATTCGGCTCAGTTTCGTACGGGCTCATCTGCGATGCTCCGGTGATGAAGTTTGTTGGGAAATATTCGGTCCGGTTCGACAGACACCAGAAGATGCGAGAGGTGCCAGCTTCACTCAAATTTCGCCTCTACACTGGTAAGATCAGAACAGCATACAATTTCAGAAAAGGAATCAGTAATGTCTGTGTGACAAAAAACTAAACGGGGAGATGCGATGATTCAGCGGTGAAAGAAAAAGACTTCAAGAAAATTCAGAAATAAAGTATGAATACGTGGACGGAAAAGATCGTCTGATGCAGACATATATTGCCGACCGTAGCAGAGCAGAAAGGGAACAGAATCTTTCCCCCAGCTTAAAACCGGGATCCTCCCCATCTCTATCGACAACGCCAGGAACGGAGTCTGTCAAAAGGGTAATCACTTTTATGTTGGAAACAGACCGCAGCAGGCTACGTTTAAAAGCCGCTCTTCAGTGAACGGCAGCAGGCTGAAACGCGTCTTTCTTCAGCGGCTCAAGCAGCAGAAACCGCGATTGATGTGTTTCAAGAGGAATCCGCGTTTAAGAGCGATTCGAGTTTGTCGTTCGTCGCCGATTCGGCTCAGTTTCGTACGGGCTCATCTGCGATGCTCCGGTGATGAAGTTTGTTGTGAAATATTCGGTCCCGTTCGACAAACACCAGAAGCTGCGAGAGGAGCCTGCTTCACTCAAATTTCGCCTCTACACTGGTAAGATCAGAACAGCATACAATTTCAGAAAAGGAATCAGGAATGTCTGTGTGACAGAAAACTAAACGGGGAGATGCGATGATTCAGCGGTGAAAGAAAAAGACTTCAAGAAAATTCAGAAAAAAAGTATGAATACGTGGACGGAAAAGATCGTCTGATGCAGACATATATTGCCGACAGTAGCAGAGCAGAAAGGGAACAGAATCTTTCCCCCAGCTTAAAACCGGGGTCCTCCCCATCTCTATCGACAACGCCAGGAACGGAGTCTGTCAAAAGGGTAATCACTTTTATGTTGGAAACAGACCGCAGCAGGCTACGTTTAAAAGCCGCTCTTCAGTGAACGGCAGCAGGCTGAAACGCGTCTTTCTTCAGCGGCTCAAGCAGCAGAAACCGCGATTGATGCGTTTCAAGAGGAATCCGCGGTTAAGAGCGATTCGAGTTTGTCGTTCGTTGCCGATTCGGCTCAGTTTCGTACGGGCTCATCTGCGATGCTCCGGTGATGAAGTTTGTTGGGAAATATTCGGTCCGGTTCGACAGACACCAGAAGATGCGAGAGGAGCCAGCTTCACTCAAATTTCGCCTCTACACTGGTAAGATCAGAACAGCATACAATTTCAGAAAAGGAATCAGGAATGTCTGTGTGACAGAAAACTAAACGGGGAGATGCGATGATTCCGTGGTGAAAGAAAAAGACTTCAAGAAAATTCAGAAATAAAGTATGAATACGTGGACGGAAAAGATCGTCTGATGCAGACATATATTGCCGACCGTAGCAGAGCAGAAAGGGAACAGAATCTTTCCCCCAGCTTAAAACCGGGGTCCTCCCCATCTCTATCGACAACGCCAGGAACGGAGTCTGTCAAAAGGATAATCACTTTTATGTTGGAAACAGACCGCAGCAGGCTACGTTTAAAAGCCGCTCTTCAGTGAACGGCAGCAGGCTGAAACGCGTCTTTCTTCAGCGGCTCAAGCAGCAGAAACCGCGATTGATGCGTTTCAAGAGGAATCCGCGGTTAAGAGCGATTCGAGTTTGTCGTTCGTTGCCGATTCGGCTCAGTTTCGTACGGGCTCATCTGCGATGCTCCGGTGATGAAGTTTGTTGGGAAATATTCGGTCCGGTTCGACAGACACCAGAAGATGCGAGAGGAGCCAGCTTCACTCAAATTTCGCCTCTACACTGGTAAGATCAGAACAGCATACAATTTCAGAAAAGGAATCAGGAATGTCTGTGTGACAGAAAACTAAACGGGGAGATGCGATGATTCCGTGGTGAAAGAAAAAGACTTCAAGAAAATTCAGAAATAAAGTATGAATACGTGGACGGAAAAGATCGTCTGATGCAGACATATATTGCCGACCGTAGCAGAGCAGAAAGGGAACAGAATCTTTCCCCCAGCTTAAAACCGGGGTCCTCCCCATCTCTATCGACAACGCCAGGAACGGAGTCTGTCAAAAGGATAATCACTTTTATGTTGGAAACAGACCGCAGCAGGCTACGTTTAAAAGCCGCTCTTCAGTGAACGGCAGCAGGCTGAAACGCGTCTTTCTTCAGCGGCTCAAGCAGCAGAAACCGCGATTGATGTGTTTCAAGAGGAATCCGCGGTTAAGAGCGATTCGAGTTTGTCGTTCGTTGCCGATTCGGCTCAGTTTCGTACGGGCTCATCTGCGATGCTCCGGTGATGAAGTTTGTTGGGAAATATTCGGTCCGGTTCGACAGACAACAGAAGATGCGAGAGGTGCCAGCTTCACTCAAATTTCGCCTCTACACTGGTAAGATCAGAACAGCATACAATTTCAGAAAAGGAATCAGTAATGTCTGTGTGACAAAAAACTAAACGGGGAGATGCGATGATTCAGCGGTGAAAGAAAAAGACTTCAAGAAAATTCAGAAATAAAGTATGAATACGTGGACGGAAAAGATCGTCTGATGCAGACATATATTGCCGACCGTAGCAGAGCAGAAAGGGAACAGAATCTTTCCCCCAGCTTAAAACCGGGGTCCTCCCCATCTCTATCGACAACGCCAGGAACGGAGTCTGTCAAAAGGGTAATCACTTTTATGTTGGAAACAGACCGCAGCAGGCTACGTTTAAAAGCCGCTCTTCAGTGAACGGCAGCAGGCTGAAACGCGTCTTTCTTCAGCGGCTCAAGCAGCAGAAACCGCGATTGATGTGTTTCAAGAGGAATCCGCGTTTAAGAGCGATTCGAGTTTGTCGTTCGTTGCCGATTCGGCTCAGTTTCGTACGGGCTCATCTGCGATGCTCCGGTGATGAAGTTGGGAAATATTCGGTCCCGTTCGACAAACACCAGAAGCTGCGAGAGGAGCCTGCTTCACTCAAATTTCGCGTCTACACTGGTAAGATCAGAACAGCATACAATTTCAGAAAAGGAATCAGGAATGTCTGTGTGACAGAAAACTAAACGGGGAGATGCGATGATTCCGTGGTGAAAGAAAAAGACATCAAGAAAATTCAGAAAAAAAAGTATGAATACGTGGACGGAAAAGATCGTCTGATGCAGACATATATTGCCGACCGTAGCAGAGCAGAAAGGGAACAGAATCTTTCCCCCAGCTTCGAACCGGGGTCCTCCCCATCTCTATCGACAACGCCAGGAACGTAGTCTGTCAAAAGGGTAATCACTTTTATGTTGGAAACAGACCGCAGCAGGCTACGTTTAAAAGCCGCTCTTCAGTGAACGGCAGCAGGCTGAAACGCGTCTTTCTTCAGCGGCTCAAGCAGCAGAAACCGCGATTGATGTGTTTCAAGAGGAATCCGCGTTTAAGAGCGATTCGAGTTTGTCGTTCGTTGCCGATTCGGCTCAGTTTCGTACGGGCTAATCTGCGATGCTCCGGTGATGAAGTTTGTTGGGAAATATTCGGTCCCGTTCGACAAACACCAGAAGCTGCGAGAGGAGCCTGCTTCACTCAAATTTCGCGTCTACACTGGTAAGATCAGAACAGCATACAATTTCAGAAAAGGAATCAGGAATGTCTGTGTGACAGAAAACTAAACGGCGAGATGCGGTGATTCAGCGGTGAAAGAAAAAGACTTCAAGAAAATTCAGAAAAAAAGTATGAATACGTGGACGGAAAAGATCGTCTGATGCAGACATATATTGCCGACAGTAGCAGAGCAGAAAGGGAACAGAATCTTTCCCCCAGCTTAAAACCGGGGTCCTCCCCATCTCTATCGACAACGCCAGGAACGGAGTCTGTCAAAAGGGTAATCACTTTTATGTTGGAAACAGACCGCAGCAGGCTACGTTTAAAAGCCGCTCTTCAGTGAACGGCAGCAGGCTGAAACGCGTCTTTCTTCAGCGGCTCAAGCAGCAGAAACCGCGATTGATGCGTTTCAAGAGGAATCCGCGGTTAAGAGCGATTCGAGTTTGTCGTTCGTTGCCGATTCGGCTCAGTTTCGTACGGGCTCATCTGCGATGCTCCGGTGATGAAGTTTGTTGGGAAATATTCGGTCCGGTTCGACAGACACCAGAAGATGCGAGAGGAGCCAGCTTCACTCAAATTTCGCCTCTACACTGGTAAGATCAGAACAGCATACAATTTCAGAAAAGGAATCAGGAATGTCTGTGTGACAGAAAACTAAACGGGGAGATGCGATGATTCCGTGGTGAAAGAAAAAGACTTCAAGAAAATTCAGAAATAAAGTATAAATACGTGGACGGAAAAGATCGTCTGATGCAGACATATATTGCCGACCGTAGCAGAGCAGAAAGGGAACAGAATCTTTCCCCCAGCTTAAAACCGGGGTCCTCCCCATCTCTATCGACAACGCCAGGAATGGAGTCTTTCAAAGGGTAATCACTTTTATGTTGGAAACAGACCGCAGCAGGCTACGTTTAAAAGCCGCTCTTCAGTGAACGGCAGCAGGCTGAAACGCGTCTTTCTTCAGCGGCTCAAGCAGCAGAAACCGCGATTGATGTGTTTCAAGAGGAATCCGCGGTTAAGAGCGATTCGAGTTTGTCGTTCGTTGCCGATTCGGCTCAGTTTCGTACGGGCTCATCTGCGATGCTCCGGTGATTAAGTTTGTTGGGAAATATTCGGTCCGGTTCGACAGACACCAGAAGATGCGAGAGGTGCCAGCTTCACTCAAATTTCGCCTCTACACTGGTAAGATCAGAACAGCATACAATTTCAGAAAAGGAATCAGTAATGTCTGTGTGACAAAAAACTAAACGGGGAGATGCGATGATTCAGCGGTGAAAGAAAAAGACTTCAAGAAAATTCAGAAATAAAGTATGAATACGTGGACGGAAAAGATCGTCTGATGCAGACATATATTGCCGACCGTAGCAGAGCAGAAAGGGAACAGAATCTTTCCCCCAGCTTAAAACCGGGGTCCTCCCCATCTCTATCGACAACGCCAGGAACGTAGTCTGTGAAAAGGTTAATCACTTTTATGTTGGAAACAGACCGCAGCAGGCTACGTTTAAAAGCCGCTCTTCAGTGAACGGCAGCAGGCTGAAACGCGGCTTTCTTCAGCGGCTCAAGCAGCAGAAACCGCGATTGATGCGTTTCAAGAGGAATCCGCGGTTAAGAGCGATTCGAGTTTGTCGTTCGTCGCCGATTCGGCTCAGTTTCGTACGGGCTCATCTGCGATGCTCCGGTGATTAAGTTTGTTGGGAAATATTCGGTCCCGTTCGACAGACACCAGAAGATGCGAGAGGAGCCAGCTTCACTCAAATTTCGCGTCTACACTGGTAAGATCAGAACAGCATACAATTTCAGAAAAGGAATCAGGAATGTCTGTGTGACAGAAAACTAAACGGGGAGATGCGATGATTCCGTGGTGAAAGAAAAAGACTTCAAGAAAATTCAGAAATAAAGTATAAATACGTGGACGGAAAAGATCGTCTGATGCAGACATATATTGCCGACCGTAGCAGAGCAGAAAGGGAACAGAATCTTTCCCCCAGCTTAAAACCGGGGTCCTCCCCATCTCTATCGACAACGCCAGGAATGGAGTCTTTCAAAGGGTAATCACTTTTATGTTGGAAACAGACCGCAGCAGGCTACGTTTAAAAGCCGCTCTTCAGTGAACGGCAGCAGGCTGAAACGCGTCTTTCTTCAGCGGCTCAAGCAGCAGAAACCGCGATTGATGTGTTTCAAGAGGAATCCGCGGTTAAGAGCGATTCGAGTTTGTCGTTCGTTGCCGATTCGGCTCAGTTTCGTACGGGCTCATCTGCGATGCTCCGGTGATTAAGTTTGTTGGGAAATATTCGGTCCGGTTCGACAGACACCAGAAGATGCGAGAGGTGCCAGCTTCACTCAAATTTCGCCTCTACACTGGTAAGATCAGAACAGCATACAATTTCAGAAAAGGAATCAGTAATGTCTGTGTGACAAAAAACTAAACGGGGAGATGCGATGATTCAGCGGTGAAAGAAAAAGACTTCAAGAAAATTCAGAAATAAAGTATGAATACGTGGACGGAAAAGATCGTCTGATGCAGACATATATTGCCGACCGTAGCAGAGCAGAAAGGGAACAGAATCTTTCCCCCAGCTTAAAACCGGGGTCCTCCCCATCTCTATCGACAACGCCAGGAACGTAGTCTGTGAAAAGGTTAATCACTTTTATGTTGGAAACAGACCGCAGCAGGCTACGTTTAAAAGCCGCTCTTCAGTGAACGGCAGCAGGCTGAAACGCGGCTTTCTTCAGCGGCTCAAGCAGCAGAAACCGCGATTGATGTGTTTCAAGAGGAATCCGCGGTTAAGAGCGATTCGAGTTTGTCGTTCGTCGCCGATTCGGCTCAGTTTCGTACGGGCTCATCTGCGATGCTCCGGTGATTAAGTTTGTTGGGAAATATTCGGTCCCGTTCGACAGACACCAGAAGATGCGAGAGGAGCCAGCTTCACTCAAATTTCGCGTCTACACTGGTAAGATCAGAACAGCATACAATTTCAGAAAAGGAATCAGGAATGTCTGTGTGACAGAAAACTAAACGGGGAGATGCGATGATTTCGTGGTGAAAGAAAAAGAATTCAAGAAAATTCAGAAATAAAGTATGAATACGTGGACGGAAAAGATCGTCTGATGCAGACATATATTGCCGACCGTAGCACAGCAGAAAGGGAACAGAATCTTTCCCCCAGCTTAAAACCGGGGTCCTCCCCATCTCTATCGACAACGCCAGGAACGGAGTCTGTCAAAAGGGTAATCACTTTTATGTTGGAAACAGACCGCAGCAGGCTACGTTTAAAAGCCGCTCTTCAGTGAACGGCAGCAGGCTGAAACGCGTCTTTCTTCAGCGGCTCAAGCAGCAGAAACCGCGATTGATGCGTTTCAAGAGGAATCCGCGGTTAAGAGCGATTCGAGTTTGTCGTTCGTTGCCGATTCGGCTCAGTTTCGTACGGGCTCATCTGCGATGCTCCGGTGATGAAGTTTGTTGGGAAATATTCGGTCCGGTTCGACAGACACCAGAAGATGCGAGAGGAGCCAGCTTCACTCAAATTTCGCCTCTACACTGGTAAGATCAGAACAGCATACAATTTCAGAAAAGGAATCAGGAATGTCTGTGTGACAGAAAACTAAACGGGGAGATGCGATGATTCCGTGGTGAAAGAAAAAGACTTCAAGAAAATTCAGAAATAAAGTATAAATACGTGGACGGAAAAGATCGTCTGATGCAGACATATATTGCCGACCGTAGCAGAGCAGAAAGGGAACAGAATCTTTCCCCCAGCTTAAAACCGGGGTCCTCCCCATCTCTATCGACAACGCCAGGAATGGAGTCTTTCAAAGGGTAATCACTTTTATGTTGGAAACAGACCGCAGCAGGCTACGTTTAAAAGCCGCTCTTCAGTGAACGGCAGCAGGCTGAAACGCGTCTTTCTTCAGCGGCTCAAGCAGCAGAAACCGCGATTGATGTGTTTCAAGAGGAATCCGCGGTTAAGAGCGATTCGAGTTTGTCGTTCGTTGCCGATTCGGCTCAGTTTCGTACGGGCTCATCTGCGATGCTCCGGTGATGAAGTTTGTTGGGAAATATTCGGTCCGGTTCGACAGACACCAGAAGATGCGAGAGGTGCCAGCTTCACTCAAATTTCGCCTCTACACTGGTAAGATCAGAACAGCATACAATTTCAGAAAAGGAATCAGTAATGTCTGTGTGACAAAAAACTAAACGGGGAGATGCGATGATTCCGTGGTGAAAGAAAAAGACTTCAAGAAAATTCAGAAAAAAAGTATGAATACGTGGACGGAAAAGATCGTCTGATGCAGACATATATTGCCGACCGTAGCAGAGCAGAAAGGGAACAGAATCTTTCCCCCAGCTTAAAACCGGGGTCCTCCCCATCTCTATCGACAACGCCAGGAACGGAGTCTGTCAAAAGGATAATCACTTTTATGTTGGAAACAGACCGCAGCAGGCTACGTTTAAAAGCCGCTCTTCAGTGAACGGCAGCAGGCTGAAACGCGTCTTTCTTCAGCGGCTCAAGCAGCAGAAACCGCGATTGATGTGTTTCAAGAGGAATCCGCGGTTAAGAGCGATTCGAGTTTGTCGTTCGTTGCCGATTCGGCTCAGTTTCGTACGGGCTCATCTGCGATGCTCCGGTGATGAAGTTTGTTGGGAAATATTCGGTCCGGTTCGACAGACACCAGAAGATGCGAGAGGTGCCAGCTTCACTCAAATTTCGCCTCTACACTGGTAAGATCAGAACAGCATACAATTTCAGAAAAGGAATCAGTAATGTCTGTGTGACAAAAAACTAAACGGGGAGATGCGATGATTCAGCGGTGAAAGAAAAAGACTTCAAGAAAATTCAGAAATAAAGTATGAATACGTGGACGGAAAAGATCGTCTGATGCAGACATATATTGCCGACCGTAGCAGAGCAGAAAGGGAACAGAATCTTTCCCCCAGCTTAAAACCGGGATCCTCCCCATCTCTATCGACAACGCCAGGAACGGAGTCTGTCAAAAGGGTAATCACTTTTATGTTGGAAACAGACCGCAGCAGGCTACGTTTAAAAGCCGCTCTTCAGTGAACGGCAGCAGGCTGAAACGCGTCTTTCTTCAGCGGCTCAAGCAGCAGAAACCGCGATTGATGTGTTTCAAGAGGAATCCGCGTTTAAGAGCGATTCGAGTTTGTCGTTCGTCGCCGATTCGGCTCAGTTTCGTACGGGCTCATCTGCGATGCTCCGGTGATGAAGTTTGTTGTGAAATATTCGGTCCCGTTCGACAAACACCAGAAGCTGCGAGAGGAGCCTGCTTCACTCAAATTTCGCCTCTACACTGGTAAGATCAGAACAGCATACAATTTCAGAAAAGGAATCAGGAATGTCTGTGTGACAGAAAACTAAACGGGGAGATGCGATGATTCAGCGGTGAAAGAAAAAGACTTCAAGAAAATTCAGAAAAAAAGTATGAATACGTGGACGGAAAAGATCGTCTGATGCAGACATATATTGCCGACAGTAGCAGAGCAGAAAGGGAACAGAATCTTTCCCCCAGCTTAAAACCGGGGTCCTCCCCATCTCTATCGACAACGCCAGGAACGGAGTCTGTCAAAAGGGTAATCACTTTTATGTTGGAAACAGACCGCAGCAGGCTACGTTTAAAAGCCGCTCTTCAGTGAACGGCAGCAGGCTGAAACGCGTCTTTCTTCAGCGGCTCAAGCAGCAGAAACCGCGATTGATGCGTTTCAAGAGGAATCCGCGGTTAAGAGCGATTCGAGTTTGTCGTTCGTTGCCGATTCGGCTCAGTTTCGTACGGGCTCATCTGCGATGCTCCGGTGATGAAGTTTGTTGGGAAATATTCGGTCCGGTTCGACAGACACCAGAAGATGCGAGAGGAGCCAGCTTCACTCAAATTTCGCCTCTACACTGGTAAGATCAGAACAGCATACAATTTCAGAAAAGGAATCAGGAATGTCTGTGTGACAGAAAACTAAACGGGGAGATGCGATGATTCCGTGGTGAAAGAAAAAGACTTCAAGAAAATTCAGAAATAAAGTATGAATACGTGGACGGAAAAGATCGTCTGATGCAGACATATATTGCCGACCGTAGCAGAGCAGAAAGGGAACAGAATCTTTCCCCCAGCTTAAAACCGGGGTCCTCCCCATCTCTATCGACAACGCCAGGAACGGAGTCTGTCAAAAGGATAATCACTTTTATGTTGGAAACAGACCGCAGCAGGCTACGTTTAAAAGCCGCTCTTCAGTGAACGGCAGCAGGCTGAAACGCGTCTTTCTTCAGCGGCTCAAGCAGCAGAAACCGCGATTGATGTGTTTCAAGAGGAATCCGCGGTTAAGAGCGATTCGAGTTTGTCGTTCGTTGCCGATTCGGCTCAGTTTCGTACGGGCTCATCTGCGATGCTCCGGTGATGAAGTTTGTTGGGAAATATTCGGTCCGGTTCGACAGACAACAGAAGATGCGAGAGGTGCCAGCTTCACTCAAATTTCGCCTCTACACTGGTAAGATCAGAACAGCATACAATTTCAGAAAAGGAATCAGTAATGTCTGTGTGACAAAAAACTAAACGGGGAGATGCGATGATTCAGCGGTGAAAGAAAAAGACTTCAAGAAAATTCAGAAATAAAGTATGAATACGTGGACGGAAAAGATCGTCTGATGCAGACATATATTGCCGACCGTAGCAGAGCAGAAAGGGAACAGAATCTTTCCCCCAGCTTAAAACCGGGGTCCTCCCCATCTCTATCGACAACGCCAGGAACGGAGTCTGTCAAAAGGGTAATCACTTTTATGTTGGAAACAGACCGCAGCAGGCTACGTTTAAAAGCCGCTCTTCAGTGAACGGCAGCAGGCTGAAACGCGTCTTTCTTCAGCGGCTCAAGCAGCAGAAACCGCGATTGATGTGTTTCAAGAGGAATCCGCGTTTAAGAGCGATTCGAGTTTGTCGTTCGTTGCCGATTCGGCTCAGTTTCGTACGGGCTCATCTGCGATGCTCCGGTGATGAAGTTGGGAAATATTCGGTCCCGTTCGACAAACACCAGAAGCTGCGAGAGGAGCCTGCTTCACTCAAATTTCGCGTCTACACTGGTAAGATCAGAACAGCATACAATTTCAGAAAAGGAATCAGGAATGTCTGTGTGACAGAAAACTAAACGGGGAGATGCGATGATTCCGTGGTGAAAGAAAAAGACATCAAGAAAATTCAGAAAAAAAAGTATGAATACGTGGACGGAAAAGATCGTCTGATGCAGACATATATTGCCGACCGTAGCAGAGCAGAAAGGGAACAGAATCTTTCCCCCAGCTTCGAACCGGGGTCCTCCCCATCTCTATCGACAACGCCAGGAACGTAGTCTGTCAAAAGGGTAATCACTTTTATGTTGGAAACAGACCGCAGCAGGCTACGTTTAAAAGCCGCTCTTCAGTGAACGGCAGCAGGCTGAAACGCGTCTTTCTTCAGCGGCTCAAGCAGCAGAAACCGCGATTGATGTGTTTCAAGAGGAATCCGCGTTTAAGAGCGATTCGAGTTTGTCGTTCGTTGCCGATTCGGCTCAGTTTCGTACGGGCTAATCTGCGATGCTCCGGTGATGAAGTTTGTTGGGAAATATTCGGTCCCGTTCGACAAACACCAGAAGCTGCGAGAGGAGCCTGCTTCACTCAAATTTCGCGTCTACACTGGTAAGATCAGAACAGCATACAATTTCAGAAAAGGAATCAGGAATGTCTGTGTGACAGAAAACTAAACGGCGAGATGCGGTGATTCAGCGGTGAAAGAAAAAGACTTCAAGAAAATTCAGAAAAAAAGTATGAATACGTGGACGGAAAAGATCGTCTGATGCAGACATATATTGCCGACAGTAGCAGAGCAGAAAGGGAACAGAATCTTTCCCCCAGCTTAAAACCGGGGTCCTCCCCATCTCTATCGACAACGCCAGGAACGGAGTCTGTCAAAAGGGTAATCACTTTTATGTTGGAAACAGACCGCAGCAGGCTACGTTTAAAAGCCGCTCTTCAGTGAACGGCAGCAGGCTGAAACGCGTCTTTCTTCAGCGGCTCAAGCAGCAGAAACCGCGATTGATGCGTTTCAAGAGGAATCCGCGGTTAAGAGCGATTCGAGTTTGTCGTTCGTTGCCGATTCGGCTCAGTTTCGTACGGGCTCATCTGCGATGCTCCGGTGATGAAGTTTGTTGGGAAATATTCGGTCCGGTTCGACAGACACCAGAAGATGCGAGAGGAGCCAGCTTCACTCAAATTTCGCCTCTACACTGGTAAGATCAGAACAGCATACAATTTCAGAAAAGGAATCAGGAATGTCTGTGTGACAGAAAACTAAACGGGGAGATGCGATGATTCCGTGGTGAAAGAAAAAGACTTCAAGAAAATTCAGAAATAAAGTATAAATACGTGGACGGAAAAGATCGTCTGATGCAGACATATATTGCCGACCGTAGCAGAGCAGAAAGGGAACAGAATCTTTCCCCCAGCTTAAAACCGGGGTCCTCCCCATCTCTATCGACAACGCCAGGAATGGAGTCTTTCAAAGGGTAATCACTTTTATGTTGGAAACAGACCGCAGCAGGCTACGTTTAAAAGCCGCTCTTCAGTGAACGGCAGCAGGCTGAAACGCGTCTTTCTTCAGCGGCTCAAGCAGCAGAAACCGCGATTGATGTGTTTCAAGAGGAATCCGCGGTTAAGAGCGATTCGAGTTTGTCGTTCGTTGCCGATTCGGCTCAGTTTCGTACGGGCTCATCTGCGATGCTCCGGTGATTAAGTTTGTTGGGAAATATTCGGTCCGGTTCGACAGACACCAGAAGATGCGAGAGGTGCCAGCTTCACTCAAATTTCGCCTCTACACTGGTAAGATCAGAACAGCATACAATTTCAGAAAAGGAATCAGTAATGTCTGTGTGACAAAAAACTAAACGGGGAGATGCGATGATTCAGCGGTGAAAGAAAAAGACTTCAAGAAAATTCAGAAATAAAGTATGAATACGTGGACGGAAAAGATCGTCTGATGCAGACATATATTGCCGACCGTAGCAGAGCAGAAAGGGAACAGAATCTTTCCCCCAGCTTAAAACCGGGGTCCTCCCCATCTCTATCGACAACGCCAGGAACGTAGTCTGTGAAAAGGTTAATCACTTTTATGTTGGAAACAGACCGCAGCAGGCTACGTTTAAAAGCCGCTCTTCAGTGAACGGCAGCAGGCTGAAACGCGGCTTTCTTCAGCGGCTCAAGCAGCAGAAACCGCGATTGATGTGTTTCAAGAGGAATCCGCGGTTAAGAGCGATTCGAGTTTGTCGTTCGTCGCCGATTCGGCTCAGTTTCGTACGGGCTCATCTGCGATGCTCCGGTGATTAAGTTTGTTGGGAAATATTCGGTCCCGTTCGACAGACACCAGAAGATGCGAGAGGAGCCAGCTTCACTCAAATTTCGCGTCTACACTGGTAAGATCAGAACAGCATACAATTTCAGAAAAGGAATCAGGAATGTCTGTGTGACAGAAAACTAAACGGGGAGATGCGATGATTTCGTGGTGAAAGAAAAAGAATTCAAGAAAATTCAGAAATAAAGTATGAATACGTGGACGGAAAAGATCGTCTGATGCAGACATATATTGCCGACCGTAGCACAGCAGAAAGGGAACAGAATCTTTCCCCCAGCTTAAAACCGGGGTCCTCCCCATCTCTATCGACAACGCCAGGAACGGAGTCTGTCAAAAGGGTAATCACTTTTATGTTGGAAACAGACCGCAGCAGGCTACGTTTAAAAGCCGCTCTTCAGTGAACGGCAGCAGGCTGAAACGCGTCTTTCTTCAGCGGCTCAAGCAGCAGAAACCGCGATTGATGCGTTTCAAGAGGAATCCGCGGTTAAGAGCGATTCGAGTTTGTCGTTCGTTGCCGATTCGGCTCAGTTTCGTACGGGCTCATCTGCGATGCTCCGGTGATGAAGTTTGTTGGGAAATATTCGGTCCGGTTCGACAGACACCAGAAGATGCGAGAGGAGCCAGCTTCACTCAAATTTCGCCTCTACACTGGTAAGATCAGAACAGCATACAATTTCAGAAAAGGAATCAGGAATGTCTGTGTGACAGAAAACTAAACGGGGAGATGCGATGATTCCGTGGTGAAAGAAAAAGACTTCAAGAAAATTCAGAAATAAAGTATAAATACGTGGACGGAAAAGATCGTCTGATGCAGACATATATTGCCGACCGTAGCAGAGCAGAAAGGGAACAGAATCTTTCCCCCAGCTTAAAACCGGGGTCCTCCCCATCTCTATCGACAACGCCAGGAATGGAGTCTTTCAAAGGGTAATCACTTTTATGTTGGAAACAGACCGCAGCAGGCTACGTTTAAAAGCCGCTCTTCAGTGAACGGCAGCAGGCTGAAACGCGTCTTTCTTCAGCGGCTCAAGCAGCAGAAACCGCGATTGATGTGTTTCAAGAGGAATCCGCGGTTAAGAGCGATTCGAGTTTGTCGTTCGTTGCCGATTCGGCTCAGTTTCGTACGGGCTCATCTGCGATGCTCCGGTGATGAAGTTTGTTGGGAAATATTCGGTCCGGTTCGACAGACACCAGAAGATGCGAGAGGTGCCAGCTTCACTCAAATTTCGCCTCTACACTGGTAAGATCAGAACAGCATACAATTTCAGAAAAGGAATCAGTAATGTCTGTGTGACAAAAAACTAAACGGGGAGATGCGATGATTCCGTGGTGAAAGAAAAAGACTTCAAGAAAATTCAGAAAAAAAGTATGAATACGTGGACGGAAAAGATCGTCTGATGCAGACATATATTGCCGACCGTAGCAGAGCAGAAAGGGAACAGAATCTTTCCCCCAGCTTAAAACCGGGGTCCTCCCCATCTCTATCGACAACGCCAGGAACGGAGTCTGTCAAAAGGATAATCACTTTTATGTTGGAAACAGACCGCAGCAGGCTACGTTTAAAAGCCGCTCTTCAGTGAACGGCAGCAGGCTGAAACGCGTCTTTCTTCAGCGGCTCAAGCAGCAGAAACCGCGATTGATGTGTTTCAAGAGGAATCCGCGGTTAAGAGCGATTCGAGTTTGTCGTTCGTTGCCGATTCGGCTCAGTTTCGTACGGGCTCATCTGCGATGCTCCGGTGATGAAGTTTGTTGGGAAATATTCGGTCCGGTTCGACAGACACCAGAAGATGCGAGAGGTGCCAGCTTCACTCAAATTTCGCCTCTACACTGGTAAGATCAGAACAGCATACAATTTCAGAAAAGGAATCAGTAATGTCTGTGTGACAAAAAACTAAACGGGGAGATGCGATGATTCAGCGGTGAAAGAAAAAGACTTCAAGAAAATTCAGAAATAAAGTATGAATACGTGGACGGAAAAGATCGTCTGATGCAGACATATATTGCCGACCGTAGCAGAGCAGAAAGGGAACAGAATCTTTCCCCCAGCTTAAAACCGGGATCCTCCCCATCTCTATCGACAACGCCAGGAACGGAGTCTGTCAAAAGGGTAATCACTTTTATGTTGGAAACAGACCGCAGCAGGCTACGTTTAAAAGCCGCTCTTCAGTGAACGGCAGCAGGCTGAAACGCGTCTTTCTTCAGCGGCTCAAGCAGCAGAAACCGCGATTGATGTGTTTCAAGAGGAATCCGCGTTTAAGAGCGATTCGAGTTTGTCGTTCGTCGCCGATTCGGCTCAGTTTCGTACGGGCTCATCTGCGATGCTCCGGTGATGAAGTTTGTTGTGAAATATTCGGTCCCGTTCGACAAACACCAGAAGCTGCGAGAGGAGCCTGCTTCACTCAAATTTCGCCTCTACACTGGTAAGATCAGAACAGCATACAATTTCAGAAAAGGAATCAGGAATGTCTGTGTGACAGAAAACTAAACGGGGAGATGCGATGATTCAGCGGTGAAAGAAAAAGACTTCAAGAAAATTCAGAAAAAAAGTATGAATACGTGGACGGAAAAGATCGTCTGATGCAGACATATATTGCCGACAGTAGCAGAGCAGAAAGGGAACAGAATCTTTCCCCCAGCTTAAAACCGGGGTCCTCCCCATCTCTATCGACAACGCCAGGAACGGAGTCTGTCAAAAGGGTAATCACTTTTATGTTGGAAACAGACCGCAGCAGGCTACGTTTAAAAGCCGCTCTTCAGTGAACGGCAGCAGGCTGAAACGCGTCTTTCTTCAGCGGCTCAAGCAGCAGAAACCGCGATTGATGCGTTTCAAGAGGAATCCGCGGTTAAGAGCGATTCGAGTTTGTCGTTCGTTGCCGATTCGGCTCAGTTTCGTACGGGCTCATCTGCGATGCTCCGGTGATGAAGTTTGTTGGGAAATATTCGGTCCGGTTCGACAGACACCAGAAGATGCGAGAGGAGCCAGCTTCACTCAAATTTCGCCTCTACACTGGTAAGATCAGAACAGCATACAATTTCAGAAAAGGAATCAGGAATGTCTGTGTGACAGAAAACTAAACGGGGAGATGCGATGATTCCGTGGTGAAAGAAAAAGACTTCAAGAAAATTCAGAAATAAAGTATGAATACGTGGACGGAAAAGATCGTCTGATGCAGACATATATTGCCGACCGTAGCAGAGCAGAAAGGGAACAGAATCTTTCCCCCAGCTTAAAACCGGGGTCCTCCCCATCTCTATCGACAACGCCAGGAACGGAGTCTGTCAAAAGGATAATCACTTTTATGTTGGAAACAGACCGCAGCAGGCTACGTTTAAAAGCCGCTCTTCAGTGAACGGCAGCAGGCTGAAACGCGTCTTTCTTCAGCGGCTCAAGCAGCAGAAACCGCGATTGATGCGTTTCAAGAGGAATCCGCGGTTAAGAGCGATTCGAGTTTGTCGTTCGTTGCCGATTCGGCTCAGTTTCGTACGGGCTCATCTGCGATGCTCCGGTGATGAAGTTTGTTGGGAAATATTCGGTCCGGTTCGACAGACACCAGAAGATGCGAGAGGAGCCAGCTTCACTCAAATTTCGCCTCTACACTGGTAAGATCAGAACAGCATACAATTTCAGAAAAGGAATCAGGAATGTCTGTGTGACAGAAAACTAAACGGGGAGATGCGATGATTCCGTGGTGAAAGAAAAAGACTTCAAGAAAATTCAGAAATAAAGTATGAATACGTGGACGGAAAAGATCGTCTGATGCAGACATATATTGCCGACCGTAGCAGAGCAGAAAGGGAACAGAATCTTTCCCCCAGCTTAAAACCGGGGTCCTCCCCATCTCTATCGACAACGCCAGGAACGGAGTCTGTCAAAAGGATAATCACTTTTATGTTGGAAACAGACCGCAGCAGGCTACGTTTAAAAGCCGCTCTTCAGTGAACGGCAGCAGGCTGAAACGCGTCTTTCTTCAGCGGCTCAAGCAGCAGAAACCGCGATTGATGTGTTTCAAGAGGAATCCGCGGTTAAGAGCGATTCGAGTTTGTCGTTCGTTGCCGATTCGGCTCAGTTTCGTACGGGCTCATCTGCGATGCTCCGGTGATGAAGTTTGTTGGGAAATATTCGGTCCGGTTCGACAGACAACAGAAGATGCGAGAGGTGCCAGCTTCACTCAAATTTCGCCTCTACACTGGTAAGATCAGAACAGCATACAATTTCAGAAAAGGAATCAGTAATGTCTGTGTGACAAAAAACTAAACGGGGAGATGCGATGATTCAGCGGTGAAAGAAAAAGACTTCAAGAAAATTCAGAAATAAAGTATGAATACGTGGACGGAAAAGATCGTCTGATGCAGACATATATTGCCGACCGTAGCAGAGCAGAAAGGGAACAGAATCTTTCCCCCAGCTTAAAACCGGGGTCCTCCCCATCTCTATCGACAACGCCAGGAACGGAGTCTGTCAAAAGGGTAATCACTTTTATGTTGGAAACAGACCGCAGCAGGCTACGTTTAAAAGCCGCTCTTCAGTGAACGGCAGCAGGCTGAAACGCGTCTTTCTTCAGCGGCTCAAGCAGCAGAAACCGCGATTGATGTGTTTCAAGAGGAATCCGCGTTTAAGAGCGATTCGAGTTTGTCGTTCGTTGCCGATTCGGCTCAGTTTCGTACGGGCTCATCTGCGATGCTCCGGTGATGAAGTTGGGAAATATTCGGTCCCGTTCGACAAACACCAGAAGCTGCGAGAGGAGCCTGCTTCACTCAAATTTCGCGTCTACACTGGTAAGATCAGAACAGCATACAATTTCAGAAAAGGAATCAGGAATGTCTGTGTGACAGAAAACTAAACGGGGAGATGCGATGATTCCGTGGTGAAAGAAAAAGACATCAAGAAAATTCAGAAAAAAAAGTATGAATACGTGGACGGAAAAGATCGTCTGATGCAGACATATATTGCCGACCGTAGCAGAGCAGAAAGGGAACAGAATCTTTCCCCCAGCTTCGAACCGGGGTCCTCCCCATCTCTATCGACAACGCCAGGAACGTAGTCTGTCAAAAGGGTAATCACTTTTATGTTGGAAACAGACCGCAGCAGGCTACGTTTAAAAGCCGCTCTTCAGTGAACGGCAGCAGGCTGAAACGCGTCTTTCTTCAGCGGCTCAAGCAGCAGAAACCGCGATTGATGTGTTTCAAGAGGAATCCGCGTTTAAGAGCGATTCGAGTTTGTCGTTCGTTGCCGATTCGGCTCAGTTTCGTACGGGCTAATCTGCGATGCTCCGGTGATGAAGTTTGTTGGGAAATATTCGGTCCCGTTCGACAAACACCAGAAGCTGCGAGAGGAGCCTGCTTCACTCAAATTTCGCGTCTACACTGGTAAGATCAGAACAGCATACAATTTCAGAAAAGGAATCAGGAATGTCTGTGTGACAGAAAACTAAACGGCGAGATGCGGTGATTCAGCGGTGAAAGAAAAAGACTTCAAGAAAATTCAGAAAAAAAGTATGAATACGTGGACGGAAAAGATCGTCTGATGCAGACATATATTGCCGACAGTAGCAGAGCAGAAAGGGAACAGAATCTTTCCCCCAGCTTAAAACCGGGGTCCTCCCCATCTCTATCGACAACGCCAGGAACGGAGTCTGTCAAAAGGGTAATCACTTTTATGTTGGAAACAGACCGCAGCAGGCTACGTTTAAAAGCCGCTCTTCAGTGAACGGCAGCAGGCTGAAACGCGTCTTTCTTCAGCGGCTCAAGCAGCAGAAACCGCGATTGATGCGTTTCAAGAGGAATCCGCGGTTAAGAGCGATTCGAGTTTGTCGTTCGTTGCCGATTCGGCTCAGTTTCGTACGGGCTCATCTGCGATGCTCCGGTGATGAAGTTTGTTGGGAAATATTCGGTCCGGTTCGACAGACACCAGAAGATGCGAGAGGAGCCAGCTTCACTCAAATTTCGCCTCTACACTGGTAAGATCAGAACAGCATACAATTTCAGAAAAGGAATCAGGAATGTCTGTGTGACAGAAAACTAAACGGGGAGATGCGATGATTCCGTGGTGAAAGAAAAAGACTTCAAGAAAATTCAGAAATAAAGTATAAATACGTGGACGGAAAAGATCGTCTGATGCAGACATATATTGCCGACCGTAGCAGAGCAGAAAGGGAACAGAATCTTTCCCCCAGCTTAAAACCGGGGTCCTCCCCATCTCTATCGACAACGCCAGGAATGGAGTCTTTCAAAGGGTAATCACTTTTATGTTGGAAACAGACCGCAGCAGGCTACGTTTAAAAGCCGCTCTTCAGTGAACGGCAGCAGGCTGAAACGCGTCTTTCTTCAGCGGCTCAAGCAGCAGAAACCGCGATTGATGTGTTTCAAGAGGAATCCGCGGTTAAGAGCGATTCGAGTTTGTCGTTCGTTGCCGATTCGGCTCAGTTTCGTACGGGCTCATCTGCGATGCTCCGGTGATTAAGTTTGTTGGGAAATATTCGGTCCGGTTCGACAGACACCAGAAGATGCGAGAGGTGCCAGCTTCACTCAAATTTCGCCTCTACACTGGTAAGATCAGAACAGCATACAATTTCAGAAAAGGAATCAGTAATGTCTGTGTGACAAAAAACTAAACGGGGAGATGCGATGATTCAGCGGTGAAAGAAAAAGACTTCAAGAAAATTCAGAAATAAAGTATGAATACGTGGACGGAAAAGATCGTCTGATGCAGACATATATTGCCGACCGTAGCAGAGCAGAAAGGGAACAGAATCTTTCCCCCAGCTTAAAACCGGGGTCCTCCCCATCTCTATCGACAACGCCAGGAACGTAGTCTGTGAAAAGGTTAATCACTTTTATGTTGGAAACAGACCGCAGCAGGCTACGTTTAAAAGCCGCTCTTCAGTGAACGGCAGCAGGCTGAAACGCGGCTTTCTTCAGCGGCTCAAGCAGCAGAAACCGCGATTGATGCGTTTCAAGAGGAATCCGCGGTTAAGAGCGATTCGAGTTTGTCGTTCGTCGCCGATTCGGCTCAGTTTCGTACGGGCTCATCTGCGATGCTCCGGTGATTAAGTTTGTTGGGAAATATTCGGTCCCGTTCGACAGACACCAGAAGATGCGAGAGGAGCCAGCTTCACTCAAATTTCGCGTCTACACTGGTAAGATCAGAACAGCATACAATTTCAGAAAAGGAATCAGGAATGTCTGTGTGACAGAAAACTAAACGGGGAGATGCGATGATTCCGTGGTGAAAGAAAAAGACTTCAAGAAAATTCAGAAATAAAGTATAAATACGTGGACGGAAAAGATCGTCTGATGCAGACATATATTGCCGACCGTAGCAGAGCAGAAAGGGAACAGAATCTTTCCCCCAGCTTAAAACCGGGGTCCTCCCCATCTCTATCGACAACGCCAGGAATGGAGTCTTTCAAAGGGTAATCACTTTTATGTTGGAAACAGACCGCAGCAGGCTACGTTTAAAAGCCGCTCTTCAGTGAACGGCAGCAGGCTGAAACGCGTCTTTCTTCAGCGGCTCAAGCAGCAGAAACCGCGATTGATGTGTTTCAAGAGGAATCCGCGGTTAAGAGCGATTCGAGTTTGTCGTTCGTTGCCGATTCGGCTCAGTTTCGTACGGGCTCATCTGCGATGCTCCGGTGATTAAGTTTGTTGGGAAATATTCGGTCCGGTTCGACAGACACCAGAAGATGCGAGAGGTGCCAGCTTCACTCAAATTTCGCCTCTACACTGGTAAGATCAGAACAGCATACAATTTCAGAAAAGGAATCAGTAATGTCTGTGTGACAAAAAACTAAACGGGGAGATGCGATGATTCAGCGGTGAAAGAAAAAGACTTCAAGAAAATTCAGAAATAAAGTATGAATACGTGGACGGAAAAGATCGTCTGATGCAGACATATATTGCCGACCGTAGCAGAGCAGAAAGGGAACAGAATCTTTCCCCCAGCTTAAAACCGGGGTCCTCCCCATCTCTATCGACAACGCCAGGAACGTAGTCTGTGAAAAGGTTAATCACTTTTATGTTGGAAACAGACCGCAGCAGGCTACGTTTAAAAGCCGCTCTTCAGTGAACGGCAGCAGGCTGAAACGCGGCTTTCTTCAGCGGCTCAAGCAGCAGAAACCGCGATTGATGTGTTTCAAGAGGAATCCGCGGTTAAGAGCGATTCGAGTTTGTCGTTCGTCGCCGATTCGGCTCAGTTTCGTACGGGCTCATCTGCGATGCTCCGGTGATTAAGTTTGTTGGGAAATATTCGGTCCCGTTCGACAGACACCAGAAGATGCGAGAGGAGCCAGCTTCACTCAAATTTCGCGTCTACACTGGTAAGATCAGAACAGCATACAATTTCAGAAAAGGAATCAGGAATGTCTGTGTGACAGAAAACTAAACGGGGAGATGCGATGATTTCGTGGTGAAAGAAAAAGAATTCAAGAAAATTCAGAAATAAAGTATGAATACGTGGACGGAAAAGATCGTCTGATGCAGACATATATTGCCGACCGTAGCACAGCAGAAAGGGAACAGAATCTTTCCCCCAGCTTAAAACCGGGGTCCTCCCCATCTCTATCGACAACGCCAGGAACGGAGTCTGTCAAAAGGGTAATCACTTTTATGTTGGAAACAGACCGCAGCAGGCTACGTTTAAAAGCCGCTCTTCAGTGAACGGCAGCAGGCTGAAACGCGTCTTTCTTCAGCGGCTCAAGCAGCAGAAACCGCGATTGATGCGTTTCAAGAGGAATCCGCGGTTAAGAGCGATTCGAGTTTGTCGTTCGTTGCCGATTCGGCTCAGTTTCGTACGGGCTCATCTGCGATGCTCCGGTGATGAAGTTTGTTGGGAAATATTCGGTCCGGTTCGACAGACACCAGAAGATGCGAGAGGAGCCAGCTTCACTCAAATTTCGCCTCTACACTGGTAAGATCAGAACAGCATACAATTTCAGAAAAGGAATCAGGAATGTCTGTGTGACAGAAAACTAAACGGGGAGATGCGATGATTCCGTGGTGAAAGAAAAAGACTTCAAGAAAATTCAGAAATAAAGTATAAATACGTGGACGGAAAAGATCGTCTGATGCAGACATATATTGCCGACCGTAGCAGAGCAGAAAGGGAACAGAATCTTTCCCCCAGCTTAAAACCGGGGTCCTCCCCATCTCTATCGACAACGCCAGGAATGGAGTCTTTCAAAGGGTAATCACTTTTATGTTGGAAACAGACCGCAGCAGGCTACGTTTAAAAGCCGCTCTTCAGTGAACGGCAGCAGGCTGAAACGCGTCTTTCTTCAGCGGCTCAAGCAGCAGAAACCGCGATTGATGTGTTTCAAGAGGAATCCGCGGTTAAGAGCGATTCGAGTTTGTCGTTCGTTGCCGATTCGGCTCAGTTTCGTACGGGCTCATCTGCGATGCTCCGGTGATGAAGTTTGTTGGGAAATATTCGGTCCGGTTCGACAGACACCAGAAGATGCGAGAGGTGCCAGCTTCACTCAAATTTCGCCTCTACACTGGTAAGATCAGAACAGCATACAATTTCAGAAAAGGAATCAGTAATGTCTGTGTGACAAAAAACTAAACGGGGAGATGCGATGATTCCGTGGTGAAAGAAAAAGACTTCAAGAAAATTCAGAAAAAAAGTATGAATACGTGGACGGAAAAGATCGTCTGATGCAGACATATATTGCCGACCGTAGCAGAGCAGAAAGGGAACAGAATCTTTCCCCCAGCTTAAAACCGGGGTCCTCCCCATCTCTATCGACAACGCCAGGAACGGAGTCTGTCAAAAGGATAATCACTTTTATGTTGGAAACAGACCGCAGCAGGCTACGTTTAAAAGCCGCTCTTCAGTGAACGGCAGCAGGCTGAAACGCGTCTTTCTTCAGCGGCTCAAGCAGCAGAAACCGCGATTGATGTGTTTCAAGAGGAATCCGCGGTTAAGAGCGATTCGAGTTTGTCGTTCGTTGCCGATTCGGCTCAGTTTCGTACGGGCTCATCTGCGATGCTCCGGTGATGAAGTTTGTTGGGAAATATTCGGTCCGGTTCGACAGACACCAGAAGATGCGAGAGGTGCCAGCTTCACTCAAATTTCGCCTCTACACTGGTAAGATCAGAACAGCATACAATTTCAGAAAAGGAATCAGTAATGTCTGTGTGACAAAAAACTAAACGGGGAGATGCGATGATTCAGCGGTGAAAGAAAAAGACTTCAAGAAAATTCAGAAATAAAGTATGAATACGTGGACGGAAAAGATCGTCTGATGCAGACATATATTGCCGACCGTAGCAGAGCAGAAAGGGAACAGAATCTTTCCCCCAGCTTAAAACCGGGATCCTCCCCATCTCTATCGACAACGCCAGGAACGGAGTCTGTCAAAAGGGTAATCACTTTTATGTTGGAAACAGACCGCAGCAGGCTACGTTTAAAAGCCGCTCTTCAGTGAACGGCAGCAGGCTGAAACGCGTCTTTCTTCAGCGGCTCAAGCAGCAGAAACCGCGATTGATGTGTTTCAAGAGGAATCCGCGTTTAAGAGCGATTCGAGTTTGTCGTTCGTCGCCGATTCGGCTCAGTTTCGTACGGGCTCATCTGCGATGCTCCGGTGATGAAGTTTGTTGTGAAATATTCGGTCCCGTTCGACAAACACCAGAAGCTGCGAGAGGAGCCTGCTTCACTCAAATTTCGCCTCTACACTGGTAAGATCAGAACAGCATACAATTTCAGAAAAGGAATCAGGAATGTCTGTGTGACAGAAAACTAAACGGGGAGATGCGATGATTCAGCGGTGAAAGAAAAAGACTTCAAGAAAATTCAGAAAAAAAGTATGAATACGTGGACGGAAAAGATCGTCTGATGCAGACATATATTGCCGACAGTAGCAGAGCAGAAAGGGAACAGAATCTTTCCCCCAGCTTAAAACCGGGGTCCTCCCCATCTCTATCGACAACGCCAGGAACGGAGTCTGTCAAAAGGGTAATCACTTTTATGTTGGAAACAGACCGCAGCAGGCTACGTTTAAAAGCCGCTCTTCAGTGAACGGCAGCAGGCTGAAACGCGTCTTTCTTCAGCGGCTCAAGCAGCAGAAACCGCGATTGATGCGTTTCAAGAGGAATCCGCGGTTAAGAGCGATTCGAGTTTGTCGTTCGTTGCCGATTCGGCTCAGTTTCGTACGGGCTCATCTGCGATGCTCCGGTGATGAAGTTTGTTGGGAAATATTCGGTCCGGTTCGACAGACACCAGAAGATGCGAGAGGAGCCAGCTTCACTCAAATTTCGCCTCTACACTGGTAAGATCAGAACAGCATACAATTTCAGAAAAGGAATCAGGAATGTCTGTGTGACAGAAAACTAAACGGGGAGATGCGATGATTCCGTGGTGAAAGAAAAAGACTTCAAGAAAATTCAGAAATAAAGTATGAATACGTGGACGGAAAAGATCGTCTGATGCAGACATATATTGCCGACCGTAGCAGAGCAGAAAGGGAACAGAATCTTTCCCCCAGCTTAAAACCGGGGTCCTCCCCATCTCTATCGACAACGCCAGGAACGGAGTCTGTCAAAAGGATAATCACTTTTATGTTGGAAACAGACCGCAGCAGGCTACGTTTAAAAGCCGCTCTTCAGTGAACGGCAGCAGGCTGAAACGCGTCTTTCTTCAGCGGCTCAAGCAGCAGAAACCGCGATTGATGTGTTTCAAGAGGAATCCGCGGTTAAGAGCGATTCGAGTTTGTCGTTCGTTGCCGATTCGGCTCAGTTTCGTACGGGCTCATCTGCGATGCTCCGGTGATGAAGTTTGTTGGGAAATATTCGGTCCGGTTCGACAGACAACAGAAGATGCGAGAGGTGCCAGCTTCACTCAAATTTCGCCTCTACACTGGTAAGATCAGAACAGCATACAATTTCAGAAAAGGAATCAGTAATGTCTGTGTGACAAAAAACTAAACGGGGAGATGCGATGATTCAGCGGTGAAAGAAAAAGACTTCAAGAAAATTCAGAAATAAAGTATGAATACGTGGACGGAAAAGATCGTCTGATGCAGACATATATTGCCGACCGTAGCAGAGCAGAAAGGGAACAGAATCTTTCCCCCAGCTTAAAACCGGGGTCCTCCCCATCTCTATCGACAACGCCAGGAACGGAGTCTGTCAAAAGGGTAATCACTTTTATGTTGGAAACAGACCGCAGCAGGCTACGTTTAAAAGCCGCTCTTCAGTGAACGGCAGCAGGCTGAAACGCGTCTTTCTTCAGCGGCTCAAGCAGCAGAAACCGCGATTGATGTGTTTCAAGAGGAATCCGCGTTTAAGAGCGATTCGAGTTTGTCGTTCGTTGCCGATTCGGCTCAGTTTCGTACGGGCTCATCTGCGATGCTCCGGTGATGAAGTTGGGAAATATTCGGTCCCGTTCGACAAACACCAGAAGCTGCGAGAGGAGCCTGCTTCACTCAAATTTCGCGTCTACACTGGTAAGATCAGAACAGCATACAATTTCAGAAAAGGAATCAGGAATGTCTGTGTGACAGAAAACTAAACGGGGAGATGCGATGATTCCGTGGTGAAAGAAAAAGACATCAAGAAAATTCAGAAAAAAAAGTATGAATACGTGGACGGAAAAGATCGTCTGATGCAGACATATATTGCCGACCGTAGCAGAGCAGAAAGGGAACAGAATCTTTCCCCCAGCTTCGAACCGGGGTCCTCCCCATCTCTATCGACAACGCCAGGAACGTAGTCTGTCAAAAGGGTAATCACTTTTATGTTGGAAACAGACCGCAGCAGGCTACGTTTAAAAGCCGCTCTTCAGTGAACGGCAGCAGGCTGAAACGCGTCTTTCTTCAGCGGCTCAAGCAGCAGAAACCGCGATTGATGTGTTTCAAGAGGAATCCGCGTTTAAGAGCGATTCGAGTTTGTCGTTCGTTGCCGATTCGGCTCAGTTTCGTACGGGCTAATCTGCGATGCTCCGGTGATGAAGTTTGTTGGGAAATATTCGGTCCCGTTCGACAAACACCAGAAGCTGCGAGAGGAGCCTGCTTCACTCAAATTTCGCGTCTACACTGGTAAGATCAGAACAGCATACAATTTCAGAAAAGGAATCAGGAATGTCTGTGTGACAGAAAACTAAACGGCGAGATGCGGTGATTCAGCGGTGAAAGAAAAAGACTTCAAGAAAATTCAGAAAAAAAGTATGAATACGTGGACGGAAAAGATCGTCTGATGCAGACATATATTGCCGACAGTAGCAGAGCAGAAAGGGAACAGAATCTTTCCCCCAGCTTAAAACCGGGGTCCTCCCCATCTCTATCGACAACGCCAGGAACGGAGTCTGTCAAAAGGGTAATCACTTTTATGTTGGAAACAGACCGCAGCAGGCTACGTTTAAAAGCCGCTCTTCAGTGAACGGCAGCAGGCTGAAACGCGTCTTTCTTCAGCGGCTCAAGCAGCAGAAACCGCGATTGATGCGTTTCAAGAGGAATCCGCGGTTAAGAGCGATTCGAGTTTGTCGTTCGTTGCCGATTCGGCTCAGTTTCGTACGGGCTCATCTGCGATGCTCCGGTGATGAAGTTTGTTGGGAAATATTCGGTCCGGTTCGACAGACACCAGAAGATGCGAGAGGAGCCAGCTTCACTCAAATTTCGCCTCTACACTGGTAAGATCAGAACAGCATACAATTTCAGAAAAGGAATCAGGAATGTCTGTGTGACAGAAAACTAAACGGGGAGATGCGATGATTCCGTGGTGAAAGAAAAAGACTTCAAGAAAATTCAGAAATAAAGTATAAATACGTGGACGGAAAAGATCGTCTGATGCAGACATATATTGCCGACCGTAGCAGAGCAGAAAGGGAACAGAATCTTTCCCCCAGCTTAAAACCGGGGTCCTCCCCATCTCTATCGACAACGCCAGGAACGTAGTCTGTCAAAAGGGTAATCACTTTTATGTTGGAAACAGACCGCAGCAGGCTACGTTTAAAAGCCGCTCTTCAGTGAACGGCAGCAGGCTGAAACGCGTCTTTCTTCAGCGGCTCAAGCAGCAGAAACCGCGATTGATGTGTTTCAAGAGGAATCCGCGGTTAAGAGCGATTCGAGTTTGTCGTTCGTTGCCGATTCGGCTCAGTTTCGTACGGGCTCATCTGCGATGCTCCGGTGATTAAGTTTGTTGGGAAATATTCGGTCCGGTTCGACAGACACCAGAAGATGCGAGAGGTGCCAGCTTCACTCAAATTTCGCCTCTACACTGGTAAGATCAGAACAGCATACAATTTCAGAAAAGGAATCAGTAATGTCTGTGTGACAAAAAACTAAACGGGGAGATGCGATGATTCAGCGGTGAAAGAAAAAGACTTCAAGAAAATTCAGAAATAAAGTATGAATACGTGGACGGAAAAGATCGTCTGATGCAGACATATATTGCCGACCGTAGCAGAGCAGAAAGGGAACAGAATCTTTCCCCCAGCTTAAAACCGGGGTCCTCCCCATCTCTATCGACAACGCCAGGAACGTAGTCTGTGAAAAGGTTAATCACTTTTATGTTGGAAACAGACCGCAGCAGGCTACGTTTAAAAGCCGCTCTTCAGTGAACGGCAGCAGGCTGAAACGCGGCTTTCTTCAGCGGCTCAAGCAGCAGAAACCGCGATTGATGTGTTTCAAGAGGAATCCGCGGTTAAGAGCGATTCGAGTTTGTCGTTCGTCGCCGATTCGGCTCAGTTTCGTACGGGCTCATCTGCGATGCTCCGGTGATTAAGTTTGTTGGGAAATATTCGGTCCCGTTCGACAGACACCAGAAGATGCGAGAGGAGCCAGCTTCACTCAAATTTCGCGTCTACACTGGTAAGATCAGAACAGCATACAATTTCAGAAAAGGAATCAGGAATGTCTGTGTGACAGAAAACTAAACGGGGAGATGCGATGATTTCGTGGTGAAAGAAAAAGAATTCAAGAAAATTCAGAAATAAAGTATGAATACGTGGACGGAAAAGATCGTCTGATGCAGACATATATTGCCGACCGTAGCACAGCAGAAAGGGAACAGAATCTTTCCCCCAGCTTAAAACCGGGGTCCTCCCCATCTCTATCGACAACGCCAGGAACGGAGTCTGTCAAAAGGGTAATCACTTTTATGTTGGAAACAGACCGCAGCAGGCTACGTTTAAAAGCCGCTCTTCAGTGAACGGCAGCAGGCTGAAACGCGTCTTTCTTCAGCGGCTCAAGCAGCAGAAACCGCGATTGATGCGTTTCAAGAGGAATCCGCGGTTAAGAGCGATTCGAGTTTGTCGTTCGTTGCCGATTCGGCTCAGTTTCGTACGGGCTCATCTGCGATGCTCCGGTGATGAAGTTTGTTGGGAAATATTCGGTCCGGTTCGACAGACACCAGAAGATGCGAGAGGAGCCAGCTTCACTCAAATTTCGCCTCTACACTGGTAAGATCAGAACAGCATACAATTTCAGAAAAGGAATCAGGAATGTCTGTGTGACAGAAAACTAAACGGGGAGATGCGATGATTCCGTGGTGAAAGAAAAAGACTTCAAGAAAATTCAGAAATAAAGTATAAATACGTGGACGGAAAAGATCGTCTGATGCAGACATATATTGCCGACCGTAGCAGAGCAGAAAGGGAACAGAATCTTTCCCCCAGCTTAAAACCGGGGTCCTCCCCATCTCTATCGACAACGCCAGGAATGGAGTCTTTCAAAGGGTAATCACTTTTATGTTGGAAACAGACCGCAGCAGGCTACGTTTAAAAGCCGCTCTTCAGTGAACGGCAGCAGGCTGAAACGCGTCTTTCTTCAGCGGCTCAAGCAGCAGAAACCGCGATTGATGTGTTTCAAGAGGAATCCGCGGTTAAGAGCGATTCGAGTTTGTCGTTCGTTGCCGATTCGGCTCAGTTTCGTACGGGCTCATCTGCGATGCTCCGGTGATGAAGTTTGTTGGGAAATATTCGGTCCGGTTCGACAGACACCAGAAGATGCGAGAGGTGCCAGCTTCACTCAAATTTCGCCTCTACACTGGTAAGATCAGAACAGCATACAATTTCAGAAAAGGAATCAGTAATGTCTGTGTGACAAAAAACTAAACGGGGAGATGCGATGATTCCGTGGTGAAAGAAAAAGACTTCAAGAAAATTCAGAAAAAAAGTATGAATACGTGGACGGAAAAGATCGTCTGATGCAGACATATATTGCCGACCGTAGCAGAGCAGAAAGGGAACAGAATCTTTCCCCCAGCTTAAAACCGGGGTCCTCCCCATCTCTATCGACAACGCCAGGAACGGAGTCTGTCAAAAGGATAATCACTTTTATGTTGGAAACAGACCGCAGCAGGCTACGTTTAAAAGCCGCTCTTCAGTGAACGGCAGCAGGCTGAAACGCGTCTTTCTTCAGCGGCTCAAGCAGCAGAAACCGCGATTGATGTGTTTCAAGAGGAATCCGCGGTTAAGAGCGATTCGAGTTTGTCGTTCGTTGCCGATTCGGCTCAGTTTCGTACGGGCTCATCTGCGATGCTCCGGTGATGAAGTTTGTTGGGAAATATTCGGTCCGGTTCGACAGACACCAGAAGATGCGAGAGGTGCCAGCTTCACTCAAATTTCGCCTCTACACTGGTAAGATCAGAACAGCATACAATTTCAGAAAAGGAATCAGTAATGTCTGTGTGACAAAAAACTAAACGGGGAGATGCGATGATTCAGCGGTGAAAGAAAAAGACTTCAAGAAAATTCAGAAATAAAGTATGAATACGTGGACGGAAAAGATCGTCTGATGCAGACATATATTGCCGACCGTAGCAGAGCAGAAAGGGAACAGAATCTTTCCCCCAGCTTAAAACCGGGATCCTCCCCATCTCTATCGACAACGCCAGGAACGGAGTCTGTCAAAAGGGTAATCACTTTTATGTTGGAAACAGACCGCAGCAGGCTACGTTTAAAAGCCGCTCTTCAGTGAACGGCAGCAGGCTGAAACGCGTCTTTCTTCAGCGGCTCAAGCAGCAGAAACCGCGATTGATGTGTTTCAAGAGGAATCCGCGTTTAAGAGCGATTCGAGTTTGTCGTTCGTCGCCGATTCGGCTCAGTTTCGTACGGGCTCATCTGCGATGCTCCGGTGATGAAGTTTGTTGTGAAATATTCGGTCCCGTTCGACAAACACCAGAAGCTGCGAGAGGAGCCTGCTTCACTCAAATTTCGCGTCTACACTGGTAAGATCAGAACAGCATACAATTTCAGAAAAGGAATCAGGAATGTCTGTGTGACAGAAAACTAAACGGGGAGATGCGATGATTCAGCGGTGAAAGAAAAAGACTTCAAGAAAATTCAGAAAAAAAGTATGAATACGTGGACGGAAAAGATCGTCTGATGCAGACATATATTGCCGACCGTAGCAGAGCAGAAAGGGAACAGAATCTTTCCCCCAGCTTCGAACCGGGGTCCTCCCCATCTCTATCGACAACGCCAGGAACGTAGTCTGTCAAAAGGGTAATCACTTTTATGTTGGAAACAGACCGCAGCAGGCTACGTTTAAAAGCCGCTCTTCAGTGAACGGCAGCAGGCTGAAACGCGTCTTTCTTCAGCGGCTCAAGCAGCAGAAACCGCGATTGATGTGTTTCAAGAGGAATCCGCGGTTAAGAGCGATTCGAGTTTGTCGTTCGTTGCCGATTCGGCTCAGTTTCGTACGGGCTCATCTGCGATGCTCCGGTGATGAAGTTTGTTGGGAAATATTCGGTCCGGTTCGACAGACACCAGAAGATGCGAGAGGTGCCAGCTTCACTCAAATTTCGCCTCTACACTGGTAAGATCAGAACAGCATACAATTTCAGAAAAGGAATCAGTAATGTCTGTGTGACAAAAAACTAAACGGGGAGATTCGATGATTCAGCGGTGAAAGAAAAAGACTTCAAGAAAATTCAGAAATAAAGTATGAATACGTGGACGGAAAAGATCGTCTGATGCAGACATATATTGCCGACCGTAGCAGAGCAGAAAGGGAACAGAATCTTTCCCCCAGCTTAAAACCGGGGTCCTCCCCATCTCTATCGACAACGCCAGGAACGGAGTCTGTCAAAAGGGTAATCACTTTTATGTTGGAAACAGACCGCAGCAGGCTACGTTTAAAAGCCGCTCTTCAGTGAACGGCAGCAGGCTGAAACGCGTCTTTCTTCAGCGGCTCAAGCAGCAGAAACCGCGATTGATGCGTTTCAAGAGGAATCCGCGTTTAAGAGCGATTCGAGTTTGTCGTTCGTTGCCGATTCGGGTCAGTTTCGTACGGGCTCATCTGCGATGCTCCGGTGATGAAGTTTGTTGGGAAATATTCGGTCCGGTTCGACAGACACCAGAAGATGCGAGAGGAGCCAGCTTCACTCAAATTTCGCCTCTACACTGGTAAGATCAGAACAGCATACAATTTCAGAAAAGGAATCAGGAATGTCTGTGTGACAGAAAACTAAACGGGGAGATGCGATGATTCCGTGGTGAAAGAAAAAGACTTCAAGAAAATTCAGAAATAAAGTATAAATACGTGGACGGAAAAGATCGTCTGATGCAGACATATATTGCCGACCGTAGCAGAGCAGAAAGGGAACAGAATCTTTCCCCCAGCTTAAAACCGGGGTCCTCCCCATCTCTATCGACAACGCCAGGAATGGAGTCTTTCAAAGGGTAATCACTTTTATGTTGGAAACAGACCGCAGCAGGCTACGTTTAAAAGCCGCTCTTCAGTGAACGGCAGCAGGCTGAAACGCGTCTTTCTTCAGCGGCTCAAGCAGCAGAAACCGCGATTGATGTGTTTCAAGAGGAATCCGCGGTTAAGAGCGATTCGAGTTTGTCGTTCGTTGCCGATTCGGCTCAGTTTCGTACGGGCTCATCTGCGATGCTCCGGTGATGAAGTTTGTTGGGAAATATTCGGTCCGGTTCGACAGACACCAGAAGATGCGAGAGGTGCCAGCTTCACTCAAATTTCGCCTCTACACTGGTAAGATCAGAACAGCATACAATTTCAGAAAAGGAATCAGTAATGTCTGTGTGACAAAAAACTAAACGGGGAGATGCGATGATTCAGCGGTGAAAGAAAAAGACTTCAAGAAAATTCAGAAATAAAGTATGAATACGTGGACGGAAAAGATCGTCTGATGCAGACATATATTGCCGACCGTAGCAGAGCAGAAAGGGAACAGAATCTTTCCCCCAGCTTAAAACCGGGGTCCTCCCCATCTCTATCGACAACGCCAGGAACGTAGTCTGTGAAAAGGTTAATCACTTTTATGTTGGAAACAGACCGCAGCAGGCTACGTTTAAAAGCCGCTCTTCAGTGAACGGCAGCAGGCTGAAACGCGGCTTTCTTCAGCGGCTCAAGCAGCAGAAACCGCGATTGATGTGTTTCAAGAGGAATCCGCGGTTAAGAGCGATTCGAGTTTGTCGTTCGTCGCCGATTCGGCTCAGTTTCGTACGGGCTCATCTGCGATGCTCCGGTGATTAAGTTTGTTGGGAAATATTCGGTCCCGTTCGACAGACACCAGAAGATGCGAGAGGAGCCAGCTTCACTCAAATTTCGCGTCTACACTGGTAAGATCAGAACAGCATACAATTTCAGAAAAGGAATCAGGAATGTCTGTGTGACAGAAAACTAAACGGGGAGATGCGATGATTTCGTGGTGAAAGAAAAAGAATTCAAGAAAATTCAGAAATAAAGTATGAATACGTGGACGGAAAAGATCGTCTGATGCAGACATATATTGCCGACCGTAGCACAGCAGAAAGGGAACAGAATCTTTCCCCCAGCTTAAAACCGGGGTCCTCCCCATCTCTATCGACAACGCCAGGAACGGAGTCTGTCAAAAGGGTAATCACTTTTATGTTGGAAACAGACCGCAGCAGGCTACGTTTAAAAGCCGCTCTTCAGTGAACGGCAGCAGGCTGAAACGCGTCTTTCTTCAGCGGCTCAAGCAGCAGAAACCGCGATTGATGCGTTTCAAGAGGAATCCGCGGTTAAGAGTGATTCGAGTTTGTCGTTCGTTGCCGATTCGGCTCAGTTTCGTACGGGCTCATCTGCGATGCTCCGGTGATGAAGTTTGTTGGGAAATATTCGGTCCGGTTCGACAGACACCAGAAGATGCGAGAGGAGCCAGCTTCACTCAAATTTCGCCTCTACACTGGTAAGATCAGAACAGCATACAATTTCAGAAAAGGAATCAGGAATGTCTGTGTGACAGAAAACTAAACGGGGAGATGCGATGATTCCGTGGTGAAAGAAAAAGACTTCAAGAAAATTCAGAAATAAAGTATAAATACGTGGACGGAAAAGATCGTCTGATGCAGACATATATTGCCGACCGTAGCAGAGCAGAAAGGGAACAGAATCTTTCCCCCAGCTTAAAACCGGGGTCCTCCCCATCTCTATCGACAACGCCAGGAATGGAGTCTTTCAAAGGGTAATCACTTTTATGTTGGAAACAGACCGCAGCAGGCTACGTTTAAAAGCCGCTCTTCAGTGAACGGCAGCAGGCTGAAACGCGTCTTTCTTCAGCGGCTCAAGCAGCAGAAACCGCGATTGATGTGTTTCAAGAGGAATCCGCGGTTAAGAGCGATTCGAGTTTGTCGTTCGTTGCCGATTCGGCTCAGTTTCGTACGGGCTCATCTGCGATGCTCCGGTGATTAAGTTTGTTGGGAAATATTCGGTCCGGTTCGACAGACACCAGAAGATGCGAGAGGTGCCAGCTTCACTCAAATTTCGCCTCTACACTGGTAAGATCAGAACAGCATACAATTTCAGAAAAGGAATCAGTAATGTCTGTGTGACAAAAAACTAAACGGGGAGATGCGATGATTCCGTGGTGAAAGAAAAAGACTTCAAGAAAATTCAGAAAAAAAGTATGAATACGTGGACGGAAAAGATCGTCTGATGCAGACATATATTGCCGACCGTAGCAGAGCAGAAAGGGAACAGAATCTTTCCCCCAGCTTAAAACCGGGGTCCTCCCCATCTCTATCGACAACGCCAGGAACGGAGTCTGTCAAAAGGATAATCACTTTTATGTTGGAAACAGACCGCAGCAGGCTACGTTTAAAAGCCGCTCTTCAGTGAACGGCAGCAGGCTGAAACGCGTCTTTCTTCAGCGGCTCAAGCAGCAGAAACCGCGATTGATGTGTTTCAAGAGGAATCCGCGGTTAAGAGCGATTCGAGTTTGTCGTTCGTTGCCGATTCGGCTCAGTTTCGTACGGGCTCATCTGCGATGCTCCGGTGATGAAGTTTGTTGGGAAATATTCGGTCCGGTTCGACAGACACCAGAAGATGCGAGAGGTGCCAGCTTCACTCAAATTTCGCCTCTACACTGGTAAGATCAGAACAGCATACAATTTCAGAAAAGGAATCAGTAATGTCTGTGTGACAGAAAACTAAACGGGGAGATGCGATGATTCAGCGGTGAAAGAAAAAGACTTCAAGAAAATTCAGAAATAAAGTATGAATACGTGGACGGAAAAGATCGTCTGATGCAGACATATATTGCCGACCGTAGCAGAGCAGAAAGGGAACAGAATCTTTCCCCCAGCTTAAAACCGGGATCCTCCCCATCTCTATCGACAACGCCAGGAACGGAGTCTGTCAAAAGGGTAATCACTTTTATGTTGGAAACAGACCGCAGCAGGCTACGTTTAAAAGCCGCTCTTCAGTGAACGGCAGCAGGCTGAAACGCGTCTTTCTTCAGCGGCTCAAGCAGCAGAAACCGCGATTGATGTGTTTCAAGAGGAATCCGCGTTTAAGAGCGATTCGAGTTTGTCGTTCGTCGCCGATTCGGCTCAGTTTCGTACGGGCTCATCTGCGATGCTCCGGTGATGAAGTTTGTTGTGAAATATTCGGTCCCGTTCGACAAACACCAGAAGCTGCGAGAGGAGCCTGCTTCACTCAAATTTCGCGTCTACACTGGTAAGATCAGAACAGCATACAATTTCAGAAAAGGAATCAGGAATGTCTGTGTGACAGAAAACTAAACGGGGAGATGCGATGATTCAGCGGTGAAAGAAAAAGACTTCAAGAAAATTCAGAAAAAAAGTATGAATACGTGGACGGAAAAGATCGTCTGATGCAGACATATATTGCCGACAGTAGCAGAGCAGAAAGGGAACAGAATCTTTCCCCCAGCTTAAAACCGGGGTCCTCCCCATCTCTATCGACAACGCCAGGAACGGAGTCTGTCAAAAGGGTAATCACTTTTATGTTGGAAACAGACCGCAGCAGGCTACGTTTAAAAGCCGCTCTTCAGTGAACGGCAGCAGGCTGAAACGCGTCTTTCTTCAGCGGCTCAAGCAGCAGAAACCGCGATTGATGCGTTTCAAGAGGAATCCGCGGTTAAGAGCGATTCGAGTTTGTCGTTCGTTGCCGATTCGGCTCAGTTTCGTACGGGCTCATCTGCGATGCTCCGGTGATGAAGTTTGTTGGGAAATATTCGGTCCGGTTCGACAGACACCAGAAGATGCGAGAGGAGCCAGCTTCACTCAAATTTCGCCTCTACACTGGTAAGATCAGAACAGCATACAATTTCAGAAAAGGAATCAGGAATGTCTGTGTGACAGAAAACTAAACGGGGAGATGCGATGATTCCGTGGTGAAAGAAAAAGACTTCAAGAAAATTCAGAAATAAAGTATGAATACGTGGACGGAAAAGATCGTCTGATGCAGACATATATTGCCGACCGTAGCAGAGCAGAAAGGGAACAGAATCTTTCCCCCAGCTTAAAACCGGGGTCCTCCCCATCTCTATCGACAACGCCAGGAACGGAGTCTGTCAAAAGGATAATCACTTTTATGTTGGAAACAGACCGCAGCAGGCTACGTTTAAAAGCCGCTCTTCAGTGAACGGCAGCAGGCTGAAACGCGTCTTTCTTCAGCGGCTCAAGCAGCAGAAACCGCGATTGATGTGTTTCAAGAGGAATCCGCGGTTAAGAGCGATTCGAGTTTGTCGTTCGTTGCCGATTCGGCTCAGTTTCGTACGGGCTCATCTGCGATGCTCCGGTGATGAAGTTTGTTGGGAAATATTCGGTCCGGTTCGACAGACAACAGAAGATGCGAGAGGTGCCAGCTTCACTCAAATTTCGCCTCTACACTGGTAAGATCAGAACAGCATACAATTTCAGAAAAGGAATCAGTAATGTCTGTGTGACAAAAAACTAAACGGGGAGATGCGATGATTCAGCGGTGAAAGAAAAAGACTTCAAGAAAATTCAGAAATAAAGTATGAATACGTGGACGGAAAAGATCGTCTGATGCAGACATATATTGCCGACCGTAGCAGAGCAGAAAGGGAACAGAATCTTTCCCCCAGCTTAAAACCGGGGTCCTCCCCATCTCTATCGACAACGCCAGGAACGGAGTCTGTCAAAAGGGTAATCACTTTTATGTTGGAAACAGACCGCAGCAGGCTACGTTTAAAAGCCGCTCTTCAGTGAACGGCAGCAGGCTGAAACGCGTCTTTCTTCAGCGGCTCAAGCAGCAGAAACCGCGATTGATGTGTTTCAAGAGGAATCCGCGTTTAAGAGCGATTCGAGTTTGTCGTTCGTTGCCGATTCGGCTCAGTTTCGTACGGGCTCATCTGCGATGCTCCGGTGATGAAGTTGGGAAATATTCGGTCCCGTTCGACAAACACCAGAAGATGCGAGAGGAGCCTGCTTCACTCAAATTTCGCGTCTACACTGGTAAGATCAGAACAGCATACAATTTCAGAAAAGGAATCAGTAATGTTTGTGTGACAAAAAACTAAACGGGGAGATTCGATGATTCAGCGGTGAAAGAAAAAGACTTCAAGAAAATTCAGAAATAAAGTATGAATACGTGGACGGAAAAGATCGTCTGATGCAGACATATATTGCCGACCGTAGCAGAGCAGAAAGGGAACAGAATCTTTCCCCCAGCTTAAAACCGGGGTCCTCCCCATCTCTATCGACAACGCCAGGAACGTAGTCTGTCAAAAGGGTAATCACTTTTATGTTGGAAACAGACCGCAGCAGGCTACGTTTAAAAGCCGCTCTTCAGTGAACGGCAGCAGGCTGAAACGCGTCTTTCTTCAGCGGCTCAAGCAGCAGAAACCGCGATTGATGTGTTTCAAGAGGAATCCGCGTTTAAGAGCGATTCGAGTTTGTCGTTCGTTGCCGATTCGGCTCAGTTTCGTACGGGCTAATCTGCGATGCTCCGGTGATGAAGTTTGTTGGGAAATATTCGGTCCCGTTCGACAAACACCAGAAGCTGCGAGAGGAGCCTGCTTCACTCAAATTTCGCGTCTACACTGGTAAGATCAGAACAGCATACAATTTCAGAAAAGGAATCAGGAATGTCTGTGTGACAGAAAACTAAACGGCGAGATGCGATGATTCAGCGGTGAAAGAAAAAGACTTCAAGAAAATTCAGAAAAAAAGTATGAATACGTGGACGGAAAAGATCGTCTGATGCAGACATATATTGCCGACAGTAGCAGAGCAGAAAGGGAACAGAATCTTTCCCCCAGCTTAAAACCGGGGTCCTCCCCATCTCTATCGACAACGCCAGGAACGGAGTCTGTCAAAAGGGTAATCACTTTTATGTTGGAAACAGACCGCAGCAGGCTACGTTTAAAAGCCGCTCTTCAGTGAACGGCAGCAGGCTGAAACGCGTCTTTCTTCAGCGGCTCAAGCAGCAGAAACCGCGATTGATGCGTTTCAAGAGGAATCCGCGGTTAAGAGCGATTCGAGTTTGTCGTTCGTTGCCGATTCGGCTCAGTTTCGTACGGGCTCATCTGCGATGCTCCGGTGATGAAGTTTGTTGGGAAATATTCGGTCCGGTTCGACAGACACCAGAAGATGCGAGAGGAGCCAGCTTCACTCAAATTTCGCCTCTACACTGGTAAGATCAGAACAGCATACAATTTCAGAAAAGGAATCAGGAATGTCTGTGTGACAGAAAACTAAACGGGGAGATGCGATGATTCCGTGGTGAAAGAAAAAGACTTCAAGAAAATTCAGAAATAAAGTATAAATACGTGGACGGAAAAGATCGTCTGATGCAGACATATATTGCCGACCGTAGCAGAGCAGAAAGGGAACAGAATCTTTCCCCCAGCTTAAAACCGGGATCCTCCCCATCTCTATCGACAACGCCAGGAACGGAGTCTGTCAAAAGGATAATCACTTTTATGTTGGAAACAGACCGCAGCAGGCTACGTTTAAAAGCCGCTCTTCAGTGAACGGCAGCAGGCTGAAACGCGTCTTTCTTCAGCGGCTCAAGCAGCAGAAACCGCGATTGATGTGTTTCAAGAGGAATCCGCGGTTAAGAGCGATTCGAGTTTGTCGTTCGTTGCCGATTCGGCTCAGTTTCGTACGGGCTCATCTGCGATGCTCCGGTGATGAAGTTTGTTGGGAAATATTCGGTCCGGTTCGACAGACACCAGAAGATGCGAGAGGTGCCAGCTTCACTCAAATTTCGCCTCTACACTGGTAAGATCAGAACAGCATACAATTTCAGAAAAGGAATCAGTAATGTCTGTGTGACAGAAAACTAAACGGGGAGATGCGATGATTCAGCGGTGAAAGAAAAAGACTTCAAGAAAATTCAGAAATAAAGTATGAATACGTGGACGGAAAAGATCGTCTGATGCAGACATATATTGCCGACCGTAGCAGAGCAGAAAGGGAACAGAATCTTTCCCCCAGCTTAAAACCGGGATCCTCCCCATCTCTATCGACAACGCCAGGAACGGAGTCTGTCAAAAGGGTAATCACTTTTATGTTGGAAACAGACCGCAGCAGGCTACGTTTAAAAGCCGCTCTTCAGTGAACGGCAGCAGGCTGAAACGCGTCTTTCTTCAGCGGCTCAAGCAGCAGAAACCGCGATTGATGTGTTTCAAGAGGAATCCGCGTTTAAGAGCGATTCGAGTTTGTCGTTCGTCGCCGATTCGGCTCAGTTTCGTACGGGCTCATCTGCGATGCTCCGGTGATGAAGTTTGTTGTGAAATATTCGGTCCCGTTCGACAAACACCAGAAGCTGCGAGAGGAGCCTGCTTCACTCAAATTTCGCGTCTACACTGGTAAGATCAGAACAGCATACAATTTCAGAAAAGGAATCAGGAATGTCTGTGTGACAGAAAACTAAACGGGGAGATGCGATGATTCAGCGGTGAAAGAAAAAGACTTCAAGAAAATTCAGAAAAAAAGTATGAATACGTGGACGGAAAAGATCGTCTGATGCAGACATATATTGCCGACAGTAGCAGAGCAGAAAGGGAACAGAATCTTTCCCCCAGCTTAAAACCGGGGTCCTCCCCATCTCTATCGACAACGCCAGGAACGGAGTCTGTCAAAAGGGTAATCACTTTTATGTTGGAAACAGACCGCAGCAGGCTACGTTTAAAAGCCGCTCTTCAGTGAACGGCAGCAGGCTGAAACGCGTCTTTCTTCAGCGGCTCAAGCAGCAGAAACCGCGATTGATGCGTTTCAAGAGGAATCCGCGGTTAAGAGCGATTCGAGTTTGTCGTTCGTTGCCGATTCGGCTCAGTTTCGTACGGGCTCATCTGCGATGCTCCGGTGATGAAGTTTGTTGGGAAATATTCGGTCCGGTTCGACAGACACCAGAAGATGCGAGAGGAGCCAGCTTCACTCAAATTTCGCCTCTACACTGGTAAGATCAGAACAGCATACAATTTCAGAAAAGGAATCAGGAATGTCTGTGTGACAGAAAACTAAACGGGGAGATGCGATGATTCCGTGGTGAAAGAAAAAGACTTCAAGAAAATTCAGAAATAAAGTATGAATACGTGGACGGAAAAGATCGTCTGATGCAGACATATATTGCCGACCGTAGCAGAGCAGAAAGGGAACAGAATCTTTCCCCCAGCTTAAAACCGGGGTCCTCCCCATCTCTATCGACAACGCCAGGAACGGAGTCTGTCAAAAGGATAATCACTTTTATGTTGGAAACAGACCGCAGCAGGCTACGTTTAAAAGCCGCTCTTCAGTGAACGGCAGCAGGCTGAAACGCGTCTTTCTTCAGCGGCTCAAGCAGCAGAAACCGCGATTGATGCGTTTCAAGAGGAATCCGCGGTTAAGAGCGATTCGAGTTTGTCGTTCGTTGCCGATTCGGCTCAGTTTCGTACGGGCTCATCTGCGATGCTCCGGTGATGAAGTTTGTTGGGAAATATTCGGTCCGGTTCGACAGACAACAGAAGATGCGAGAGGTGCCAGCTTCACTCAAATTTCGCCTCTACACTGGTAAGATCAGAACAGCATACAATTTCAGAAAAGGAATCAGTAATGTCTGTGTGACAAAAAACTAAACGGGGAGATGCGATGATTCAGCGGTGAAAGAAAAAGACTTCAAGAAAATTCAGAAATAAAGTATGAATACGTGGACGGAAAAGATCGTCTGATGCAGACATATATTGCCGACCGTAGCAGAGCAGAAAGGGAACAGAATCTTTCCCCCAGCTTAAAACCGGGGTCCTCCCCATCTCTATCGACAACGCCAGGAACGGAGTCTGTCAAAAGGGTAATCACTTTTATGTTGGAAACAGACCGCAGCAGGCTACGTTTAAAAGCCGCTCTTCAGTGAACGGCAGCAGGCTGAAACGCGTCTTTCTTCAGCGGCTCAAGCAGCAGAAACCGCGATTGATGTGTTTCAAGAGGAATCCGCGTTTAAGAGCGATTCGAGTTTGTCGTTCGTTGCCGATTCGGCTCAGTTTCGTACGGGCTCATCTGCGATGCTCCGGTGATGAAGTTGGGAAATATTCGGTCCCGTTCGACAAACACCAGAAGATGCGAGAGGAGCCTGCTTCACTCAAATTTCGCGTCTACACTGGTAAGATCAGAACAGCATACAATTTCAGAAAAGGAATCAGGAATGTCTGTGTGACAGAAAACTAAACGGGGAGATGCGATGATTCCGTGGTGAAAGAAAAAGACATCAAGAAAATTCAGAAAAAAAAGTATGAATACGTGGACGGAAAAGATCGTCTGATGCAGACATATATTGCCGACCGTAGCAGAGCAGAAAGGGAACAGAATCTTTCCCCCAGCTTCGAACCGGGGTCCTCCCCATCTCTATCGACAACGCCAGGAACGGAGTCTGTCAAAAGGGTAATCACTTTTATGTTGGAAACAGACCGCAGCAGGCTACGTTTAAAAGCCGCTCTTCAGTGAACGGCAGCAGGCTGAAACGCGTCTTTCTTCAGCGGCTCAAGCAGCAGAAACCGCGATTGATGTGTTTCAAGAGGAATCCGCGGTTAAGAGCGATTCGAGTTTGTCGTTCGTTGCCGATTCGGCTCAGTTTCGTACGGGCTCATCTGCGATGCTCCGGTGATGAAGTTTGTTGGGAAATATTCGGTCCGGTTCGACAGACACCAGAAGATGCGAGAGGTGCCAGCTTCACTCAAATTTCGCCTCTACACTGGTAAGATCAGAACAGCATACAATTTCAGAAAAGGAATCAGTAATGTTTGTGTGACAAAAAACTAAACGGGGAGATTCGATGATTCAGCGGTGAAAGAAAAAGACTTCAAGAAAATTCAGAAATAAAGTATGAATACGTGGACGGAAAAGATCGTCTGATGCAGACATATATTGCCGACCGTAGCAGAGCAGAAAGGGAACAGAATCTTTCCCCCAGCTTAAAACCGGGGTCCTCCCCATCTCTATCGACAACGCCAGGAACGTAGTCTGTCAAAAGGGTAATCACTTTTATGTTGGAAACAGACCGCAGCAGGCTACGTTTAAAAGCCGCTCTTCAGTGAACGGCAGCAGGCTGAAACGCGTCTTTCTTCAGCGGCTCAAGCAGCAGAAACCGCGATTGATGTGTTTCAAGAGGAATCCGCGTTTAAGAGCGATTCGAGTTTGTCGTTCGTTGCCGATTCGGCTCAGTTTCGTACGGGCTAATCTGCGATGCTCCGGTGATGAAGTTTGTTGGGAAATATTCGGTCCCGTTCGACAAACACCAGAAGCTGCGAGAGGAGCCTGCTTCACTCAAATTTCGCGTCTACACTGGTAAGATCAGAACAGCATACAATTTCAGAAAAGGAATCAGGAATGTCTGTGTGACAGAAAACTAAACGGCGAGATGCGATGATTCAGCGGTGAAAGAAAAAGACTTCAAGAAAATTCAGAAAAAAAGTATGAATACGTGGACGGAAAAGATCGTCTGATGCAGACATATATTGCCGACAGTAGCAGAGCAGAAAGGGAACAGAATCTTTCCCCCAGCTTAAAACCGGGGTCCTCCCCATCTCTATCGACAACGCCAGGAACGGAGTCTGTCAAAAGGGTAATCACTTTTATGTTGGAAACAGACCGCAGCAGGCTACGTTTAAAAGCCGCTCTTCAGTGAACGGCAGCAGGCTGAAACGCGTCTTTCTTCAGCGGCTCAAGCAGCAGAAACCGCGATTGATGCGTTTCAAGAGGAATCCGCGGTTAAGAGCGATTCGAGTTTGTCGTTCGTTGCCGATTCGGCTCAGTTTCGTACGGGCTCATCTGCGATGCTCCGGTGATGAAGTTTGTTGGGAAATATTCGGTCCGGTTCGACAGACACCAGAAGATGCGAGAGGAGCCAGCTTCACTCAAATTTCGCCTCTACACTGGTAAGATCAGAACAGCATACAATTTCAGAAAAGGAATCAGGAATGTCTGTGTGACAGAAAACTAAACGGGGAGATGCGATGATTCCGTGGTGAAAGAAAAAGACTTCAAGAAAATTCAGAAATAAAGTATAAATACGTGGACGGAAAAGATCGTCTGATGCAGACATATATTGCCGACCGTAGCAGAGCAGAAAGGGAACAGAATCTTTCCCCCAGCTTAAAACCGGGGTCCTCCCCATCTCTATCGACAACGCCAGGAATGGAGTCTTTCAAAGGGTAATCACTTTTATGTTGGAAACAGACCGCAGCAGGCTACGTTTAAAAGCCGCTCTTCAGTGAACGGCAGCAGGCTGAAACGCGTCTTTCTTCAGCGGCTCAAGCAGCAGAAACCGCGATTGATGTGTTTCAAGAGGAATCCGCGGTTAAGAGCGATTCGAGTTTGTCGTTCGTTGCCGATTCGGCTCAGTTTCGTACGGGCTCATCTGCGATGCTCCGGTGATTAAGTTTGTTGGGAAATATTCGGTCCGGTTCGACAGACACCAGAAGATGCGAGAGGTGCCAGCTTCACTCAAATTTCGCCTCTACACTGGTAAGATCAGAACAGCATACAATTTCAGAAAAGGAATCAGTAATGTCTGTGTGACAAAAAACTAAACGGGGAGATGCGATGATTCAGCGGTGAAAGAAAAAGACTTCAAGAAAATTCAGAAATAAAGTATGAATACGTGGACGGAAAAGATCGTCTGATGCAGACATATATTGCCGACCGTAGCAGAGCAGAAAGGGAACAGAATCTTTCCCCCAGCTTAAAACCGGGGTCCTCCCCATCTCTATCGACAACGCCAGGAACGGAGTCTGTCAAAAGGATAATCACTTTTATGTTGGAAACAGACCGCAGCAGGCTACGTTTAAAAGCCGCTCTTCAGTGAACGGCAGCAGGCTGAAACGCGTCTTTCTTCAGCGGCTCAAGCAGCAGAAACCGCGATTGATGTGTTTCAAGAGGAATCCGCGGTTAAGAGCGATTCGAGTTTGTCGTTCGTCGCCGATTCGGCTCAGTTTCGTACGGGCTCATCTGCGATGCTCCGGTGATTAAGTTTGTTGGGAAATATTCGGTCCCGTTCGACAGACACCAGAAGATGCGAGAGGAGCCAGCTTCACTCAAATTTCGCGTCTACACTGGTAAGATCAGAACAGCATACAATTTCAGAAAAGGAATCAGGAATGTCTGTGTGACAGAAAACTAAACGGGGAGATGCGATGATTTCGTGGTGAAAGAAAAAGAATTCAAGAAAATTCAGAAATAAAGTATGAATACGTGGACGGAAAAGATCGTCTGATGCAGACATATATTGCCGACCGTAGCAGAGCAGAAAGGGAACAGAATCTTTCCCCCAGCTTAAAACCGGGGTCCTCCCCATCTCTATCGACAACGCCAGGAACGGAGTCTGTCAAAAGGGTAATCACTTTTATGTTGGAAACAGACCGCAGCAGGCTACGTTTAAAAGCCGCTCTTCAGTGAACGGCAGCAGGCTGAAACGCGTCTTTCTTCAGCGGCTCAAGCAGCAGAAACCGCGATTGATGCGTTTCAAGAGGAATCCGCGGTTAAGAGCGATTCGAGTTTGTCGTTCGTTGCCGATTCGGCTCAGTTTCGTACGGGCTCATCTGCGATGCTCCGGTGATGAAGTTTGTTGGGAAATATTCGGTCCGGTTCGACAGACACCAGAAGATGCGAGAGGAGCCAGCTTCACTCAAATTTCGCCTCTACACTGGTAAGATCAGAACAGCATACAATTTCAGAAAAGGAATCAGGAATGTCTGTGTGACAGAAAACTAAACGGGGAGATGCGATGATTCCGTGGTGAAAGAAAAAGACTTCAAGAAAATTCAGAAATAAAGTATGAATACGTGGACGGAAAAGATCGTCTGATGCAGACATATATTGCCGACCGTAGCAGAGCAGAAAGGGAACAGAATCTTTCCCCCAGCTTAAAACCGGGGTCCTCCCCATCTCTATCGACAACGCCAGGAACGGAGTCTGTCAAAAGGATAATCACTTTTATGTTGGAAACAGACCGCAGCAGGCTACGTTTAAAAGCCGCTCTTCAGTGAACGGCAGCAGGCTGAAACGCGTCTTTCTTCAGCGGCTCAAGCAGCAGAAACCGCGATTGATGTGTTTCAAGAGGAATCCGCGGTTAAGAGCGATTCGAGTTTGTCGTTCGTTGCCGATTCGGCTCAGTTTCGTACGGGCTCATCTGCGATGCTCCGGTGATGAAGTTTGTTGGGAAATATTCGGTCCGGTTCGACAGACAACAGAAGATGCGAGAGGTGCCAGCTTCACTCAAATTTCGCCTCTACACTGGTAAGATCAGAACAGCATACAATTTCAGAAAAGGAATCAGTAATGTCTGTGTGACAAAAAACTAAACGGGGAGATGCGATGATTCAGCGGTGAAAGAAAAAGACTTCAAGAAAATTCAGAAATAAAGTATGAATACGTGGACGGAAAAGATCGTCTGATGCAGACATATATTGCCGACCGTAGCAGAGCAGAAAGGGAACAGAATCTTTCCCCCAGCTTAAAACCGGGGTCCTCCCCATCTCTATCGACAACGCCAGGAACGGAGTCTGTCAAAAGGGTAATCACTTTTATGTTGGAAACAGACCGCAGCAGGCTACGTTTAAAAGCCGCTCTTCAGTGAACGGCAGCAGGCTGAAACGCGTCTTTCTTCAGCGGCTCAAGCAGCAGAAACCGCGATTGATGTGTTTCAAGAGGAATCCGCGTTTAAGAGCGATTCGAGTTTGTCGTTCGTTGCCGATTCGGCTCAGTTTCGTACGGGCTCATCTGCGATGCTCCGGTGATGAAGTTGGGAAATATTCGGTCCCGTTCGACAAACACCAGAAGCTGCGAGAGGAGCCTGCTTCACTCAAATTTCGCGTCTACACTGGTAAGATCAGAACAGCATACAATTTCAGAAAAGGAATCAGGAATGTCTGTGTGACAGAAAACTAAACGGGGAGATGCGATGATTCCGTGGTGAAAGAAAAAGACATCAAGAAAATTCAGAAAAAAAAGTATGAATACGTGGACGGAAAAGATCGTCTGATGCAGACATATATTGCCGACCGTAGCAGAGCAGAAAGGGAACAGAATCTTTCCCCCAGCTTCGAACCGGGGTCCTCCCCATCTCTATCGACAACGCCAGGAACGTAGTCTGTCAAAAGGGTAATCACTTTTATGTTGGAAACAGACCGCAGCAGGCTACGTTTAAAAGCCGCTCTTCAGTGAACGGCAGCAGGCTGAAACGCGTCTTTCTTCAGCGGCTCAAGCAGCAGAAACCGCGATTGATGTGTTTCAAGAGGAATCCGCGTTTAAGAGCGATTCGAGTTTGTCGTTCGTTGCCGATTCGGCTCAGTTTCGTACGGGCTAATCTGCGATGCTCCGGTGATGAAGTTTGTTGGGAAATATTCGGTCCCGTTCGACAAACACCAGAAGCTGCGAGAGGAGCCTGCTTCACTCAAATTTCGCGTCTACACTGGTAAGATCAGAACAGCATACAATTTCAGAAAAGGAATCAGGAATGTCTGTGTGACAGAAAACTAAACGGCGAGATGCGGTGATTCAGCGGTGAAAGAAAAAGACTTCAAGAAAATTCAGAAAAAAAGTATGAATACGTGGACGGAAAAGATCGTCTGATGCAGACATATATTGCCGACAGTAGCAGAGCAGAAAGGGAACAGAATCTTTCCCCCAGCTTAAAACCGGGGTCCTCCCCATCTCTATCGACAACGCCAGGAACGGAGTCTGTCAAAAGGGTAATCACTTTTATGTTGGAAACAGACCGCAGCAGGCTACGTTTAAAAGCCGCTCTTCAGTGAACGGCAGCAGGCTGAAACGCGTCTTTCTTCAGCGGCTCAAGCAGCAGAAACCGCGATTGATGCGTTTCAAGAGGAATCCGCGGTTAAGAGCGATTCGAGTTTGTCGTTCGTTGCCGATTCGGCTCAGTTTCGTACGGGCTCATCTGCGATGCTCCGGTGATGAAGTTTGTTGGGAAATATTCGGTCCGGTTCGACAGACACCAGAAGATGCGAGAGGAGCCAGCTTCACTCAAATTTCGCCTCTACACTGGTAAGATCAGAACAGCATACAATTTCAGAAAAGGAATCAGGAATGTCTGTGTGACAGAAAACTAAACGGGGAGATGCGATGATTCCGTGGTGAAAGAAAAAGACTTCAAGAAAATTCAGAAATAAAGTATAAATACGTGGACGGAAAAGATCGTCTGATGCAGACATATATTGCCGACCGTAGCAGAGCAGAAAGGGAACAGAATCTTTCCCCCAGCTTAAAACCGGGGTCCTCCCCATCTCTATCGACAACGCCAGGAATGGAGTCTTTCAAAGGGTAATCACTTTTATGTTGGAAACAGACCGCAGCAGGCTACGTTTAAAAGCCGCTCTTCAGTGAACGGCAGCAGGCTGAAACGCGTCTTTCTTCAGCGGCTCAAGCAGCAGAAACCGCGATTGATGTGTTTCAAGAGGAATCCGCGGTTAAGAGCGATTCGAGTTTGTCGTTCGTTGCCGATTCGGCTCAGTTTCGTACGGGCTCATCTGCGATGCTCCGGTGATTAAGTTTGTTGGGAAATATTCGGTCCGGTTCGACAGACACCAGAAGATGCGAGAGGTGCCAGCTTCACTCAAATTTCGCCTCTACACTGGTAAGATCAGAACAGCATACAATTTCAGAAAAGGAATCAGTAATGTCTGTGTGACAAAAAACTAAACGGGGAGATGCGATGATTCAGCGGTGAAAGAAAAAGACTTCAAGAAAATTCAGAAATAAAGTATGAATACGTGGACGGAAAAGATCGTCTGATGCAGACATATATTGCCGACCGTAGCAGAGCAGAAAGGGAACAGAATCTTTCCCCCAGCTTAAAACCGGGGTCCTCCCCATCTCTATCGACAACGCCAGGAACGTAGTCTGTGAAAAGGTTAATCACTTTTATGTTGGAAACAGACCGCAGCAGGCTACGTTTAAAAGCCGCTCTTCAGTGAACGGCAGCAGGCTGAAACGCGGCTTTCTTCAGCGGCTCAAGCAGCAGAAACCGCGATTGATGTGTTTCAAGAGGAATCCGCGGTTAAGAGCGATTCGAGTTTGTCGTTCGTCGCCGATTCGGCTCAGTTTCGTACGGGCTCATCTGCGATGCTCCGGTGATTAAGTTTGTTGGGAAATATTCGGTCCCGTTCGACAGACACCAGAAGATGCGAGAGGAGCCAGCTTCACTCAAATTTCGCGTCTACACTGGTAAGATCAGAACAGCATACAATTTCAGAAAAGGAATCAGGAATGTCTGTGTGACAGAAAACTAAACGGGGAGATGCGATGATTTCGTGGTGAAAGAAAAAGAATTCAAGAAAATTCAGAAATAAAGTATGAATACGTGGACGGAAAAGATCGTCTGATGCAGACATATATTGCCGACCGTAGCACAGCAGAAAGGGAACAGAATCTTTCCCCCAGCTTAAAACCGGGGTCCTCCCCATCTCTATCGACAACGCCAGGAACGGAGTCTGTCAAAAGGGTAATCACTTTTATGTTGGAAACAGACCGCAGCAGGCTACGTTTAAAAGCCGCTCTTCAGTGAACGGCAGCAGGCTGAAACGCGTCTTTCTTCAGCGGCTCAAGCAGCAGAAACCGCGATTGATGCGTTTCAAGAGGAATCCGCGGTTAAGAGCGATTCGAGTTTGTCGTTCGTTGCCGATTCGGCTCAGTTTCGTACGGGCTCATCTGCGATGCTCCGGTGATGAAGTTTGTTGGGAAATATTCGGTCCGGTTCGACAGACACCAGAAGATGCGAGAGGAGCCAGCTTCACTCAAATTTCGCCTCTACACTGGTAAGATCAGAACAGCATACAATTTCAGAAAAGGAATCAGGAATGTCTGTGTGACAGAAAACTAAACGGGGAGATGCGATGATTCCGTGGTGAAAGAAAAAGACTTCAAGAAAATTCAGAAATAAAGTATAAATACGTGGACGGAAAAGATCGTCTGATGCAGACATATATTGCCGACCGTAGCAGAGCAGAAAGGGAACAGAATCTTTCCCCCAGCTTAAAACCGGGGTCCTCCCCATCTCTATCGACAACGCCAGGAATGGAGTCTTTCAAAGGGTAATCACTTTTATGTTGGAAACAGACCGCAGCAGGCTACGTTTAAAAGCCGCTCTTCAGTGAACGGCAGCAGGCTGAAACGCGTCTTTCTTCAGCGGCTCAAGCAGCAGAAACCGCGATTGATGTGTTTCAAGAGGAATCCGCGGTTAAGAGCGATTCGAGTTTGTCGTTCGTTGCCGATTCGGCTCAGTTTCGTACGGGCTCATCTGCGATGCTCCGGTGATGAAGTTTGTTGGGAAATATTCGGTCCGGTTCGACAGACACCAGAAGATGCGAGAGGTGCCAGCTTCACTCAAATTTCGCCTCTACACTGGTAAGATCAGAACAGCATACAATTTCAGAAAAGGAATCAGTAATGTCTGTGTGACAAAAAACTAAACGGGGAGATGCGATGATTCCGTGGTGAAAGAAAAAGACTTCAAGAAAATTCAGAAAAAAAGTATGAATACGTGGACGGAAAAGATCGTCTGATGCAGACATATATTGCCGACCGTAGCAGAGCAGAAAGGGAACAGAATCTTTCCCCCAGCTTAAAACCGGGGTCCTCCCCATCTCTATCGACAACGCCAGGAACGGAGTCTGTCAAAAGGATAATCACTTTTATGTTGGAAACAGACCGCAGCAGGCTACGTTTAAAAGCCGCTCTTCAGTGAACGGCAGCAGGCTGAAACGCGTCTTTCTTCAGCGGCTCAAGCAGCAGAAACCGCGATTGATGTGTTTCAAGAGGAATCCGCGGTTAAGAGCGATTCGAGTTTGTCGTTCGTTGCCGATTCGGCTCAGTTTCGTACGGGCTCATCTGCGATGCTCCGGTGATGAAGTTTGTTGGGAAATATTCGGTCCGGTTCGACAGACACCAGAAGATGCGAGAGGTGCCAGCTTCACTCAAATTTCGCCTCTACACTGGTAAGATCAGAACAGCATACAATTTCAGAAAAGGAATCAGTAATGTCTGTGTGACAAAAAACTAAACGGGGAGATGCGATGATTCAGCGGTGAAAGAAAAAGACTTCAAGAAAATTCAGAAATAAAGTATGAATACGTGGACGGAAAAGATCGTCTGATGCAGACATATATTGCCGACCGTAGCAGAGCAGAAAGGGAACAGAATCTTTCCCCCAGCTTAAAACCGGGATCCTCCCCATCTCTATCGACAACGCCAGGAACGGAGTCTGTCAAAAGGGTAATCACTTTTATGTTGGAAACAGACCGCAGCAGGCTACGTTTAAAAGCCGCTCTTCAGTGAACGGCAGCAGGCTGAAACGCGTCTTTCTTCAGCGGCTCAAGCAGCAGAAACCGCGATTGATGTGTTTCAAGAGGAATCCGCGTTTAAGAGCGATTCGAGTTTGTCGTTCGTCGCCGATTCGGCTCAGTTTCGTACGGGCTCATCTGCGATGCTCCGGTGATGAAGTTTGTTGTGAAATATTCGGTCCCGTTCGACAAACACCAGAAGCTGCGAGAGGAGCCTGCTTCACTCAAATTTCGCCTCTACACTGGTAAGATCAGAACAGCATACAATTTCAGAAAAGGAATCAGGAATGTCTGTGTGACAGAAAACTAAACGGGGAGATGCGATGATTCAGCGGTGAAAGAAAAAGACTTCAAGAAAATTCAGAAAAAAAGTATGAATACGTGGACGGAAAAGATCGTCTGATGCAGACATATATTGCCGACAGTAGCAGAGCAGAAAGGGAACAGAATCTTTCCCCCAGCTTAAAACCGGGGTCCTCCCCATCTCTATCGACAACGCCAGGAACGGAGTCTGTCAAAAGGGTAATCACTTTTATGTTGGAAACAGACCGCAGCAGGCTACGTTTAAAAGCCGCTCTTCAGTGAACGGCAGCAGGCTGAAACGCGTCTTTCTTCAGCGGCTCAAGCAGCAGAAACCGCGATTGATGCGTTTCAAGAGGAATCCGCGGTTAAGAGCGATTCGAGTTTGTCGTTCGTTGCCGATTCGGCTCAGTTTCGTACGGGCTCATCTGCGATGCTCCGGTGATGAAGTTTGTTGGGAAATATTCGGTCCGGTTCGACAGACACCAGAAGATGCGAGAGGAGCCAGCTTCACTCAAATTTCGCCTCTACACTGGTAAGATCAGAACAGCATACAATTTCAGAAAAGGAATCAGGAATGTCTGTGTGACAGAAAACTAAACGGGGAGATGCGATGATTCCGTGGTGAAAGAAAAAGACTTCAAGAAAATTCAGAAATAAAGTATGAATACGTGGACGGAAAAGATCGTCTGATGCAGACATATATTGCCGACCGTAGCAGAGCAGAAAGGGAACAGAATCTTTCCCCCAGCTTAAAACCGGGGTCCTCCCCATCTCTATCGACAACGCCAGGAACGGAGTCTGTCAAAAGGATAATCACTTTTATGTTGGAAACAGACCGCAGCAGGCTACGTTTAAAAGCCGCTCTTCAGTGAACGGCAGCAGGCTGAAACGCGTCTTTCTTCAGCGGCTCAAGCAGCAGAAACCGCGATTGATGTGTTTCAAGAGGAATCCGCGGTTAAGAGCGATTCGAGTTTGTCGTTCGTTGCCGATTCGGCTCAGTTTCGTACGGGCTCATCTGCGATGCTCCGGTGATGAAGTTTGTTGGGAAATATTCGGTCCGGTTCGACAGACAACAGAAGATGCGAGAGGTGCCAGCTTCACTCAAATTTCGCCTCTACACTGGTAAGATCAGAACAGCATACAATTTCAGAAAAGGAATCAGTAATGTCTGTGTGACAAAAAACTAAACGGGGAGATGCGATGATTCAGCGGTGAAAGAAAAAGACTTCAAGAAAATTCAGAAATAAAGTATGAATACGTGGACGGAAAAGATCGTCTGATGCAGACATATATTGCCGACCGTAGCAGAGCAGAAAGGGAACAGAATCTTTCCCCCAGCTTAAAACCGGGGTCCTCCCCATCTCTATCGACAACGCCAGGAACGGAGTCTGTCAAAAGGGTAATCACTTTTATGTTGGAAACAGACCGCAGCAGGCTACGTTTAAAAGCCGCTCTTCAGTGAACGGCAGCAGGCTGAAACGCGTCTTTCTTCAGCGGCTCAAGCAGCAGAAACCGCGATTGATGTGTTTCAAGAGGAATCCGCGTTTAAGAGCGATTCGAGTTTGTCGTTCGTTGCCGATTCGGCTCAGTTTCGTACGGGCTCATCTGCGATGCTCCGGTGATGAAGTTGGGAAATATTCGGTCCCGTTCGACAAACACCAGAAGCTGCGAGAGGAGCCTGCTTCACTCAAATTTCGCGTCTACACTGGTAAGATCAGAACAGCATACAATTTCAGAAAAGGAATCAGGAATGTCTGTGTGACAGAAAACTAAACGGGGAGATGCGATGATTCCGTGGTGAAAGAAAAAGACATCAAGAAAATTCAGAAAAAAAAGTATGAATACGTGGACGGAAAAGATCGTCTGATGCAGACATATATTGCCGACCGTAGCAGAGCAGAAAGGGAACAGAATCTTTCCCCCAGCTTCGAACCGGGGTCCTCCCCATCTCTATCGACAACGCCAGGAACGTAGTCTGTCAAAAGGGTAATCACTTTTATGTTGGAAACAGACCGCAGCAGGCTACGTTTAAAAGCCGCTCTTCAGTGAACGGCAGCAGGCTGAAACGCGTCTTTCTTCAGCGGCTCAAGCAGCAGAAACCGCGATTGATGTGTTTCAAGAGGAATCCGCGTTTAAGAGCGATTCGAGTTTGTCGTTCGTTGCCGATTCGGCTCAGTTTCGTACGGGCTAATCTGCGATGCTCCGGTGATGAAGTTTGTTGGGAAATATTCGGTCCCGTTCGACAAACACCAGAAGCTGCGAGAGGAGCCTGCTTCACTCAAATTTCGCGTCTACACTGGTAAGATCAGAACAGCATACAATTTCAGAAAAGGAATCAGGAATGTCTGTGTGACAGAAAACTAAACGGCGAGATGCGGTGATTCAGCGGTGAAAGAAAAAGACTTCAAGAAAATTCAGAAAAAAAGTATGAATACGTGGACGGAAAAGATCGTCTGATGCAGACATATATTGCCGACAGTAGCAGAGCAGAAAGGGAACAGAATCTTTCCCCCAGCTTAAAACCGGGGTCCTCCCCATCTCTATCGACAACGCCAGGAACGGAGTCTGTCAAAAGGGTAATCACTTTTATGTTGGAAACAGACCGCAGCAGGCTACGTTTAAAAGCCGCTCTTCAGTGAACGGCAGCAGGCTGAAACGCGTCTTTCTTCAGCGGCTCAAGCAGCAGAAACCGCGATTGATGCGTTTCAAGAGGAATCCGCGGTTAAGAGCGATTCGAGTTTGTCGTTCGTTGCCGATTCGGCTCAGTTTCGTACGGGCTCATCTGCGATGCTCCGGTGATGAAGTTTGTTGGGAAATATTCGGTCCGGTTCGACAGACACCAGAAGATGCGAGAGGAGCCAGCTTCACTCAAATTTCGCCTCTACACTGGTAAGATCAGAACAGCATACAATTTCAGAAAAGGAATCAGGAATGTCTGTGTGACAGAAAACTAAACGGGGAGATGCGATGATTCCGTGGTGAAAGAAAAAGACTTCAAGAAAATTCAGAAATAAAGTATAAATACGTGGACGGAAAAGATCGTCTGATGCAGACATATATTGCCGACCGTAGCAGAGCAGAAAGGGAACAGAATCTTTCCCCCAGCTTAAAACCGGGGTCCTCCCCATCTCTATCGACAACGCCAGGAATGGAGTCTTTCAAAGGGTAATCACTTTTATGTTGGAAACAGACCGCAGCAGGCTACGTTTAAAAGCCGCTCTTCAGTGAACGGCAGCAGGCTGAAACGCGTCTTTCTTCAGCGGCTCAAGCAGCAGAAACCGCGATTGATGTGTTTCAAGAGGAATCCGCGGTTAAGAGCGATTCGAGTTTGTCGTTCGTTGCCGATTCGGCTCAGTTTCGTACGGGCTCATCTGCGATGCTCCGGTGATTAAGTTTGTTGGGAAATATTCGGTCCGGTTCGACAGACACCAGAAGATGCGAGAGGTGCCAGCTTCACTCAAATTTCGCCTCTACACTGGTAAGATCAGAACAGCATACAATTTCAGAAAAGGAATCAGTAATGTCTGTGTGACAAAAAACTAAACGGGGAGATGCGATGATTCAGCGGTGAAAGAAAAAGACTTCAAGAAAATTCAGAAATAAAGTATGAATACGTGGACGGAAAAGATCGTCTGATGCAGACATATATTGCCGACCGTAGCAGAGCAGAAAGGGAACAGAATCTTTCCCCCAGCTTAAAACCGGGGTCCTCCCCATCTCTATCGACAACGCCAGGAACGTAGTCTGTGAAAAGGTTAATCACTTTTATGTTGGAAACAGACCGCAGCAGGCTACGTTTAAAAGCCGCTCTTCAGTGAACGGCAGCAGGCTGAAACGCGGCTTTCTTCAGCGGCTCAAGCAGCAGAAACCGCGATTGATGTGTTTCAAGAGGAATCCGCGGTTAAGAGCGATTCGAGTTTGTCGTTCGTCGCCGATTCGGCTCAGTTTCGTACGGGCTCATCTGCGATGCTCCGGTGATTAAGTTTGTTGGGAAATATTCGGTCCCGTTCGACAGACACCAGAAGATGCGAGAGGAGCCAGCTTCACTCAAATTTCGCGTCTACACTGGTAAGATCAGAACAGCATACAATTTCAGAAAAGGAATCAGGAATGTCTGTGTGACAGAAAACTAAACGGGGAGATGCGATGATTTCGTGGTGAAAGAAAAAGAATTCAAGAAAATTCAGAAATAAAGTATGAATACGTGGACGGAAAAGATCGTCTGATGCAGACATATATTGCCGACCGTAGCACAGCAGAAAGGGAACAGAATCTTTCCCCCAGCTTAAAACCGGGGTCCTCCCCATCTCTATCGACAACGCCAGGAACGGAGTCTGTCAAAAGGGTAATCACTTTTATGTTGGAAACAGACCGCAGCAGGCTACGTTTAAAAGCCGCTCTTCAGTGAACGGCAGCAGGCTGAAACGCGTCTTTCTTCAGCGGCTCAAGCAGCAGAAACCGCGATTGATGCGTTTCAAGAGGAATCCGCGGTTAAGAGCGATTCGAGTTTGTCGTTCGTTGCCGATTCGGCTCAGTTTCGTACGGGCTCATCTGCGATGCTCCGGTGATGAAGTTTGTTGGGAAATATTCGGTCCGGTTCGACAGACACCAGAAGATGCGAGAGGAGCCAGCTTCACTCAAATTTCGCCTCTACACTGGTAAGATCAGAACAGCATACAATTTCAGAAAAGGAATCAGGAATGTCTGTGTGACAGAAAACTAAACGGGGAGATGCGATGATTCCGTGGTGAAAGAAAAAGACTTCAAGAAAATTCAGAAATAAAGTATAAATACGTGGACGGAAAAGATCGTCTGATGCAGACATATATTGCCGACCGTAGCAGAGCAGAAAGGGAACAGAATCTTTCCCCCAGCTTAAAACCGGGGTCCTCCCCATCTCTATCGACAACGCCAGGAATGGAGTCTTTCAAAGGGTAATCACTTTTATGTTGGAAACAGACCGCAGCAGGCTACGTTTAAAAGCCGCTCTTCAGTGAACGGCAGCAGGCTGAAACGCGTCTTTCTTCAGCGGCTCAAGCAGCAGAAACCGCGATTGATGTGTTTCAAGAGGAATCCGCGGTTAAGAGCGATTCGAGTTTGTCGTTCGTTGCCGATTCGGCTCAGTTTCGTACGGGCTCATCTGCGATGCTCCGGTGATGAAGTTTGTTGGGAAATATTCGGTCCGGTTCGACAGACACCAGAAGATGCGAGAGGTGCCAGCTTCACTCAAATTTCGCCTCTACACTGGTAAGATCAGAACAGCATACAATTTCAGAAAAGGAATCAGTAATGTCTGTGTGACAAAAAACTAAACGGGGAGATGCGATGATTCCGTGGTGAAAGAAAAAGACTTCAAGAAAATTCAGAAAAAAAGTATGAATACGTGGACGGAAAAGATCGTCTGATGCAGACATATATTGCCGACCGTAGCAGAGCAGAAAGGGAACAGAATCTTTCCCCCAGCTTAAAACCGGGGTCCTCCCCATCTCTATCGACAACGCCAGGAACGGAGTCTGTCAAAAGGATAATCACTTTTATGTTGGAAACAGACCGCAGCAGGCTACGTTTAAAAGCCGCTCTTCAGTGAACGGCAGCAGGCTGAAACGCGTCTTTCTTCAGCGGCTCAAGCAGCAGAAACCGCGATTGATGTGTTTCAAGAGGAATCCGCGGTTAAGAGCGATTCGAGTTTGTCGTTCGTTGCCGATTCGGCTCAGTTTCGTACGGGCTCATCTGCGATGCTCCGGTGATGAAGTTTGTTGGGAAATATTCGGTCCGGTTCGACAGACACCAGAAGATGCGAGAGGTGCCAGCTTCACTCAAATTTCGCCTCTACACTGGTAAGATCAGAACAGCATACAATTTCAGAAAAGGAATCAGTAATGTCTGTGTGACAAAAAACTAAACGGGGAGATGCGATGATTCAGCGGTGAAAGAAAAAGACTTCAAGAAAATTCAGAAATAAAGTATGAATACGTGGACGGAAAAGATCGTCTGATGCAGACATATATTGCCGACCGTAGCAGAGCAGAAAGGGAACAGAATCTTTCCCCCAGCTTAAAACCAGGATCCTCCCCATCTCTATCGACAACGCCAGGAACGGAGTCTGTCAAAAGGGTAATCACTTTTATGTTGGAAACAGACCGCAGCAGGCTACGTTTAAAAGCCGCTCTTCAGTGAACGGCAGCAGGCTGAAACGCGTCTTTCTTCAGCGGCTCAAGCAGCAGAAACCGCGATTGATGTGTTTCAAGAGGAATCCGCGTTTAAGAGCGATTCGAGTTTGTCGTTCGTCGCCGATTCGGCTCAGTTTCGTACGGGCTCATCTGCGATGCTCCGGTGATGAAGTTTGTTGTGAAATATTCGGTCCCGTTCGACAAACACCAGAAGCTGCGAGAGGAGCCTGCTTCACTCAAATTTCGCGTCTACACTGGTAAGATCAGAACAGCATACAATTTCAGAAAAGGAATCAGGAATGTCTGTGTGACAGAAAACTAAACGGGGAGATGCGATGATTCAGCGGTGAAAGAAAAAGACTTCAAGAAAATTCAGAAAAAAAGTATGAATACGTGGACGGAAAAGATCGTCTGATGCAGACATATATTGCCGACCGTAGCAGAGCAGAAAGGGAACAGAATCTTTCCCCCAGCTTCGAACCGGGGTCCTCCCCATCTCTATCGACAACGCCAGGAACGTAGTCTGTCAAAAGGGTAATCACTTTTATGTTGGAAACAGACCGCAGCAGGCTACGTTTAAAAGCCGCTCTTCAGTGAACGGCAGCAGGCTGAAACGCGTCTTTCTTCAGCGGCTCAAGCAGCAGAAACCGCGATTGATGTGTTTCAAGAGGAATCCGCGGTTAAGAGCGATTCGAGTTTGTCGTTCGTTGCCGATTCGGCTCAGTTTCGTACGGGCTCATCTGCGATGCTCCGGTGATGAAGTTTGTTGGGAAATATTCGGTCCGGTTCGACAGACACCAGAAGATGCGAGAGGTGCCAGCTTCACTCAAATTTCGCCTCTACACTGGTAAGATCAGAACAGCATACAATTTCAGAAAAGGAATCAGTAATGTCTGTGTGACAAAAAACTAAACGGGGAGATTCGATGATTCAGCGGTGAAAGAAAAAGACTTCAAGAAAATTCAGAAATAAAGTATGAATACGTGGACGGAAAAGATCGTCTGATGCAGACATATATTGCCGACCGTAGCAGAGCAGAAAGGGAACAGAATCTTTCCCCCAGCTTAAAACCGGGGTCCTCCCCATCTCTATCGACAACGCCAGGAACGGAGTCTGTCAAAAGGGTAATCACTTTTATGTTGGAAACAGACCGCAGCAGGCTACGTTTAAAAGCCGCTCTTCAGTGAACGGCAGCAGGCTGAAACGCGTCTTTCTTCAGCGGCTCAAGCAGCAGAAACCGCGATTGATGCGTTTCAAGAGGAATCCGCGTTTAAGAGCGATTCGAGTTTGTCGTTCGTTGCCGATTCGGGTCAGTTTCGTACGGGCTCATCTGCGATGCTCCGGTGATGAAGTTTGTTGGGAAATATTCGGTCCGGTTCGACAGACACCAGAAGATGCGAGAGGAGCCAGCTTCACTCAAATTTCGCCTCTACACTGGTAAGATCAGAACAGCATACAATTTCAGAAAAGGAATCAGGAATGTCTGTGTGACAGAAAACTAAACGGGGAGATGCGATGATTCCGTGGTGAAAGAAAAAGACTTCAAGAAAATTCAGAAATAAAGTATAAATACGTGGACGGAAAAGATCGTCTGATGCAGACATATATTGCCGACCGTAGCAGAGCAGAAAGGGAACAGAATCTTTCCCCCAGCTTAAAACCGGGGTCCTCCCCATCTCTATCGACAACGCCAGGAATGGAGTCTTTCAAAGGGTAATCACTTTTATGTTGGAAACAGACCGCAGCAGGCTACGTTTAAAAGCCGCTCTTCAGTGAACGGCAGCAGGCTGAAACGCGTCTTTCTTCAGCGGCTCAAGCAGCAGAAACCGCGATTGATGTGTTTCAAGAGGAATCCGCGGTTAAGAGCGATTCGAGTTTGTCGTTCGTTGCCGATTCGGCTCAGTTTCGTACGGGCTCATCTGCGATGCTCCGGTGATGAAGTTTGTTGGGAAATATTCGGTCCGGTTCGACAGACACCAGAAGATGCGAGAGGTGCCAGCTTCACTCAAATTTCGCCTCTACACTGGTAAGATCAGAACAGCATACAATTTCAGAAAAGGAATCAGTAATGTCTGTGTGACAAAAAACTAAACGGGGAGATGCGATGATTCAGCGGTGAAAGAAAAAGACTTCAAGAAAATTCAGAAATAAAGTATGAATACGTGGACGGAAAAGATCGTCTGATGCAGACATATATTGCCGACCGTAGCAGAGCAGAAAGGGAACAGAATCTTTCCCCCAGCTTAAAACCGGGGTCCTCCCCATCTCTATCGACAACGCCAGGAACGTAGTCTGTGAAAAGGTTAATCACTTTTATGTTGGAAACAGACCGCAGCAGGCTACGTTTAAAAGCCGCTCTTCAGTGAACGGCAGCAGGCTGAAACGCGGCTTTCTTCAGCGGCTCAAGCAGCAGAAACCGCGATTGATGTGTTTCAAGAGGAATCCGCGGTTAAGAGCGATTCGAGTTTGTCGTTCGTCGCCGATTCGGCTCAGTTTCGTACGGGCTCATCTGCGATGCTCCGGTGATTAAGTTTGTTGGGAAATATTCGGTCCCGTTCGACAGACACCAGAAGATGCGAGAGGAGCCAGCTTCACTCAAATTTCGCGTCTACACTGGTAAGATCAGAACAGCATACAATTTCAGAAAAGGAATCAGGAATGTCTGTGTGACAGAAAACTAAACGGGGAGATGCGATGATTTCGTGGTGAAAGAAAAAGAATTCAAGAAAATTCAGAAATAAAGTATGAATACGTGGACGGAAAAGATCGTCTGATGCAGACATATATTGCCGACCGTAGCACAGCAGAAAGGGAACAGAATCTTTCCCCCAGCTTAAAACCGGGGTCCTCCCCATCTCTATCGACAACGCCAGGAACGGAGTCTGTCAAAAGGGTAATCACTTTTATGTTGGAAACAGACCGCAGCAGGCTACGTTTAAAAGCCGCTCTTCAGTGAACGGCAGCAGGCTGAAACGCGTCTTTCTTCAGCGGCTCAAGCAGCAGAAACCGCGATTGATGCGTTTCAAGAGGAATCCGCGGTTAAGAGTGATTCGAGTTTGTCGTTCGTTGCCGATTCGGCTCAGTTTCGTACGGGCTCATCTGCGATGCTCCGGTGATGAAGTTTGTTGGGAAATATTCGGTCCGGTTCGACAGACACCAGAAGATGCGAGAGGAGCCAGCTTCACTCAAATTTCGCCTCTACACTGGTAAGATCAGAACAGCATACAATTTCAGAAAAGGAATCAGGAATGTCTGTGTGACAGAAAACTAAACGGGGAGATGCGATGATTCCGTGGTGAAAGAAAAAGACTTCAAGAAAATTCAGAAATAAAGTATAAATACGTGGACGGAAAAGATCGTCTGATGCAGACATATATTGCCGACCGTAGCAGAGCAGAAAGGGAACAGAATCTTTCCCCCAGCTTAAAACCGGGGTCCTCCCCATCTCTATCGACAACGCCAGGAATGGAGTCTTTCAAAGGGTAATCACTTTTATGTTGGAAACAGACCGCAGCAGGCTACGTTTAAAAGCCGCTCTTCAGTGAACGGCAGCAGGCTGAAACGCGTCTTTCTTCAGCGGCTCAAGCAGCAGAAACCGCGATTGATGTGTTTCAAGAGGAATCCGCGGTTAAGAGCGATTCGAGTTTGTCGTTCGTTGCCGATTCGGCTCAGTTTCGTACGGGCTCATCTGCGATGCTCCGGTGATTAAGTTTGTTGGGAAATATTCGGTCCGGTTCGACAGACACCAGAAGATGCGAGAGGTGCCAGCTTCACTCAAATTTCGCCTCTACACTGGTAAGATCAGAACAGCATACAATTTCAGAAAAGGAATCAGTAATGTCTGTGTGACAAAAAACTAAACGGGGAGATGCGATGATTCCGTGGTGAAAGAAAAAGACTTCAAGAAAATTCAGAAAAAAAGTATGAATACGTGGACGGAAAAGATCGTCTGATGCAGACATATATTGCCGACCGTAGCAGAGCAGAAAGGGAACAGAATCTTTCCCCCAGCTTAAAACCGGGGTCCTCCCCATCTCTATCGACAACGCCAGGAACGGAGTCTGTCAAAAGGATAATCACTTTTATGTTGGAAACAGACCGCAGCAGGCTACGTTTAAAAGCCGCTCTTCAGTGAACGGCAGCAGGCTGAAACGCGTCTTTCTTCAGCGGCTCAAGCAGCAGAAACCGCGATTGATGTGTTTCAAGAGGAATCCGCGGTTAAGAGCGATTCGAGTTTGTCGTTCGTTGCCGATTCGGCTCAGTTTCGTACGGGCTCATCTGCGATGCTCCGGTGATGAAGTTTGTTGGGAAATATTCGGTCCGGTTCGACAGACACCAGAAGATGCGAGAGGTGCCAGCTTCACTCAAATTTCGCCTCTACACTGGTAAGATCAGAACAGCATACAATTTCAGAAAAGGAATCAGTAATGTCTGTGTGACAGAAAACTAAACGGGGAGATGCGATGATTCAGCGGTGAAAGAAAAAGACTTCAAGAAAATTCAGAAATAAAGTATGAATACGTGGACGGAAAAGATCGTCTGATGCAGACATATATTGCCGACCGTAGCAGAGCAGAAAGGGAACAGAATCTTTCCCCCAGCTTAAAACCGGGATCCTCCCCATCTCTATCGACAACGCCAGGAACGGAGTCTGTCAAAAGGGTAATCACTTTTATGTTGGAAACAGACCGCAGCAGGCTACGTTTAAAAGCCGCTCTTCAGTGAACGGCAGCAGGCTGAAACGCGTCTTTCTTCAGCGGCTCAAGCAGCAGAAACCGCGATTGATGTGTTTCAAGAGGAATCCGCGTTTAAGAGCGATTCGAGTTTGTCGTTCGTCGCCGATTCGGCTCAGTTTCGTACGGGCTCATCTGCGATGCTCCGGTGATGAAGTTTGTTGTGAAATATTCGGTCCCGTTCGACAAACACCAGAAGCTGCGAGAGGAGCCTGCTTCACTCAAATTTCGCGTCTACACTGGTAAGATCAGAACAGCATACAATTTCAGAAAAGGAATCAGGAATGTCTGTGTGACAGAAAACTAAACGGGGAGATGCGATGATTCAGCGGTGAAAGAAAAAGACTTCAAGAAAATTCAGAAAAAAAGTATGAATACGTGGACGGAAAAGATCGTCTGATGCAGACATATATTGCCGACAGTAGCAGAGCAGAAAGGGAACAGAATCTTTCCCCCAGCTTAAAACCGGGGTCCTCCCCATCTCTATCGACAACGCCAGGAACGGAGTCTGTCAAAAGGGTAATCACTTTTATGTTGGAAACAGACCGCAGCAGGCTACGTTTAAAAGCCGCTCTTCAGTGAACGGCAGCAGGCTGAAACGCGTCTTTCTTCAGCGGCTCAAGCAGCAGAAACCGCGATTGATGCGTTTCAAGAGGAATCCGCGGTTAAGAGCGATTCGAGTTTGTCGTTCGTTGCCGATTCGGCTCAGTTTCGTACGGGCTCATCTGCGATGCTCCGGTGATGAAGTTTGTTGGGAAATATTCGGTCCGGTTCGACAGACACCAGAAGATGCGAGAGGAGCCAGCTTCACTCAAATTTCGCCTCTACACTGGTAAGATCAGAACAGCATACAATTTCAGAAAAGGAATCAGGAATGTCTGTGTGACAGAAAACTAAACGGGGAGATGCGATGATTCCGTGGTGAAAGAAAAAGACTTCAAGAAAATTCAGAAATAAAGTATGAATACGTGGACGGAAAAGATCGTCTGATGCAGACATATATTGCCGACCGTAGCAGAGCAGAAAGGGAACAGAATCTTTCCCCCAGCTTAAAACCGGGGTCCTCCCCATCTCTATCGACAACGCCAGGAACGGAGTCTGTCAAAAGGATAATCACTTTTATGTTGGAAACAGACCGCAGCAGGCTACGTTTAAAAGCCGCTCTTCAGTGAACGGCAGCAGGCTGAAACGCGTCTTTCTTCAGCGGCTCAAGCAGCAGAAACCGCGATTGATGTGTTTCAAGAGGAATCCGCGGTTAAGAGCGATTCGAGTTTGTCGTTCGTTGCCGATTCGGCTCAGTTTCGTACGGGCTCATCTGCGATGCTCCGGTGATGAAGTTTGTTGGGAAATATTCGGTCCGGTTCGACAGACAACAGAAGATGCGAGAGGTGCCAGCTTCACTCAAATTTCGCCTCTACACTGGTAAGATCAGAACAGCATACAATTTCAGAAAAGGAATCAGTAATGTCTGTGTGACAAAAAACTAAACGGGGAGATGCGATGATTCAGCGGTGAAAGAAAAAGACTTCAAGAAAATTCAGAAATAAAGTATGAATACGTGGACGGAAAAGATCGTCTGATGCAGACATATATTGCCGACCGTAGCAGAGCAGAAAGGGAACAGAATCTTTCCCCCAGCTTAAAACCGGGGTCCTCCCCATCTCTATCGACAACGCCAGGAACGGAGTCTGTCAAAAGGGTAATCACTTTTATGTTGGAAACAGACCGCAGCAGGCTACGTTTAAAAGCCGCTCTTCAGTGAACGGCAGCAGGCTGAAACGCGTCTTTCTTCAGCGGCTCAAGCAGCAGAAACCGCGATTGATGTGTTTCAAGAGGAATCCGCGTTTAAGAGCGATTCGAGTTTGTCGTTCGTTGCCGATTCGGCTCAGTTTCGTACGGGCTCATCTGCGATGCTCCGGTGATGAAGTTGGGAAATATTCGGTCCCGTTCGACAAACACCAGAAGATGCGAGAGGAGCCTGCTTCACTCAAATTTCGCGTCTACACTGGTAAGATCAGAACAGCATACAATTTCAGAAAAGGAATCAGGAATGTCTGTGTGACAGAAAACTAAACGGGGAGATGCGATGATTCCGTGGTGAAAGAAAAAGACATCAAGAAAATTCAGAAAAAAAAGTATGAATACGTGGACGGAAAAGATCGTCTGATGCAGACATATATTGCCGACCGTAGCAGAGCAGAAAGGGAACAGAATCTTTCCCCCAGCTTCGAACCGGGGTCCTCCCCATCTCTATCGACAACGCCAGGAACGGAGTCTGTCAAAAGGGTAATCACTTTTATGTTGGAAACAGACCGCAGCAGGCTACGTTTAAAAGCCGCTCTTCAGTGAACGGCAGCAGGCTGAAACGCGTCTTTCTTCAGCGGCTCAAGCAGCAGAAACCGCGATTGATGTGTTTCAAGAGGAATCCGCGGTTAAGAGCGATTCGAGTTTGTCGTTCGTTGCCGATTCGGCTCAGTTTCGTACGGGCTCATCTGCGATGCTCCGGTGATGAAGTTTGTTGGGAAATATTCGGTCCGGTTCGACAGACACCAGAAGATGCGAGAGGTGCCAGCTTCACTCAAATTTCGCCTCTACACTGGTAAGATCAGAACAGCATACAATTTCAGAAAAGGAATCAGTAATGTTTGTGTGACAAAAAACTAAACGGGGAGATTCGATGATTCAGCGGTGAAAGAAAAAGACTTCAAGAAAATTCAGAAATAAAGTATGAATACGTGGACGGAAAAGATCGTCTGATGCAGACATATATTGCCGACCGTAGCAGAGCAGAAAGGGAACAGAATCTTTCCCCCAGCTTAAAACCGGGGTCCTCCCCATCTCTATCGACAACGCCAGGAACGTAGTCTGTCAAAAGGGTAATCACTTTTATGTTGGAAACAGACCGCAGCAGGCTACGTTTAAAAGCCGCTCTTCAGTGAACGGCAGCAGGCTGAAACGCGTCTTTCTTCAGCGGCTCAAGCAGCAGAAACCGCGATTGATGTGTTTCAAGAGGAATCCGCGTTTAAGAGCGATTCGAGTTTGTCGTTCGTTGCCGATTCGGCTCAGTTTCGTACGGGCTAATCTGCGATGCTCCGGTGATGAAGTTTGTTGGGAAATATTCGGTCCCGTTCGACAAACACCAGAAGCTGCGAGAGGAGCCTGCTTCACTCAAATTTCGCGTCTACACTGGTAAGATCAGAACAGCATACAATTTCAGAAAAGGAATCAGGAATGTCTGTGTGACAGAAAACTAAACGGCGAGATGCGATGATTCAGCGGTGAAAGAAAAAGACTTCAAGAAAATTCAGAAAAAAAGTATGAATACGTGGACGGAAAAGATCGTCTGATGCAGACATATATTGCCGACAGTAGCAGAGCAGAAAGGGAACAGAATCTTTCCCCCAGCTTAAAACCGGGGTCCTCCCCATCTCTATCGACAACGCCAGGAACGGAGTCTGTCAAAAGGGTAATCACTTTTATGTTGGAAACAGACCGCAGCAGGCTACGTTTAAAAGCCGCTCTTCAGTGAACGGCAGCAGGCTGAAACGCGTCTTTCTTCAGCGGCTCAAGCAGCAGAAACCGCGATTGATGCGTTTCAAGAGGAATCCGCGGTTAAGAGCGATTCGAGTTTGTCGTTCGTTGCCGATTCGGCTCAGTTTCGTACGGGCTCATCTGCGATGCTCCGGTGATGAAGTTTGTTGGGAAATATTCGGTCCGGTTCGACAGACACCAGAAGATGCGAGAGGAGCCAGCTTCACTCAAATTTCGCCTCTACACTGGTAAGATCAGAACAGCATACAATTTCAGAAAAGGAATCAGGAATGTCTGTGTGACAGAAAACTAAACGGGGAGATGCGATGATTCCGTGGTGAAAGAAAAAGACTTCAAGAAAATTCAGAAATAAAGTATAAATACGTGGACGGAAAAGATCGTCTGATGCAGACATATATTGCCGACCGTAGCAGAGCAGAAAGGGAACAGAATCTTTCCCCCAGCTTAAAACCGGGATCCTCCCCATCTCTATCGACAACGCCAGGAACGGAGTCTGTCAAAAGGATAATCACTTTTATGTTGGAAACAGACCGCAGCAGGCTACGTTTAAAAGCCGCTCTTCAGTGAACGGCAGCAGGCTGAAACGCGTCTTTCTTCAGCGGCTCAAGCAGCAGAAACCGCGATTGATGTGTTTCAAGAGGAATCCGCGGTTAAGAGCGATTCGAGTTTGTCGTTCGTTGCCGATTCGGCTCAGTTTCGTACGGGCTCATCTGCGATGCTCCGGTGATGAAGTTTGTTGGGAAATATTCGGTCCGGTTCGACAGACACCAGAAGATGCGAGAGGTGCCAGCTTCACTCAAATTTCGCCTCTACACTGGTAAGATCAGAACAGCATACAATTTCAGAAAAGGAATCAGTAATGTCTGTGTGACAGAAAACTAAACGGGGAGATGCGATGATTCAGCGGTGAAAGAAAAAGACTTCAAGAAAATTCAGAAATAAAGTATGAATACGTGGACGGAAAAGATCGTCTGATGCAGACATATATTGCCGACCGTAGCAGAGCAGAAAGGGAACAGAATCTTTCCCCCAGCTTAAAACCGGGGTCCTCCCCATCTCTATCGACAACGCCAGGAACGGAGTCTGTCAAAAGGGTAATCACTTTTATGTTGGAAACAGACCGCAGCAGGCTACGTTTAAAAGCCGCTCTTCAGTGAACGGCAGCAGGCTGAAACGCGTCTTTCTTCAGCGGCTCAAGCAGCAGAAACCGCGATTGATGTGTTTCAAGAGGAATCCGCGTTTAAGAGCGATTCGAGTTTGTCGTTCGTCGCCGATTCGGCTCAGTTTCGTACGGGCTCATCTGCGATGCTCCGGTGATGAAGTTTGTTGTGAAATATTCGGTCCCGTTCGACAAACACCAGAAGCTGCGAGAGGAGCCTGCTTCACTCAAATTTCGCGTCTACACTGGTAAGATCAGAACAGCATACAATTTCAGAAAAGGAATCAGGAATGTCTGTGTGACAGAAAACTAAACGGGGAGATGCGATGATTCAGCGGTGAAAGAAAAAGACTTCAAGAAAATTCAGAAAAAAAGTATGAATACGTGGACGGAAAAGATCGTCTGATGCAGACATATATTGCCGACAGTAGCAGAGCAGAAAGGGAACAGAATCTTTCCCCCAGCTTAAAACCGGGGTCCTCCCCATCTCTATCGACAACGCCAGGAACGGAGTCTGTCAAAAGGGTAATCACTTTTATGTTGGAAACAGACCGCAGCAGGCTACGTTTAAAAGCCGCTCTTCAGTGAACGGCAGCAGGCTGAAACGCGTCTTTCTTCAGCGGCTCAAGCAGCAGAAACCGCGATTGATGCGTTTCAAGAGGAATCCGCGGTTAAGAGCGATTCGAGTTTGTCGTTCGTTGCCGATTCGGCTCAGTTTCGTACGGGCTCATCTGCGATGCTCCGGTGATGAAGTTTGTTGGGAAATATTCGGTCCGGTTCGACAGACACCAGAAGATGCGAGAGGAGCCAGCTTCACTCAAATTTCGCCTCTACACTGGTAAGATCAGAACAGCATACAATTTCAGAAAAGGAATCAGGAATGTCTGTGTGACAGAAAACTAAACGGGGAGATGCGATGATTCCGTGGTGAAAGAAAAAGACTTCAAGAAAATTCAGAAATAAAGTATGAATACGTGGACGGAAAAGATCGTCTGATGCAGACATATATTGCCGACCGTAGCAGAGCAGAAAGGGAACAGAATCTTTCCCCCAGCTTAAAACCGGGGTCCTCCCCATCTCTATCGACAACGCCAGGAACGGAGTCTGTCAAAAGGATAATCACTTTTATGTTGGAAACAGACCGCAGCAGGCTACGTTTAAAAGCCGCTCTTCAGTGAACGGCAGCAGGCTGAAACGCGTCTTTCTTCAGCGGCTCAAGCAGCAGAAACCGCGATTGATGCGTTTCAAGAGGAATCCGCGGTTAAGAGCGATTCGAGTTTGTCGTTCGTTGCCGATTCGGCTCAGTTTCGTACGGGCTCATCTGCGATGCTCCGGTGATGAAGTTTGTTGGGAAATATTCGGTCCGGTTCGACAGACAACAGAAGATGCGAGAGGTGCCAGCTTCACTCAAATTTCGCCTCTACACTGGTAAGATCAGAACAGCATACAATTTCAGAAAAGGAATCAGTAATGTCTGTGTGACAAAAAACTAAACGGGGAGATGCGATGATTCAGCGGTGAAAGAAAAAGACTTCAAGAAAATTCAGAAATAAAGTATGAATACGTGGACGGAAAAGATCGTCTGATGCAGACATATATTGCCGACCGTAGCAGAGCAGAAAGGGAACAGAATCTTTCCCCCAGCTTAAAACCGGGGTCCTCCCCATCTCTATCGACAACGCCAGGAACGGAGTCTGTCAAAAGGGTAATCACTTTTATGTTGGAAACAGACCGCAGCAGGCTACGTTTAAAAGCCGCTCTTCAGTGAACGGCAGCAGGCTGAAACGCGTCTTTCTTCAGCGGCTCAAGCAGCAGAAACCGCGATTGATGTGTTTCAAGAGGAATCCGCGTTTAAGAGCGATTCGAGTTTGTCGTTCGTTGCCGATTCGGCTCAGTTTCGTACGGGCTCATCTGCGATGCTCCGGTGATGAAGTTGGGAAATATTCGGTCCCGTTCGACAAACACCAGAAGATGCGAGAGGAGCCTGCTTCACTCAAATTTCGCGTCTACACTGGTAAGATCAGAACAGCATACAATTTCAGAAAAGGAATCAGGAATGTCTGTGTGACAGAAAACTAAACGGGGAGATGCGATGATTCCGTGGTGAAAGAAAAAGACATCAAGAAAATTCAGAAAAAAAAGTATGAATACGTGGACGGAAAAGATCGTCTGATGCAGACATATATTGCCGACCGTAGCAGAGCAGAAAGGGAACAGAATCTTTCCCCCAGCTTCGAACCGGGGTCCTCCCCATCTCTATCGACAACGCCAGGAACGGAGTCTGTCAAAAGGGTAATCACTTTTATGTTGGAAACAGACCGCAGCAGGCTACGTTTAAAAGCCGCTCTTCAGTGAACGGCAGCAGGCTGAAACGCGTCTTTCTTCAGCGGCTCAAGCAGCAGAAACCGCGATTGATGTGTTTCAAGAGGAATCCGCGGTTAAGAGCGATTCGAGTTTGTCGTTCGTTGCCGATTCGGCTCAGTTTCGTACGGGCTCATCTGCGATGCTCCGGTGATGAAGTTTGTTGGGAAATATTCGGTCCGGTTCGACAGACACCAGAAGATGCGAGAGGTGCCAGCTTCACTCAAATTTCGCCTCTACACTGGTAAGATCAGAACAGCATACAATTTCAGAAAAGGAATCAGTAATGTTTGTGTGACAAAAAACTAAACGGGGAGATTCGATGATTCAGCGGTGAAAGAAAAAGACTTCAAGAAAATTCAGAAATAAAGTATGAATACGTGGACGGAAAAGATCGTCTGATGCAGACATATATTGCCGACCGTAGCAGAGCAGAAAGGGAACAGAATCTTTCCCCCAGCTTAAAACCGGGGTCCTCCCCATCTCTATCGACAACGCCAGGAACGTAGTCTGTCAAAAGGGTAATCACTTTTATGTTGGAAACAGACCGCAGCAGGCTACGTTTAAAAGCCGCTCTTCAGTGAACGGCAGCAGGCTGAAACGCGTCTTTCTTCAGCGGCTCAAGCAGCAGAAACCGCGATTGATGTGTTTCAAGAGGAATCCGCGTTTAAGAGCGATTCGAGTTTGTCGTTCGTTGCCGATTCGGCTCAGTTTCGTACGGGCTAATCTGCGATGCTCCGGTGATGAAGTTTGTTGGGAAATATTCGGTCCCGTTCGACAAACACCAGAAGCTGCGAGAGGAGCCTGCTTCACTCAAATTTCGCGTCTACACTGGTAAGATCAGAACAGCATACAATTTCAGAAAAGGAATCAGGAATGTCTGTGTGACAGAAAACTAAACGGCGAGATGCGATGATTCAGCGGTGAAAGAAAAAGACTTCAAGAAAATTCAGAAAAAAAGTATGAATACGTGGACGGAAAAGATCGTCTGATGCAGACATATATTGCCGACAGTAGCAGAGCAGAAAGGGAACAGAATCTTTCCCCCAGCTTAAAACCGGGGTCCTCCCCATCTCTATCGACAACGCCAGGAACGGAGTCTGTCAAAAGGGTAATCACTTTTATGTTGGAAACAGACCGCAGCAGGCTACGTTTAAAAGCCGCTCTTCAGTGAACGGCAGCAGGCTGAAACGCGTCTTTCTTCAGCGGCTCAAGCAGCAGAAACCGCGATTGATGCGTTTCAAGAGGAATCCGCGGTTAAGAGCGATTCGAGTTTGTCGTTCGTTGCCGATTCGGCTCAGTTTCGTACGGGCTCATCTGCGATGCTCCGGTGATGAAGTTTGTTGGGAAATATTCGGTCCGGTTCGACAGACACCAGAAGATGCGAGAGGAGCCAGCTTCACTCAAATTTCGCCTCTACACTGGTAAGATCAGAACAGCATACAATTTCAGAAAAGGAATCAGGAATGTCTGTGTGACAGAAAACTAAACGGGGAGATGCGATGATTCCGTGGTGAAAGAAAAAGACTTCAAGAAAATTCAGAAATAAAGTATAAATACGTGGACGGAAAAGATCGTCTGATGCAGACATATATTGCCGACCGTAGCAGAGCAGAAAGGGAACAGAATCTTTCCCCCAGCTTAAAACCGGGGTCCTCCCCATCTCTATCGACAACGCCAGGAATGGAGTCTTTCAAAGGGTAATCACTTTTATGTTGGAAACAGACCGCAGCAGGCTACGTTTAAAAGCCGCTCTTCAGTGAACGGCAGCAGGCTGAAACGCGTCTTTCTTCAGCGGCTCAAGCAGCAGAAACCGCGATTGATGTGTTTCAAGAGGAATCCGCGGTTAAGAGCGATTCGAGTTTGTCGTTCGTTGCCGATTCGGCTCAGTTTCGTACGGGCTCATCTGCGATGCTCCGGTGATTAAGTTTGTTGGGAAATATTCGGTCCGGTTCGACAGACACCAGAAGATGCGAGAGGTGCCAGCTTCACTCAAATTTCGCCTCTACACTGGTAAGATCAGAACAGCATACAATTTCAGAAAAGGAATCAGTAATGTCTGTGTGACAAAAAACTAAACGGGGAGATGCGATGATTCAGCGGTGAAAGAAAAAGACTTCAAGAAAATTCAGAAATAAAGTATGAATACGTGGACGGAAAAGATCGTCTGATGCAGACATATATTGCCGACCGTAGCAGAGCAGAAAGGGAACAGAATCTTTCCCCCAGCTTAAAACCGGGGTCCTCCCCATCTCTATCGACAACGCCAGGAACGGAGTCTGTCAAAAGGATAATCACTTTTATGTTGGAAACAGACCGCAGCAGGCTACGTTTAAAAGCCGCTCTTCAGTGAACGGCAGCAGGCTGAAACGCGTCTTTCTTCAGCGGCTCAAGCAGCAGAAACCGCGATTGATGTGTTTCAAGAGGAATCCGCGGTTAAGAGCGATTCGAGTTTGTCGTTCGTCGCCGATTCGGCTCAGTTTCGTACGGGCTCATCTGCGATGCTCCGGTGATTAAGTTTGTTGGGAAATATTCGGTCCCGTTCGACAGACACCAGAAGATGCGAGAGGAGCCAGCTTCACTCAAATTTCGCGTCTACACTGGTAAGATCAGAACAGCATACAATTTCAGAAAAGGAATCAGGAATGTCTGTGTGACAGAAAACTAAACGGGGAGATGCGATGATTTCGTGGTGAAAGAAAAAGAATTCAAGAAAATTCAGAAATAAAGTATGAATACGTGGACGGAAAAGATCGTCTGATGCAGACATATATTGCCGACCGTAGCAGAGCAGAAAGGGAACAGAATCTTTCCCCCAGCTTAAAACCGGGGTCCTCCCCATCTCTATCGACAACGCCAGGAACGGAGTCTGTCAAAAGGGTAATCACTTTTATGTTGGAAACAGACCGCAGCAGGCTACGTTTAAAAGCCGCTCTTCAGTGAACGGCAGCAGGCTGAAACGCGTCTTTCTTCAGCGGCTCAAGCAGCAGAAACCGCGATTGATGCGTTTCAAGAGGAATCCGCGGTTAAGAGCGATTCGAGTTTGTCGTTCGTTGCCGATTCGGCTCAGTTTCGTACGGGCTCATCTGCGATGCTCCGGTGATGAAGTTTGTTGGGAAATATTCGGTCCGGTTCGACAGACACCAGAAGATGCGAGAGGAGCCAGCTTCACTCAAATTTCGCCTCTACACTGGTAAGATCAGAACAGCATACAATTTCAGAAAAGGAATCAGGAATGTCTGTGTGACAGAAAACTAAACGGGGAGATGCGATGATTCCGTGGTGAAAGAAAAAGACTTCAAGAAAATTCAGAAATAAAGTATAAATACGTGGACGGAAAAGATCGTCTGATGCAGACATATATTGCCGACCGTAGCAGAGCAGAAAGGGAACAGAATCTTTCCCCCAGCTTAAAACCGGGGTCCTCCCCATCTCTATCGACAACGCCAGGAATGGAGTCTTTCAAAGGGTAATCACTTTTATGTTGGAAACAGACCGCAGCAGGCTACGTTTAAAAGCCGCTCTTCAGTGAACGGCAGCAGGCTGAAACGCGTCTTTCTTCAGCGGCTCAAGCAGCAGAAACCGCGATTGATGTGTTTCAAGAGGAATCCGCGGTTAAGAGCGATTCGAGTTTGTCGTTCGTTGCCGATTCGGCTCAGTTTCGTACGGGCTCATCTGCGATGCTCCGGTGATTAAGTTTGTTGGGAAATATTCGGTCCGGTTCGACAGACACCAGAAGATGCGAGAGGTGCCAGCTTCACTCAAATTTCGCCTCTACACTGGTAAGATCAGAACAGCATACAATTTCAGAAAAGGAATCAGTAATGTCTGTGTGACAAAAAACTAAACGGGGAGATGCGATGATTCAGCGGTGAAAGAAAAAGACTTCAAGAAAATTCAGAAATAAAGTATGAATACGTGGACGGAAAAGATCGTCTGATGCAGACATATATTGCCGACCGTAGCAGAGCAGAAAGGGAACAGAATCTTTCCCCCAGCTTAAAACCGGGGTCCTCCCCATCTCTATCGACAACGCCATGAACGTAGTCTGTGAAAAGGTTAATCACTTTTATGTTGGAAACAGACCGCAGCAGGCTACGTTTAAAAGCCGCTCTTCAGTGAACGGCAGCAGGCTGAAACGCGTCTTTCTTCAGCGGCTCAAGCAGCAGAAACCGCGATTGATGTGTTTCAAGAGGAATCCGCGGTTAAGAGCGATTCGAGTTTGTCGTTCGTTGCCGATTCGGCTCAGTTTCGTACGGGCTCATCTGCGATGCTCCGGTGATGAAGTTTGTTGGGAAATATTCGGTCCGGTTCGACAGACACCAGAAGATGCGAGAGGAGCCAGCTTCACTCAAATTTCGCCTCTACACTGGTAAGATCAGAACAGCATACAATTTCAGAAAAGGAATCAGGAATGTCTGTGTGACAGAAAACTAAACGGGGAGATGCGATGATTCCGTGGTGAAAGAAAAAGACTTCAAGAAAATTCAGAAATAAAGTATAAATACGTGGACGGAAAAGATCGTCTGATGCAGACATATATTGCCGACCGTAGCAGAGCAGAAAGGGAACAGAATCTTTCCCCCAGCTTAAAACCGGGGTCCTCCCCATCTCTATCGACAACGCCAGGAATGGAGTCTTTCAAAGGGTAATCACTTTTATGTTGGAAACAGACCGCAGCAGGCTACGTTTAAAAGCCGCTCTTCAGTGAACGGCAGCAGGCTGAAACGCGTCTTTCTTCAGCGGCTCAAGCAGCAGAAACCGCGATTGATGTGTTTCAAGAGGAATCCGCGGTTAAGAGCGATTCGAGTTTGTCGTTCGTTGCCGATTCGGCTCAGTTTCGTACGGGCTCATCTGCGATGCTCCGGTGATTAAGTTTGTTGGGAAATATTCGGTCCGGTTCGACAGACACCAGAAGATGCGAGAGGTGCCAGCTTCACTCAAATTTCGCCTCTACACTGGTAAGATCAGAACAGCATACAATTTCAGAAAAGGAATCAGTAATGTCTGTGTGACAAAAAACTAAACGGGGAGATGCGATGATTCAGCGGTGAAAGAAAAAGACTTCAAGAAAATTCAGAAATAAAGTATGAATACGTGGACGGAAAAGATCGTCTGATGCAGACATATATTGCCGACCGTAGCAGAGCAGAAAGGGAACAGAATCTTTCCCCCAGCTTAAAACCGGGGTCCTCCCCATCTCTATCGACAACGCCAGGAACGGAGTCTGTCAAAAGGTTAATCACTTTTATGTTGGAAACAGACCGCAGCAGGCTACGTTTAAAAGCCGCTCTTCAGTGAACGGCAGCAGGCTGAAACGCGTCTTTCTTCAGCGGCTCAAGCAGCAGAAACCGCGATTGATGTGTTTCAAGAGGAATCCGCGGTTAAGAGCGATTCGAGTTTGTCGTTCGTCGCCGATTCGGCTCAGTTTCGTACGGGCTCATCTGCGATGCTCCGGTGATTAAGTTTGTTGGGAAATATTCGGTCCCGTTCGACAGACACCAGAAGATGCGAGAGGAGCCAGCTTCACTCAAATTTCGCGTCTACACTGGTAAGATCAGAACAGCATACAATTTCAGAAAAGGAATCAGGAATGTCTGTGTGACAAAAAACTAAACGGGGAGATTCGATGATTCAGCGGTGAAAGAAAAAGACTTCAAGAAAATTCAGAAATAAAGTATGAATACGTGGACGGAAAAGATCGTCTGATGCAGACATATATTGCCGACCGTAGCAGAGCAGAAAGGGAACAGAATCTTTCCCCCAGCTTAAAACCGGGGTCCTCCCCATCTCTATCGACAACGCCAGGAACGTAGTCTGTCAAAAGGGTAATCACTTTTATGTTGGAAACAGACCGCAGCAGGCTACGTTTAAAAGCCGCTCTTCAGTGAACGGCAGCAGGCTGAAACGCGTCTTTCTTCAGCGGCTCAAGCAGCAGAAACCGCGATTGATGTGTTTCAAGAGGAATCCGCGTTTAAGAGCGATTCGAGTTTGTCGTTCGTTGCCGATTCGGCTCAGTTTCGTACGGGCTAATCTGCGATGCTCCGGTGATGAAGTTTGTTGGGAAATATTCGGTCCCGTTCGACAAACACCAGAAGCTGCGAGAGGAGCCTGCTTCACTCAAATTTCGCGTCTACACTGGTAAGATCAGAACAGCATACAATTTCAGAAAAGGAATCAGGAATGTCTGTGTGACAGAAAACTAAACGGCGAGATGCGATGATTCAGCGGTGAAAGAAAAAGACTTCAAGAAAATTCAGAAAAAAAGTATGAATACGTGGACGGAAAAGATCGTCTGATGCAGACATATATTGCCGACAGTAGCAGAGCAGAAAGGGAACAGAATCTTTCCCCCAGCTTAAAACCGGGGTCCTCCCCATCTCTATCGACAACGCCAGGAACGGAGTCTGTCAAAAGGGTAATCACTTTTATGTTGGAAACAGACCGCAGCAGGCTACGTTTAAAAGCCGCTCTTCAGTGAACGGCAGCAGGCTGAAACGCGTCTTTCTTCAGCGGCTCAAGCAGCAGAAACCGCGATTGATGCGTTTCAAGAGGAATCCGCGGTTAAGAGCGATTCGAGTTTGTCGTTCGTTGCCGATTCGGCTCAGTTTCGTACGGGCTCATCTGCGATGCTCCGGTGATGAAGTTTGTTGGGAAATATTCGGTCCGGTTCGACAGACACCAGAAGATGCGAGAGGAGCCAGCTTCACTCAAATTTCGCCTCTACACTGGTAAGATCAGAACAGCATACAATTTCAGAAAAGGAATCAGGAATGTCTGTGTGACAGAAAACTAAACGGGGAGATGCGATGATTCCGTGGTGAAAGAAAAAGACTTCAAGAAAATTCAGAAATAAAGTATAAATACGTGGACGGAAAAGATCGTCTGATGCAGACATATATTGCCGACCGTAGCAGAGCAGAAAGGGAACAGAATCTTTCCCCCAGCTTAAAACCGGGGTCCTCCCCATCTCTATCGACAACGCCAGGAATGGAGTCTTTCAAAGGGTAATCACTTTTATGTTGGAAACAGACCGCAGCAGGCTACGTTTAAAAGCCGCTCTTCAGTGAACGGCAGCAGGCTGAAACGCGTCTTTCTTCAGCGGCTCAAGCAGCAGAAACCGCGATTGATGTGTTTCAAGAGGAATCCGCGGTTAAGAGCGATTCGAGTTTGTCGTTCGTTGCCGATTCGGCTCAGTTTCGTACGGGCTCATCTGCGATGCTCCGGTGATTAAGTTTGTTGGGAAATATTCGGTCCGGTTCGACAGACACCAGAAGATGCGAGAGGTGCCAGCTTCACTCAAATTTCGCCTCTACACTGGTAAGATCAGAACAGCATACAATTTCAGAAAAGGAATCAGTAATGTCTGTGTGACAAAAAACTAAACGGGGAGATGCGATGATTCAGCGGTGAAAGAAAAAGACTTCAAGAAAATTCAGAAATAAAGTATGAATACGTGGACGGAAAAGATCGTCTGATGCAGACATATATTGCCGACCGTAGCAGAGCAGAAAGGGAACAGAATCTTTCCCCCAGCTTAAAACCGGGGTCCTCCCCATCTCTATCGACAACGCCAGGAACGTAGTCTGTGAAAAGGTTAATCACTTTTATGTTGGAAACAGACCGCAGCAGGCTACGTTTAAAAGCCGCTCTTCAGTGAACGGCAGCAGGCTGAAACGCGTCTTTCTTCAGCGGCTCAAGCAGCAGAAACCGCGATTGATGTGTTTCAAGAGGAATCCGCGGTTAAGAGCGATTCGAGTTTGTCGTTCGTCGCCGATTCGGCTCAGTTTCGTACGGGCTCATCTGCGATGCTCCGGTGATTAAGTTTGTTGGGAAATATTCGGTCCCGTTCGACAGACACCAGAAGATGCGAGAGGAGCCAGCTTCACTCAAATTTCGCGTCTACACTGGTAAGATCAGAACAGCATACAATTTCAGAAAAGGAATCAGGAATGTCTGTGTGACAAAAAACTAAACGGGGAGATTCGATGATTCAGCGGTGAAAGAAAAAGACTTCAAGAAAATTCAGAAATAAAGTATGAATACGTGGACGGAAAAGATCGTCTGATGCAGACATATATTGCCGACCGTAGCAGAGCAGAAAGGGAACAGAATCTTTCCCCCAGCTTAAAACCGGGGTCCTCCCCATCTCTATCGACAACGCCAGGAACGTAGTCTGTCAAAAGGGTAATCACTTTTATGTTGGAAACAGACCGCAGCAGGCTACGTTTAAAAGCCGCTCTTCAGTGAACGGCAGCAGGCTGAAACGCGTCTTTCTTCAGCGGCTCAAGCAGCAGAAACCGCGATTGATGTGTTTCAAGAGGAATCCGCGTTTAAGAGCGATTCGAGTTTGTCGTTCGTTGCCGATTCGGCTCAGTTTCGTACGGGCTAATCTGCGATGCTCCGGTGATGAAGTTTGTTGGGAAATATTCGGTCCCGTTCGACAAACACCAGAAGCTGCGAGAGGAGCCTGCTTCACTCAAATTTCGCGTCTACACTGGTAAGATCAGAACAGCATACAATTTCAGAAAAGGAATCAGGAATGTCTGTGTGACAGAAAACTAAACGGCGAGATGCGATGATTCAGCGGTGAAAGAAAAAGACTTCAAGAAAATTCAGAAAAAAAGTATGAATACGTGGACGGAAAAGATCGTCTGATGCAGACATATATTGCCGACAGTAGCAGAGCAGAAAGGGAACAGAATCTTTCCCCCAGCTTAAAACCGGGGTCCTCCCCATCTCTATCGACAACGCCAGGAACGGAGTCTGTCAAAAGGGTAATCACTTTTATGTTGGAAACAGACCGCAGCAGGCTACGTTTAAAAGCCGCTCTTCAGTGAACGGCAGCAGGCTGAAACGCGTCTTTCTTCAGCGGCTCAAGCAGCAGAAACCGCGATTGATGCGTTTCAAGAGGAATCCGCGGTTAAGAGCGATTCGAGTTTGTCGTTCGTTGCCGATTCGGCTCAGTTTCGTACGGGCTCATCTGCGATGCTCCGGTGATGAAGTTTGTTGGGAAATATTCGGTCCGGTTCGACAGACACCAGAAGATGCGAGAGGAGCCAGCTTCACTCAAATTTCGCCTCTACACTGGTAAGATCAGAACAGCATACAATTTCAGAAAAGGAATCAGGAATGTCTGTGTGACAGAAAACTAAACGGGGAGATGCGATGATTCCGTGGTGAAAGAAAAAGACTTCAAGAAAATTCAGAAATAAAGTATAAATACGTGGACGGAAAAGATCGTCTGATGCAGACATATATTGCCGACCGTAGCAGAGCAGAAAGGGAACAGAATCTTTCCCCCAGCTTAAAACCGGGGTCCTCCCCATCTCTATCGACAACGCCAGGAATGGAGTCTTTCAAAGGGTAATCACTTTTATGTTGGAAACAGACCGCAGCAGGCTACGTTTAAAAGCCGCTCTTCAGTGAACGGCAGCAGGCTGAAACGCGTCTTTCTTCAGCGGCTCAAGCAGCAGAAACCGCGATTGATGTGTTTCAAGAGGAATCCGCGGTTAAGAGCGATTCGAGTTTGTCGTTCGTTGCCGATTCGGCTCAGTTTCGTACGGGCTCATCTGCGATGCTCCGGTGATTAAGTTTGTTGGGAAATATTCGGTCCGGTTCGACAGACACCAGAAGATGCGAGAGGTGCCAGCTTCACTCAAATTTCGCCTCTACACTGGTAAGATCAGAACAGCATACAATTTCAGAAAAGGAATCAGGAATGTCTGTGTGACAGAAAACTAAACGGGGAGATGCGATGATTTCGTGGTGAAAGAAAAAGAATTCAAGAAAATTCAGAAATAAAGTATGAATACGTGGACGGAAAAGATCGTCTGATGCAGACATATATTGCCGACCGTAGCACAGCAGAAAGGGAACAGAATCTTTCCCCCAGCTTAAAACCGGGGTCCTCCCCATCTCTATCGACAACGCCAGGAACGGAGTCTGTCAAAAGGGTAATCACTTTTATGTTGGAAACAGACCGCAGCAGGCTACGTTTAAAAGCCGCTCTTCAGTGAACGGCAGCAGGCTGAAACGCGTCTTTCTTCAGCGGCTCAAGCAGCAGAAACCGCGATTGATGCGTTTCAAGAGGAATCCGCGGTTAAGAGCGATTCGAGTTTGTCGTTCGTCGCCGATTCGGCTCAGTTTCGTACGGGCTCATCTGCGATGCTCCGGTGATGAAGTTTGTTGGGAAATATTCGGTCCGGTTCGACAGACACCAGAAGATGCGAGAGGAGCCAGCTTCACTCAAATTTCGCCTCTACACTGGTAAGATCAGAACAGCATACAATTTCAGAAAAGGAATCAGGAATGTCTGTGTGACAGAAAACTAAACGGGGAGATGCGATGATTCCGTGGTGAAAGAAAAAGACTTCAAGAAAATTCAGAAATAAAGTATAAATACGTGGACGGAAAAGATCGTCTGATGCAGACATATATTGCCGACCGTAGCAGAGCAGAAAGGGAACAGAATCTTTCCCCCAGCTTAAAACCGGGGTCCTCCCCATCTCTATCGACAACGCCAGGAATGGAGTCTTTCAAAGGGTAATCACTTTTATGTTGGAAACAGACCGCAGCAGGCTACGTTTAAAAGCCGCTCTTCAGTGAACGGCAGCAGGCTGAAACGCGTCTTTCTTCAGCGGCTCAAGCAGCAGAAACCGCGATTGATGCGTTTCAAGAGGAATCCGCGGTTAAGAGCGATTCGAGTTTGTCGTTCGTTGCCGATTCGGCTCAGTTTCGTACGGGCTCATCTGCGATGCTCCGGTGATGAAGTTTGTTGGGAAATATTCGGTCCGGTTCGACAGACACCAGAAGATGCGAGAGGTGCCAGCTTCACTCAAATTTCGCCTCTACACTGGTAAGATCAGAACAGCATACAATTTCAGAAAAGGAATCAGTAATGTCTGTGTGACAAAAAACTAAACGGGGAGATGCGATGATTCAGCGGTGAAAGAAAAAGACTTCAAGAAAATTCAGAAATAAAGTATGAATACGTGGACGGAAAAGATCGTCTGATGCAGACATATATTGCCGACCGTAGCAGAGCAGAAAGGGAACAGAATCTTTCCCCCAGCTTAAAACCGGGGTCCTCCCCATCTCTATCGACAACGCCAGGAACGTAGTCTGTGAAAAGGTTAATCACTTTTATGTTGGAAACAGACCGCAGCAGGCTACGTTTAAAAGCCGCTCTTCAGTGAACGGCAGCAGGCTGAAACGCGTCTTTCTTCAGCGGCTCAAGCAGCAGAAACCGCGATTGATGTGTTTCAAGAGGAATCCGCGGTTAAGAGCGATTCGAGTTTGTCGTTCGTCGCCGATTCGGCTCAGTTTCGTACGGGCTCATCTGCGATGCTCCGGTGATTAAGTTTGTTGGGAAATATTCGGTCCCGTTCGACAGACACCAGAAGATGCGAGAGGAGCCAGCTTCACTCAAATTTCGCGTCTACACTGGTAAGATCAGAACAGCATACAATTTCAGAAAAGGAATCAGGAATGTCTGTGTGACAGAAAACTAAACGGGGAGATGCGATGATTCAGCGGTGAAAGAAAAAGAATTCAAGAAAATTCAGAAATAAAGTATGAATACGTGGACGGAAAAGATCGTCTGATGCAGACATATATTGCCGACCGTAGCACAGCAGAAAGGGAACAGAATCTTTCCCCCAGCTTAAAACCGGGATCCTCCCCATCTCTATCGACAACGCCAGGAACGGAGTCTGTCAAAAGGGTAATCACTTTTATGTTGGAAACAGACCGCAGCAGGCTACGTTTAAAAGCCGCTCTTCAGTGAACGGCAGCAGGCTGAAACGCGTCTTTCTTCAGCGGCTCAAGCAGCAGAAACCGCGATTGATGTGTTTCAAGAGGAATCCGCGGTTAAGAGCGATTCGAGTTTGTCGTTCGTTGCCGATTCGGCTCAGTTTCGTACGGGCTCATCTGCGATGCTCCGGTGATTAAGTTTGTTGGGAAATATTCGGTCCCGTTCGACAGACACCAGAAGATGCGAGAGGAGCCAGCTTCACTCAAATTTCGCGTCTACACTGGTAAGATCAGAACAGCATACAATTTCAGAAAAGGAATCAGGAATGTCTGTGTGACAGAAAACTAAACGGGGAGATGCGATGATTTCGTGGTGAAAGAAAAAGAATTCAAGAAAATTCAGAAATAAAGTATGAATACGTGGACGGAAAAGATCGTCTGATGCAGACATATATTGCCGACCGTAGCACAGCAGAAAGGGAACAGAATCTTTCCCCCAGCTTAAAACCGGGATCCTCCCCATCTCTATCGACAACGCCAGGAACGGAGTCTGTCAAAAGGGTAATCACTTTTATGTTGGAAACAGACCGCAGCAGGCTACGTTTAAAAGCCGCTCTTCAGTGAACGGCAGCAGGCTGAAACGCGTCTTTCTTCAGCGGATCAAGCAGCAGAAACCGCGATTGATGTGTTTCAAGAGGAATCCGCGGTTAAGAGCGATTCGAGTTTGTCGTTCGTCGCCGATTCGGCTCAGTTTCGTACGGGCTCATCTGCGATGCTCCGGTGATTAAGTTTGTTGGGAAATATTCGGTCCCGTTCGACAGACACCAGAAGATGCGAGAGGAGCCAGCTTCACTCAAATTTCGCGTCTACACTGGTAAGATCAGAACAGCATACAATTTCAGAAAAGGAATCAGGAATGTCTGTGTGACAGAAAACTAAACGGGGAGATGCGATGATTTCGTGGTGAAAGAAAAAGAATTCAAGAAAATTCAGAAATAAAGTATGAATACGTGGACGGAAAAGATCGTCTGATGCAGACATATATTGCCGACCGTAGCACAGCAGAAAGGGAACAGAATCTTTCCCCCAGCTTAAAACCGGGATCCTCCCCATCTCTATCGACAACGCCAGGAACGGAGTCTGTCAAAAGGGTAATCACTTTTATGTTGGAAACAGACCGCAGCAGGCTACGTTTAAAAGCCGCTCTTCAGTGAACGGCAGCAGGCTGAAACGCGTCTTTCTTCAGCGGATCAAGCAGCAGAAACCGCGATTGATGTGTTTCAAGAGGAATCCGCGGTTAAGAGCGATTCGAGTTTGTCGTTCGTCGCCGATTCGGCTCAGTTTCGTACGGGCTCATCTGCGATGCTCCGGTGATTAAGTTTGTTGGGAAATATTCGGTCCCGTTCGACAGACACCAGAAGATGCGAGAGGAGCCAGCTTCACTCAAATTTCGCGTCTACACTGGTAAGATCAGAACAGCATACAATTTCAGAAAAGGAATCAGGAATGTCTGTGTGACAGAAAACTAAACGGGGAGATGCGATGATTTCGTGGTGAAAGAAAAAGAATTCAAGAAAATTCAGAAATAAAGTATGAATACGTGGACGGAAAAGATCGTCTGATGCAGACATATATTGCCGACCGTAGCACAGCAGAAAGGGAACAGAATCTTTCCCCCAGCTTAAAACCGGGATCCTCCCCATCTCTATCGACAACGCCAGGAACGGAGTCTGTCAAAAGGGTAATCACTTTTATGTTGGAAACAGACCGCAGCAGGCTACGTTTAAAAGCCGCTCTTCAGTGAACGGCAGCAGGCTGAAACGCGTCTTTCTTCAGCGGCTCAAGCAGCAGAAACCGCGACTGATGTGTTTCAAGAGGAATCCGCGGTTAAGAGCGATTCGAGTTTGTCGTTCGTTGCCGATTCGGCTCAGTTTCGTACGGGCTCATCTGCGATGCTCCGGTGATGAAGTTTGTTGGGAAATATTCGGTCCGGTTCGACAGACACCAGAAGATGCGAGAGGTGCCAGCTTCACTCAAATTTCGCCTCTACACTGGTAAGATCAGAACAGCATACAATTTCAGAAAAGGAATCAGGAATGTCTGTGTGACAGAAAACTAAACGGGGAGATGCGATGATTCCGTGGTGAAAGAAAAAGACTTCAAGAAAATTCAGAAATAAAGTATGAATACGTGGACGGAAAAGATCGTCTGATGCAGACATATATTGCCGACCGTAGCAGAGCAGAAAGGGAACAGAATCTTTCCCCCAGCTTAAAACCGGGGTCCTCCCCATCTCTATCGACAACGCCAGGAACGGAGTCTGTCAAAAGGATAATCACTTTTATGTTAGAAACAGACCGCAGCAGGCTACGTTTAAAAGCCGCTCTTCAGTGAACGGCAGAAGGCTGAAACGTGTCTTTCTTCAGCGGCTCAAGCAGCAGAAACCGCGATTGATGTGTTTCAAGAGGAATCCGCGGTTAAGAGCGATTCGAGTTTGTCGTTCGTCGCCGATTCGGCTCAGTTTCGTACGGGCTCATCTGCGATGCTCCGGTGATGAAGTTTGTTGGGAAATATTCGGTCCCGTTCGACAGACACCAGAAGCTGCGAGAGGAGCCTGCTTCACTCAAATTTCGCGTCTACACTGGTAAGATCAGAACAGCATACAATTTCAGAAAAGGAATCAGGAATGTCTGTGTGACAGAAAACTAAACGGGGAGATGCGATGATTTCGTGGTGAAAGAAAATGACATCAAGAAAATTCAGAAATAAAGTATGAATACGTGGACGGAAAAGATCGTCTGATGCAGACATATATTGCCGACCGTAGCACAGCAGAAAGGGAACAGAATCTTTCCCCCAGCTTAAAACCGGGATCCTCCCCATCTCTATCGACAACGCCAGGAACGGAGTCTGTCAAAAGGATAATCACTTTTATGTTGGAAACAGACCGCAGCAGGCTACGTTTAAAAGCCGCTCTTCAGTGAACGGCAGCAGGCTGAAACGCGTCTTTCTTCAGCGGCTCAAGCAGCAGAAACCGCGATTGATGCGTTTCAAGAGGAATCCGCGGTTAAGAGCGATTCGAGTTTGTCGTTCGTTGCCGATTCGGCTCAGTTTCGTACGGGCTCATCTGCGATGCTCCGGTGATGAAGTTTGTTGGGAAATATTCGGTCCGGTTCGACAGACACCAGAAGATGCGAGAGGTGCCAGCTTCACTCAAATTTCGCCTCTACACTGGTAAGATCAGAACAGCATACAATTTCAGAAAAGGAATCAGGAATGTCTGTGTGACAGAAAACTAAACGGGGAGATGCGATGATTCCGTGGTGAAAGAAAAAGACTTCAAGAAAATTCAGAAATAAAGTATGAATACGTGGACGGAAAAGATCGTCTGATGCAGACATATATTGCCGACCGTAGCAGAGCAGAAAGGGAACAGAATCTTTCCCCCAGCTTAAAACCGGGATCCTCCCCATCTCTATCGACAACGCCAGGAACGGAGTCTGTCAAAAGGATAATCACTTTTATGTTGGAAACAGACCGCAGCAGGCTACGTTTAAAAGCCGCTCTTCAGTGAACGGCAGCAGGCTGAAACGCGTCTTTCTTCAGCGGCTCAAGCAGCAGAAACCGCGATTGATGTGTTTCAAGAGGAATCCGCGGTTAAGAGCGATTCGAGTTTGTCGTTCGTCGCCGATTCGGCTCAGTTTCGTACGGGCTCATCTGCGATGCTCCGGTGATGAAGTTTGTTGGGAAATATTCGGTCCCGTTCGACAGACACCAGAAGCTGCGAGAGGAGCCTGCTTCACTCAAATTTCGCGTCTACACTGGTAAGATCAGAACAGCATACAATTTCAGAAAAGGAATCAGGAATGTCTGTGTGACAGAAAACTAAACGGGGAGATGCGATGATTCAGCGGTGAAAGAAAAAGACTTCAAGAAAATTCAGAAAAAAATATGAATACGTGGACGGAAAAGATCGTCTGATGCAGACATATATTGCCGACAGTAGCAGAGCAGAAAGGGAACAGAATCTTTCCCCCAGCTTAAAACCGGGGTCCTCCCCATCTCTATCGACAACGCCAGGAACGGAGTCTGTCAAAAGGATAATCACTTTTATGTTGGAAACAGACCGCAGCAGGCTACGTTTAAAAGCCGCTCTTCAGTGAACGGCAGCAGGCTGAAACGCGTCTTTCTTCAGCGGCTCAAGCAGCAGAAACCGCGACTGATGTGTTTCAAGAGGAATCCGCGGTTAAGAGCGATTCGAGTTTGTCGTTCGTTGCCGATTCGGCTCAGTTTCGTTCGGGCTCATCTGCGATGCTCCGGTGATGAAGTTTGTTGGGAAATATTCGGTCCGGTTCGACAGACACCAGAAGATGCGAGAGGTGCCAGCTTCACTCAAATTTCGCCTCTACACTGGTAAGATCAGAACAGCATACAATTTCAGAAAAGGAATCAGGAATGTCTGTGTGACAGAAAACTAAACGGGGAGATGCGATGATTCCGTGGTGAAAGAAAAAGACTTCAAGAAAATTCAGAAATAAAGTATGAATACGTGGACGGAAAAGATCGTCTGATGCAGACATATATTGCCGACCGTAGCAGAGCAGAAAGGGAACAGAATCTTTCCCCCAGCTTAAAACCGGGGTCCTCCCCATCTCTATCGACAACGCCAGGAACGGAGTCTGTCAAAAGGATAATCACTTTTATGTTGGAAACAGACCGCAGCAGGCTACGTTTAAAAGCCGCTCTTCAGTGAACGGCAGCAGGCTGAAACGCGTCTTTCTTCAGCGGCTCAAGCAGCAGAAACCGCGATTGATGTGTTTCAAGAGGAATCCGCGGTTAAGAGCGATTCGAGTTTGTCGTTCGTCGCCGATTCGGCTCAGTTTCGTACGGGCTCATCTGCGATGCTCCGGTGATGAAGTTTGTTGGGAAATATTCGGTCCCGTTCGACAGACACCAGAAGCTGCGAGAGGAGCCTGCTTCACTCAAATTTCGCGTCTACACTGGTAAGATCAGAACAGCATACAATTTCAGAAAAGGAATCAGGAATGTCTGTGTGACAGAAAACTAAACGGGGAGATGCGATGATTTCGTGGTGAAAGAAAATGACATCAAGAAAATTCAGAAATAAAGTATGAATACGTGGACGGAAAAGATCGTCTGATGCAGACATATATTGCCGACCGTAGCACAGCAGAAAGGGAACAGAATCTTTCCCCCAGCTTAAAACCGGGATCCTCCCCATCTCTATCGACAACGCCAGGAACGGAGTCTGTCAAAAGGATAATCACTTTTATGTTGGAAACAGACCGCAGCAGGCTACGTTTAAAAGCCGCTCTTCAGTGAACGGCAGCAGGCTGAAACGCGTCTTTCTTCAGCGGCTCAAGCAGCAGAAACCGCGATTGATGCGTTTCAAGAGGAATCCGCGGTTAAGAGCGATTCGAGTTTGTCGTTCGTTGCCGATTCGGCTCAGTTTCGTACGGGCTCATCTGCGATGCTCCGGTGATGAAGTTTGTTGGGAAATATTCGGTCCGGTTCGACAGACACCAGAAGATGCGAGAGGTGCCAGCTTCACTCAAATTTCGCCTCTACACTGGTAAGATCAGAACAGCATACAATTTCAGAAAAGGAATCAGGAATGTCTGTGTGACAGAAAACTAAACGGGGAGATGCGATGATTCCGTGGTGAAAGAAAAAGACTTCAAGAAAATTCAGAAATAAAGTATGAATACGTGGACGGAAAAGATCGTCTGATGCAGACATATATTGCCGACCGTAGCAGAGCAGAAAGGGAACAGAATCTTTCCCCCAGCTTAAAACCGGGGTCCTCCCCATCTCTATCGACAACGCCAGGAACGGAGTCTGTCAAAAGGATAATCACTTTTATGTTGGAAACAGACCGCAGCAGGCTACGTTTAAAAGCCGCTCTTCAGTGAACGGCAGCAGGCTGAAACGCGTCTTTCTTCAGCGGCTCAAGCAGCAGAAACCGCGATTGATGTGTTTCAAGAGGAATCCGCGGTTAAGAGCGATTCGAGTTTGTCGTTCGTCGCCGATTCGGCTCAGTTTCGTACGGGCTCATCTGCGATGCTCCGGTGATGAAGTTTGTTGGGAAATATTCGGTCCCGTTCGACAGACACCAGAAGCTGCGAGAGGAGCCTGCTTCACTCAAATTTCGCGTCTACACTGGTAAGATCAGAACAGCATACAATTTCAGAAAAGGAATCAGGAATGTCTGTGTGACAGAAAACTAAACGGGGAGATGCGATGATTTCGTGGTGAAAGAAAATGACATCAAGAAAATTCAGAAATAAAGTATGAATACGTGGACGGAAAAGATCGTCTGATGCAGACATATATTGCCGACCGTAGCACAGCAGAAAGGGAACAGAATCTTTCCCCCAGCTTAAAACCGGGATCCTCCCCATCTCTATCGACAACGCCAGGAACGGAGTCTGTCAAAAGGGTAATCACTTTTATGTTGGAAACAGACCGCAGCAGGCTACGTTTAAAAGCCGCTCTTCAGTGAACGGCAGCAGGCTGAAACGCGTCTTTCTTCAGCGGCTCAAGCAGCAGAAACCGCGATTGATGCGTTTCAAGAGGAATCCGCGGTTAAGAGCGATTCGAGTTTGTCGTTCGTTGCCGATTCGGCTCAGTTTCGTACGGGCTCATCTGCGATGCTCCGGTGATGAAGTTTGTTGGGAAATATTCGGTCCCGTTCGACAGACACCAGAAGCTGCGAGAGGAGCCTGCTTCACTCAAATTTCGCGTCTACACTGGTAAGATCAGAACAGCATACAATTTCAGAAAAGGAATCAGGAATGTCTGTGTGACAGAAAACTAAACGGGGAGATGCGATGATTCAGCGGTGAAAGAAAAAGACTTCAAGAAAATTCAGAAAAAAATATGAATACGTGGACGGAAAAGATCGTCTGATGCAGACATATATTGCCGACAGTAGCAGAGCAGAAAGGGAACAGAATCTTTCCCCCAGCTTAAAACCGGGGTCCTCCCCATCTCTATCGACAACGCCAGGAACGGAGTCTGTCAGACGGGTAATCACTTTTATGTTGGAAACAGACCGCAGCAGGCTACGTTTAAAAGCCGCTCTTCAGTGAACGGCAGCAGGCTGAAACGCGTCTTTCTTCAGCGGCTCAAGCAGCAGAAACCGCGATTGATGCGTTTCAAGAGGAATCCGCGGTTAAGAGCGATTCGAGTTTGTCGTTCGTTGCCGATTCGGCTCAGTTTCGTACGGGCTCATCTGCGATGCTCCGGTGATGAAGTTTGTTGGGAAATATTCGGTCCGGTTCGACAGACACCAGAAGATGCGAGAGGTGCCAGCTTCACTCAAATTTCGCCTCTACACTGGTAAGATCAGAACAGCATACAATTTCAGAAAAGGAATCAGGAATGTCTGTGTGACAGAAAACTAAACGGGGAGATGCGATGATTCCGTGGTGAAAGAAAAAGACTTCAAGAAAATTCAGAAATAAAGTATGAATACGTGGACGGAAAAGATCGTCTGATGCAGACATATATTGCCGACCGTAGCAGAGCAGAAAGGGAACAGAATCTTTCCCCCAGCTTAAAACCGGGGTCCTCCCCATCTCTATCGACAACGCCAGGAACGGAGTCTGTCAAAAGGATAATCACTTTTATGTTGGAAACAGACCGCAGCAGGCTACGTTTAAAAGCCGCTCTTCAGTGAACGGCAGCAGGCTGAAACGCGTCTTTCTTCAGCGGCTCAAGCAGCAGAAACCGCGATTGATGTGTTTCAAGAGGAATCCGCGGTTAAGAGCGATTCGAGTTTGTCGTTCGTCGCCGATTCGGCTCAGTTTCGTACGGGCTCATCTGCGATGCTCCGGTGATGAAGTTTGTTGGGAAATATTCGGTCCCGTTCGACAGACACCAGAAGCTGCGAGAGGAGCCTGCTTCACTCAAATTTCGCGTCTACACTGGTAAGATCAGAACAGCATACAATTTCAGAAAAGGAATCAGGAATGTCTGTGTGACAGAAAACTAAACGGGGAGATGCGATGATTCAGCGGTGAAAGAAAAAGACTTCAAGAAAATTCAGAAAAAAATATGAATACGTGGACGGAAAAGATCGTCTGATGCAGACATATATTGCCGACAGTAGCAGAGCAGAAAGGGAACAGAATCTTTCCCCCAGCTTAAAACCGGGGTCCTCCCCATCTCTATCGACAACGCCAGGAACGGAGTCTGTCAAAAGGGTAATCACTTTTATGTTGGAAACAGACCGCAGCAGGCTACGTTTAAAAGCCGCTCTTCAGTGAACGGCAGTAGGCTGAAACGCGTCTTTCTTCAGCGACTGAAGCAGAAGAAACCGCGATAGATGTGTTTCAAGAGGAATCCGCGTTTAAGAGCGATTCGAGTTTGTCGTTCGTCGCCGATTCGGCTCAGTTTCGTACGGGCTCATCTGCGATGCTCCTGTGATGAAGTTTGTTGGGAAATATTCGGTCCGGTTCGAAAGACACCAGAAGCTGCGAGAGGTGCCAGCTTCACTCAAATTTCGCCTCTACACTGGTAAGATCAGAACTGCATACAATTTCAGAAAAGGAATCAGGAATGTCTGTGTGACAGAAAACTAAACGGGGAGATGCGATGATTCCGTGGTGAAAGAAAAAGACTTCAAGAAAATTCAGAAATAAAGTATAAATACGTGGACGGAAAAGATCGTCTGATGCAGACATATATTGCCGACCGTAGCAGAGCAGAAAGGGAACAGAATCTTTCCCCCAGCTTAAAACCGGGGTCCTCCCCATCTCTATCGACAACGCCAGGAATGGAGTCTTTCAAAGGGTAATCACTTTTATGTTGGAAACAGACCGCAGCAGGCTACGTTTAAAAGCCGCTCTTCAGTGAACGGCAGCAGGCTGAAACGCGTCTTTCTTCAGCGGCTCAAGCAGCAGAAACCGCGATTGATGTGTTTCAAGAGGAATCCGCGGTTAAGAGCGATTCGAGTTTGTCGTTCGTTGCCGATTCGGCTCAGTTTCGTACGGGCTCATCTGCGATGCTCCGGTGATGAAGTTTGTTGGGAAATATTCGGTCCGGTTCGACAGACACCAGAAGATGCGAGAGGTGCCAGCTTCACTCAAATTTCGCCTCTACACTGGTAAGATCAGAACAGCATACAATTTCAGAAAAGGAATCAGTAATGTCTGTGTGACAAAAAACTAAACGGGGAGATGCGATGATTCCGTGGTGAAAGAAAATGACATCAAGAAAATTCAGAAAAAAAGTATGAATACGTGGACGGAAAAGATCGTCTGATGCAGACATATATTGCCGACCGTAGCAGAGCAGAAAGGGAACAGAATCTTTCCCCCAGCTTAAAACCGGGGTCCTCCCCATCTCTATCGACAACGCCAGGAACGGAGTCTGTCAAAAGGATAATCACTTTTATGTTGGAAACAGACCGCAGCAGGCTACGTTTAAAAGCCGCTCTTCAGTGAACGGCAGCAGGCTGAAACGCGTCTTTCTTCAGCGGCTCAAGCAGCAGAAACCGCGATTGATGTGTTTCAAGAGGAATCCGCGGTTAAGAGCGATTCGAGTTTGTCGTTCGTTGCCGATTCGGCTCAGTTTCGTACGGGCTCATCTGCGATGCTCCGGTGATGAAGTTTGTTGGGAAATATTCGGTCCGGTTCGACAGACACCAGAAGATGCGAGAGGTGCCAGCTTCACTCAAATTTCGCCTCTACACTGGTAAGATCAGAACAGCATACAATTTCAGAAAAGGAATCAGTAATGTCTGTGTGACAGAAAACTAAACGGGGAGATGCGATGATTCAGCGGTGAAAGAAAAAGACTTCAAGAAAATTCAGAAATAAAGTATGAATACGTGGACGGAAAAGATCGTCTGATGCAGACATATATTGCCGACCGTAGCAGAGCAGAAAGGGAACAGAATCTTTCCCCCAGCTTCGAACCGGGGTCCTCCCCATCTCTATCGACAACGCCAGGAACGGAGTCTGTCAAAAGGGTAATCACTTTTATGTTGGAAACAGACCGCAGCAGGCTACGTTTAAAAGCCGCTCTTCAGTGAACGGCAGCAGGCTGAAACGCGTCTTTCTTCAGCGGCTCAAGCAGCAGAAACCGCGATTGATGTGTTTCAAGAGGAATCCGCGGTTAAGAGCGATTCGAGTTTGTCGTTCGTTGCCGATTCGGCTCAGTTTCGTACGGGCTCATCTGCGATGCTCCGGTGATGAAGTTTGTTGGGAAATATTCGGTCCGGTTCGACAGACACCAGAAGATGCGAGAGGTGCCAGCTTCACTCAAATTTCGCCTCTACACTGGTAAGATCAGAACAGCATACAATTTCAGAAAAGGAATCAGTAATGTCTGTGTGACAAAAAACTAAACGGGGAGATTCGATGATTCAGCGGTGAAAGAAAAAGACTTCAAGAAAATTCAGAAAAAAAGTATGAATACGTGGACGGAAAAGATCGTCTGATGCAGACATATATTGCCGACCGTAGCAGAGCAGAAAGGGAACAGAATCTTTCCCCCAGCTTAAAACCGGGGTCCTCCCCATCTCTATCGACAACGCCAGGAACGGAGTCTGTCAAAAGGGTAATCACTTTTATGTTGGAAACAGACCGCAGCAGGCTACGTTTAAAAGCCGCTCTTCAGTGAACGGCAGCAGGCTGAAACGCGTCTTTCTTCAGCGGCTCAAGCAGCAGAAACCGCGATTGATGCGTTTCAAGAGGAATCCGCGTTTAAGAGCGATTCGAGTTTGTCGTTCGTTGCCGATTCGGCTCAGTTTCGTACGGGCTCATCTGCGATGCTCCGGTGATGAAGTTTGTTGGGAAATATTCGGTCCGGTTCGACAGACACCAGAAGATGCGAGAGGAGCCAGCTTCACTCAAATTTCGCCTCTACACTGGTAAGATCAGAACAGCATACAATTTCAGAAAAGGAATCAGGAATGTCTGTGTGACAGAAAACTAAACGGGGAGATGCGATGATTCCGTGGTGAAAGAAAAAGACTTCAAGAAAATTCAGAAATAAAGTATAAATACGTGGACGGAAAAGATCGTCTGATGCAGACATATATTGCCGACCGTAGCAGAGCAGAAAGGGAACAGAATCTTTCCCCCAGCTTAAAACCGGGGTCCTCCCCATCTCTATCGACAACGCCAGGAATGGAGTCTTTCAAAGGGTAATCACTTTTATGTTGGAAACAGACCGCAGCAGGCTACGTTTAAAAGCCGCTCTTCAGTGAACGGCAGCAGGCTGAAACGCGTCTTTCTTCAGCGGCTCAAGCAGCAGAAACCGCGATTGATGTGTTTCAAGAGGAATCCGCGGTTAAGAGCGATTCGAGTTTGTCGTTCGTTGCCGATTCGGCTCAGTTTCGTACGGGCTCATCTGCGATGCTCCGGTGATGAAGTTTGTTGGGAAATATTCGGTCCGGTTCGACAGACACCAGAAGATGCGAGAGGTGCCAGCTTCACTCAAATTTCGCCTCTACACTGGTAAGATCAGAACAGCATACAATTTCAGAAAAGGAATCAGTAATGTCTGTGTGACAAAAAACTAAACGGGGAGATGCGATGATTCAGCGGTGAAAGAAAAAGACTTCAAGAAAATTCAGAAATAAAGTATGAATACGTGGACGGAAAAGATCGTCTGATGCAGACATATATTGCCGACCGTAGCAGAGCAGAAAGGGAACAGAATCTTTCCCCCAGCTTAAAACCGGGGTCCTCCCCATCTCTATCGACAACGCCAGGAACGTAGTCTGTGAAAAGGTTAATCACTTTTATGTTGGAAACAGACCGCAGCAGGCTACGTTTAAAAGCCGCTCTTCAGTGAACGGCAGCAGGCTGAAACGCGGCTTTCTTCAGCGGCTCAAGCAGCAGAAACCGCGATTGATGTGTTTCAAGAGGAATCCGCGGTTAAGAGCGATTCGAGTTTGTCGTTCGTCGCCGATTCGGCTCAGTTTCGTACGGGCTCATCTGCGATGCTCCGGTGATTAAGTTTGTTGGGAAATATTCGGTCCCGTTCGACAGACACCAGAAGATGCGAGAGGAGCCAGCTTCACTCAAATTTCGCGTCTACACTGGTAAGATCAGAACAGCATACAATTTCAGAAAAGGAATCAGGAATGTCTGTGTGACAGAAAACTAAACGGGGAGATGCGATGATTTCGTGGTGAAAGAAAAAGAATTCAAGAAAATTCAGAAATAAAGTATGAATACGTGGACGGAAAAGATCGTCTGATGCAGACATATATTGCCGACCGTAGCACAGCAGAAAGGGAACAGAATCTTTCCCCCAGCTTAAAACCGGGGTCCTCCCCATCTCTATCGACAACGCCAGGAACGGAGTCTGTCAAAAGGGTAATCACTTTTATGTTGGAAACAGACCGCAGCAGGCTACGTTTAAAAGCCGCTCTTCAGTGAACGGCAGCAGGCTGAAACGCGTCTTTCTTCAGCGGCTCAAGCAGCAGAAACCGCGATTGATGCGTTTCAAGAGGAATCCGCGGTTAAGAGTGATTCGAGTTTGTCGTTCGTTGCCGATTCGGCTCAGTTTCGTACGGGCTCATCTGCGATGCTCCGGTGATGAAGTTTGTTGGGAAATATTCGGTCCGGTTCGACAGACACCAGAAGATGCGAGAGGAGCCAGCTTCACTCAAATTTCGCCTCTACACTGGTAAGATCAGAACAGCATACAATTTCAGAAAAGGAATCAGGAATGTCTGTGTGACCGAAAACTAAACGGGGAGATGCGATGATTCCGTGGTGAAAGAAAAAGACTTCAAGAAAATTCAGAAATAAAGTATAAATACGTGGACGGAAAAGATCGTCTGATGCAGACATATATTGCCGACCGTAGCAGAGCAGAAAGGGAACAGAATCTTTCCCCCAGCTTAAAACCGGGGTCCTCCCCATCTCTATCGACAACGCCAGGAATGGAGTCTTTCAAAGGGTAATCACTTTTATGTTGGAAACAGACCGCAGCAGGCTACGTTTAAAAGCCGCTCTTCAGTGAACGGCAGCAGGCTGAAACGCGTCTTTCTTCAGCGGCTCAAGCAGCAGAAACCGCGATTGATGTGTTTCAAGAGGAATCCGCGGTTAAGAGCGATTCGAGTTTGTCGTTCGTTGCCGATTCGGCTCAGTTTCGTACGGGCTCATCTGCGATGCTCCGGTGATTAAGTTTGTTGGGAAATATTCGGTCCGGTTCGACAGACACCAGAAGATGCGAGAGGTGCCAGCTTCACTCAAATTTCGCCTCTACACTGGTAAGATCAGAACAGCATACAATTTCAGAAAAGGAATCAGTAATGTCTGTGTGACAAAAAACTAAACGGGGAGATGCGATGATTCCGTGGTGAAAGAAAAAGACTTCAAGAAAATTCAGAAAAAAAGTATGAATACGTGGACGGAAAAGATCGTCTGATGCAGACATATATTGCCGACCGTAGCAGAGCAGAAAGGGAACAGAATCTTTCCCCCAGCTTAAAACCGGGGTCCTCCCCATCTCTATCGACAACGCCAGGAACGGAGTCTGTCAAAAGGATAATCACTTTTATGTTGGAAACAGACCGCAGCAGGCTACGTTTAAAAGCCGCTCTTCAGTGAACGGCAGCAGGCTGAAACGCGTCTTTCTTCAGCGGCTCAAGCAGCAGAAACCGCGATTGATGTGTTTCAAGAGGAATCCGCGGTTAAGAGCGATTCGAGTTTGTCGTTCGTTGCCGATTCGGCTCAGTTTCGTACGGGCTCATCTGCGATGCTCCGGTGATGAAGTTTGTTGGGAAATATTCGGTCCGGTTCGACAGACACCAGAAGATGCGAGAGGTGCCAGCTTCACTCAAATTTCGCCTCTACACTGGTAAGATCAGAACAGCATACAATTTCAGAAAAGGAATCAGGAATGTCTGTGTGACAGAAAACTAAACGGGGAGATGCGATGATTCAGCGGTGAAAGAAAAAGACTTCAAGAAAATTCAGAAATAAAGTATGAATACGTGGACGGAAAAGATCGTCTGATGCAGACATATATTGCCGACCGTAGCAGAGCAGAAAGGGAACAGAATCTTTCCCCCAGCTTAAAACCGGGATCCTCCCCATCTCTATCGACAACGCCAGGAACGGAGTCTGTCAAAAGGGTAATCACTTTTATGTTGGAAACAGACCGCAGCAGGCTACGTTTAAAAGCCGCTCTTCAGTGAACGGCAGCAGGCTGAAACGCGTCTTTCTTCAGCGGCTCAAGCAGCAGAAACCGCGATTGATGTGTTTCAAGAGGAATCCGCGTTTAAGAGCGATTCGAGTTTGTCGTTCGTCGCCGATTCGGCTCAGTTTCGTACGGGCTCATCTGCGATGCTCCGGTGATGAAGTTTGTTGTGAAATATTCGGTCCCGTTCGACAAACACCAGAAGCTGCGAGAGGAGCCTGCTTCACTCAAATTTCGCGTCTACACTGGTAAGATCAGAACAGCATACAATTTCAGAAAAGGAATCAGGAATGTCTGTGTGACAGAAAACTAAACGGGGAGATGCGATGATTCAGCGGTGAAAGAAAAAGACTTCAAGAAAATTCAGAAAAAAAGTATGAATACGTGGACGGAAAAGATCGTCTGATGCAGACATATATTGCCGACAGTAGCAGAGCAGAAAGGGAACAGAATCTTTCCCCCAGCTTAAAACCGGGGTCCTCCCCATCTCTATCGACAACGCCAGGAACGGAGTCTGTCAAAAGGGTAATCACTTTTATGTTGGAAACAGACCGCAGCAGGCTACGTTTAAAAGCCGCTCTTCAGTGAACGGCAGCAGGCTGAAACGCGTCTTTCTTCAGCGGCTCAAGCAGCAGAAACCGCGATTGATGCGTTTCAAGAGGAATCCGCGGTTAAGAGCGATTCGAGTTTGTCGTTCGTTGCCGATTCGGCTCAGTTTCGTACGGGCTCATCTGCGATGCTCCGGTGATGAAGTTTGTTGGGAAATATTCGGTCCGGTTCGACAGACACCAGAAGATGCGAGAGGAGCCAGCTTCACTCAAATTTCGCCTCTACACTGGTAAGATCAGAACAGCATACAATTTCAGAAAAGGAATCAGGAATGTCTGTGTGACAGAAAACTAAACGGGGAGATGCGATGATTCCGTGGTGAAAGAAAAAGACTTCAAGAAAATTCAGAAATAAAGTATGAATACGTGGACGGAAAAGATCGTCTGATGCAGACATATATTGCCGACCGTAGCAGAGCAGAAAGGGAACAGAATCTTTCCCCCAGCTTAAAACCGGGGTCCTCCCCATCTCTATCGACAACGCCAGGAACGGAGTCTGTCAAAAGGATAATCACTTTTATGTTGGAAACAGACCGCAGCAGGCTACGTTTAAAAGCCGCTCTTCAGTGAACGGCAGCAGGCTGAAACGCGTCTTTCTTCAGCGGCTCAAGCAGCAGAAACCGCGATTGATGTGTTTCAAGAGGAATCCGCGGTTAAGAGCGATTCGAGTTTGTCGTTCGTTGCCGATTCGGCTCAGTTTCGTACGGGCTCATCTGCGATGCTCCGGTGATGAAGTTTGTTGGGAAATATTCGGTCCGGTTCGACAGACAACAGAAGATGCGAGAGGTGCCAGCTTCACTCAAATTTCGCCTCTACACTGGTAAGATCAGAACAGCATACAATTTCAGAAAAGGAATCAGTAATGTCTGTGTGACAAAAAACTAAACGGGGAGATGCGATGATTCAGCGGTGAAAGAAAAAGACTTCAAGAAAATTCAGAAATAAAGTATGAATACGTGGACGGAAAAGATCGTCTGATGCAGACATATATTGCCGACCGTAGCAGAGCAGAAAGGGAACAGAATCTTTCCCCCAGCTTAAAACCGGGGTCCTCCCCATCTCTATCGACAACGCCAGGAACGGAGTCTGTCAAAAGGGTAATCACTTTTATGTTGGAAACAGACCGCAGCAGGCTACGTTTAAAAGCCGCTCTTCAGTGAACGGCAGCAGGCTGAAACGCGTCTTTCTTCAGCGGCTCAAGCAGCAGAAACCGCGATTGATGTGTTTCAAGAGGAATCCGCGTTTAAGAGCGATTCGAGTTTGTCGTTCGTTGCCGATTCGGCTCAGTTTCGTACGGGCTCATCTGCGATGCTCCGGTGATGAAGTTGGGAAATATTCGGTCCCGTTCGACAAACACCAGAAGATGCGAGAGGAGCCTGCTTCACTCAAATTTCGCGTCTACACTGGTAAGATCAGAACAGCATACAATTTCAGAAAAGGAATCAGGAATGTCTGTGTGACAGAAAACTAAACGGGGAGATGCGATGATTCCGTGGTGAAAGAAAAAGACTTCAAGAAAATTCAGAAAAAAAAGTATGAATACGTGGACGGAAAAGATCGTCTGATGCAGACATATATTGCCGACCGTAGCAGAGCAGAAAGGGAACAGAATCTTTCCCCCAGCTTCGAACCGGGGTCCTCCCCATCTCTATCGACAACGCCAGGAACGGAGTCTGTCAAAAGGGTAATCACTTTTATGTTGGAAACAGACCGCAGCAGGCTACGTTTAAAAGCCGCTCTTCAGTGAACGGCAGCAGGCTGAAACGCGTCTTTCTTCAGCGGCTCAAGCAGCAGAAACCGCGATTGATGTGTTTCAAGAGGAATCCGCGGTTAAGAGCGATTCGAGTTTGTCGTTCGTTGCCGATTCGGCTCAGTTTCGTACGGGCTCATCTGCGATGCTCCGGTGATGAAGTTTGTTGGGAAATATTCGGTCCGGTTCGACAGACACCAGAAGATGCGAGAGGTGCCAGCTTCACTCAAATTTCGCCTCTACACTGGTAAGATCAGAACAGCATACAATTTCAGAAAAGGAATCAGTAATGTTTGTGTGACAAAAAACTAAACGGGGAGATTCGATGATTCAGCGGTGAAAGAAAAAGACTTCAAGAAAATTCAGAAATAAAGTATGAATACGTGGACGGAAAAGATCGTCTGATGCAGACATATATTGCCGACCGTAGCAGAGCAGAAAGGGAACAGAATCTTTCCCCCAGCTTAAAACCGGGGTCCTCCCCATCTCTATCGACAACCCCAGGAACGTAGTCTGTCAAAAGGGTAATCACTTTTATGTTGGAAACAGACCGCAGCAGGCTACGTTTAAAAGCCGCTCTTCAGTGAACGGCAGCAGGCTGAAACGCGTCTTTCTTCAGCGGCTCAAGCAGCAGAAACCGCGATTGATGTGTTTCAAGAGGAATCCGCGTTTAAGAGCAATTCGAGTTTGTCGTTCGTTGCCGATTCGGCTCAGTTTCGTACGGGCTAATCTGCGATGCTCCGGTGATGAAGTTTGTTGGGAAATATTCGGTCCCGTTCGACAAACACCAGAAGCTGCGAGAGGAGCCTGCTTCACTCAAATTTCGCGTCTACACTGGTAAGATCAGAACAGCATACAATTTCAGAAAAGGAATCAGGAATGTCTGTGTGACAGAAAACTAAACGGCGAGATGCGATGATTCAGCGGTGAAAGAAAAAGACTTCAAGAAAATTCAGAAAAAAAGTATGAATACGTGGACGGAAAAGATCGTCTGATGCAGACATATATTGCCGACAGTAGCAGAGCAGAAAGGGAACAGAATCTTTCCCCCAGCTTAAAACCGGGGTCCTCCCCATCTCTATCGACAACGCCAGGAACGGAGTCTGTCAAAAGGGTAATCACTTTTATGTTGGAAACAGACCGCAGCAGGCTACGTTTAAAAGCCGCTCTTCAGTGAACGGCAGCAGGCTGAAACGCGTCTTTCTTCAGCGGCTCAAGCAGCAGAAACCGCGATTGATGCGTTTCAAGAGGAATCCGCGGTTAAGAGCGATTCGAGTTTGTCGTTCGTTGCCGATTCGGCTCAGTTTCGTACGGGCTCATCTGCGATGCTCCGGTGATGAAGTTTGTTGGGAAATATTCGGTCCGGTTCGACAGACACCAGAAGATGCGAGAGGAGCCAGCTTCACTCAAATTTCGCCTCTACACTGGTAAGATCAGAACAGCATACAATTTCAGAAAAGGAATCAGGAATGTCTGTGTGACAGAAAACTAAACGGGGAGATGCGATGATTCCGTGGTGAAAGAAAAAGACTTCAAGAAAATTCAGAAATAAAGTATAAATACGTGGACGGAAAAGATCGTCTGATGCAGACATATATTGCCGACCGTAGCAGAGCAGAAAGGGAACAGAATCTTTCCCCCAGCTTAAAACCGGGGTCCTCCCCATCTCTATCGACAACGCCAGGAATGGAGTCTTTCAAAGGGTAATCACTTTTATGTTGGAAACAGACCGCAGCAGGCTACGTTTAAAAGCCGCTCTTCAGTGAACGGCAGCAGGCTGAAACGCGTCTTTCTTCAGCGGCTCAAGCAGCAGAAACCGCGATTGATGTGTTTCAAGAGGAATCCGCGGTTAAGAGCGATTCGAGTTTGTCGTTCGTTGCCGATTCGGCTCAGTTTCGTACGGGCTCATCTGCGATGCTCCGGTGATTAAGTTTGTTGGGAAATATTCGGTCCGGTTCGACAGACACCAGAAGATGCGAGAGGTGCCAGCTTCACTCAAATTTCGCCTCTACACTGGTAAGATCAGAACAGCATACAATTTCAGAAAAGGAATCAGTAATGTCTGTGTGACAAAAAACTAAACGGGGAGATGCGATGATTCAGCGGTGAAAGAAAAAGACTTCAAGAAAATTCAGAAATAAAGTATGAATACGTGGACGGAAAAGATCGTCTGATGCAGACATATATTGCCGACCGTAGCAGAGCAGAAAGGGAACAGAATCTTTCCCCCAGCTTAAAACCGGGGTCCTCCCCATCTCTATCGACAACGCCAGGAACGGAGTCTGTCAAAAGGATAATCACTTTTATGTTGGAAACAGACCGCAGCAGGCTACGTTTAAAAGCCGCTCTTCAGTGAACGGCAGCAGGCTGAAACGCGTCTTTCTTCAGCGGCTCAAGCAGCAGAAACCGCGATTGATGTGTTTCAAGAGGAATCCGCGGTTAAGAGCGATTCGAGTTTGTCGTTCGTCGCCGATTCGGCTCAGTTTCGTACGGGCTCATCTGCGATGCTCCGGTGATTAAGTTTGTTGGGAAATATTCGGTCCCGTTCGACAGACACCAGAAGATGCGAGAGGAGCCAGCTTCACTCAAATTTCGCGTCTACACTGGTAAGATCAGAACAGCATACAATTTCAGAAAAGGAATCAGGAATGTCTGTGTGACAGAAAACTAAACGGGGAGATGCGATGATTTCGTGGTGAAAGAAAAAGAATTCAAGAAAATTCAGAAATAAAGTATGAATACGTGGACGGAAAAGATCGTCTGATGCAGACATATATTGCCGACCGTAGCACAGCAGAAAGGGAACAGAATCTTTCCCCCAGCTTAAAACCGGGGTCCTCCCCATCTCTATCGACAACGCCAGGAACGGAGTCTGTCAAAAGGGTAATCACTTTTATGTTGGAAACAGACCGCAGCAGGCTACGTTTAAAAGCCGCTCTTCAGTGAACGGCAGCAGGCTGAAACGCGTCTTTCTTCAGCGGCTCAAGCAGCAGAAACCGCGATTGATGCGTTTCAAGAGGAATCCGCGGTTAAGAGCGATTCGAGTTTGTCGTTCGTTGCCGATTCGGCTCAGTTTCGTACGGGCTCATCTGCGATGCTCCGGTGATGAAGTTTGTTGGGAAATATTCGGTCCGGTTCGACAGACACCAGAAGATGCGAGAGGAGCCAGCTTCACTCAAATTTCGCCTCTACACTGGTAAGATCAGAACAGCATACAATTTCAGAAAAGGAATCAGGAATGTCTGTGTGACAGAAAACTAAACGGGGAGATGCGATGATTCCGTGGTGAAAGAAAAAGACTTCAAGAAAATTCAGAAATAAAGTATAAATACGTGGACGGAAAAGATCGTCTGATGCAGACATATATTGCCGACCGTAGCAGAGCAGAAAGGGAACAGAATCTTTCCCCCAGCTTAAAACCGGGGTCCTCCCCATCTCTATCGACAACGCCAGGAATGGAGTCTTTCAAAGGGTAATCACTTTTATGTTGGAAACAGACCGCAGCAGGCTACGTTTAAAAGCCGCTCTTCAGTGAACGGCAGCAGGCTGAAACGCGTCTTTCTTCAGCGGCTCAAGCAGCAGAAACCGCGATTGATGTGTTTCAAGAGGAATCCGCGGTTAAGAGCGATTCGAGTTTGTCGTTCGTTGCCGATTCGGCTCAGTTTCGTACGGGCTCATCTGCGATGCTCCGGTGATTAAGTTTGTTGGGAAATATTCGGTCCGGTTCGACAGACACCAGAAGATGCGAGAGGTGCCAGCTTCACTCAAATTTCGCCTCTACACTGGTAAGATCAGAACAGCATACAATTTCAGAAAAGGAATCAGTAATGTCTGTGTGACAAAAAACTAAACGGGGAGATGCGATGATTCAGCGGTGAAAGAAAAAGACTTCAAGAAAATTCAGAAATAAAGTATGAATACGTGGACGGAAAAGATCGTCTGATGCAGACATATATTGCCGACCGTAGCAGAGCAGAAAGGGAACAGAATCTTTCCCCCAGCTTAAAACCGGGGTCCTCCCCATCTCTATCGACAACGCCATGAACGTAGTCTGTGAAAAGGTTAATCACTTTTATGTTGGAAACAGACCGCAGCAGGCTACGTTTAAAAGCCGCTCTTCAGTGAACGGCAGCAGGCTGAAACGCGTCTTTCTTCAGCGGCTCAAGCAGCAGAAACCGCGATTGATGTGTTTCAAGAGGAATCCGCGGTTAAGAGCGATTCGAGTTTGTCGTTCGTTGCCGATTCGGCTCAGTTTCGTACGGGCTCATCTGCGATGCTCCGGTGATGAAGTTTGTTGGGAAATATTCGGTCCGGTTCGACAGACACCAGAAGATGCGAGAGGAGCCAGCTTCACTCAAATTTCGCCTCTACACTGGTAAGATCAGAACAGCATACAATTTCAGAAAAGGAATCAGGAATGTCTGTGTGACAGAAAACTAAACGGGGAGATTCGATGATTCAGCGGTGAAAGAAAAAGACTTCAAGAAAATTCAGAAATAAAGTATGAATACGTGGACGGAAAAGATCGTCTGATGCAGACATATATTGCCGACCGTAGCAGAGCAGAAAGGGAACAGAATCTTTCCCCCAGCTTAAAACCGGGGTCCTCCCCATCTCTATCGACAACGCCAGGAACGTAGTCTGTCAAAAGGGTAATCACTTTTATGTTGGAAACAGACCGCAGCAGGCTACGTTTAAAAGCCGCTCTTCAGTGAACGGCAGCAGGCTGAAACGCGTCTTTCTTCAGCGGCTCAAGCAGCAGAAACCGCGATTGATGTGTTTCAAGAGGAATCCGCGTTTAAGAGCGATTCGAGTTTGTCGTTCGTTGCCGATTCGGCTCAGTTTCGTACGGGCTAATCTGCGATGCTCCGGTGATGAAGTTTGTTGGGAAATATTCGGTCCCGTTCGACAAACACCAGAAGCTGCGAGAGGAGCCTGCTTCACTCAAATTTCGCGTCTACACTGGTAAGATCAGAACAGCATACAATTTCAGAAAAGGAATCAGGAATGTCTGTGTGACAGAAAACTAAACGGCGAGATGCGATGATTCAGCGGTGAAAGAAAAAGACTTCAAGAAAATTCAGAAAAAAAGTATGAATACGTGGACGGAAAAGATCGTCTGATGCAGACATATATTGCCGACAGTAGCAGAGCAGAAAGGGAACAGAATCTTTCCCCCAGCTTAAAACCGGGGTCCTCCCCATCTCTATCGACAACGCCAGGAACGGAGTCTGTCAAAAGGGTAATCACTTTTATGTTGGAAACAGACCGCAGCAGGCTACGTTTAAAAGCCGCTCTTCAGTGAACGGCAGCAGGCTGAAACGCGTCTTTCTTCAGCGGCTCAAGCAGCAGAAACCGCGATTGATGCGTTTCAAGAGGAATCCGCGGTTAAGAGCGATTCGAGTTTGTCGTTCGTTGCCGATTCGGCTCAGTTTCGTACGGGCTCATCTGCGATGCTCCGGTGATGAAGTTTGTTGGGAAATATTCGGTCCGGTTCGACAGACACCAGAAGATGTGAGAGGAGCCAGCTTCACTCAAATTTCGCCTCTACACTGGTAAGATCAGAACAGCATACAATTTCAGAAAAGGAATCAGGAATGTCTGTGTGACAGAAAACTAAACGGGGAGATGCGATGATTCCGTGGTGAAAGAAAAAGACTTCAAGAAAATTCAGAAATAAAGTATAAATACGTGGACGGAAAAGATCGTCTGATGCAGACATATATTGCCGACCGTAGCAGAGCAGAAAGGGAACAGAATCTTTCCCCCAGCTTAAAACCGGGGTCCTCCCCATCTCTATCGACAACGCCAGGAATGGAGTCTTTCAAAGGGTAATCACTTTTATGTTGGAAACAGACCGCAGCAGGCTACGTTTAAAAGCCGCTCTTCAGTGAACGGCAGCAGGCTGAAACGCGTCTTTCTTCAGCGGCTCAAGCAGCAGAAACCGCGATTGATGTGTTTCAAGAGGAATCCGCGGTTAAGAGCGATTCGAGTTTGTCGTTCGTTGCCGATTCGGCTCAGTTTCGTACGGGCTCATCTGCGATGCTCCGGTGATTAAGTTTGTTGGGAAATATTCGGTCCGGTTCGACAGACACCAGAAGATGCGAGAGGTGCCAGCTTCACTCAAATTTCGCCTCTACACTGGTAAGATCAGAACAGCATACAATTTCAGAAAAGGAATCAGTAATGTCTGTGTGACAAAAAACTAAACGGGGAGATGCGATGATTCAGCGGTGAAAGAAAAAGACTTCAAGAAAATTCAGAAATAAAGTATGAATACGTGGACGGAAAAGATCGTCTGATGCAGACATATATTGCCGACCGTAGCAGAGCAGAAAGGGAACAGAATCTTTCCCCCAGCTTAAAACCGGGGTCCTCCCCATCTCTATCGACAACGCCAGGAACGGAGTCTGTCAAAAGGATAATCACTTTTATGTTGGAAACAGACCGCAGCAGGCTACGTTTAAAAGCCGCTCTTCAGTGAACGGCAGCAGGCTGAAACGCGTCTTTCTTCAGCGGCTCAAGCAGCAGAAACCGCGATTGATGTGTTTCAAGAGGAATCCGCGGTTAAGAGCGATTCGAGTTTGTCGTTCGTCGCCGATTCGGCTCAGTTTCGTACGGGCTCATCTGCGATGCTCCGGTGATTAAGTTTGTTGGGAAATATTCGGTCCCGTTCGACAGACACCAGAAGATGCGAGAGGAGCCAGCTTCACTCAAATTTCGCGTCTACACTGGTAAGATCAGAACAGCATACAATTTCAGAAAAGGAATCAGGAATGTCTGTGTGACAGAAAACTAAACGGGGAGATGCGATGATTTCGTGGTGAAAGAAAAAGAATTCAAGAAAATTCAGAAATAAAGTATGAATACGTGGACGGAAAAGATCGTCTGATGCAGACATATATTGCCGACCGTAGCACAGCAGAAAGGGAACAGAATCTTTCCCCCAGCTTAAAACCGGGGTCCTCCCCATCTCTATCGACAACGCCAGGAACGGAGTCTGTCAAAAGGGTAATCACTTTTATGTTGGAAACAGACCGCAGCAGGCTACGTTTAAAAGCCGCTCTTCAGTGAACGGCAGCAGGCTGAAACGCGTCTTTCTTCAGCGGCTCAAGCAGCAGAAACCGCGATTGATGCGTTTCAAGAGGAATCCGCGGTTAAGAGCGATTCGAGTTTGTCGTTCGTTGCCGATTCGGCTCAGTTTCGTACGGGCTCATCTGCGATGCTCCGGTGATGAAGTTTGTTGGGAAATATTCGGTCCGGTTCGACAGACACCAGAAGATGCGAGAGGAGCCAGCTTCACTCAAATTTCGCCTCTACACTGGTAAGATCAGAACAGCATACAATTTCAGAAAAGGAATCAGGAATGTCTGTGTGACAGAAAACTAAACGGGGAGATGCGATGATTCCGTGGTGAAAGAAAAAGACTTCAAGAAAATTCAGAAATAAAGTATAAATACGTGGACGGAAAAGATCGTCTGATGCAGACATATATTGCCGACCGTAGCAGAGCAGAAAGGGAACAGAATCTTTCCCCCAGCTTAAAACCGGGGTCCTCCCCATCTCTATCGACAACGCCAGGAATGGAGTCTTTCAAAGGGTAATCACTTTTATGTTGGAAACAGACCGCAGCAGGCTACGTTTAAAAGCCGCTCTTCAGTGAACGGCAGCAGGCTGAAACGCGTCTTTCTTCAGCGGCTCAAGCAGCAGAAACCGCGATTGATGTGTTTCAAGAGGAATCCGCGGTTAAGAGCGATTCGAGTTTGTCGTTCGTTGCCGATTCGGCTCAGTTTCGTACGGGCTCATCTGCGATGCTCCGGTGATTAAGTTTGTTGGGAAATATTCGGTCCGGTTCGACAGACACCAGAAGATGCGAGAGGTGCCAGCTTCACTCAAATTTCGCCTCTACACTGGTAAGATCAGAACAGCATACAATTTCAGAAAAGGAATCAGTAATGTCTGTGTGACAAAAAACTAAACGGGGAGATGCGATGATTCAGCGGTGAAAGAAAAAGACTTCAAGAAAATTCAGAAATAAAGTATGAATACGTGGACGGAAAAGATCGTCTGATGCAGACATATATTGCCGACCGTAGCAGAGCAGAAAGGGAACAGAATCTTTCCCCCAGCTTAAAACCGGGGTCCTCCCCATCTCTATCGACAACGCCATGAACGTAGTCTGTGAAAAGGTTAATCACTTTTATGTTGGAAACAGACCGCAGCAGGCTACGTTTAAAAGCCGCTCTTCAGTGAACGGCAGCAGGCTGAAACGCGTCTTTCTTCAGCGGCTCAAGCAGCAGAAACCGCGATTGATGTGTTTCAAGAGGAATCCGCGGTTAAGAGCGATTCGAGTTTGTCGTTCGTCGCCGATTCGGCTCAGTTTCGTACGGGCTCATCTGCGATGCTCCGGTGATGAAGTTTGTTGGGAAATATTCGGTCCGGTTCGACAGACACCAGAAGATGCGAGAGGAGCCAGCTTCACTCAAATTTCGCCTCTACACTGGTAAGATCAGAACAGCATACAATTTCAGAAAAGGAATCAGGAATGTCTGTGTGACAGAAAACTAAACGGGGAGATGCGATGATTCCGTGGTGAAAGAAAAAGACTTCAAGAAAATTCAGAAATAAAGTATAAATACGTGGACGGAAAAGATCGTCTGATGCAGACATATATTGCCGACCGTAGCAGAGCAGAAAGGGAACAGAATCTTTCCCCCAGCTTAAAACCGGGGTCCTCCCCATCTCTATCGACAACGCCAGGAATGGAGTCTTTCAAAGGGTAATCACTTTTATGTTGGAAACAGACCGCAGCAGGCTACGTTTAAAAGCCGCTCTTCAGTGAACGGCAGCAGGCTGAAACGCGTCTTTCTTCAGCGGCTCAAGCAGCAGAAACCGCGATTGATGTGTTTCAAGAGGAATCCGCGGTTAAGAGCGATTCGAGTTTGTCGTTCGTTGCCGATTCGGCTCAGTTTCGTACGGGCTCATCTGCGATGCTCCGGTGATGAAGTTTGTTGGGAAATATTCGGTCCGGTTCGACAGACACCAGAAGATGCGAGAGGTGCCAGCTTCACTCAAATTTCGCCTCTACACTGGTAAGATCAGAACAGCATACAATTTCAGAAAAGGAATCAGTAATGTCTGTGTGACAAAAAACTAAACGGGGAGATGCGATGATTCAGCGGTGAAAGAAAAAGACTTCAAGAAAATTCAGAAATAAAGTATGAATACGTGGACGGAAAAGATCGTCTGATGCAGACATATATTGCCGACCGTAGCAGAGCAGAAAGGGAACAGAATCTTTCCCCCAGCTTAAAACCGGGGTCCTCCCCATCTCTATCGACAACGCCATGAACGTAGTCTGTGAAAAGGTTAATCACTTTTATGTTGGAAACAGACCGCAGCAGGCTACGTTTAAAAGCCGCTCTTCAGTGAACGGCAGCAGGCTGAAACGCGTCTTTCTTCAGCGGCTCAAGCAGCAGAAACCGCGATTGATGTGTTTCAAGAGGAATCCGCGGTTAAGAGCGATTCGAGTTTGTCGTTCGTCGCCGATTCGGCTCAGTTTCGTACGGGCTCATCTGCGATGCTCCGGTGATGAAGTTTGTTGGGAAATATTCGGTCCGGTTCGACAGACACCAGAAGATGCGAGAGGAGCCAGCTTCACTCAAATTTCGCCTCTACACTGGTAAGATCAGAACAGCATACAATTTCAGAAAAGGAATCAGGAATGTCTGTGTGACAGAAAACTAAACGGGGAGATGCGATGATTCCGTGGTGAAAGAAAAAGACTTCAAGAAAATTCAGAAATAAAGTATAAATACGTGGACGGAAAAGATCGTCTGATGCAGACATATATTGCCGACCGTAGCAGAGCAGAAAGGGAACAGAATCTTTCCCCCAGCTTAAAACCGGGGTCCTCCCCATCTCTATCGACAACGCCAGGAATGGAGTCTTTCAAAGGGTAATCACTTTTATGTTGGAAACAGACCGCAGCAGGCTACGTTTAAAAGCCGCTCTTCAGTGAACGGCAGCAGGCTGAAACGCGTCTTTCTTCAGCGGCTCAAGCAGCAGAAACCGCGATTGATGTGTTTCAAGAGGAATCCGCGGTTAAGAGCGATTCGAGTTTGTCGTTCGTTGCCGATTCGGCTCAGTTTCGTACGGGCTCATCTGCGATGCTCCGGTGATTAAGTTTGTTGGGAAATATTCGGTCCGGTTCGACAGACACCAGAAGATGCGAGAGGTGCCAGCTTCACTCAAATTTCGCCTCTACACTGGTAAGATCAGAACAGCATACAATTTCAGAAAAGGAATCAGTAATGTCTGTGTGACAAAAAACTAAACGGGGAGATGCGATGATTCAGCGGTGAAAGAAAAAGACTTCAAGAAAATTCAGAAATAAAGTATGAATACGTGGACGGAAAAGATCGTCTGATGCAGACATATATTGCCGACCGTAGCAGAGCAGAAAGGGAACAGAATCTTTCCCCCAGCTTAAAACCGGGGTCCTCCCCATCTCTATCGACAACGCCAGGAACGTAGTCTGTGAAAAGGTTAATCACTTTTATGTTGGAAACAGACCGCAGCAGGCTACGTTTAAAAGCCGCTCTTCAGTGAACGGCAGCAGGCTGAAACGCGTCTTTCTTCAGCGGCTCAAGCAGCAGAAACCGCGATTGATGTGTTTCAAGAGGAATCCGCGGTTAAGAGCGATTCGAGTTTGTCGTTCGTCGCCGATTCGGCTCAGTTTCGTACGGGCTCATCTGCGATGCTCCGGTGATTAAGTTTGTTGGGAAATATTCGGTCCCGTTCGACAGACACCAGAAGATGCGAGAGGAGCCAGCTTCACTCAAATTTCGCGTCTACACTGGTAAGATCAGAACAGCATACAATTTCAGAAAAGGAATCAGGAATGTCTGTGTGACAGAAAACTAAACGGCGAGATGCGATGATTCAGCGGTGAAAGAAAAAGACTTCAAGAAAATTCAGAAAAAAAGTATGAATACGTGGACGGAAAAGATCGTCTGATGCAGACATATATTGCCGACAGTAGTAGAGCAGAAAGGGAACAGAATCTTTCCCCCAGCTTAAAACCGGGGTCCTCCCCATCTCTATCGACAACGCCAGGAACGGAGTCTGTCAAAAGGGTAATCACTTTTATGTTGGAAACAGACCGCAGCAGGCTACGTTTAAAAGCCGCTCTTCAGTGAACGGCAGCAGGCTGAAACGCGTCTTTCTTCAGCGGCTCAAGCAGCAGAAACCGCGATTGATGCGTTTCAAGAGGAATCCGCGGTTAAGAGCGATTCGAGTTTGTCGTTCGTTGCCGATTCGGCTCAGTTTCGTACGGGCTCATCTGCGATGCTCCGGTGATGAAGTTTGTTGGGAAATATTCGGTCCGGTTCGACAGACACCAGAAGATGCGAGAGGAGCCAGCTTCACTCAAATTTCGCCTCTACACTGGTAAGATCAGAACAGCATACAATTTCAGAAAAGGAATCAGGAATGTCTGTGTGACAGAAAACTAAACGGGGAGATGCGATGATTCCGTGGTGAAAGAAAAAGACTTCAAGAAAATTCAGAAATAAAGTATAAATACGTGGACGGAAAAGATCGTCTGATGCAGACATATATTGCCGACCGTAGCAGAGCAGAAAGGGAACAGAATCTTTCCCCCAGCTTAAAACCGGGGTCCTCCCCATCTCTATCGACAACGCCAGGAATGGAGTCTTTCAAAGGGTAATCACTTTTATGTTGGAAACAGACCGCAGCAGGCTACGTTTAAAAGCCGCTCTTCAGTGAACGGCAGCAGGCTGAAACGCGTCTTTCTTCAGCGGCTCAAGCAGCAGAAACCGCGATTGATGTGTTTCAAGAGGAATCCGCGGTTAAGAGCGATTCGAGTTTGTCGTTCGTTGCCGATTCGGCTCAGTTTCGTACGGGCTCATCTGCGATGCTCCGGTGATTAAGTTTGTTGGGAAATATTCGGTCCGGTTCGACAGACACCAGAAGATGCGAGAGGTGCCAGCTTCACTCAAATTTCGCCTCTACACTGGTAAGATCAGAACAGCATACAATTTCAGAAAAGGAATCAGGAATGTCTGTGTGACAGAAAACTAAACGGGGAGATGCGATGATTTCGTGGTGAAAGAAAAAGAATTCAAGAAAATTCAGAAATAAAGTATGAATACGTGGACGGAAAAGATCGTCTGATGCAGACATATATTGCCGACCGTAGCACAGCAGAAAGGGAACAGAATCTTTCCCCCAGCTTAAAACCGGGGTCCTCCCCATCTCTATCGACAACGCCAGGAACGGAGTCTGTCAAAAGGGTAATCACTTTTATGTTGGAAACAGACCGCAGCAGGCTACGTTTAAAAGCCGCTCTTCAGTGAACGGCAGCAGGCTGAAACGCGTCTTTCTTCAGCGGCTCAAGCAGCAGAAACCGCGATTGATGCGTTTCAAGAGGAATCCGCGGTTAAGAGCGATTCGAGTTTGTCGTTCGTCGCCGATTCGGCTCAGTTTCGTACGGGCTCATCTGCGATGCTCCGGTGATGAAGTTTGTTGGGAAATATTCGGTCCGGTTCGACAGACACCAGAAGATGCGAGAGGAGCCAGCTTCACTCAAATTTCGCCTCTACACTGGTAAGATCAGAACAGCATACAATTTCAGAAAAGGAATCAGGAATGTCTGTGTGACAGAAAACTAAACGGGGAGATGCGATGATTCCGTGGTGAAAGAAAAAGACTTCAAGAAAATTCAGAAATAAAGTATAAATACGTGGACGGAAAAGATCGTCTGATGCAGACATATATTGCCGACCGTAGCAGAGCAGAAAGGGAACAGAATCTTTCCCCCAGCTTAAAACCGGGGTCCTCCCCATCTCTATCGACAACGCCAGGAATGGAGTCTTTCAAAGGGTAATCACTTTTATGTTGGAAACAGACCGCAGCAGGCTACGTTTAAAAGCCGCTCTTCAGTGAACGGCAGCAGGCTGAAACGCGTCTTTCTTCAGCGGCTCAAGCAGCAGAAACCGCGATTGATGCGTTTCAAGAGGAATCCGCGGTTAAGAGCGATTCGAGTTTGTCGTTCGTTGCCGATTCGGCTCAGTTTCGTACGGGCTCATCTGCGATGCTCCGGTGATTAAGTTTGTTGGGAAATATTCGGTCCGGTTCGACAGACACCAGAAGATGCGAGAGGTGCCAGCTTCACTCAAATTTCGCCTCTACACTGGTAAGATCAGAACAGCATACAATTTCAGAAAAGGAATCAGTAATGTCTGTGTGACAAAAAACTAAACGGGGAGATGCGATGATTCAGCGGTGAAAGAAAAAGACTTCAAGAAAATTCAGAAATAAAGTATGAATACGTGGACGGAAAAGATCGTCTGATGCAGACATATATTGCCGACCGTAGCAGAGCAGAAAGGGAACAGAATCTTTCCCCCAGCTTAAAACCGGGGTCCTCCCCATCTCTATCGACAACGCCAGGAACGTAGTCTGTGAAAAGGTTAATCACTTTTATGTTGGAAACAGACCGCAGCAGGCTACGTTTAAAAGCCGCTCTTCAGTGAACGGCAGCAGGCTGAAACGCGTCTTTCTTCAGCGGCTCAAGCAGCAGAAACCGCGATTGATGTGTTTCAAGAGGAATCCGCGGTTAAGAGCGATTCGAGTTTGTCGTTCGTCGCCGATTCGGCTCAGTTTCGTACGGGCTCATCTGCGATGCTCCGGTGATTAAGTTTGTTGGGAAATATTCGGTCCCGTTCGACAGACACCAGAAGATGCGAGAGGAGCCAGCTTCACTCAAATTTCGCGTCTACACTGGTAAGATCAGAACAGCATACAATTTCAGAAAAGGAATCAGGAATGTCTGTGTGACAGAAAACTAAACGGGGAGATGCGATGATTCAGCGGTGAAAGAAAAAGAATTCAAGAAAATTCAGAAATAAAGTATGAATACGTGGACGGAAAAGATCGTCTGATGCAGACATATATTGCCGACCGTAGCACAGCAGAAAGGGAACAGAATCTTTCCCCCAGCTTAAAACCGGGATCCTCCCCATCTCTATCGACAACGCCAGGAACGGAGTCTGTCAAAAGGGTAATCACTTTTATGTTGGAAACAGACCGCAGCAGGCTACGTTTAAAAGCCGCTCTTCAGTGAACGGCAGCAGGCTGAAACGCGTCTTTCTTCAGCGGCTCAAGCAGCAGAAACCGCGATTGATGTGTTTCAAGAGGAATCCGCGGTTAAGAGCGATTCGAGTTTGTCGTTCGTCGCCGATTCGGCTCAGTTTCGTACGGGCTCATCTGCGATGCTCCGGTGATTAAGTTTGTTGGGAAATATTCGGTCCCGTTCGACAGACACCAGAAGATGCGAGAGGAGCCAGCTTCACTCAAATTTCGCGTCTACACTGGTAAGATCAGAACAGCATACAATTTCAGAAAAGGAATCAGGAATGTCTGTGTGACAGAAAACTAAACGGGGAGATGCGATGATTTCGTGGTGAAAGAAAAAGAATTCAAGAAAATTCAGAAATAAAGTATGAATACGTGGACGGAAAAGATCGTCTGATGCAGACATATATTGCCGACCGTAGCACAGCAGAAAGGGAACAGAATCTTTCCCCCAGCTTAAAACCGGGATCCTCCCCATCTCTATCGACAACGCCAGGAACGGAGTCTGTCAAAAGGGTAATCACTTTTATGTTGGAAACAGACCGCAGCAGGCTACGTTTAAAAGCCGCTCTTCAGTGAACGGCAGCAGGCTGAAACGCGTCTTTCTTCAGCGGATCAAGCAGCAGAAACCGCGATTGATGTGTTTCAAGAGGAATCCGCGGTTAAGAGCGATTCGAGTTTGTCGTTCGTCGCCGATTCGGCTCAGTTTCGTACGGGCTCATCTGCGATGCTCCGGTGATTAAGTTTGTTGGGAAATATTCGGTCCCGTTCGACAGACACCAGAAGATGCGAGAGGAGCCAGCTTCACTCAAATTTCGCGTCTACACTGGTAAGATCAGAACAGCATACAATTTCAGAAAAGGAATCAGGAATGTCTGTGTGACAGAAAACTAAACGGGGAGATGCGATGATTTCGTGGTGAAAGAAAAAGAATTCAAGAAAATTCAGAAATAAAGTATGAATACGTGGACGGAGAAGATCGTCTGATGCAGACATATATTGCCGACCGTAGCACAGCAGAAAGGGAACAGAATCTTTCCCCCAGCTTAAAACCGGGATCCTCCCCATCTCTATCGACAACGCCAGGAACGGAGTCTGTCAAAAGGGTAATCACTTTTATGTTGGAAACAGACCGCAGCAGGCTACGTTTAAAAGCCGCTCTTCAGTGAACGGCAGCAGGCTGAAACGCGTCTTTCTTCAGCGGCTCAAGCAGCAGAAACCGCGACTGATGTGTTTCAAGAGGAATCCGCGGTTAAGAGCGATTCGAGTTTGTCGTTCGTTGCCGATTCGGCTCAGTTTCGTACGGGCTCATCTGCGATGCTCCGGTGATGAAGTTTGTTGGGAAATATTCGGTCCGGTTCGACAGACACCAGAAGATGCGAGAGGTGCCAGCTTCACTCAAATTTCGCCTCTACACTGGTAAGATCAGAACAGCATACAATTTCAGAAAAGGAATCAGGAATGTCTGTGTGACAGAAAACTAAACGGGGAGATGCGATGATTCCGTGGTGAAAGAAAAAGACTTCAAGAAAATTCAGAAATAAAGTATGAATACGTGGACGGAAAAGATCGTCTGATGCAGACATATATTGCCGACCGTAGCAGAGCAGAAAGGGAACAGAATCTTTCCCCCAGCTTAAAACCGGGGTCCTCCCCATCTCTATCGACAACGCCAGGAACGGAGTCTGTCAAAAGGATAATCACTTTTATGTTGGAAACAGACCGCAGCAGGCTACGTTTAAAAGCCGCTCTTCAGTGAACGGCAGAAGGCTGAAACGCGTCTTTCTTCAGCGGCTCAAGCAGCAGAAACCGCGATTGATGTGTTTCAAGAGGAATCCGCGGTTAAGAGCGATTCGAGTTTGTCGTTCGTCGCCGATTCGGCTCAGTTTCGTACGGGCTCATCTGCGATGCTCCGGTGATGAAGTTTGTTGGGAAATATTCGGTCCCGTTCGACAGACACCAGAAGCTGCGAGAGGAGCCTGCTTCACTCAAATTTCGCGTCTACACTGGTAAGATCAGAACAGCATACAATTTCAGAAAAGGAATCAGGAATGTCTGTGTGACAGAAAACTAAACGGGGAGATGCGATGATTTCGTGGTGAAAGAAAATGACATCAAGAAAATTCAGAAATAAAGTATGAATACGTGGACGGAAAAGATCGTCTGATGCAGACATATATTGCCGACCGTAGCACAGCAGAAAGGGAACAGAATCTTTCCCCCAGCTTAAAACCGGGATCCTCCCCATCTCTATCGACAACGCCAGGAACGGAGTCTGTCAAAAGGATAATCACTTTTATGTTGGAAACAGACCGCAGCAGGCTACGTTTAAAAGCCGCTCTTCAGTGAACGGCAGCAGGCTGAAACGCGTCTTTCTTCAGCGGCTCAAGCAGCAGAAACCGCGATTGATGCGTTTCAAGAGGAATCCGCGGTTAAGAGCGATTCGAGTTTGTCGTTCGTTGCCGATTCGGCTCAGTTTCGTACGGGCTCATCTGCGATGCTCCGGTGATGAAGTTTGTTGGGAAATATTCGGTCCGGTTCGACAGACACCAGAAGATGCGAGAGGTGCCAGCTTCACTCAAATTTCGCCTCTACACTGGTAAGATCAGAACAGCATACAATTTCAGAAAAGGAATCAGGAATGTCTGTGTGACAGAAAACTAAACGGGGAGATGCGATGATTCCGTGGTGAAAGAAAAAGACTTCAAGAAAATTCAGAAATAAAGTATGAATACGTGGACGGAAAAGATCGTCTGATGCAGACATATATTGCCGACCGTAGCAGAGCAGAAAGGGAACAGAATCTTTCCCCCAGCTTAAAACCGGGGTCCTCCCCATCTCTATCGACAACGCCAGGAACGGAGTCTGTCAAAAGGATAATCACTTTTATGTTGGAAACAGACCGCAGCAGGCTACGTTTAAAAGCCGCTCTTCAGTGAACGGCAGCAGGCTGAAACGCGTCTTTCTTCAGCGGCTCAAGCAGCAGAAACCGCGATTGATGTGTTTCAAGAGGAATCCGCGGTTAAGAGCGATTCGAGTTTGTCGTTCGTCGCCGATTCGGCTCAGTTTCGTACGGGCTCATCTGCGATGCTCCGGTGATGAAGTTTGTTGGGAAATATTCGGTCCCGTTCGACAGACACCAGAAGCTGCGAGAGGAGCCTGCTTCACTCAAATTTCGCGTCTACACTGGTAAGATCAGAACAGCATACAATTTCAGAAAAGGAATCAGGAATGTCTGTGTGACAGAAAACTAAACGGGGAGATGCGATGATTCAGCGGTGAAAGAAAAAGACTTCAAGAAAATTCAGAAAAAAATATGAATACGTGGACGGAAAAGATCGTCTGATGCAGACATATATTGCCGACAGTAGCAGAGCAGAAAGGGAACAGAATCTTTCCCCCAGCTTAAAACCGGGGTCCTCCCCATCTCTATCGACAACGCCAGGAACGGAGTCTGTCAAAAGGATAATCACTTTTATGTTGGAAACAGACCGCAGCAGGCTACGTTTAAAAGCCGCTCTTCAGTGAACGGCAGCAGGCTGAAACGCGTCTTTCTTCAGCGGCTCAAGCAGCAGAAACCGCGACTGATGTGTTTCAAGAGGAATCCGCGGTTAAGAGCGATTCGAGTTTGTCGTTCGTTGCCGATTCGGCTCAGTTTCGTTCGGGCTCATCTGCGATGCTCCGGTGATGAAGTTTGTTGGGAAATATTCGGTCCGGTTCGACAGACACCAGAAGATGCGAGAGGTGCCAGCTTCACTCAAATTTCGCCTCTACACTGGTAAGATCAGAACAGCATACAATTTCAGAAAAGGAATCAGGAATGTCTGTGTGACAGAAAACTAAACGGGGAGATGCGATGATTCCGTGGTGAAAGAAAAAGACTTCAAGAAAATTCAGAAATAAAGTATGAATACGTGGACGGAAAAGATCGTCTGATGCAGACATATATTGCCGACCGTAGCAGAGCAGAAAGGGAACAGAATCTTTCCCCCAGCTTAAAACCGGGGTCCTCCCCATCTCTATCGACAACGCCAGGAACGGAGTCTGTCAAAAGGATAATCACTTTTATGTTGGAAACAGACCGCAGCAGGCTACGTTTAAAAGCCGCTCTTCAGTGAACGGCAGCAGGCTGAAACGCATCTTTCTTCAGCGGCTCAAGCAGCAGAAACCGCGATTGATGTGTTTCAAGAGGAATCCGCGGTTAAGAGCGATTCGAGTTTGTCGTTCGTCGCCGATTCGGCTCAGTTTCGTACGGGCTCATCTGCGATGCTCCGGTGATGAAGTTTGTTGGGAAATATTCGGTCCCGTTCGACAGACACCAGAAGCTGCGAGAGGAGCCTGCTTCACTCAAATTTCGCGTCTACACTGGTAAGATCAGAACAGCATACAATTTCAGAAAAGGAATCAGGAATGTCTGTGTGACAGAAAACTAAACGGGGAGATGCGATGATTTCGTGGTGAAAGAAAATGACATCAAGAAAATTCAGAAATAAAGTATGAATACGTGGACGGAAAAGATCGTCTGATGCAGACATATATTGCCGACCGTAGCACAGCAGAAAGGGAACAGAATCTTTCCCCCAGCTTAAAACCGGGATCCTCCCCATCTCTATCGACAACGCCAGGAACGGAGTCTGTCAAAAGGATAATCACTTTTATGTTGGAAACAGACCGCAGCAGGCTACGTTTAAAAGCCGCTCTTCAGTGAACGGCAGCAGGCTGAAACGCGTCTTTCTTCAGCGGCTCAAGCAGCAGAAACCGCGATTGATGCGTTTCAAGAGGAATCCGCGGTTAAGAGCGATTCGAGTTTGTCGTTCGTTGCCGATTCGGCTCAGTTTCGTACGGGCTCATCTGCGATGCTCCGGTGATGAAGTTTGTTGGGAAATATTCGGTCCGGTTCGACAGACACCAGAAGATGCGAGAGGTGCCAGCTTCACTCAAATTTCGCCTCTACACTGGTAAGATCAGAACAGCATACAATTTCAGAAAAGGAATCAGGAATGTCTGTGTGACAGAAAACTAAACGGGGAGATGCGATGATTCCGTGGTGAAAGAAAAAGACTTCAAGAAAATTCAGAAATAAAGTATGAATACGTGGACGGAAAAGATCGTCTGATGCAGACATATATTGCCGACCGTAGCAGAGCAGAAAGGGAACAGAATCTTTCCCCCAGCTTAAAACCGGGGTCCTCCCCATCTCTATCGACAACGCCAGGAACGGAGTCTGTCAAAAGGATAATCACTTTTATGTTGGAAACAGACCGCAGCAGGCTACGTTTAAAAGCCGCTCTTCAGTGAACGGCAGCAGGCTGAAACGCGTCTTTCTTCAGCGGCTCAAGCAGCAGAAACCGCGATTGATGTGTTTCAAGAGGAATCCGCGGTTAAGAGCGATTCGAGTTTGTCGTTCGTCGCCGATTCGGCTCAGTTTCGTACGGGCTCATCTGCGATGCTCCGGTGATGAAGTTTGTTGGGAAATATTCGGTCCCGTTCGACAGACACCAGAAGCTGCGAGAGGAGCCTGCTTCACTCAAATTTCGCGTCTACACTGGTAAGATCAGAACAGCATACAATTTCAGAAAAGGAATCAGGAATGTCTGTGTGACAGAAAACTAAACGGGGAGATGCGATGATTTCGTGGTGAAAGAAAATGACATCAAGAAAATTCAGAAATAAAGTATGAATACGTGGACGGAAAAGATCGTCTGATGCAGACATATATTGCCGACCGTAGCAGAGCAGAAAGGGAACAGAATCTTTCCCCCAGCTTAAAACCGGGATCCTCCCCATCTCTATCGACAACGCCAGGAACGGAGTCTGTCAAAAGGGTAATCACTTTTATGTTGGAAACAGACCGCAGCAGGCTACGTTTAAAAGCCGCTCTTCAGTGAACGGCAGCAGGCTGAAACGCGTCTTTCTTCAGCGGCTCAAGCAGCAGAAACCGCGATTGATGCGTTTCAAGAGGAATCCGCGGTTAAGAGCGATTCGAGTTTGTCGTTCGTTGCCGATTCGGCTCAGTTTCGTACGGGCTCATCTGCGATGCTCCGGTGATGAAGTTTGTTGGGAAATATTCGGTCCCGTTCGACAGACACCAGAAGCTGCGAGAGGAGCCTGCTTCACTCAAATTTCGCGTCTACACTGGTAAGATCAGAACAGCATACAATTTCAGAAAAGGAATCAGGAATGTCTGTGTGACAGAAAACTAAACGGGGAGATGCGATGATTCAGCGGTGAAAGAAAAAGACTTCAAGAAAATTCAGAAAAAAATATGAATACGTGGACGGAAAAGATCGTCTGATGCAGACATATATTGCCGACAGTAGCAGAGCAGAAAGGGAACAGAATCTTTCCCCCAGCTTAAAACCGGGGTCCTCCCCATCTCTATCGACAACGCCAGGAACGGAGTCTGTCAAAAGGATAATCACTTTTATGTTGGAAACAGACCGCAGCAGGCTACGTTTAAAAGCCGCTCTTCAGTGAACGGCAGCAGGCTGAAACGCGTCTTTCTTCAGCGGCTCAAGCAGCAGAAACCGCGACTGATGTGTTTCAAGAGGAATCCGCGGTTAAGAGCGATTCGAGTTTGTCGTTCGTTGCCGATTCGGCTCAGTTTCGTTCGGGCTCATCTGCGATGCTCCGGTGATGAAGTTTGTTGGGAAATATTCGGTCCGGTTCGACAGACACCAGAAGATGCGAGAGGTGCCAGCTTCACTCAAATTTCGCCTCTACACTGGTAAGATCAGAACAGCATACAATTTCAGAAAAGGAATCAGGAATGTCTGTGTGACAGAAAACTAAACGGGGAGATGCGATGATTCCGTGGTGAAAGAAAAAGACTTCAAGAAAATTCAGAAATAAAGTATGAATACGTGGACGGAAAAGATCGTCTGATGCAGACATATATTGCCGACCGTAGCAGAGCAGAAAGGGAACAGAATCTTTCCCCCAGCTTAAAACCGGGGTCCTCCCCATCTCTATCGACAACGCCAGGAACGGAGTCTGTCAAAAGGATAATCACTTTTATGTTGGAAACAGACCGCAGCAGGCTACGTTTAAAAGCCGCTCTTCAGTGAACGGCAGCAGGCTGAAACGCGTCTTTCTTCAGCGGCTCAAGCAGCAGAAACCGCGATTGATGTGTTTCAAGAGGAATCCGCGGTTAAGAGCGATTCGAGTTTGTCGTTCGTCGCCGATTCGGCTCAGTTTCGTACGGGCTCATCTGCGATGCTCCGGTGATGAAGTTTGTTGGGAAATATTCGGTCCCGTTCGACAGACACCAGAAGCTGCGAGAGGAGCCTGCTTCACTCAAATTTCGCGTCTACACTGGTAAGATCAGAACAGCATACAATTTCAGAAAAGGAATCAGGAATGTCTGTGTGACAGAAAACTAAACGGGGAGATGCGATGATTTCGTGGTGAAAGAAAATGACATCAAGAAAATTCAGAAATAAAGTATGAATACGTGGACGGAAAAGATCGTCTGATGCAGACATATATTGCCGACCGTAGCACAGCAGAAAGGGAACAGAATCTTTCCCCCAGCTTAAAACCGGGATCCTCCCCATCTCTATCGACAACGCCAGGAACGGAGTCTGTCAAAAGGATAATCACTTTTATGTTGGAAACAGACCGCAGCAGGCTACGTTTAAAAGCCGCTCTTCAGTGAACGGCAGCAGGCTGAAACGCGTCTTTCTTCAGCGGCTCAAGCAGCAGAAACCGCGATTGATGCGTTTCAAGAGGAATCCGCGGTTAAGAGCGATTCGAGTTTGTCGTTCGTTGCCGATTCGGCTCAGTTTCGTACGGGCTCATCTGCGATGCTCCGGTGATGAAGTTTGTTGGGAAATATTCGGTCCGGTTCGACAGACACCAGAAGATGCGAGAGGTGCCAGCTTCACTCAAATTTCGCCTCTACACTGGTAAGATCAGAACAGCATACAATTTCAGAAAAGGAATCAGGAATGTCTGTGTGACAGAAAACTAAACGGGGAGATGCGATGATTCCGTGGTGAAAGAAAAAGACTTCAAGAAAATTCAGAAATAAAGTATGAATACGTGGACGGAAAAGATCGTCTGATGCAGACATATATTGCCGACCGTAGCAGAGCAGAAAGGGAACAGAATCTTTCCCCCAGCTTAAAACCGGGGTCCTCCCCATCTCTATCGACAACGCCAGGAACGGAGTCTGTCAAAAGGATAATCACTTTTATGTTGGAAACAGACCGCAGCAGGCTACGTTTAAAAGCCGCTCTTCAGTGAACGGCAGCAGGCTGAAACGCGTCTTTCTTCAGCGGCTCAAGCAGCAGAAACCGCGATTGATGCGTTTCAAGAGGAATCCGCGGTTAAGAGCGATTCGAGTTTGTCGTTCGTTGCCGATTCGGCTCAGTTTCGTACGGGCTCATCTGCGATGCTCCGGTGATGAAGTTTGTTGGGAAATATTCGGTCCCGTTCGACAGACACCAGAAGCTGCGAGAGGAGCCTGCTTCACTCAAATTTCGCGTCTACACTGGTAAGATCAGAACAGCATACAATTTCAGAAAAGGAATCAGGAATGTCTGTGTGACAGAAAACTAAACGGGGAGATGCGATGATTCAGCGGTGAAAGAAAAAGACTTCAAGAAAATTCAGAAAAAAATATGAATACGTGGACGGAAAAGATCGTCTGATGCAGACATATATTGCCGACAGTAGCAGAGCAGAAAGGGAACAGAATCTTTCCCCCAGCTTAAAACCGGGGTCCTCCCCATCTCTATCGACAACGCCAGGAACGGAGTCTGTCAGACGGGTAATCACTTTTATGTTGGAAACAGACCGCAGCAGGCTACGTTTAAAAGCCGCTCTTCAGTGAACGGCAGCAGGCTGAAACGCGTCTTTCTTCAGCGGCTCAAGCAGCAGAAACCGCGATTGATGCGTTTCAAGAGGAATCCGCGGTTAAGAGCGATTCGAGTTTGTCGTTCGTTGCCGATTCGGCTCAGTTTCGTACGGGCTCATCTGCGATGCTCCGGTGATGAAGTTTGTTGGGAAATATTCGGTCCGGTTCGACAGACACCAGAAGATGCGAGAGGTGCCAGCTTCACTCAAATTTCGCCTCTACACTGGTAAGATCAGAACAGCATACAATTTCAGAAAAGGAATCAGGAATGTCTGTGTGACAGAAAACTAAACGGGGAGATGCGATGATTCCGTGGTGAAAGAAAAAGACTTCAAGAAAATTCAGAAATAAAGTATGAATACGTGGACGGAAAAGATCGTCTGATGCAGACATATATTGCCGACCGTAGCAGAGCAGAAAGGGAACAGAATCTTTCCCCCAGCTTAAAACCGGGGTCCTCCCCATCTCTATCGACAACGCCAGGAACGGAGTCTGTCAAAAGGATAATCACTTTTATGTTGGAAACAGACCGCAGCAGGCTACGTTTAAAAGCCGCTCTTCAGTGAACGGCAGCAGGCTGAAACGCGTCTTTCTTCAGCGGCTCAAGCAGCAGAAACCGCGATTGATGTGTTTCAAGAGGAATCCGCGGTTAAGAGCGATTCGAGTTTGTCGTTCGTCGCCGATTCGGCTCAGTTTCGTACGGGCTCATCTGCGATGCTCCGGTGATGAAGTTTGTTGGGAAATATTCGGTCCCGTTCGACAGACACCAGAAGCTGCGAGAGGAGCCTGCTTCACTCAAATTTCGCGTCTACACTGGTAAGATCAGAACAGCATACAATTTCAGAAAAGGAATCAGGAATGTCTGTGTGACAGAAAACTAAACGGGGAGATGCGATGATTCAGCGGTGAAAGAAAAAGACTTCAAGAAAATTCAGAAAAAAATATGAATACGTGGACGGAAAAGATCGTCTGATGCAGACATATATTGCCGACAGTAGCAGAGCAGAAAGGGAACAGAATCTTTCCCCCAGCTTAAAACCGGGGTCCTCCCCATCTCTATCGACAACGCCAGGAACGGAGTCTGTCAGACGGGTAATCACTTTTATGTTGGAAACAGACCGCAGCAGGCTACGTTTAAAAGCCGCTCTTCAGTGAACGGCAGCAGGCTGAAACGCGTCTTTCTTCAGCGACTGAAGCAGCAGAAACCGCGATTGATGCGTTTCAAGAGGAATCCGCGGTTAAGAGCGATTCGAGTTTGTCGTTCGTTGCCGATTCGGCTCAGTTTCGTACGGGCTCATCTGCGATGCTCCGGTGATGAAGTTTGTTGGGAAATATTCGGTCCGGTTCGACAGACACCAGAAGATGCGAGAGGTGCCAGCTTCACTCAAATTTCGCCTCTACACTGGTAAGATCAGAACAGCATACAATTTCAGAAAAGGAATCAGGAATGTCTGTGTGACAGAAAACTAAACGGGGAGATGCGATGATTCCGTGGTGAAAGAAAAAGACTTCAAGAAAATTCAGAAATAAAGTATGAATACGTGGACGGAAAAGATCGTCTGATGCAGACATATATTGCCGACCGTAGCAGAGCAGAAAGGGAACAGAATCTTTCCCCCAGCTTAAAACCGGGGTCCTCCCCATCTCTATCGACAACGCCAGGAACGGAGTCTGTCAAAAGGATAATCACTTTTATGTTGGAAACAGACCGCAGCAGGCTACGTTTAAAAGCCGCTCTTCAGTGAACGGCAGCAGGCTGAAACGCGTCTTTCTTCAGCGGCTCAAGCAGCAGAAACCGCGATTGATGTGTTTCAAGAGGAATCCGCGGTTAAGAGCGATTCGAGTTTGTCGTTCGTCGCCGATTCGGCTCAGTTTCGTACGGGCTCATCTGCGATGCTCCGGTGATGAAGTTTGTTGGGAAATATTCGGTCCCGTTCGACAGACACCAGAAGCTGCGAGAGGAGCCTGCTTCACTCAAATTTCGCGTCTACACTGGTAAGATCAGAACAGCATACAATTTCAGAAAAGGAATCAGGAATGTCTGTGTGACAGAAAACTAAACGGGGAGATGCGATGATTTCGTGGTGAAAGAAAATGACATCAAGAAAATTCAGAAATAAAGTATGAATACGTGGACGGAAAAGATCGTCTGATGCAGACATATATTGCCGACCGTAGCAGAGCAGAAAGGGAACAGAATCTTTCCCCCAGCTTAAAACCGGGATCCTCCCCATCTCTATCGACAACGCCAGGAACGGAGTCTGTCAAAAGGGTAATCACTTTTATGTTGGAAACAGACCGCAGCAGGCTACGTTTAAAAGCCGCTCTTCAGTGAACGGCAGCAGGCTGAAACGCGTCTTTCTTCAGCGGCTCAAGCAGCAGAAACCGCGATTGATGCGTTTCAAGAGGAATCCGCGGTTAAGAGCGATTCGAGTTTGTCGTTCGTTGCCGATTCGGCTCAGTTTCGTACGGGCTCATCTGCGATGCTCCGGTGATGAAGTTTGTTGGGAAATATTCGGTCCCGTTCGACAGACACCAGAAGCTGCGAGAGGAGCCTGCTTCACTCAAATTTCGCGTCTACACTGGTAAGATCAGAACAGCATACAATTTCAGAAAAGGAATCAGGAATGTCTGTGTGACAGAAAACTAAACGGGGAGATGCGATGATTCAGCGGTGAAAGAAAAAGACTTCAAGAAAATTCAGAAAAAAATATGAATACGTGGACGGAAAAGATCGTCTGATGCAGACATATATTGCCGACAGTAGCAGAGCAGAAAGGGAACAGAATCTTTCCCCCAGCTTAAAACCGGGGTCCTCCCCATCTCTATCGACAACGCCAGGAACGGAGTCTGTCAAAAGGATAATCACTTTTATGTTGGAAACAGACCGCAGCAGGCTACGTTTAAAAGCCGCTCTTCAGTGAACGGCAGCAGGCTGAAACGCGTCTTTCTTCAGCGGCTCAAGCAGCAGAAACCGCGATTGATGTGTTTCAAGAGGAATCCGCGGTTAAGAGCGATTCGAGTTTGTCGTTCGTCGCCGATTCGGCTCAGTTTCGTACGGGCTCATCTGCGATGCTCCGGTGATGAAGTTTGTTGGGAAATATTCGGTCCCGTTCGACAGACACCAGAAGCTGCGAGAGGAGCCTGCTTCACTCAAATTTCGCGTCTACACTGGTAAGATCAGAACAGCATACAATTTCAGAAAAGGAATCAGGAATGTCTGTGTGACAGAAAACTAAACGGGGAGATGCGATGATTTCGTGGTGAAAGAAAATGACATCAAGAAAATTCAGAAATAAAGTATGAATACGTGGACGGAAAAGATCGTCTGATGCAGACATATATTGCCGACCGTAGCACAGCAGAAAGGGAACAGAATCTTTCCCCCAGCTTAAAACCGGGATCCTCCCCATCTCTATCGACAACGCCAGGAACGGAGTCTGTCAGACGGGTAATCACTTTTATGTTGGAAACAGACCGCAGCAGGCTACGTTTAAAAGCCGCTCTTCAGTGAACGGCAGCAGGCTGAAACGCGTCTTTCTTCAGCGGCTCAAGCATCAGAAACCGCGATTGATGCGTTTCAAGAGGAATCCGCGGTTAAGAGCGATTCGAGTTTGTCGTTCGTTGCCGATTCGGCTCAGTTTCGTACGGGCTCATCTGCGATGCTCCGGTGATGAAGTTTGTTGGGAAATATTCGGTCCCGTTCGACAGACACCAGAAGCTGCGAGAGGAGCCTGCTTCACTCAAATTTCGCGTCTACACTGGTAAGATCAGAACAGCATACAATTTCAGAAAAGGAATCAGGAATGTCTGTGTGACAGAAAACTAAACGGGGAGATGCGATGATTCAGCGGTGAAAGAAAAAGACTTCAAGAAAATTCAGAAAAAAATATGAATACGTGGACGGAAAAGATCGTCTGATGCAGACATATATTGCCGACAGTAGCAGAGCAGAAAGGGAACAGAATCTTTCCCCCAGCTTAAAACCGGGGTCCTCCCCATCTCTATCGACAACGCCAGGAACGGAGTCTGTCAGACGGGTAATCACTTTTATGTTGGAAACAGACCGCAGCAGGCTACGTTTAAAAGCCGCTCTTCAGTGAACGGCAGCAGGCTGAAACGCGTCTTTCTTCAGCGGCTCAAGCAGCAGAAACCGCGATTGATGCGTTTCAAGAGGAATCCGCGGTTAAGAGCGATTCGAGTTTGTCGTTCGTTGCCGATTCGGCTCAGTTTCGTACGGGCTCATCTGCGATGCTCCGGTGATGAAGTTTGTTGGGAAATATTCGGTCCGGTTCGACAGACACCAGAAGATGCGAGAGGTGCCAGCTTCACTCAAATTTCGCCTCTACACTGGTAAGATCAGAACAGCATACAATTTCAGAAAAGGAATCAGGAATGTCTGTGTGACAGAAAACTAAACGGGGAGATGCGATGATTCCGTGGTGAAAGAAAAAGACTTCAAGAAAATTCAGAAATAAAGTATGAATACGTGGACGGAAAAGATCGTCTGATGCAGACATATATTGCCGACCGTAGCAGAGCAGAAAGGGAACAGAATCTTTCCCCCAGCTTAAAACCGGGGTCCTCCCCATCTCTATCGACAACGCCAGGAACGGAGTCTGTCAAAAGGATAATCACTTTTATGTTGGAAACAGACCGCAGCAGGCTACGTTTAAAAGCCGCTCTTCAGTGAACGGCAGCAGGCTGAAACGCGTCTTTCTTCAGCGGCTCAAGCAGCAGAAACCGCGATTGATGTGTTTCAAGAGGAATCCGCGGTTAAGAGCGATTCGAGTTTGTCGTTCGTCGCCGATTCGGCTCAGTTTCGTACGGGCTCATCTGCGATGCTCCGGTGATGAAGTTTGTTGGGAAATATTCGGTCCCGTTCGACAGACACCAGAAGCTGCGAGAGGAGCCTGCTTCACTCAAATTTCACGTCTACACTGGTAAGATCAGAACAGCATACAATTTCAGAAAAGGAATCAGGAATGTCTGTGTGACAGAAAACTAAACGGGGAGATGCGATGATTCCGTGGTGAAAGAAAAAGACTTCAAGAAAATTCAGAAATAAAGTATGAATACGTGGACGGAAAAGATCGTCTGATGCAGACATATATTGCCGACCGTAGCAGAGCAGAAAGGGAACAGAATCTTTCCCCCAGCTTAAAACCGGGGTCCTCCCCATCTCTATCGACAACGCCAGGAACGGAGTCTGTCAAAAGGATAATCACTTTTATGTTGGAAACAGACCGCAGCAGGCTACGTTTAAAAGCCGCTCTTCAGTGAACGGCAGCAGGCTGAAACGCGTCTTTCTTCAGCGGCTCAAGCAGCAGAAACCGCGATTGATGTGTTTCAAGAGGAATCCGCGGTTAAGAGCGATTCGAGTTTGTCGTTCGTCGCCGATTCGGCTCAGTTTCGTACGGGCTCATCTGCGATGCTCCGGTGATGAAGTTTGTTGGGAAATATTCGGTCCCGTTCGACAGACACCAGAAGCTGCGAGAGGAGCCTGCTTCACTCAAATTTCGCGTCTACACTGGTAAGATCAGAACAGCATACAATTTCAGAAAAGGAATCAGGAATGTCTGTGTGACAGAAAACTAAACGGGGAGATGCGATGATTTCGTGGTGAAAGAAAATGACATCAAGAAAATTCAGAAATAAAGTATGAATACGTGGACGGAAAAGATCGTCTGATGCAGACATATATTGCCGACCGTAGCAGAGCAGAAAGGGAACAGAATCTTTCCCCCAGCTTAAAACCGGGATCCTCCCCATCTCTATCGACAACGCCAGGAACGGAGTCTGTCAAAAGGGTAATCACTTTTATGTTGGAAACAGACCGCAGCAGGCTACGTTTAAAAGCCGCTCTTCAGTGAACGGCAGCAGGCTGAAACGCGTCTTTCTTCAGCGGCTCAAGCAGCAGAAACCGCGATTGATGCGTTTCAAGAGGAATCCGCGGTTAAGAGCGATTCGAGTTTGTCGTTCGTTGCCGATTCGGCTCAGTTTCGTACGGGCTCATCTGCGATGCTCCGGTGATGAAGTTTGTTGGGAAATATTCGGTCCCGTTCGACAGACACCAGAAGCTGCGAGAGGAGCCTGCTTCACTCAAATTTCGCGTCTACACTGGTAAGATCAGAACAGCATACAATTTCAGAAAAGGAATCAGGAATGTCTGTGTGACAGAAAACTAAACGGGGAGATGCGATGATTCAGCGGTGAAAGAAAAAGACTTCAAGAAAATTCAGAAAAAAATATGAATACGTGGACGGAAAAGATCGTCTGATGCAGACATATATTGCCGACAGTAGCAGAGCAGAAAGGGAACAGAATCTTTCCCCCAGCTTAAAACCGGGGTCCTCCCCATCTCTATCGACAACGCCAGGAACGGAGTCTGTCAAAAGGATAATCACTTTTATGTTGGAAACAGACCGCAGCAGGCTACGTTTAAAAGCCGCTCTTCAGTGAACGGCAGCAGGCTGAAACGCGTCTTTCTTCAGCGGCTCAAGCAGCAGAAACCGCGATTGATGTGTTTCAAGAGGAATCCGCGGTTAAGAGCGATTCGAGTTTGTCGTTCGTCGCCGATTCGGCTCAGTTTCGTACGGGCTCATCTGCGATGCTCCGGTGATGAAGTTTGTTGGGAAATATTCGGTCCCGTTCGACAGACACCAGAAGCTGCGAGAGGAGCCTGCTTCACTCAAATTTCGCGTCTACACTGGTAAGATCAGAACAGCATACAATTTCAGAAAAGGAATCAGGAATGTCTGTGTGACAGAAAACTAAACGGGGAGATGCGATGATTTCGTGGTGAAAGAAAATGACATCAAGAAAATTCAGAAATAAAGTATGAATACGTGGACGGAAAAGATCGTCTGATGCAGACATATATTGCCGACCGTAGCACAGCAGAAAGGGAACAGAATCTTTCCCCCAGCTTAAAACCGGGATCCTCCCCATCTCTATCGACAACGCCAGGAACGGAGTCTGTCAAAAGGGTAATCACTTTTATGTTGGAAACAGACCGCAGCAGGCTACGTTTAAAAGCCGCTCTTCAGTGAACGGCAGCAGGCTGAAACGCGTCTTTCTTCAGCGGCTCAAGCAGCAGAAACCGCGATTGATGCGTTTCAAGAGGAATCCGCGGTTAAGAGCGATTCGAGTTTGTCGTTCGTTGCCGATTCGGCTCAGTTTCGTACGGGCTCATCTGCGATGCTCCGGTGATGAAGTTTGTTGGGAAATATTCGGTCCCGTTCGACAGACACCAGAAGCTGCGAGAGGAGCCTGCTTCACTCAAATTTCGCGTCTACACTGGTAAGATCAGAACAGCATACAATTTCAGAAAAGGAATCAGGAATGTCTGTGTGACAGAAAACTAAACGAGGAGATGCGATGATTCAGCGGTGAAAGAAAAAGACTTCAAGAAAATTCAGAAAAAAATATGAATACGTGGACGGAAAAGATCGTCTGATGCAGACATATATTGCCGACAGTAGCAGAGCAGAAAGGGAACAGAATCTTTCCCCCAGCTTAAAACCGGGGTCCTCCCCATCTCTATCGACAACGCCAGGAACGGAGTCTGTCAGACGGGTAATCACTTTTATGTTGGAAACAGACCGCAGCAGGCTACGTTTAAAAGCCGCTCTTCAGTGAACGGCAGCAGGCTGAAACGCGTCTTTCTTCAGCGGCTCAAGCAGCAGAAACCGCGATTGATGCGTTTCAAGAGGAATCCGCGGTTAAGAGCGATTCGAGTTTGTCGTTCGTTGCCGATTCGGCTCAGTTTCGTACGGGCTCATCTGCGATGCTCCGGTGATGAAGTTTGTTGGGAAATATTCGGTCCCGTTCGACAGACACCAGAAGCTGCGAGAGGAGCCTGCTTCACTCAAATTTCGCGTCTACACTGGTAAGATCAGAACAGCATACAATTTCAGAAAAGGAATCAGGAATGTCTGTGTGACAGAAAACTAAACGGGGAGATGCGATGATTCAGCGGTGAAAGAAAAAGACTTCAAGAAAATTCAGAAAAAAATATGAATACGTGGACGGAAAAGATCGTCTGATGCAGACATATATTGCCGACAGTAGCAGAGCAGAAAGGGAACAGAATCTTTCCCCCAGCTTAAAACCGGGGTCCTCCCCATCTCTATCGACAACGCCAGGAACGGAGTCTGTCAGACGGGTAATCACTTTTATGTTGGAAACAGACCGCAGCAGGCTACGTTTAAAAGCCGCTCTTCAGTGAACGGCAGCAGGCTGAAACGCGTCTTTCTTCAGCGGCTCAAGCAGCAGAAACCGCGATTGATGCGTTTCAAGAGGAATCCGCGGTTAAGAGCGATTCGAGTTTGTCGTTCGTTGCCGATTCGGCTCAGTTTCGTACGGGCTCATCTGCGATGCTCCGGTGATGAAGTTTGTTGGGAAATATTCGGTCCGGTTCGACAGACACCAGAAGATGCGAGAGGTGCCAGCTTCACTCAAATTTCGCCTCTACACTGGTAAGATCAGAACAGCATACAATTTCAGAAAAGGAATCAGGAATGTCTGTGTGACAGAAAACTAAACGGGGAGATGCGATGATTCCGTGGTGAAAGAAAAAGACTTCAAGAAAATTCAGAAATAAAGTATGAATACGTGGACGGAAAAGATCGTCTGATGCAGACATATATTGCCGACCGTAGCAGAGCAGAAAGGGAACAGAATCTTTCCCCCAGCTTAAAACCGGGGTCCTCCCCATCTCTATCGACAACGCCAGGAACGGAGTCTGTCAAAAGGATAATCACTTTTATGTTGGAAACAGACCGCAGCAGGCTACGTTTAAAAGCCGCTCTTCAGTGAACGGCAGCAGGCTGAAACGCGTCTTTCTTCAGCGGCTCAAGCAGCAGAAACCGCGATTGATGTGTTTCAAGAGGAATCCGCGGTTAAGAGCGATTCGAGTTTGTCGTTCGTCGCCGATTCGGCTCAGTTTCGTACGGGCTCATCTGCGATGCTCCGGTGATGAAGTTTGTTGGGAAATATTCGGTCCCGTTCGACAGACACCAGAAGCTGCGAGAGGAGCCTGCTTCACTCAAATTTCGCGTCTACACTGGTAAGATCAGAACAGCATACAATTTCAGAAAAGGAATCAGGAATGTCTGTGTGACAGAAAACTAAACGGGGAGATGCGATGATTTCGTGGTGAAAGAAAATGACATCAAGAAAATTCAGAAATAAAGTATGAATACGTGGACGGAAAAGATCGTCTGATGCAGACATATATTGCCGACCGTAGCAGAGCAGAAAGGGAACAGAATCTTTCCCCCAGCTTAAAACCGGGATCCTCCCCATCTCTATCGACAACGCCAGGAACGGAGTCTGTCAAAAGGGTAATCACTTTTATGTTGGAAACAGACCGCAGCAGGCTACGTTTAAAAGCCGCTCTTCAGTGAACGGCAGCAGGCTGAAACGCGTCTTTCTTCAGCGGCTCAAGCAGCAGAAACCGCGATTGATGCGTTTCAAGAGGAATCCGCGGTTAAGAGCGATTCGAGTTTGTCGTTCGTTGCCGATTCGGCTCAGTTTCGTACGGGCTCATCTGCGATGCTCCGGTGATGAAGTTTGTTGGGAAATATTCGGTCCCGTTCGACAGACACCAGAAGCTGCGAGAGGAGCCTGCTTCACTCAAATTTCGCGTCTACACTGGTAAGATCAGAACAGCATACAATTTCAGAAAAGGAATCAGGAATGTCTGTGTGACAGAAAACTAAACGGGGAGATGCGATGATTCAGCGGTGAAAGAAAAAGACTTCAAGAAAATTCAGAAAAAAATATGAATACGTGGACGGAAAAGATCGTCTGATGCAGACATATATTGCCGACAGTAGCAGAGCAGAAAGGGAACAGAATCTTTCCCCCAGCTTAAAACCGGGGTCCTCCCCATCTCTATCGACAACGCCAGGAACGGAGTCTGTCAAAAGGATAATCACTTTTATGTTGGAAACAGACCGCAGCAGGCTACGTTTAAAAGCCGCTCTTCAGTGAACGGCAGCAGGCTGAAACGCGTCTTTCTTCAGCGGCTCAAGCAGCAGAAACCGCGATTGATGTGTTTCAAGAGGAATCCGCGGTTAAGAGCGATTCGAGTTTGTCGTTCGTCGCCGATTCGGCTCAGTTTCGTACGGGCTCATCTGCGATGCTCCGGTGATGAATTTTGTTGGGAAATATTCGGTCCCGTTCGACAGACACCAGAAGCTGCGAGAGGAGCCTGCTTCACTCAAATTTCGCGTCTACACTGGTAAGATCAGAACAGCATACAATTTCAGAAAAGGAATCAGGAATGTCTGTGTGACAGAAAACTAAACGGGGAGATGCGATGATTTCGTGGTGAAAGAAAATGACATCAAGAAAATTCAGAAATAAAGTATGAATACGTGGACGGAAAAGATCGTCTGATGCAGACATATATTGCCGACCGTAGCACAGCAGAAAGGGAACAGAATCTTTCCCCCAGCTTAAAACCGGGATCCTCCCCATCTCTATCGACAACGCCAGGAACGGAGTCTGTCAAAAGGGTAATCACTTTTATGTTGGAAACAGACCGCAGCAGGCTACGTTTAAAAGCCGCTCTTCAGTGAACGGCAGCAGGCTGAAACGCGTCTTTCTTCAGCGGCTCAAGCAGCAGAAACCGCGATTGATGCGTTTCAAGAGGAATCCGCGGTTAAGAGCGATTCGAGTTTGTCGTTCGTTGCCGATTCGGCTCAGTTTCGTACGGGCTCATCTGCGATGCTCCGGTGATGAAGTTTGTTGGGAAATATTCGGTCCCGTTCGACAGACACCAGAAGCTGCGAGAGGAGCCTGCTTCACTCAAATTTCGCGTCTACACTGGTAAGATCAGAACAGCATACAATTTCAGAAAAGGAATCAGGAATGTCTGTGTGACAGAAAACTAAACGGGGAGATGCGATGATTCAGCGGTGAAAGAAAAAGACTTCAAGAAAATTCAGAAAAAAATATGAATACGTGGACGGAAAAGATCGTCTGATGCAGACATATATTGCCGACAGTAGCAGAGCAGAAAGGGAACAGAATCTTTCCCCCAGCTTAAAACCGGGGTCCTCCCCATCTCTATCGACAACGCCAGGAACGGAGTCTGTCAGACGGGTAATCACTTTTATGTTGGAAACAGACCGCAGCAGGCTACGTTTAAAAGCCGCTCTTCAGTGAACGGCAGCAGGCTGAAACGCGTCTTTCTTCAGCGGCTCAAGCAGCAGAAACCGCGATTGATGCGTTTCAAGAGGAATCCGCGGTTAAGAGCGATTCGAGTTTGTCGTTCGTTGCCGATTCGGCTCAGTTTCGTACGGGCTCATCTGCGATGCTCCGGTGATGAAGTTTGTTGGGAAATATTCGGTCCGGTTCGACAGACACCAGAAGATGCGAGAGGTGCCAGCTTCACTCAAATTTCGCCTCTACACTGGTAAGATCAGAACAGCATACAATTTCAGAAAAGGAATCAGGAATGTCTGTGTGACAGAAAACTAAACGGGGAGATGCGATGATTCCGTGGTGAAAGAAAAAGACTTCAAGAAAATTCAGAAATAAAGTATGAATACGTGGACGGAAAAGATCGTCTGATGCAGACATATATTGCCGACCGTAGCAGAGCAGAAAGGGAACAGAATCTTTCCCCCAGCTTAAAACCGGGGTCCTCCCCATCTCTATCGACAACGTCAGGAACGGAGTCTGTCAAAGGGGTAATCACTTTTATGTTGGAAACAGACCGCAGCAGGCTACGTTTAAAAGCCGCTCTTCAGTGAACGGCAGCAGGCTGAAACGCGTCTTTCTTCAGCGGCTCAAGCAGCAGAAACCGCGATTGATGTGTTTCTAGAGGAATCCGCGGTTAAGAGCGATTCGAGTTTGTCGTTCGTTGCCGATTCGGCTCAGTTTCGTACGGGCTCATCTGCGATGCTCCGGTGATGAAGTTTGTTGGGAAATATTCGGTCCGGTTCGACAGACAACAGAAGATGCGAGAGGTGCCAGCTTCACTCAAATTTCGCCTCTACACTGGTAAGATCAGAACAGCATACAATTTCAGAAAAGGAATCAGTAATGTCTGTGTGACAAAAAACTAAACGGGGAGATGCGATGATTCAGTTGTGAAAGAAAAAGACATCAAGAAAATTCAGAAAAAAAGTATGAATACGTGGACGGAAAAGATCGTCTGATGCAGACATATATTGCCGTCCGTAGCAGAGCAGAAAGGGAACAGAATCTTTCCCCCAGCTTAAAACCGGGGTCCTCCCCATCTCTATCGACAACGCCAGGAACGGAGTCTGTCAAAAGGGTAATCACTTTTATGTTGGAAACAGACCGCAGCAGGCTACGTTTAAAAGCCGCTCTTCAGTGAACGGCAGCAGGCTGAAACGCGTCTTTCTTCAGCGGCTCAAGCAGCAGAAACCGCGATTGATGTGTTTCAAGAGGAATACGCGGTTAAGAGCGTTTCGAGTTTGTCGTTCGTTGCCGATTCGGCTCAGTTTCGTACGGGCTCATCTGCGATGCTCCGGTGATGAAGTTTGTTGGGAAATATTCGGTCCGGTTCGAAAGACACCAGAATCTGCGTGAGGAGCCAGCTTCACTTAAATTTCGCCTCTACGCTGGTAAGATCAGAACAGCATACAATTTCAGAAAAGGAATCAGTAATGTCCGTTTGTATGAAAAGGAAAAATTGAGAGAAGTTTTGTTTCTTAGGAATATTAAAGGTCATCAAAAAATGTTAAAGAAAAAATGTGAAAATGTGTACTGAAATGAAGGTCTGATGCTATCATTCTCTGCGAATGCTTGCTGAGCCTGCAGAGAACAGAAAATCCCCCCTGGCTAACAAAGGGGTCATCCCATCTTTTCTAAAAACACCATGAACAAAGTCTGATACAAGAGTAAACTGCGTAATGTTGGAATCAGACCTCAGCTGGCAGTGGAGATAAGCTGCTTTACAGCGCAAGGCATCCGACTGATTAGCCCACTGATTAGAGACACAAATTTTTTCAGGCCTAATCCACAGTTAGGAGCGATTACAGCCAGACTTTTGCACTCCATTCGGACCTGATTATTTGAAAAGATTTGAAAGGGTTTAGGGTTAGAGTTTGGTTTAGGGGTATGGTTAGGGTTAGGATTAGGGTTAGGGTTAGTGCTTGTGGTTGCTTTTGGGGTAGGTTAATATTTACGGATAGGATTAGTGTTAGCGCTTGTGGCTGGTTTTGGAGTACGGGTAGGCTAAGGTTTAGGGATAGGATTATGGTTAGGGTTTGTGGTTGCATTTGGGGTAGGCGTAGTACCAGTGTTAGGTTTAGGGTTTGGGTTAGTGTTAGGGTTAGGGTATAGGGTTATGGAAAAGGGTAAGTGATTAAGGTTAGGATTACTGTTGGGGTTAGGGTTAGGGTTCGGTTTAGGGTTAGGGTTTGTGCTTGTGGTTGCTTTTGGGGAAGGGTTAGTGTTAAGGTTAAGGTTAGGGTTAGGAGTTAAGGGTATGGGTTTCGGTTAAGGTTCCGGTAGAGATTGGGGTTAGTGTTAATGTTAAGGATAAGGTTAGTTTTAGTGTTCGGGTTAGGGTTAGGATTTGGGTTAGAGTTTGATTTTGGGTCAGGATTAGGGTTAGGGTTAGGCTAAGGGTTAGGGTAAGGCTTCAGGTTTAGGGTCATAGATTAGGTTTAGGGTTAGGGTTAGGTTTAGGTTTAGTGTTAGGGTTACGTTTGGGTTAGGTTTTAGGGTTGGGGTTGTGTTTGGGGTTTTGGTAAGGGTTAGGGTTACGGTTAGGATAAGGGTAAGGTTATGGGTTAAGGTTAGGGTTAGGGATAGGGATTATGCGTTTGTTTGGGGTTGGTGTTGGTGTTTCGGTTGTTTATAAAGGATATGGTTAGGGTATAGGTTAGGGTTAGTATTAGGTTTAGGGTGAGAGCAAAATTTTGGGTTCGGTTTGGGTTTGGGATAGGGTTAGGGTTAAGCTTTTGTTACTGTTAGGGTTAGGGTCGGGTTAAGGTTAGGGTTAGGGTAGGGTTAGGGTTAGGTTTAGGGTTAAGGTGTGGGTTTGTGCTAGCGTTAAGGTTAGGTTTAGGGTTAGTGTTAAGTATATAGTTTTAGATTTACAGTAATTGTTAGAGTTAGGGTTAGGGCTTGAGTTAGGGTTAGGGTTAATGTGTTGTAAATAACTCCCAAGGATGATACTTCACAAAGAAATAGTATAGATGATGGTATATTTTGAGTTGTTCTATATAGATAGTGTACAAATAATACAAAAGAGAAGATGGCTCACCTTCAGGATTGTTATAGGTGTGAAGAACAATACACACCAATCGTTACCAACCGTAAAAGATTTATTGAGCAAGCAATTACCGAGCAAAACAGCGCTGGGCGGCTGGGAGTCTCTGCTCCACCAGAGGTGCGCAACGGCAGCCTCTCGATCCCACGATTTATTATTTCTTATCTCTACATTCGTGTTTATCTTTCCCTTCCTGGGCTGCGCTGGCTGTTATGTGGGGGTCGTTCTCTGCCACCTGGTGATTGAGATGAAAAAGGCCGTAGGCCTCTTCAGCTTCGATCATGCGCACTTAAGAAGAGATTTTCACTTATTTTTTCTTTTTTCAGTTTCTTAGAAGGTCAATGCTACCTGTTGTTCATTGTCCAGTTGTTAGAACTAAGCGCTGTGGCTCCAATTTGCACAGTTCCAAAGTTCTTAGACAAAACATTTATACATGTATTTTGAATCTTCTACAAACTACATAGTTTTCAGAAAGCAAAACACTGAAAAAAACTGACACATCTGTCTTGAGTCGGTTTGATTAACAAATACAACACTCATTTTTATCACAAGGATGATAAGGCTCGCAGGGTACTCCACGTGGAAGGGATCTCTGAGAAGAGATCCTTTCCTGGCGGTGGTCAGCCCTTAAATGGGGTTTGGGAGAGGTAGAGCCAGGCTTCCCCCATTCCAATCACGCAGGTATATCACCTCCACCTGTGCCCCCATGGCTGACTCGGTGCTCACCTCAGCTGACCAATCAGTGTTTCAGGCCATGATTCAGCAGTTCCCATACAGTTAGGGTTAGGTTTGCGGTTAGTGTTAGGGTTGGTGTTAGCTTTAATATATATATATATATATATTTAATATTTTTATATTTAGTTTTACAGTAAGTTTTAGGGTAAGTTTTAGGTTTATTGTATATGGTTAGGTGTATGATTGGATTTAGTGTTAGGTTTAGGGTTAAAGATTTAGTCTTACAGTAGGTGTTAGGGAAGGATTTAGGTAACTTCAGCGGGTTTGGTGAAGACTGGCTTTGGTAGAAGGGTTATGTTTGATTTTGTATTAAGGTAAGGTTTTAGGGTATTTAGCTTTTTGTATTAAGATAAGGTTTTTACGGTTAGGGCTTGAGTTATGGATAGGGTGAGGGTTACGTTTTGCATACGGTTTGGGTTTGGGATAGGGTTAGGTTTAGGGTTTGGGTTACTGTTAGGGTTAGAGTATGATTAGGGTTGGGGTTAGGGTTAGGGGTAAGTTTAGGGTTAGGGTTTGTGTTAGCGTTAGGGTTAAGGTGAGGGTTACGTTTTGGGTTCGGTTTGGGTTTGGGATAGGTTTAGGTTTAGGGTTTGGTTTACTGTTAGGGTTATATTAGGGATAGGGTGTTGGGGAATGGCTTCAGGAACACAGAGGTCCTGGTAATATGTACGAGCATAGCTTGCACGGTAGCACAGACTACATGTGTATGGAAAAGTACTAGATACTGATAGGAGGTCACGATGCTCCTGGGCCAAGTGATAAACAGCTCAAGGTGGACAAGAACTGCTTCAGCTGAGCAACCCAAGCTGCCAAGACATCTATGGGAAACTTCTGTGATTATGTTGTTCACCCTGCTTTCAGTTGAAGAAGGCTTCACAGGACTGCTGATAATCGTAACTTTAGGTATTTTTAGAACAAGCTGTCCTTGATAGTCTATTCTGTTTAACTAGCAGGTGTTCTTCCCTTTGGGCTCTGTGTTATGCACTGGCCATGCTGATACGGTCCTCAAGGGAAAGTACACTGTGTGAACCTTGAGAAAAGTAAAAGCAGGAGATGGTCTGTGGCGAGTGGGAGAGGTAAAGTGCACTTTGAACAGGGGACGCCCTGCCAGCACTGCCTTTCACACCCGCCGCCGACGCATTCCTGTTTGGGTTTTTTAGGATTAGAATGATATCAAGAGTTACCTCCCTCAGGATGGTTTCTCACTGCTGTTAATTATTGGGAATTGCTTAAAGTTGTTATTCTCTGAGGCTCTCAGCCAATGATTGTGTGCTATTCTCTGTACGCCCCTGTCTTAAACACTATAAGAATAAGGCTGTCGGGGTAATAAATTGAAGCCTGATCATTCATGTATTGAGTCCTGTCGTGCTCCCCGCCCAAGAGCAATCCACTCAGACCCCGGGATTCCGCAACAATAGGGTTTGGGTTTGGGTTAAGTTTAGGGTTAAGTTTAGGGTTAGGGTTTGTGTTAGCATTAAGTTTAGTTTATGGTTAGGGTTTAGGTTAGGTTTAGAGTTAGTGTTAGCATTAGCGTTAGGTTTATAGATTTAGATTTACAGTAATTGTTAGGGTTAGGTTTAGGGACTGAGTTAGGGTTAGGATTAGTGTGGGGTAAATAACTCCAAAGGATGGTACTTCACAAAGAAATAGTATAGATGATCGTATATTTTGAGTTGTTCTATATAGAAAGTATACAAATAATACAAAAGAGAAGATGGCTCACATTCAGGATGATAAGGCTCGCAGGGGACTCCACGTGGAAGGGATCTCTGAGAAGAGATCCTTTCCTGGCGGTGGTCAGCCCTTAAATGGGGTTTGGGAGAGGTAGAGCCAGGCTCCCCCCATTCCAATCACGCAGGTATATCACCTCCACCTGTGCCCCCATGGCTGACTCGGTGCTCACCTCAGCTGACCAATCAGTGTTTCAGGCCATGATTCAGCAGTTCCCATACAGTTAGGGTAGGGTTAGGGTTTAATTTGGTGTTAGTGTTAGTGTTGGGGTTGGTGTAAGCTTTAAAGATTTAGTTTTACAGTAAGTTTTAGGTTATTGTATAGGGTTAGGTGTATGATTGAATTTAGTGTTAGGTTTAGGGTTAGGGCAAGGCTTAGGGCTAAAGATTTAGTCTTACAGTAAGTGTTAGGGAAGGATTTGGGTAATTTCAGCGGGTTTGGTGAAGACTGGCTTTGGTAGAAGGGTTATGTTTGATTTTGTATTAAGGTAAGGTTTTGGCTTAGGGTTAGGGTTAGGGTTAGGGTACAGATTAGGGTTGGGGTTAGTGTTAGGGATAGGGTTAAGTTATATGGTTAGGGTTAGACTAAGATTTAGGGTTAGGTTTAAGGATAAGTATAAATATTTAGTTTTACAGTAAGTGTTAGGGTATGAGTCAGGCCGTGATTCAGCAGTTCCCATACAGTTAGGGTAGGGTTAGGCTTAGGGTTACGGTTAGGGTTATGTTTAGGGTTAGGTTTGGGGTTAGGGTTTGGGTTGGTGTTACTGTTAGGGTTATGTTAGTGTTAAGTTTTGGGTTAGGGTTAGGCTAAGATTTAGGGTTAATGTGATGGTAAGGGTTAGGCTTAGGTTTAAGCTTAAGTTTAAAGCTTTAGTTTTACAGTAAGTGTTAGGGTATATTTTAGGTTACTGGATAGTCTATGATTGGATTTAGGGTTAGGGTTAGGGTATGTGATAGCTTTAGAATTAGTGTTAGGTTTAGAGTAAGGTTTAGGGTTAAAGATTTAGTCTTACAGTAAGTGTTAGGGAAGGATATAGGTAATTTCAGCGGGTTAGGTGAAGATTCGCTTTAGTAATATGGTTACGTTTTGATTTTGGATTAGTCTTAGTGTAAGGTTTTGGATTAGGTATAAGTTCAGGGTTAGGGTTGCGGTTAGGGTTAGGGTTTAGGTTAGGATTAGGGTAGGGTTAGGGTTAGGATTATGTTTAGTGTTACGGTTAGGGTTAGGGCTTGAGTTAGTTTTACGGTTAGGGTTAAGTTTTGGGTTTGGTTTGGGTTTGGGATAGTGTTAGGATTAGGGTTTAGGGTTAGGGAACGGGTTAGGGTTACTGTTAGGGTTAGGGTTTAGGGTTAGGGAACGGGTTAGGGTTACTGTTAGGGTTAGGGAACGGTTAAATTTAGGGTTAGGGAATGGTTAAGTTTAGGGTTAGGGGGTTTGCGTTAGCATTAAGGTTAGGTTATTTTTAGGTTTAAGGTTAGGTTTAGAGTTAGGGTTTGTGTTATTGTTAGGTTTATAGATTTAGATTTACAATAATTGTTAGGGTTAGGGCTTGAGTTAGGGTTAGTGTTAGTGTGGGGTAAATAACTCCAAAGGATGGTACTTCACAAAGAAGTAGTATAGATGATGGTATATTTTGAGTTGTTCTATAGGTAGTTGTCACCGGTTTGCGGGACAGTTTGACCCGGTACCGTGACAATTGAGGCAGGGGACCCACGGGCCCACACCCTGGGGAAGGGGAAGGGGAAGAGGGAAAAAAAGGACAAAGGGAGATGGGCCTAGGAGCAAAACAGCCGCAACGATCTGAGGAGGAAAGCTAATTTAGTAAATAAGATATCAGAAAGAAAAATAACACAATATAATATAATATAATTGGAATTGAGGCAAATGAATCAAATAAAATGAACAAGAGAGAGAGTGTGCGATAAACCGAAGGCCTTACGCTAACGCTGAAGGCGGACGGCTGCAACAAACACCCACTGCCGAGCTCGGTCCTGAAGGGAAGAGAGAGTCCCGTGACCGCAGACAGTTTTTATCTTTCCCTCTGGGCGGAATTATGTAAAAATGCAAAGCATCGCAAAGTCCTCTGGGGAATGTAGTTCTCTTCTGAAACAGGTACACCCAGAACTATCGACGATCCACAGAGCTGGAGCATTAACTCCTTAACTCCCAATACACCACGCGATGTCATGATGTGGAATATCAGTAATACAACAAAAATCATAAAACCATAACATTCCACCCCTTATTCAACATCATTTCATCATGCTTAATATATATATATATACATAAAGAAACAATGATTCACAAGCATTAAATACAAACACATACAACATACATATATACATATATACATGCTAATAGAATTACTGAGGGCACTCACCCCACATCAAATTCCCTTGTGGTAAAACACTGAACATCCCCATTCTTCTGTTTCACCCACCAGGTAGACCCAGGTCCCTGAGCAAAAACAGTCCCACGGAGAGTTTTGCCCTCTCCAGAAGCTGGAAGAACCCAAACCGCTTTTCCCAACAAGTTCTTCACATGTACTACAGGGACCTTATCTCCCTCTACAGTAGGTAGAGAGCTGGATTGGGCAGGACCATCGCGATTGATGGATCCTCTGGTGTTGACCAACCAGGTGGCTTCTGACAAATTCTTCTCCCAGTGCTTAAATGTCCCGCCACCCATTGCTTTCAACATTGTTTTTAACAACCCATTGTACCTTTCAATTTTACCAGAAGCTGGTGCATGATAGGGGATATGATAAATCCACTCGATGCCATGAGCTTTGTATTGCCCAAGTATTTACAAGAGAATTTTTTGAAATGAGTTCCATTATCGGACTCAATTCTTTCTGGAGTGCCATGTCACCATAGGACTTGTTTCTCGAACCCTAAGATGGTGTTTCGGGCGGTAGCATGGGGTACTGCATATGTTTCAAGCCACCCAGTAGTTGCCTCCACCATGGTGAGCACATAACGCTTACCATTGCGAGATCGTGTCAAGGCAACCTGCCACACCTCCCCATATTTATACTTTTGCCATCGTCCTTCCTCCCAAAGAGGTTTCATCCTCTTGGCTTGTTTAATTGTGGCGCACGTATCACAGTCATGGATAACCTGGTGCAATGGCATCCATAGTTAAGTCCACCCCTCGGTCTCTAGCCCACTTACATGTTGCATCTCTTCCTTGATGGCCCGAGGTCTCATGGGCCCACCGAGCTAGAAATAATTCACTCTTGTGTTGCCAGTCCAAGTCTACTCGAGCCACCTTAACTTTGGCAGCTCGAGCTACCTGATGGTTATTTTGTTGTTCTTCAGTTGCCCGGCTCTTAGGAACATGAGCATCTACATGGCGCAACTTTACAACCATATTCTTTATTCGGGCAGCAATGTTTCTCCACAGTTCAGCAGCCCAAATAGGTTTACCCCTCCGTTGCCAACCATTTTGTTCCCATTGCTGTACCCACCCCCATAAAGCATTTGCCACCATCCATGAGTCAGTGTAAAGATAAAGCACTGGCCACCTCTCTCATTCAGCAATATCTAAGGCCATCTGGACAGCCTTTACCTCTGCAAATTGACTTGATTCTCCTTCTCCTTCAGTGGCCTCTGCAACTTGTCGTGTGGGGCTCCACACAGCAGATTTCCATCTGCGGTGCTTACCCACAATGCAACATGATCCATCTGCGAACAGGGCATATCTCTTTTTGTTGTCTGGTAGTTCATTATATGGTGGGGCTTCTTTAGCACGTGACACCTCCTTTGCTGGCATTGTTCCAAACTTCTTAGCTTCAGGCCAGTCCATGATCACCTCCAGGATTCCTGGACGGTTGAGGTTCCCCATCCGAGCTCGCTTGTGTAATCAGTGCAGTCCATTTACTCCAAGTGGCATCAGTAGCATGATGGGTAGAGGGAGCTGACCCTTTGAACATCCAGCTCAGCACTGGCAGTCGAGGTGCCAGGAGGAGCTGCATTTCAGTACCGATTACTTCGGAAGCAGCTCGAACCCCCTCGTACGCGGCTAAGATCTCCTTCTCAGTTGGAGTGTAGCGCTCCTCAGACCCCCTGTAGGCCCGACTCCAGAATCCGAGGGGTCAGCCTCGGGTCTTTCCAGGAGCTTTTTGCCACAAACTCCAAGTGGGACCTTCCTTTCCAGCAGCAGTGTAGAGGATGTTCTTTACATCCTGTCCCATCCGCAATGGCCCTGGCTATCAAAGCACGGGCTGTCTCCTGCTTAATTTGCTCAAAAGCCTGCTGCTGCTCAGGGCCCCATACAAGATCATTCTTCTTCCGCGTCACCCGATAGAGAGGGCTCACAATGAGACTGTAGTTTGGAACATGCATTCTCCAAAAGCCCACTACACCCAGAAAAGCTTGGGTTTCTGTCTTACTGGTGGGTGGAGACATGGCAGTAATTTTGTCAATCACATCTGTTGGGATGTGACGACGTCCATCTTGCCACTTCATACCTAGGAGCTGAATTTCTTGTGCAGGCCCTTTCACTTTGCTTTGCTTGATAGCAAAGCCAGCTCGTAGGAGAATTTGGATAATCTGCTCTCCTTTCTCAAAGACTTCCTCTGCTGTATTGCCCCATACAACAATGTCATCAATGTATTGCAGATGCTCAGGAGCACCACCCTGTTCCAATGCAGTTTGGATCAACCCATGGCAAATGGTTGGACTGTGCTTCCACCCCTGGGGCAAACGGTTCCAGGTGTACTGAACGCCCCTCCAGGTGAAGGCAAACTGCAGCCTGCATTCTGTGGCCAGAGGAATTGAAAAGAAGGCATTGGCAATGTCGGTGGTGGCATACCACTTGGCTGCTTGTGACTCCAGTTCGTACTGGAGTTGTAGCATGTCTGGCACAGCAGCACTCAGTGGGGGTGTGACTTCATTCAGGCCACGGTAATCTACCGTCAGCCTCCATTCTCCACTGGCTTTACGCACCGGCCATATGGGGCTGTTAAAAGGTGAGTGAGTTTTGCTGATCACTCCCTGGCTCTCTAGCTGACGGATCAAGTTATGAATGGGGAGCAAGGAATCCCTGTTGGTGCGGTACTGCCATCTGTACACCGTTTCTGTAGCAATTGGTGCCTGTTGCTCCTCCACTTGTAGCAACCCCACAACAGATGGATCTTCTGACAGGCCAGGTAAAACAGATAGCTGCTTAATGTTGTCTGTGTCCACGGCAGCTATTCCAAAAGCCCATCGGTACCCCTTGGGATCCTTAAAGTGCCCCCTTCTGAGATAGTCTATACCGAGTATGCATGGAGCCCCCTCCCCTGTCCGGTCACTATAGGATGCTTCTGCCAGTCTTTACCAGTGAGGCTTATTTCTGCCTCCAACACAGACAATTCCTGAGAGCCCCCAGTCACTCCAGAGATATAGATATAGATCAGTTCTGTCCCTTTATAACTCGAAGGCATTAGAGTACACTGTGCACCAGTATCCACCAGTGCCTCATATTTTTGTGGTTCTGATGTGCCAGGCCACCGAATCCACACAGTCCAATACACTCTATTACCCCTCTCCCTCCTCTGGCTGAGGGCAGGGCCCCTCTATTGGTTACCTGTAGTGACAGGAACAACTTCACTGGTCGTTGGTCTGTGTTGTAATTCTCTCACCCGTGCTCGCAGTGCAGGGGTGGGCTTTTGATGCCATTCCTTCATATCTTCTCCATTTTCAAGTAAGTAACTCCACAGAGCCGCGCGTGACATGAAGTTAGTGAAGTGAGTGCTGTCATTTGCTCGAGCAGGACGGCGTTTGCTTCTGATAGCTGCAATCATTTCAACCCTATCAATCAGTCGGGATACTTTCTCTAACACGTCTCCCATCTGTCCTTCTAACCTTGATATGGCTGAAATGGAAGCGTGTGATGGTGGAAATTTTTGTTCAAAGTTTTGAAGTGTAAGAATCTGTTCAAAAACTGGGGGTTTTCTGTCTTGGTCCTCGTATCTGTTGAACATTGTCACTAGTGTACCGGCGTACCTTTCTGGTGCTGTTTTTGGAAGCTTCTGACATATTTCGGGTGTACTCCTTACTTTCTCCGGATCATGGTCCCGATCTTCAGGATCTAACGTGGGATCATACAGCATTTCCACCACAGCCGTTTCTCTCAAATACTGGATGCCTTCCTCAATAGTTTTCCATCTTTTCACTTTTAGGTGCCAGGTCACTCTTGTAGGGATATCTTTCCCTCACAGCTACTTACTGTTGCCAGAGGCTGGCGATTCCATCCATATACCTGCTGATCCCCCTGTCGACAGCCGGATCACGGGCAATGTTTCCTAGTTGGCGAGCTTCGTTACAGTCGAGGGACACGCTTTGGCCCCGTTGTCCCAACACCAAAGCAACCAAGTGACAATACTCTCATCCGGACGTCAAATAAACTCCTTTCTTGAGCCTTGGATCTCAGACATTTTCATGGGTCGACGAAACGTGGTAACTTTGACTCTTTCATCATCCTCATCATCACTATGTCCACGCCTCTCACTTTTCTCTGTTGCCTTTCTTGGTGGTGGTGGTGTTGAGGCCTCCCCCTCGCCTGTATCTTCCTCTTCTTTCGCCACCTCTTCTTTGCGTTCTAGGCGTGAGGACACACGTTTCCATTTCTGGCCTTCCACCGGGGCAACTGACTTTGATACCGGAGCTTTCTTTGGCTGGTCAGATGTGCCTGGGAGGTTTTCCTCTTTGGTCTGAGCCTCAGTTTGGACACTCTCTCTCTCCAGAACAGTACATATACCTCGGTAAGCATAAGCCAAGCCCCAGATAAGCTGTTCCACCTCAGATCTTTCTGAGCCGCAACACCCATTACTCAGATACAGGCCTAGCTCCTCAGGATCCTGCAAGTGTTCAGGAGTAAAATCCCATGGCACCGGGGGACCCCGTGCTTCTAATTTATTTCCTAAAACTCTCCACTTTCCCTGCCATTCAACATTCTCTGTTTCTGGGAAAAGCTTCCTCCACATGGTGTAAAGTGCTATTATAAAGGATGTATTCAAAAGGTCTAATATCCCAAATGCTAACGTAGTCCCTAAACCCTAGGTTGGTATAGGGTTAGGGCAAGGCTCAGGTTAAGATTTAGTATTACAGTAAGTGTTAAAGAAGGATTTATGTAATTTCAGCGGGTTTGGTGAAGATTGTCTTTAGTAATAGGGTTATGTTTAGATTTTGGATAAGTGTGTGGGTAAGGTTTTGGCTTAGGGTTAGGGTTAGGGTACGGATTAGGGTTGGGGTTAGCGTTAGGGTTAGGGTTAAGGTATAGGGTTAGCATTAGGCTAACATTTAGGGGATAGGGTTAGTGTTAGGTTTAGAGTTATCATTAGGTATAGGTTTCGGGTTAGGGTTAGTGTTAGGATTGGGTTAGGGGTTAGTTTTGGGTTTGGGGTTGGTGGACTTAGGGGTAGGATTAGGTTTAGGTTTCGGGTTAGGTTTAGTATTAGGGTTAAGGTTACGTTTATTGTTAGGGTTATGTTTAGGTTTAGGTTTTGGGTTAGGCTTAGGGATACGGTTAGTTTTGGTTTAGGATTAGGATTAGGGTTTAGGGTTAGGGTTAGGGATAGGTTTGTGTTTAGATCAGGATTAGGGTTAGGGTTAAGGTAGTTATAAGATTTAGGGTTAGAGTTAGATTTAGTGTTAGGGTAAGGGTTAGTCTCAAGTTTAATGTTAGGGTTAGGGTTAGGATAAGGGTTAGGTTTAGGGTAAAATTAGGGTAGGGTTAGGGTTTGGGTTAGGGTTAGGGTTATGGTTAGGGTTTAATTTGGAGTTGGGTTTGGTTTAGGTTTAGGGTTAGGGTTAGGTTTAGGGTTAGGTTTATGGTTAGGGTTAGCGTTAGTGTTCGGGTTTGTGTTAGTTTTCGGGTTAGGATTTAGGGGTTCGTTTGGTGTTGGGGTTGTGGTTAGGTTTAGGGTTAGAGATAGGGTAAGGTTTAGTGTTAAGTTTAGGGTTAGTGTTAGTGTTAGTATAGCGGTTTGGTTTAGGTTAGGGTTAGGGTAGTGTTAGGTTTAGGGTTAGGGGAAGCGTTAGGGTTGGGGTTAGGGTAAGTATATAGGGTTAGGGTTAAGGGTAAGGTTTTAGGGTTAGAATTTGTGTTAGTGTGAGGGGTTAGGGTTAGCGTTGGTGTTGGGTTTTGGGTTGGGGTTGGGTTTGCATTTGTTGTTGGGTTAGGGTCAGGGTTTGGGTTAGGGTTAGGGTGTAGTGTTACATTTTGTCTTAGTGTTAGGTATAGGGTTTGAGTAAGGGTTAGGGTTTGTTGTTAGGGGTTTGGGTTGGGGTTTGGGTTTGGGTTGGGTTTGGTGTTGAGGTTGCAGTTAGTGTTAGTGATAGTGTTAGGGCCAGGGTTAGGGTTAGTGTTAGGATTAGGGTTGGGGTTAGGGGTAGGGGTAGGAGTCCGGATATTTTTGGTCTAGGATTGGAATTTAGGGTTAGGGTTATTGTTGGGGTTAGGATTGGAGCTTGAGGTTGGGTTTTGGGTAAGGGTAGGGGTAAGGTTCGGATTAGGGTTAGGGTTAGGGTTAGTGTTAGTGTTAGGGTTAGGTTTAGGTTTAGGGTTAGGGTTAGGGTTACGATTTAGGATAATGTTGAAGGTTAGGGTTTGGGTTGGGTTAGTGTTAGGGTTTATGGGTTTGGTTTTGGGTTTGGGGTTGGGGATTGAGTTGGTGTTAAGGATAGGGTCAGGATTAGAGTTAGGGTTAGGCTCAAAGTTAGGTTTAGGGTTTAGGGTTATAGTTTAGGGTTAGGGTTAGGGTTAAGGTTAGGTTAAGGGCTTGTGGTTGGGTTTGGGGTAGGGGTAAGTGTAGTGGTAGGAGTAGGATTAGTTTTGGTTTAGTGTTAGGGTTAGGGTGAAGTTTCGGGTTAGGGTTAATGGTAATGGTTTAGGGTTAGATTTAGGATTGGAGTTACGGTTAAGGGTAAGAGTTTAGGTTTAGGGTTGCGTTTGGGGTTGGGTTAGGATTAGGGTTAGGGTAGGAATGTAGGTTTAGGTTTAGGAGTAGTGTTAGGTTTAGGGCTTGTTTTTGGGTTTGGGGTAGGGGTAGGGGTAAGTTTAGGGTTAGGGTTAAGTTATAGTGTTAGGGGTTAGGGTTAGGATGAAGGGTTATGGTTTACGTTAAGTGTTTAACGTTAGGGATAGGGTTGAGGTTAGGGTTAGATTTAGGGTTAGGGTTATGGGTATGGGTTTGGGTTTGGGTTGGGGTTGTGGTTGGAGTTGGGGTTGGTGTTTGTGTTAGTGTTAAGGATAGGGTTAAGGTTAGGGTCAGGGTTAAGATTTGGGTTAGGGTTAGGTTTTGGGTGAGGATTAGTGTCAGGGTTAGGCTTAGGCTTTGGGTTTAGTGTTTAGTGTTCTTTAGAGTTAGGTTGAGGTTTAGAGTTAAGGGTTAGAGTAGGGTTAGGCTTAGGCTTAGGGTTAGTGTTAGGTTTGGGGTTAGGGGTTAGTGTTGGGGTTCGGGTTGCTGTTGGATTTAGGCTTAGGGTTAGGTTTGGGTTTAGGGTTAGGTTTAGGGCTAGGTTTAGTGTTTGGTTTAGGGTAGTGATAGGGGAAAGTATAGGGTTAAGGTTAGGGTTAAGTTTGTGGTTAGAGTTATGGTTAGGGTTAAGGTGTTTTTGTTGGTCTCGGGTTTGGGTTTGGGGTAGGAATTGGGGTTGTGGTAGGCTTAGTGATAGTGTTAGGGTTAATGGTTAGGGTAAGGATTTGAGTTAGATTTAAATTTAGGTTAAGGGTGAGGGTTAGGGTTAAGGTTTAGAATTAGGGTTAGGGTTAGGGTTAGGGTTAGGGATAGATTAGGGTTAGGGTTAGGGTTAGATTTAGGCTTAGGGTTAGTGTTAGGGTTAGGGATAAGTTTAGGTTTAACGTTAGTGTTAGGGTCAGGGTTCGGTTCAGTGTTAGGGTTTGATAGTGTTAGGGTTAGTGTTAGTGTTAGTGTTATGTTTAGGTGTAGGGCTAGGGTTATGGTTTGTGATCAGGTTTGGGTTAGGGCTTGGTATAGGGTTAGGGTACGAATAGGTGTAGGTTTAAGTTTAGGGGATGGGTGAGGCTTAGGTTTAGGGTGTGGGTTAGGGTTACCGTTAGCTGTTAGGTGTTGTTGGCATTGGTTTTGGGTTTGGGGTTGGGGTTGTGGTTGGGGTTGGGTTAGGATTAAGGGAGTGTTTGGGTTTGGGTTAGGTTTAGAATTAGGGTCAGGGTATGGGTTTGGGTTAGGGTTAGGATTAGGGCTATGGGTTAGGGTTAGGGTGTAGATAGGGGTATGTTTAGTATTAGGGTTAAGGTTACAGTTAGTGTTACACTTAGGGTTTAGGTGTTGTTGGACTTGGGGTTGGGTTTGGGTTTGGGGCTGTGTTAGGGTTAGTGTTGGGGTTAGGTTTAAGTGTTAGTGTTAGAATTTGGGTTAGATTTAAGGTTAGGGTTAGGGTTATGATTAAGGATTAGTGTTAGGGCTAGGTTTAGGATTAGGTTTAGTGTTAGGGTTTTTTTAGGTTTAGGGTTAGATTTTGGGGTTGGGGTATGGGTGTTAGAGTTAGGTTTATTGTTAGCGTTACGTTTATTGTTCAGGGGTTAGTGTTTGGTTGGGGTTGTTGTTGAGGTTGGGTAAGTGTTGGAGCTGGGTTTGGGGTTGGGGTTGGGGTAGGGGTAGGGGTTGGGATTGGTTTAGAGTTAGGTTTAGGTTTAGTGTTAGGGTTAGGATTACAGTTAGGGTTAGGTTTAGGGTTAGGGTTAGATTTAGATTTAGGGTTAGTGTTGGTGTTAGGGTAAGGTTAGTTTTAGGGTTAGGGTTAGGGTTAGGTTTATGGTTAGGTTTGGAGTTACGGCTGGGGTTGGGTTTGGGATTAGGGTTGTAAGGATTAGGGTTATGTTTAGGGTTAGTATAAGGTTAGTGTTAGGGTTATGGCTTGGGTTAGGCTTAGGCTTAGGGTTAAGGTTAAATTTAGGTTTAGGACAAGGGTTGGGGTTGGGGTTGAGATTTGTGTTGCGTCTGGGGTTTGGGTTAGGTTTAGGGTTAGGGTTCTGGCTTGGGTTAGGGTTAGGCTTAGGTTTAGGGTTAGGGTTAGGATTAATGTTGGGGTTGGGATTTTGGTTGGGGTTTGGGTTGGGGTTGGGGTTAGCGTTAGCGTTACTTTTTAGATATTATTGTTTGGGTTTGGGTTGTTGGTGCTAGTGATAGGGTGGTGCTGGTGTTGGGATAGTTACTGGGATTGGTTAGGGTTAGGTTTAGGGTTAGTGTTACGGGGTTAGGGTTTGGCTTCTGGCTTGTGGTTGAGCTAGGGATAACAGTTGGGGTTTGGGTTGGGTTTGGAGTTGGTGTTGGGGTTACGGTTATTGTTTGGGTTTGGGTTAGGGTTAGTGTTAGGGGTTAGGGTTAGGGTTAGGGTAGGGTTAGGGTTAAGGTTAGGGTTAGGGTTAGGGTTGGGCTTAGGGTTAGTTTAATTTAGGGGTAATAGGTATAGGGTTAGTGCTAGGTTTAAAGAATAGAGGTAGGGTTTAATTTCTTGTTAATTGTGGTGTAGGGTAAGTGTGAGCGTTAGGGTGAAAGAAGGGTTAAGCCCTGGATTTGTTTTGTGATTGTGTAAGGTTCAAAAATAGGAATAGGAATTGTGTTTTGAACACGTTTAGTGCTTGTATTTGGCATAGGGATAGACTTCGAGTTTAGTTGGTTTTTAGTCCTAGAGAAAGGGATAGGGTCTATCGTATGATCAGCTATAGTGCTCGGTTTAGAGTTTTGGTTTGTTGTAGTGTTTGGGTTACGGTGTTAGTGTTATGGTTAAAGCTGAGGTTACGTTTACGGTAAGGGTTAGGGTCTGGGATGATTTTATGTTAGGGTTAGGATTTGATTTAATATTTGCGGAAGAAACGGGGTTTGTTTGCATTTTATGAGTAGATTTAGGATTAGGATTATTTGGAATGTTATTGATACTGTTAAAATCAATTTTGGGTGTGGGCAAATACTGAGCTGCCAATTGACATATTATAGAACATGACATTTTGTTTTTCTGCTTGAGATAAAGCTCTGCATAAGTGTTGTTCATTTAAACACACTTGCAATAAATCCGTGGCTGTACTCATTTCTCTTGTTTTAAAAATCGCACGCGATCAGTCAAAGAAAGAAGCTATCATGGAATGTATAAGATCCTGACAACGAATTTCAAACATATTTCGACCTTATTCAACATTACAAAGTAGTACTGAACAATTTTAAAATGTTCAAAATTAAATAAAAATTAAAAATAGTATTCCACGAAGTTTATAGATGTTTTTTGAGTGCTATAAAAACTTCTCTAATTTATTCAGCTTAGCAGGTCAGAATCGGCTACAGTGCAGGGCAGCCGGCTGATTCGCGTCTTTCTTCAGCGGCTGAAGCAGCAGAAAACGCGATTGATGCGTTTCAAGCGGATTCCGCGGTTAAGAGCGATTCGAGTTTGACATTCGTCGCCGATTCGGCTCAGATATTCGAACCGGTTGAACAGACACCAGAATCTGCGAGAGAAGCCAGCTTCACTCACATTTCGCTTCTATACTGATATACGCTCAAAGAGCATTCAATTTCGGAAAAGTAATCAGTAATATCCGTGTGTATGAAAAAAAAACGGGGAGATACGATATTCCAGGGATAAGAGTAACAGACATGAAAAACGACCAGAAAAATATATGAAAACGAGGACGGAGGTGAACGTCTGATGCAGACATACATTGCAGACGGCAGCAGAGCAGAAAGGGAAAACAATCTTTTCCCCAGCCTAACATGGGGGTCCTCCCCATCTCTATCGACCACGCCAGGAACGGAGTCTGTCAAAAGGGTAATCACTTTTATGTTGGAAACAGACCGCAGCAGGCTACGTTTAAAAGCCGCTCTTCAGGGAACGGCAGCAGGCTGAAATGCGTCTTTCTTCAGCGACTGAAGCAGCAGAAACCGCGATTGATGTGTTTCAAGAGGAATCCGCGGTTAAGAGCGATTCGAGTTTGTCGTTCGTCGCCGATTCGGCTCAGTTTCGTACGGGCTCATCTGCGATGCTCCGGTGATGAAGTTTGTTGGGAAATATTCGGTCCGGTTCGACAGGCACCAGAAGATGCGAGAGGTGCCAGCTTCACTCAAATTTCGCCTCTACACTGGTAAGATCAGAACAGCATACAATTTCAGAAAAGGAATCAGGAATGTCTGTGTGCCAGAAAACTAAAAGGGGAGATGCGATGATTCAGCGGTGAAAGAAAAAGACTTCAAGAAAATTCAGAAAAAAAAGTATGAATACGTGGACGGAAAAGATCGTCTGATGCAGACATATATTGCCGACCGTAGCAGAGCAGAAAGGGAACAGAATCTTTCCCCCAGCTTAAAACCGGGGTCCTCCCCATCTCTATCGACAACGCCAGGAACGGAGTCTGTCAAAAGGGTAATCACTTTTATGTTGGAAACAGACCGCAGCAGGCTACGTTTAAAAGCCGCTCTTCAGTGAACGGCAGCAGGCTGAAACGCGTCTTTCTTCAGCGGCTCAAGCAGCAGAAACCGCGATTGATGCGTTTCAAGAGGAATCCGCGGTTAAGAGCGATTCGAGTTTGTCGTTCGTCGCCGATTCGGCTCAGTTTCGTACGGGCTCATCTGCGATGCTCCGGTGATGAAGTTTGTTGGGAAATATTCGGTCCGGTTCGACAGACACCAGAAGATGCGAGAGGTGCCAGCTTCACTTAAATTTCGCCTCTACACTGGTAAGATCAGCATACAATTTCAGAAAAGGAATCAGGAATGTCTGTGTGACAGAAAACTAAACGGGGAGATGCGATGATTCAGCGGTGAAAGAAAAAGACTTCAAGAAAATTCAGAAAAAAAATATGAATACGTGGACGGAAAAGATCGTCTGATGCAGACATATATTGCCGACCGTAGCAGAGCAGAAAGGGAACAGAATCTTTCCCCCAGCTTAAAACCGGGGTCCTCCCCATCTCTATCGACAACGCCAGGAACGGAGTCTGTCAGACGGGTAATCACTTTTATGTTGGAAACAGACCGCAGCAGGCTACGTTTAAAAGCCGCTCTTCAGGGAACGGCAGCAGGCTGAAACGCGTCTTTCTTCAGCGGCTCAAGCAGCAGAAACCGCGATAGATGTGTTTCAAGAGGAATCCGCGTTTAGGAGCGATTCGAGTTTGTCGTTCGTCGCCGATTCGGCTCAGTTTCGTACGGGCTCATCTGCGATGCTCCGGTGATGAAGTTTGTTGGGAAATATTCGGTCCGGTTCGAAAGACACCAGAAGCTGCGAGAGGTGCCAGCTTCACTCAAATTTCGCCTCTACACTGGTAAGATCAGAACTGCATACAATTTCAGAAAAGAATCAGTAATGTCTGAGTGACAAAAAACTAAACGGGGAGATGCGATGATTCAGCGGTGAAAGAAAAAGACATCTTGAAAATTCAGAAAAAAAAGTATGAATACGTGGACGGAAAAGATCGTCTGATGCAGACATATATTGCCGACCGTAGCAGAGCAGAAAGGGAACAGAATCTTTCCCCCAGCTTAAAACCGGGGTCCTCCCCATCTCTATCGACAACGCCAGGAACGGAGTCTGTCAAAAGGGTAATCACTTTTATGTTGGAAACAGACCGCAGAAGGCTACGTTTAAAAGCCGCTCTTCAGTGAACGGCAGCAGGCTGAAACGCGTCTTTCTTCAGCGGCTCAAGCAGCAGAAACCGCGATTGATGTGTTTCAAGAGGAATCCGCGTTTAAGAGCGATTCGAGTTTGTCGTTCGTTGCCGATTCGGCTCAGTTTCGTACGGGCTCATCTGCGATGCTCCGGTGATGAAGTTTGTTGGGAAATATTCGGTCCCGTTCGACAGACACCAGAAGCTGCGAGAGGAGCCTGCTTCACTCAAATTTCGCGTCTACACTGGTAAGATCAGAACAGCATACAATTTCAAAAAAGGAATCAGTAATGTCTGTGTGCCAGAAAACTAAACGGGGAGATGCGATGATTCCGTGGTGAAAGAAAAAGACTTCAAGAAAATTCAGAAATAAAGTATGAATACGTGGACGGAAAAGATCGTCTGATGCAGACATATATTGCCGACCGTAGCAGAGCAGAAAGGGAACAGAATCTTTCCCCCAGCTTAAAACCGGGGTCCTCCCCATCTCTATCGACAACGCCAGGAACGGAGTCTGTCAGACGGGTAATCACTTTTATGTTGGAAACAGACCGCAGCAGGCTACGTTTAAAAGCCGCTCTTCAGTGAACGGCAGTAGGCTGAAACGCGTCTTTCTTCAGCGACTGAAGCAGAAGAATCCGCGATTGATGTGTTTCAAGAGGAATCCGCGGTTAAGAGCGATTCGAGTTTGTCGTTCGTCGCCGATTCGGCTCAGTTTCGTACGGGCTCATCTGCGATGCTCCGTTGATGAAGTTTGTTGGGAAATATTCGGTCCCGTTCGACAGACACCAGAAGCTGCGAGAGGTGCCAGCTTCACTCAAATTTCGCCTCTACACTGGTAAGATCAGAACAGCATACAATTTCAGAAAAGGAATCAGGAATGTCTGTGTGCCAGAAAACTAAAAGGGGAGATGCGATGATTCCGTGGTGAAAGAAAAAGACTTCAAGAAAATTCAGAAAAAAAATATGAATACGTGGACGGAAAAGATCGTCTGATGCAGACATATATTGCCGACCGTAGCAGAGCAGAAAGGGAACAGAATCTTTCCCCCAGCTTAAAACCGGGGTCCTCCCCATCTCTATCGACAACGCCAGGAACGGAGTCTGTCAAAAGGGTAATCACTTTTATGTTGGAAACAGACCGCAGCAGGCTACGTTTAAAAGCCGCTCTTCAGTGAACGGCAGCAGGCTGAAACGCGTCTTTCTTCAGCGACTGAAGCAGCAGAAACCGCGATTGATGCGTTTCAAGAGGAATCCGCGGTTAAGAGCGATTCGAGTTTGTCGTTCGTCGCCGATTCGGCTCAGTTTCGTACGGGCTCATCTGCGATGCTCCGGTGATGAAGTTTGTTGGGAAATATTCGGTCCGGTTCGACAGACACCAGAAGATGCGAGAGGTGCCAGCTTCACTTAAATTTCGCCTCTACACTGGTAAGATCAGCATACAATTTCAGAAAAGGAATCAGGAATGTCTGTGTGACAGAAAACTAAACGGGGAGATGCGATGATTCAGCGGTGAAAGAAAAAGACTTCAAGAAAATTCAGAAAAAAAATATGAATACGTGGACGGAAAAGATCGTCTGATGCAGACATATATTGCCGACCGTAGCAGAGCAGAAAGGGAACAGAATCTTTCCCCCAGCTTAAAACCGGGGTCCTCCCCATCTCTATCGACAACGCCAGGAACGGAGTCTGTCAGACGGGTAATCACTTTTATGTTGGAAACAGACCGCAGCAGGCTACGTTTAAAAGCCGCTCTTCAGGGAACGGCAGCAGGCTGAAACGCGTCTTTCTTCAGCGGCTCAAGCAGCAGAAACCGCGATAGATGTGTTTCAAGAGGAATCCGCGTTTAGGAGCGATTCGAGTTTGTCGTTCGTCGCCGATTCGGCTCAGTTTCGTACGGGCTCATCTGCGATGCTCCGGTGATGAAGTTTGTTGGGAAATATTCGGTCCGGTTCGAAAGACACCAGAAGCTGCGAGAGGTGCCAGCTTCACTCAAATTTCGCCTCTACACTGGTAAGATCAGAACTGCATACAATTTCAGAAAAGAATCAGTAATGTCTGAGTGACAAAAAACTAAACGGGGAGATGCGATGATTCAGCGGTGAAAGAAAAAGACATCTTGAAAATTCAGAAAAAAAAGTATGAATACGTGGACGGAAAAGATCGTCTGATGCAGACATATATTGCCGACCGTAGCAGAGCAGAAAGGGAACAGAATCTTTCCCCCAGCTTAAAACCGGGGTCCTCCCCATCTCTATCGACAACGCCAGGAACGGAGTCTGTCAAAAGGGTAATCACTTTTATGTTGGAAACAGACCGCAGAAGGCTACGTTTAAAAGCCGCTCTTCAGTGAACGGCAGCAGGCTGAAACGCGTCTTTCTTCAGCGGCTCAAGCAGCAGAAACCGCGATTGATGTGTTTCAAGAGGAATCCGCGTTTAAGAGCGATTCGAGTTTGTCGTTCGTTGCCGATTCGGCTCAGTTTCGTACGGGCTCATCTGCGATGCTCCGGTGATGAAGTTTGTTGGGAAATATTCGGTCCCGTTCGACAGACACCAGAAGCTGCGAGAGGAGCCTGCTTCACTCAAATTTCGCGTCTACACTGGTAAGATCAGAACAGCATACAATTTCAAAAAAGGAATCAGTAATGTCTGTGTGCCAGAAAACTAAACGGGGAGATGCGATGATTCCGTGGTGAAAGAAAAAGACTTCAAGAAAATTCAGAAATAAAGTATGAATACGTGGACGGAAAAGATCGTCTGATGCAGACATATATTGCCGACCGTAGCAGAGCAGAAAGGGAACAGAATCTTTCCCCCAGCTTAAAACCGGGGTCCTCCCCATCTCTATCGACAACGCCAGGAACGGAGTCTGTCAAAAGGGTAATCACTTTTATGTTGGAAACAGACCGCAGCAGGCTACGTTTAAAAGCCGCTCTTCAGTGAACGGCAGCAGGCTGAAACGCGTCTTTCTTCAGCGACTGAAGCAGCAGAAACCGCGATTGATGCGTTTCAAGAGGAATCCGCGGTTAAGAGCGATTCGAGTTTGTCGTTCGTCGCCGATTCGGCTCAGTTTCGTACGGGCTCATCTGCGATGCTCCGGTGATGAAGTTTGTTGGGAAATATTCGGTCCGGTTCGACAGACACCAGAAGATGCGAGAGGTGCCAGCTTCACTTAAATTTCGCCTCTACACTGGTAAGATCAGCATACAATTTCAGAAAAGGAATCAGGAATGTCTGTGTGACAGAAAACTAAACGGGGAGATGCGATGATTCAGCGGTGAAAGAAAAAGACTTCAAGAAAATTCAGAAAAAAAATATGAATACGTGGACGGAAAAGATCGTCTGATGCAGACATATATTGCCGACCGTAGCAGAGCAGAAAGGGAACAGAATCTTTCCCCCAGCTTAAAACCGGGGTCCTCCCCATCTCTATCGACAACGCCAGGAACGGAGTCTGTCAGACGGGTAATCACTTTTATGTTGGAAACAGACCGCAGCAGGCTACGTTTAAAAGCCGCTCTTCAGTGAACGGCAGTAGGCTGAAACGCGTCTTTCTTCAGCGACTGAAGCAGAAGAAACCGCGATTGATGTGTTTCAAGAGGAATCCGCGGTTAAGAGCGATTCGAGTTTGTCGTTCGTCGCCGATTCGGCTCAGTTTCGTACGGGCTCATCTGCGATGCTCCGTTGATGAAGTTTGTTGGGAAATATTCGGTCCCGTTCGACAGACACCAGAAGCTGCGAGTGGTGCCAGCTTCACTCAAATTTCGCCTCTACACTGGTAAGATCAGAACAGCATACAATTTCAGAAAAGGAATCAGGAATGTCTGTGTGCCAGAAAACTAAAAGGGGAGATGCGATGATTCCGTGGTGAAAGAAAAAGACTTCAAGAAAATTCAGAAAAAAAAGTATGAATACGTGGACGGAAAAGATCGTCTGATGCAGACATATATTGCCGACCGTAGCAGAGCAGAAAGGGAACAGAATCTTTCCCCCAGCTTAAAACCGGGGTCCTCCCCATCTCTATCGACAACGCCAGGAACGGAGTCTGTCAAAAGGGTAATCACTTTTATGTTGGAAACAGACCGCAGCAGGCTACGTTTAAAAGCCGCTCTTCAGTGAACGGCAGCAGGCTGAAACGCGTCTTTCTTCAGCGACTGAAGCAGCAGAAACCGCGATTGATGCGTTTCAAGAGGAATCCGCGGTTAAGAGCGATTCGAGTTTGTCGTTCGTCGCCGATTCGGCTCAGTTTCGTACGGGCTCATCTGCGATGCTCCGGTGATGAAGTTTGTTGGGAAATATTCGGTCCGGTTCGACAGACACCAGAAGATGCGAGAGGTGCCAGCTTCACTTAAATTTCGCCTCTACACTGGTAAGATCAGCATACAATTTCAGAAAAGGAATCAGGAATGTCTGTGTGACAGAAAACTAAACGGGGAGATGCGATGATTCAGCGGTGAAAGAAAAAGAATTCAAGAAAATTCAGAAAAAAAATATGAATACGTGGACGGAAAAGATCGTCTGATGAAGACATATATTGCCGACCGTAGCAGAGCAGAAAGGGAACAGAATCTTTCCCCCAGCTTAAAACCGGGGTCCTCCCCATCTCTATCGACAACGCCAGGAACGGAGTCTGTCAGACGGGTAATCACTTTTATGTTGGAAACAGACCGCAGCAGGCTACGTTTAAAAGCCGCTCTTCAGGGAACGGCAGCAGGCTGAAACGCGTCTTTCTTCAGCGGCTCAAGCAGCAGAAACCGCGATAGATGTGTTTCAAGAGGAATCCGCGTTTAGGAGCGATTCGAGTTTGTCGTTCGTCGCCGATTCGGCTCAGTTTCGTACGGGCTCATCTGCGATGCTCCGGTGATGAAGTTTGTTGGGAAATATTCGGTCCGGTTCGAAAGACACCAGAAGCTGCGAGAGGTGCCAGCTTCACTCAAATTTCGCCTCTACACTGGTAAGATCAGAACTGCATACAATTTCAGAAAAGAATCAGTAATGTCTGAGTGACAAAAAACTAAACGGGGAGATGCGATGATTCAGCGGTGAAAGAAAAAGACATCTTGAAAATTCAGAAAAAAAAGTATGAATACGTGGACGGAAAAGATCGTCTGATGCAGACATATATTGCCGACCGTAGCAGAGCAGAAAGGGAACAGAATCTTTCCCCCAGCTTAAAACCGGGGTCCTCCCCATCTCTATCGACAACGCCAGGAACGGAGTCTGTCAAAAGGGTAATCACTTTTATGTTGGAAACAGACCGCAGAAGGCTACGTTTAAAAGCCGCTCTTCAGTGAACGGCAGCAGGCTGAAACGCGTCTTTCTTCAGCGGCTCAAGCAGCAGAAACCGCGATTGATGTGTTTCAAGAGGAATCCGCGTTTAAGAGCGATTCGAGTTTGTCGTTCGTTGCCGATTCGGCTCAGTTTCGTACGGGCTCATCTGCGATGCTCCGGTGATGAAGTTTGTTGGGAAATATTCGGTCCCGTTCGACAGACACCAGAAGCTGCGAGAGGAGCCTGCTTCACTCAAATTTCGCGTCTACACTGGTAAGATCAGAACAGCATACAATTTCAAAAAAGGAATCAGTAATGTCTGTGTGCCAGAAAACTAAACGGGGAGATGCGATGATTCCGTGGTGAAAGAAAAAGACTTCAAGAAAATTCAGAAATAAAGTATGAATACGTGGACGGAAAAGATCGTCTGATGCAGACATATATTGCCGACCGTAGCAGAGCAGAAAGGGAACAGAATCTTTCCCCCAGCTTAAAACCGGGGTCCTCCCCATCTCTATCGACAACGCCAGGAACGGAGTCTGTCAGACGGGTAATCACTTTTATGTTGGAAACAGACCGCAGCAGGCTACGTTTAAAAGCCGCTCTTCAGTGAACGGCAGTAGGCTGAAACGCGTCTTTCTTCAGCGACTGAAGCAGAAGAAACCGCGATTGATGTGTTTCAAGAGGAATCCGCGGTTAAGAGCGATTCGAGTTTGTCGTTCGTCGCCGATTCGGCTCAGTTTCGTACGGGCTCATCTGCGATGCTCCGGTGATGAAGTTTGTTGGGAAATATTCGGTCCCGTTCGACAGACACCAGAAGCTGCGAGAGGTGCCAGCTTCACTCAAATTTCGCCTCTACACTGGTAAGATCAGAACAGCATACAATTTCAGAAAAGGAATCAGGAATGTCTGTGTGCCAGAAAACTAAAAGGGGAGATGCGATGATTCCGTGGTGAAAGAAAAAGACTTCAAGAAAATTCAGAAAAAAAATATGAATACGTGGACGGAAAAGATCGTCTGATGCAGACATATATTGCCGACCGTAGCAGAGCAGAAAGGGAACAGAATCTTTCCCCCAGCTTAAAACCGGGGTCCTCCCCATCTCTATCGACAACGCCAGGAACGGAGTCTGTCAAAAGGGTAATCACTTTTATGTTGGAAACAGACCGCAGCAGGCTACGTTTAAAAGCCGCTCTTCAGTGAACGGCAGCAGGCTGAAACGCGTCTTTCTTCAGCGACTGAAGCAGCAGAAACCGCGATTGATGCGTTTCAAGAGGAATCCGCGGTTAAGAGCGATTCGAGTTTGTCGTTCGTCGCCGATTCGGCTCAGTTTCGTACGGGCTCATCTGCGATGCTCCGGTGATGAAGTTTGTTGGGAAATATTCGGTCCGGTTCGACAGACACCAGAAGATGCGAGAGGTGCCAGCTTCACTTAAATTTCGCCTCTACACTGGTAAGATCAGCATACAATTTCAGAAAAGGAATCAGGAATGTCTGTGTGACAGAAAACTAAACGGGGAGATGCGATGATTCAGCGGTGAAAGAAAAAGACTTCAAGAAAATTCAGAAAAAAAATATGAATACGTGGACGGAAAAGATCGTCTGATGCAGACATATATTGCCGACCGTAGCAGAGCAGAAAGGGAACAGAATCTTTCCCCCAGCTTAAAACCGGGGTCCTCCCCATCTCTATCGACAACGCCAGGAACGGAGTCTGTCAGACGGGTAATCACTTTTATGTTGGAAACAGACCGCAGCAGGCTACGTTTAAAAGCCGCTCTTCAGGGAACGGCAGCAGGCTGAAACGCGTCTTTCTTCAGCGGCTCAAGCAGCAGAAACCGCGATAGATGTGTTTCAAGAGGAATCCGCGTTTAAGAGCGATTCGAGTTTGTCGTTCGTCGCCGATTCGGCTCAGTTTCGTACGGGCTCATCTGCGATGCTCCGGTGATGAAGTTTGTTGGGAAATATTCGGTCCGGTTCGACAGACACCAGAAGCTGCGAGAGGTGCCAGCTTCACTCAAATTTCGCCTCTACACTGGTAAGATCAGAACTGCATACAATTTCAGAAAAGAATCAGTAATGTCTGAGTGACAAAAAACTAAACGGGGAGATGCGATGATTCAGCGGTGAAAGAAAAAGACATCTTGAAAATTCAGAAAAAAAAGTATGAATACGTGGACGGAAAAGATCGTCTGATGCAGACATATATTGCCGACCGTAGCAGAGCAGAAAGGGAACAGAATCTTTCCCCCAGCTTAAAACCGGGGTCCTCCCCATCTCTATCGACAACGCCAGGAACGGAGTCTGTCAAAAGGGTAATCACTTTTATGTTGGAAACAGACCGCAGAAGGCTACGTTTAAAAGCCGCTCTTCAGTGAACGGCAGCAGGCTGAAACGCGTCTTTCTTCAGCGGCTCAAGCAGCAGAAACCGCGATTGATGTGTTTCAAGAGGAATCCGCGTTTAAGAGCGATTCGAGTTTGTCGTTCGTTGCCGATTCGGCTCAGTTTCGTACGGGCTCATCTGCGATGCTCCGGTGATGAAGTTTGTTGGGAAATATTCGGTCCCGTTCGACAGACACCAGAAGCTGCGAGAGGAGCCTGCTTCACTCAAATTTCGCCTCTACACTGGTAAGATCAGAACAGCATACAATTTCAAAAAAGGAATCAGTAATGTCTGTGTGCCAGAAAACTAAACGGGGAGATGCGATGATTCCGTGGTGAAAGAAAAAGACTTCAAGAAAATTCAGAAATAAAGTATGAATACGTGGACGGAAAAGATCGTCTGATGCAGACATATATTGCCGACCGTAGCAGAGCAGAAAGGGAACAGAATCTTTCCCCCAGCTTAAAACCGGGGTCCTCCCCATCTCTATCGACAACGCCAGGAACGGAGTCTGTCAGACGGGTAATCACTTTTATGTTGGAAACAGACCGCAGCAGGCTACGTTTAAAAGCCGCTCTTCAGTGAACGGCAGCAGGCTGAAACGCGTCTTTCTTCAGCGACTGAAGCAGAAGAAACCGCGATTGATGCGTTTCAAGAGGAATCCGCGGTTAAGAGCGATTCGAGTTTGTCGTTCGTCGCCGATTCGGCTCAGTTTCGTACGGGCTCATCTGCGATGCTCCGGTGATTAAGTTTGTTGGGAAATATTCGGTCCGGTTCGACAGACACCAGAAGATGCGAGAGGTGCCAGCTTCACTTAAATTTCGCCTCTACACTGGTAAGATCAGAACTGCATACAATTTCAGAAAAGAATCAGTAATGTCTGAGTGACAAAAAACTAAACGGGGAGAAGCGATGATTCAGCGGTGAAAGAAAAAGACATCTTGAAAATTCAGAAAAAAAAGTATGAATACGTGGACGGAAAAGATCGTCTGATGCAGACATATATTGCCGACCGTAGCAGAGCAGAAAGGGAACAGAATCTTTCCCCCAGCTTAAAACCGGGGTCCTCCCCATCTCTATCGACAACGCCAGGAACGGAGTCTGTCAAAAGGGTAATCACTTTTATGTTGGAAACAGACCGCAGCAGGCTACGTTTAAAAGCCGCTCTTCAGGGAACGGCAGCAGGCTGAAACGCGTCTTTCTTCAGCGACTGAAGCAGCAGAAACCGCGATTGATGTGTTTCAAGAGGAATCCGCGGTTAAGAGCGATTCGAGTTTGTCGTTCGTCGCCGATTCGGCTCAGTTTCGTACGGGCTCATCTGCGATGCTCCGGTGATGAAGTTTGTTGGGAAATATTCGGTCCCGTTCGACAGACACCAGAAGCTGCGAGAGGAGCCTGCTTCACTCAAATTTCGCGTCTACACTGGTAAGATCAGAACAGCATACAATTTCAAAAAAGGAATCAGTAATGTCTGTGTGCCAGAAAACTAAACGGGGAGATGCGATGATTCCGTGGTGAAAGAAAAAGACTTCAAGAAAATTCAGAAATAAAGTATGAATTCGTGGACGGAAAAGATCGTCTGATGCAGACATATATTGCCGACCATAGCAGAGCAGAAAGGGAACAGAATCTTTCCCCCAGCTTAAAACCGGGGTCCTCCCCATCTCTATCGACAACGCCAGGAACGGAGTCTGTCAGACGGGTAATCACTTTTATGTTGGAAACAGACCGCAGCAGGCTACGTTTAAAAGCCGCTCTTCAGTGAACGGCAGCAGGCTGAAACGCGTCTTTCTTCAGCGACTGAAGCAGAAGAAACCGCGATTGATGTGTTTCAAGAGGAATCCGCGGTTAAGAGCGATTCGAGTTTGTCGTTCGTCGCCGATTCGGCTCAGTTTCGTACGGGCTCATCTGCGATGCTCCGTTGATGAAGTTTGTTGGGAAATATTCGGTCCCGTTCGACAGACACCAGAAGCTGCGAGAGGTGCCATCTTCACTCAAATTTCGCCTCTACACTGGTAAGATCAGAACAGCATACAATTTCAGAAAAGGAATCAGGAATGTCTGTGTGCCAGAAAACTAAACGGGGAGATGCGATGATTCCGTGGTGAAAGAAAAAGACTTCAAGAAAATTCAGAAAAAAAATATGAATACGTGGACGGAAAAGATCGTCTGATGCAGACATATATTGCCGACCGTAGCAGAGCAGAAAGGGAACAGAATCTTTCCCCCAGCTTAAAACCGGGGTCCTCCCCATCTCTATCGACAACGCCAGGAACGGAGTCTGTCAAAAGGGTAATCACTTTTATGTTGGAAACAGACCGCAGCAGGCTACGTTTAAAAGCCGCTCTTCAGTGAACGGCAGCAGGCTGAAACGCGTCTTTCTTCAGCGACTGAAGCAGCAGAAACCGCGATTGATGCGTTTCAAGAGGAATCCGCGGTTAAGAGCGATTCGAGTTTGTCGTTCGTCGCCGATTCGGCTCAGTTTCGTACGGGCTCATCTGCGATGCTCCGGTGATGAAGTTTGTTGGGAAATATTCGGTCCGGTTCGACAGACACCAGAAGATGCGAGAGGTGCCAGCTTCACTTAAATTTCGCCTCTACACTGGTAAGATCAGCATACAATTTCAGAAAAGGAATCAGGAATGTCTGTGTGACAGAAAACTAAACGGGGAGATGCGATGATTCCGTGGTGAAAGAAAAAGACTTCAAGAAAATTCAGAAAAAAAATATGAATACGTGGACGGAAAAGATCGTCTGATGCAGACATATATTGCCGACCGTAGCAGAGCAGAAAGGGAACAGAATCTTTCCCCCAGCTTAAAACCGTGGTCCTCCCCATCTCTATCGACAACGCCAGGAACGGAGTCTGTCAAAAGGGTAATCACTTTTATGTTGGAAACAGACCGCAGCAGGCTACGTTTAAAAGCCGCTCTTCAGTGAACGGCAGCAGGCTGAAACGCGTCTTTCTTCAGCGACTGAAGCAGCAGAAACCGCGATTGATGCGTTTCAAGAGGAATACGCAGTTAAGAGCGATTCGATTTTGTCGTTCGTCGCCGATTCGGCTCAGTTTCGTACGGGCTCATCTGCGATGCTCCGGTGATGAAGTTTGTTGGGAAATATTCGGTCCGGTTCGACAGATACCAGAAGATGCGAGAGGTGCCAGCTTCACTTAAATTTCGCCTCTACACTGGTAAGATCAGCATACAATTTCAGAAAAGGAATCAGTAATGTCTGAGTGACAAAAAACTAAACGGGGAGATGCGATGATTCAGCGGTGAAAGAAAAAGACATCTTGAAAATTCAGAAAAAAAAGTATGAATACGTGGACGGAAAAGATCGTCTGATGCAGACATATATTGCCGACCGTAGCAGAGCAGAAAGGGAACAGAATCTTTCCCCCAGCTTAAAACCGGGGTCCTCCCCATCTCTATCGACAACGCCAGGAACGGAGTCTGTCAGACGGGTAATCACTTTTATGTTGGAAACAGACCGCAGCAGGCTACGTTTAAAAGCCGCTCTTCAGTGAACGGCAGCAGGCTGAAACGCGTCTTTCTTCAGCGACTGAAGCAGCAGAAACCGCGATTGATGCGTTTCAAGAGGAATCCGCGGTTAAGAGCGATTCGAGTTTGTCGTTCGTCGCCGATTCGGCTCAGTTTCGTACGGGCTCATCTGCGATGCTCCGGTGATTAAGTTTGTTGGGAAATATTCGGTCCGGTTCGACAGGCACCAGAAGATGCGAGAGGTGCCAGCTTCACTCAAATTTCGCCTCTACACTGGTAAGATCAGAACTGCATACAATTTCAGAAAAGGAATCAGTAATGTCTGAGTGACAAAAAACTAAACGGGGAGATGCGATGATTCAGCGGTGAAAGAAAAAGACATCTTGAAAATTCAGAAAAAAAAGTATGAATACGTGGACGGAAAAGATCGTCTGATGCAGACATTTATTGCCGACCGTAGCAGAGCAGAAAGGGAACAGAATCTTTCCCCCAGCTTAAAACCGGGGTCCTCCCCATCTCTATCGACAACGCCAGGAACGGAGTCTGTCAAAAGGGTAATCACATTTATGTTGGAAACAGACCGCAGCAGGCTACGTTTAAAAGCCGCTCTTCAGTGAACGGCAGCAGGCTGAAACGCGTCTTTCTTCAGCGACTGAAGCAGCAGAAACCGCGATTGATGTGTTTCAAGAGGAATCAGCGGTTAAGAGCGATTCGAGTTTGTCGTTCGTCGCCGATTCGGCTCAGTTTCGTACGGGCTCATCTGCGATGCTCCGGTGATTAAGTTTGTTGGGAAATATTCGGTCCGGTTCGACAGGCACCAGAAGATGCGAGAAGTGCCAGCTTCACTCAAATTTCGCCTCTACACTGGTAAGATCAGAACTGCATACAATTTCAGAAAAGGAATCAGTAATGTCTGAGTGACAAAAAACTAAACGGGGAGATGCGATGATTCAGCGGTGAAAGAAAAAGACTTCAAGAAAATTCAGAAAAAAAGTATGAATACGTGGACGGAAAAGATCGTCTGATGCAGACATATATTGCCGACCGTAGCAGAGCAGAAAGGGAACAGAATCTTTCCCCCAGCTTAAAACCGGGGTCCTCCCCATCTCTATCGACAACGCCAGGAACGGAGTCTGTCAAAAGGGTAATCACTTTTATGTTGGAAACAGACCGCAGCAGGCTACGTTTAAAAGCCGCTCTTCAGTGAACGGCAGCAGGCTGAAACGCGTCTTTCTTCAGCGACTGAAGCAGCAGAAACCGCGATTGATGCGTTTCAAGAGGAATCCGCGGTTAAGAGCGATTTGAGTTTGTCGTTCGTCGCCGATTCGGCTCAGTTTCGTACGGGCTCATCTGCGATGCTCCGGTGATGAAGTTTGTTGGGAAATATTCGGTCCCGTTCGAAAGACACCAGAAGCTGCGAGAGGTGCCAGCTTCACTCAAATTTCGCCTCTACACTGGTAAGATCAGAACTGCATACAATTTCAGAAAAGGAATCAGTAATGTCTGAGTGACAAAAAACTAAACGGGGAGATGCGATGATTCCGTGGTGAAAGAAAAAGACTTCAAGAAAATTCAGAAAAAAAATATGAATACGTGGACGGAAAAGATCGTCTGATGCAGACATATATTGCCGACCGTAGCAGAGCAGAAAGGGAACAGAATCTTTCCCCCAGCTTAAAACCGGGGTCCTCCCCATCTCTATCGACAACGCCAGGAACGGAGTCTGTCAAAAGGGTAATCACTTTTATGTTGGAAACAGACCGCAGCAGGCTACGTTTAAAAGCCGCTCTTCAGTGAACGGCAGCAGGCTGAAACGCGTCTTTCTTCAGCGACTGAAGCAGCAGAAACCGCGATTGATGCGTTTCAAGAGGAATCCGCGGTTAAGAGCGATTCGAGTTTGTCGTTCGTCGCCGATTCGGCTCAGTTTCGTACGGGCTCATCTGCGATGCTCCGGTGATGAAGTTTGTTGGGAAATATTCGGTCCCGTTCGAAAGACACCAGAAGCTGCGAGAGGAGCCAGCTTCACTCAAATTTCGCCTCTACACTGGTAAGATCAGAACTGCATACAATTTCAGAAAAGGAATCAGTAATGTTTGAGTGACAAAAAACTAAACGGGGAGATGCGATGATTCAGCGGTGAAAGAAAAAGACATCTTGAAAATTCAGAAAAAAAAGTATGAATACGTGGACGGAAAAGATCGTCTGATGCAGACATATATTGCCGACCGTAGCAGAGCAGAAAGGGAACAGAATCTTTCCCCCAGCTTAAAACCGGGGTCCTCCCCATCTCTATCGACAACGCCAGGAACGGAGTCTGTCAAAAGGGTAATCACTTTTATGTTGGAAACAGACCGCAGCAGGCTACGTTTAAAAGCCGCTCTTCAGTGAACGGCAGCAGGCTGAAACGCGTCTTTCTTCAGCGACTGAAGCAGCAGAAACCGCGATTGATGCGTTTCAAGAGGAATCCGCGGTTAAGAGCGATTCGAGTTTGTCGTTCGTCGCCGATTCGGCTCAGTTTCGTACGGGCTCATCTGCGATGCTCCGGTGATGAAGTTTGTTGGGAAATATTCGGTCCGGTTCGACAGACACCAGAAGATGCGAGAGGTGCCAGCTTCACTTAAATTTCGCCTCTACACTGGTAAGATCAGCATACAATTTCAGAAAAGGAATCAGGAATGTCTGTGTGACAGAAAACTAAACGGGGAGATGCGATGATTCAGCGGTGAAAGAAAAAGACTTCAAGAAAATTCAGAAAAAAAATATGAATACGTGGACGGAAAAGATCGTCTGATGCAGACATATATTGCCGACCGTAGCAGAGCAGAAAGGGAACAGAATCTTTCCCCCAGCTTAAAACCGGGGTCCTCCCCATCTCTATCGACAACGCCAGGAACGGAGTCTGTCAGACGGGTAATCACTTTTATGTTGGAAACAGACCGCAGCAGGCTACGTTTAAAAGCCGCTCTTCAGTGAACGGCAGTAGGCTGAAACGCGTCTTTCTTCAGCGACTGAAGCAGAAGAAACCGCGATTGATGTGTTTCAAGAGGAATCCGCGGTTAAGAGCGATTCGAGTTTGTCGTTCGTCGCCGATTCGGCTCAGTTTCGTACGGGCTCATCTGCGATGCTCCGTTGATGAAGTTTGTTGGGAAATATTCGGTCCCGTTCGACAGACACCAGAAGCTGCGAGTGGTGCCAGCTTCACTCAAATTTCGCCTCTACACTGGTAAGATCAGAACAGCATACAATTTCAGAAAAGGAATCAGGAATGTCTGTGTGCCAGAAAACTAAAAGGGGAGATGCGATGATTCCGTGGTGAAAGAAAAAGACTTCAAGAAAATTCAGAAAAAAAAGTATGAATACGTGGACGGAAAAGATCGTCTGATGCAGACATATATTGCCGACCGTAGCAGAGCAGAAAGGGAACAGAATCTTTCCCCCAGCTTAAAACCGGGGTCCTCCCCATCTCTATCGACAACGCCAGGAACGGAGTCTGTCAAAAGGGTAATCACTTTTATGTTGGAAACAGACCGCAGCAGGCTACGTTTAAAAGCCGCTCTTCAGTGAACGGCAGCAGGCTGAAACGCGTCTTTCTTCAGCGACTGAAGCAGCAGAAACCGCGATTGATGCGTTTCAAGAGGAATCCGCGGTTAAGAGCGATTCGAGTTTGTCGTTCGTCGCCGATTCGGCTCAGTTTCGTACGGGCTCATCTGCGATGCTCCGGTGATGAAGTTTGTTGGGAAATATTCGGTCCGGTTCGACAGACACCAGAAGATGCGAGAGGTGCCAGCTTCACTTAAATTTCGCCTCTACACTGGTAAGATCAGCATACAATTTCAGAAAAGGAATCAGGAATGTCTGTGTGACAGAAAACTAAACGGGGAGATGCGATGATTCAGCGGTGAAAGAAAAAGACTTCAAGAAAATTCAGAAAAAAAATATGAATACGTGGACGGAAAAGATCGTCTGATGAAGACATATATTGCCGACCGTAGCAGAGCAGAAAGGGAACAGAATCTTTCCCCCAGCTTAAAACCGGGGTCCTCCCCATCTCTATCGACAACGCCAGGAACGGAGTCTGTCAGACGGGTAATCACTTTTATGTTGGAAACAGACCGCAGCAGGCTACGTTTAAAAGCCGCTCTTCAGGGAACGGCAGCAGGCTGAAACGCGTCTTTCTTCAGCGGCTCAAGCAGCAGAAACCGCGATAGATGTGTTTCAAGAGGAATCCGCGTTTAGGAGCGATTCGAGTTTGTCGTTCGTCGCCGATTCGGCTCAGTTTCGTACGGGCTCATCTGCGATGCTCCGGTGATGAAGTTTGTTGGGAAATATTCGGTCCGGTTCGAAAGACACCAGAAGCTGCGAGAGGTGCCAGCTTCACTCAAATTTCGCCTCTACACTGGTAAGATCAGAACTGCATACAATTTCAGAAAAGAATCAGTAATGTCTGAGTGACAAAAAACTAAACGGGGAGATGCGATGATTCAGCGGTGAAAGAAAAAGACATCTTGAAAATTCAGAAAAAAAAGTATGAATACGTGGACGGAAAAGATCGTCTGATGCAGACATATATTGCCGACCGTAGCAGAGCAGAAAGGGAACAGAATCTTTCCCCCAGCTTAAAACCGGGGTCCTCCCCATCTCTATCGACAACGCCAGGAACGGAGTCTGTCAAAAGGGTAATCACTTTTATGTTGGAAACAGACCGCAGAAGGCTACATTTAAAAGCCGCTCTTCAGTGAACGGCAGCAGGCTGAAACGCGTCTTTCTTCAGCGGCTCAAGCAGCAGAAACCGCGATTGATGTGTTTCAAGAGGAATCCGCGTTTAAGAGCGATTCGAGTTTGTCGTTCGTTGCCGATTCGGCTCAGTTTCGTACGGGCTCATCTGCGATGCTCCGGTGATGAAGTTTGTTGGGAAATATTCGGTCCCGTTCGACAGACACCAGAAGCTGCGAGAGGAGCCTGCTTCACTCAAATTTCGCGTCTACACTGGTAAGATCAGAACAGCATACAATTTCAAAAAAGGAATCAGTAATGTCTGTGTGCCAGAAAACTAAACGGGGAGATGCGATGATTCCGTGGTGAAAGAAAAAGACTTCAAGAAAATTCAGAAATAAAGTATGAATACGTGGACGGAAAAGATCGTCTGATGCAGACATATATTGCCGACCGTAGCAGAGCAGAAAGGGAACAGAATCTTTCCCCCAGCTTAAAACCGGGGTCCTCCCCATCTCTATCGACAACGCCAGGAACGGAGTCTGTCAGACGGGTAATCACTTTTATGTTGGAAACAGACCGCAGCAGGCTACGTTTAAAAGCCGCTCTTCAGTGAACGGCAGTAGGCTGAAACGCGTCTTTCTTCAGCGACTGAAGCAGAAGAAACCGCGATTGATGTGTTTCAAGAGGAATCCGCGGTTAAGAGCGATTCGAGTTTGTCGTTCGTCGCCGATTCGGCTCAGTTTCGTACGGGCTCATCTGCGATGCTCCGGTGATGAAGTTTGTTGGGAAATATTCGGTCCCGTTCGACAGACACCAGAAGCTGCGAGAGGTGCCAGCTTCACTCAAATTTCGCCTCTACACTGGTAAGATCAGAACAGCATACAATTTCAGAAAAGGAATCAGGAATGTCTGTGTGCCAGAAAACTAAAAGGGGAGATGCGATGATTCCGTGGTGAAAGAAAAAGACTTCAAGAAAATTCAGAAAAAAAATATGAATACGTGGACGGAAAAGATCGTCTGATGCAGACATATATTGCCGACCGTAGCAGAGCAGAAAGGGAACAGAATCTTTCCCCCAGCTTAAAACCGGGGTCCTCCCCATCTCTATCGACAACGCCAGGAACGGAGTCTGTCAAAAGGGTAATCACTTTTATGTTGGAAACAGACCGCAGCAGGCTACGTTTAAAAGCCGCTCTTCAGTGAACGGCAGCAGGCTGAAACGCGTCTTTCTTCAGCGACTGAAGCAGCAGAAACCGCGATTGATGCGTTTCAAGAGGAATCCGCGGTTAAGAGCGATTCGAGTTTGTCGTTCGTCGCCGATTCGGCTCAGTTTCGTACGGGCTCATCTGCGATGCTCCGGTGATGAAGTTTGTTGGGAAATATTCGGTCCGGTTCGACAGACACCAGAAGATGCGAGAGGTGCCAGCTTCACTTAAATTTCGCCTCTACACTGGTAAGATCAGCATACAATTTCAGAAAAGGAATCAGGAATGTCTGTGTGACAGAAAACTAAACGGGGAGATGCGATGATTCAGCGGTGAAAGAAAAAGACTTCAAGAAAATTCAGAAAAAAAATATGAATACGTGGACGGAAAAGATCGTCTGATGCAGACATATATTGCCGACCGTAGCAGAGCAGAAAGGGAACAGAATCTTTCCCCCAGCTTAAAACCGGGGTCCTCCCCATCTCTATCGACAACGCCAGGAACGGAGTCTGTCAGACGGGTAATCACTTTTATGTTGGAAACAGACCGCAGCAGGCTACGTTTAAAAGCCGCTCTTCAGGGAACGGCAGCAGGCTGAAACGCGTCTTTCTTCAGCGGCTCAAGCAGCAGAAACCGCGATAGATGTGTTTCAAGAGGAATCCGCGTTTAAGAGCGATTCGAGTTTGTCGTTCGTCGCCGATTCGGCTCAGTTTCGTACGGGCTCATCTGCGATGCTCCGGTGATGAAGTTTGTTGGGAAATATTCGGTCCGGTTCGACAGACACCAGAAGCTGCGAGAGGTGCCAGCTTCACTCAAATTTCGCCTCTACACTGGTAAGATCAGAACTGCATACAATTTCAGAAAAGAATCAGTAATGTCTGAGTGACAAAAAACTAAACGGGGAGATGCGATGATTCAGCGGTGAAAGAAAAAGACATCTTGAAAATTCAGAAAAAAAAGTATGAATACGTGGACGGAAAAGATCGTCTGATGCAGACATATATTGCCGACCGTAGCAGAGCAGAAAGGGAACAGAATCTTTCCCCCAGCTTAAAACCGGGGTCCTCCCCATCTCTATCGACAACGCCAGGAACGGAGTCTGTCAAAAGGGTAATCACTTTTATGTTGGAAACAGACCGCAGAAGGCTACGTTTAAAAGCCGCTCTTCAGTGAACGGCAGCAGGCTGAAACGCGTCTTTCTTCAGCGGCTCAAGCAGCAGAAACCGCGATTGATGTGTTTCAAGAGGAATCCGCGTTTAAGAGCGATTCGAGTTTGTCGTTCGTTGCCGATTCGGCTCAGTTTCGTACGGGCTCATCTGCGATGCTCCGGTGATGAAGTTTGTTGGGAAATATTCGGTCCCGTTCGACAGACACCAGAAGCTGCGAGAGGAGCCTGCTTCACTCAAATTTCGCCTCTACACTGGTAAGATCAGAACAGCATACAATTTCAAAAAAGGAATCAGTAATGTCTGTGTGCCAGAAAACTAAACGGGGAGATGCGATGATTCCGTGGTGAAAGAAAAAGACTTCAAGAAAATTCAGAAATAAAGTATGAATACGTGGACGGAAAAGATCGTCTGATGCAGACATATATTGCCGACCGTAGCAGAGCAGAAAGGGAACAGAATCTTTCCCCCAGCTTAAAACCGGGGTCCTCCCCATCTCTATCGACAACGCCAGGAACGGAGTCTGTCAGACGGGTAATCACTTTTATGTTGGAAACAGACCGCAGCAGGCTACGTTTAAAAGCCGCTCTTCAGTGAACGGCAGCAGGCTGAAACGCGTCTTTCTTCAGCGACTGAAGCAGAAGAAACCGCGATTGATGCGTTTCAAGAGGAATCCGCGGTTAAGAGCGATTCGAGTTTGTCGTTCGTCGCCGATTCGGCTCAGTTTCGTACGGGCTCATCTGCGATGCTCCGGTGATTAAGTTTGTTGGGAAATATTCGGTCCGGTTCGACAGACACCAGAAGATGCGAGAGGTGCCAGCTTCACTTAAATTTCGCCTCTACACTGGTAAGATCAGAACTGCATACAATTTCAGAAAAGAATCAGTAATGTCTGAGTGACAAAAAACTAAACGGGGAGAAGCGATGATTCAGCGGTGAAAGAAAAAGACATCTTGAAAATTCAGAAAAAAAAGTATGAATACGTGGACGGAAAAGATCGTCTGATGCAGACATATATTGCCGACCGTAGCAGAGCAGAAAGGGAACAGAATCTTTCCCCCAGCTTAAAACCGGGGTCCTCCCCATCTCTATCGACAACGCCAGGAACGGAGTCTGTCAAAAGGGTAATCACTTTTATGTTGGAAACAGACCGCAGCAGGCTACGTTTAAAAGCCGCTCTTCAGGGAACGGCAGCAGGCTGAAACGCGTCTTTCTTCAGCGACTGAAGCAGCAGAAACCGCGATTGATGTGTTTCAAGAGGAATCCGCGGTTAAGAGCGATTCGAGTTTGTCGTTCGTCGCCGATTCGGCTCAGTTTCGTACGGGCTCATCTGCGATGCTCCGGTGATGAAGTTTGTTGGGAAATATTCGGTCCCGTTCGACAGACACCAGAAGCTGCGAGAGGAGCCTGCTTCACTCAAATTTCGCGTCTACACTGGTAAGATCAGAACAGCATACAATTTCAAAAAAGGAATCAGTAATGTCTGTGTGCCAGAAAACTAAACGGGGAGATGCGATGATTCCGTGGTGAAAGAAAAAGACTTCAAGAAAATTCAGAAATAAAGTATGAATTCGTGGACGGAAAAGATCGTCTGATGCAGACATATATTGCCGACCATAGCAGAGCAGAAAGGGAACAGAATCTTTCCCCCAGCTTAAAACCGGGGTCCTCCCCATCTCTATCGACAACGCCAGGAACGGAGTCTGTCAGACGGGTAATCACTTTTATGTTGGAAACAGACCGCAGCAGGCTACGTTTAAAAGCCGCTCTTCAGTGAACGGCAGCAGGCTGAAACGCGTCTTTCTTCAGCGACTGAAGCAGAAGAAACCGCGATTGATGTGTTTCAAGAGGAATCCGCGGTTAAGAGCGATTCGAGTTTGTCGTTCGTCGCCGATTCGGCTCAGTTTCGTACGGGCTCATCTGCGATGCTCCGTTGATGAAGTTTGTTGGGAAATATTCGGTCCCGTTCGACAGACACCAGAAGCTGCGAGAGGTGCCATCTTCACTCAAATTTCGCCTCTACACTGGTAAGATCAGAACAGCATACAATTTCAGAAAAGGAATCAGGAATGTCTGTGTGCCAGAAAACTAAACGGGGAGATGCGATGATTCCGTGGTGAAAGAAAAAGACTTCAAGAAAATTCAGAAAAAAAATATGAATACGTGGACGGAAAAGATCGTCTGATGCAGACATATATTGCCGACCGTAGCAGAGCAGAAAGGGAACAGAATCTTTCCCCCAGCTTAAAACCGGGGTCCTCCCCATCTCTATCGACAACGCCAGGAACGGAGTCTGTCAAAAGGGTAATCACTTTTATGTTGGAAACAGACCGCAGCAGGCTACGTTTAAAAGCCGCTCTTCAGTGAACGGCAGCAGGCTGAAACGCGTCTTTCTTCAGCGACTGAAGCAGCAGAAACCGCGATTGATGCGTTTCAAGAGGAATCCGCGGTTAAGAGCGATTCGAGTTTGTCGTTCGTCGCCGATTCGGCTCAGTTTCGTACGGGCTCATCTGCGATGCTCCGGTGATGAAGTTTGTTGGGAAATATTCGGTCCGGTTCGACAGACACCAGAAGATGCGAGAGGTGCCAGCTTCACTTAAATTTCGCCTCTACACTGGTAAGATCAGCATACAATTTCAGAAAAGGAATCAGGAATGTCTGTGTGACAGAAAACTAAACGGGGAGATGCGATGATTCCGTGGTGAAAGAAAAAGACTTCAAGAAAATTCAGAAAAAAAATATGAATACGTGGACGGAAAAGATCGTCTGATGCAGACATATATTGCCGACCGTAGCAGAGCAGAAAGGGAACAGAATCTTTCCCCCAGCTTAAAACCGTGGTCCTCCCCATCTCTATCGACAACGCCAGGAACGGAGTCTGTCAAAAGGGTAATCACTTTTATGTTGGAAACAGACCGCAGCAGGCTACGTTTAAAAGCCGCTCTTCAGTGAACGGCAGCAGGCTGAAACGCGTCTTTCTTCAGCGACTGAAGCAGCAGAAACCGCGATTGATGCGTTTCAAGAGGAATACGCAGTTAAGAGCGATTCGATTTTGTCGTTCGTCGCCGATTCGGCTCAGTTTCGTACGGGCTCATCTGCGATGCTCCGGTGATGAAGTTTGTTGGGAAATATTCGGTCCGGTTCGACAGATACCAGAAGATGCGAGAGGTGCCAGCTTCACTTAAATTTCGCCTCTACACTGGTAAGATCAGCATACAATTTCAGAAAAGGAATCAGTAATGTCTGAGTGACAAAAAACTAAACGGGGAGATGCGATGATTCAGCGGTGAAAGAAAAAGACATCTTGAAAATTCAGAAAAAAAAGTATGAATACGTGGACGGAAAAGATCGTCTGATGCAGACATATATTGCCGACCGTAGCAGAGCAGAAAGGGAACAGAATCTTTCCCCCAGCTTAAAACCGGGGTCCTCCCCATCTCTATCGACAACGCCAGGAACGGAGTCTGTCAGACGGGTAATCACTTTTATGTTGGAAACAGACCGCAGCAGGCTACGTTTAAAAGCCGCTCTTCAGTGAACGGCAGCAGGCTGAAACGCGTCTTTCTTCAGCGACTGAAGCAGCAGAAACCGCGATTGATGCGTTTCAAGAGGAATCCGCGGTTAAGAGCGATTCGAGTTTGTCGTTCGTCGCCGATTCGGCTCAGTTTCGTACGGGCTCATCTGCGATGCTCCGGTGATTAAGTTTGTTGGGAAATATTCGGTCCGGTTCGACAGGCACCAGAAGATGCGAGAGGTGCCAGCTTCACTCAAATTTCGCCTCTACACTGGTAAGATCAGAACTGCATACAATTTCAGAAAAGGAATCAGTAATGTCTGAGTGACAAAAAACTAAACGGGGAGATGCGATGATTCAGCGGTGAAAGAAAAAGACATCTTGAAAATTCAGAAAAAAAAGTATGAATACGTGGACGGAAAAGATCGTCTGATGCAGACATTTATTGCCGACCGTAGCAGAGCAGAAAGGGAACAGAATCTTTCCCCCAGCTTAAAACCGGGGTCCTCCCCATCTCTATCGACAACGCCAGGAACGGAGTCTGTCAAAAGGGTAATCACATTTATGTTGGAAACAGACCGCAGCAGGCTACGTTTAAAAGCCGCTCTTCAGTGAACGGCAGCAGGCTGAAACGCGTCTTTCTTCAGCGACTGAAGCAGCAGAAACCGCGATTGATGTGTTTCAAGAGGAATCAGCGGTTAAGAGCGATTCGAGTTTGTCGTTCGTCGCCGATTCGGCTCAGTTTCGTACGGGCTCATCTGCGATGCTCCGGTGATTAAGTTTGTTGGGAAATATTCGGTCCGGTTCGACAGGCACCAGAAGATGCGAGAAGTGCCAGCTTCACTCAAATTTCGCCTCTACACTGGTAAGATCAGAACTGCATACAATTTCAGAAAAGGAATCAGTAATGTCTGAGTGACAAAAAACTAAACGGGGAGATGCGATGATTCAGCGGTGAAAGAAAAAGACTTCAAGAAAATTCAGAAAAAAAGTATGAATACGTGGACGGAAAAGATCGTCTGATGCAGACATATATTGCCGACCGTAGCAGAGCAGAAAGGGAACAGAATCTTTCCCCCAGCTTAAAACCGGGGTCCTCCCCATCTCTATCGACAACGCCAGGAACGGAGTCTGTCAAAAGGGTAATCACTTTTATGTTGGAAACAGACCGCAGCAGGCTACGTTTAAAAGCCGCTCTTCAGTGAACGGCAGCAGGCTGAAACGCGTCTTTCTTCAGCGACTGAAGCAGCAGAAACCGCGATTGATGCGTTTCAAGAGGAATCCGCGGTTAAGAGCGATTTGAGTTTGTCGTTCGTCGCCGATTCGGCTCAGTTTCGTACGGGCTCATCTGCGATGCTCCGGTGATGAAGTTTGTTGGGAAATATTCGGTCCCGTTCGAAAGACACCAGAAGCTGCGAGAGGTGCCAGCTTCACTCAAATTTCGCCTCTACACTGGTAAGATCAGAACTGCATACAATTTCAGAAAAGGAATCAGTAATGTCTGAGTGACAAAAAACTAAACGGGGAGATGCGATGATTCCGTGGTGAAAGAAAAAGACTTCAAGAAAATTCAGAAAAAAAATATGAATACGTGGACGGAAAAGATCGTCTGATGCAGACATATATTGCCGACCGTAGCAGAGCAGAAAGGGAACAGAATCTTTCCCCCAGCTTAAAACCGGGGTCCTCCCCATCTCTATCGACAACGCCAGGAACGGAGTCTGTCAAAAGGGTAATCACTTTTATGTTGGAAACAGACCGCAGCAGGCTACGTTTAAAAGCCGCTCTTCAGTGAACGGCAGCAGGCTGAAACGCGTCTTTCTTCAGCGACTGAAGCAGCAGAAACCGCGATTGATGCGTTTCAAGAGGAATCCGCGGTTAAGAGCGATTCGAGTTTGTCGTTCGTCGCCGATTCGGCTCAGTTTCGTACGGGCTCATCTGCGATGCTCCGGTGATGAAGTTTGTTGGGAAATATTCGGTCCCGTTCGAAAGACACCAGAAGCTGCGAGAGGAGCCAGCTTCACTCAAATTTCGCCTCTACACTGGTAAGATCAGAACTGCATACAATTTCAGAAAAGGAATCAGTAATGTTTGAGTGACAAAAAACTAAACGGGGAGATGCGATGATTCAGCGGTGAAAGAAAAAGACATCTTGAAAATTCAGAAAAAAAAGTATGAATACGTGGACGGAAAAGATCGTCTGATGCAGACATATATTGCCGACCGTAGCAGAGCAGAAAGGGAACAGAATCTTTCCCCCAGCTTAAAACCGCGGTCCTCCCCATCTCTATCGACAACGCCAGGAACGGAGTCTGTCAGACGGGTAATCACTTTTATGTTGGAAACAGACCGCAGCAGGCTACGTTTAAAAGCTGCTCTTCAGTGAACGGCAGCAGGCTGAAACGCGTCTTTCTTCAGCGACTGAAGCAGAAGAAACCGCGATTGATGTGTTTCAAGAGGAATCTGCGGTTAAGAGCGATTCGTGTTTGTCGTTCGTCGCCGATTCGGCTCAGTTTCGTACGGGCTCATCTGCGATGCTCCGGTGATGAAGTTTGTTGGGAAATATTCGGTCCCGTTCGACAGACACCAGAAGCTGCGAGAGGAGCCAGCTTCACTCAAATTTCGCCTCTACACTGGTAAGATCAGAACAGCATACAATTTCAGAAAAGGAATCAGGAATGTCTGTGTGCCAGAAAACTAAACGGGGAGATGCGATGATTCCGTGGTGAAAGAAAAAGACTTCAAGAAAATTCAGAAAAAAAAGTATGAATCCGTGGACGGAAAAGATCGTCTGATGCAGACATATATTGCCGACCGTAGCAGAGCAGAAAGGGAACAGAATCTTTCCCCCAGCTTAAAACCGGGGTCCTCCCCATCTCTATCGACAACGCCAGGAACGGAGTCTGTCAAAAGGGTAATCACTTTTATGTTGGAAACAGACCGCAGCAGGCTACGTTTAAAAGCCGCTCTTCAGTGAACGGCAGCAGGCTGAAACGCGTCTTTCTTCAGCGACTGAAGCAGCAGAAACCGCGATTGATGCGTTTCAAGAGGAATCCGCGGTTAAGAGCGATTTGAGTTTGTCGTTCGTCGCCGATTCGGCTCAGTTTCGTACGGGCTCATCTGCGATGCTCCGGTGATGAAGTTTGTTGGGAAATATTCGGTCCCGTTCGAAAGACACCAGAAGCTGCGAGAGGTGCCAGCTTCACTCAAATTTCGCCTCTACACTGGTAAGATCAGAACTGCATACAATTTCAGAAAAGGAATCAGTAATGTCTGAGTGACAAAAAACTAAACGGGGAGATGCGATGATTCCGCGGTGAAAGAAAAAGACTTCAAGAAAATTCAGAAAAAAAATATGAATACGTGGACGGAAAAGATCGTCTGATGCAGACATATATTGCCGACCGTAGCAGAGCAGAAAGGGAACAGAATCTTTCCCCCAGCTTAAAACCGGGGTCCTCCCCATCTCTATCGACAACGCCAGGAACGGAGTCTGTCAAAAGGGTAATCACTTTTATGTTGGAAACAGACCGCAGCATGCTACGTTTAAAAGCCGCTCTTCAGTGAACGGCAGCAGGCTGAAACGCGTCTTTCTTCAGCGACTGAAGCAGCAGAAACCGCGATTGATGCGTTTCAAGAGGAATCCGCGGTTAAGAGCGATTCGAGTTTGTCGTTCGTCGCCGATTCGGCTCAGTTTCGTACGGGCTCATCTGCGATGCTCCGGTGATTAAGTTTGTTGGGAAATATTCGGTCCGGTTCGACAGGCACCAGAAGCTGCGAGAAGTGCCAGCTTCACTCAAATTTCGCCTCTACACTGGTAAGATCAGAACTGCATACAATTTCAGAAAAGGAATCAGTAATGTCTGAGTGACAAAAAACTAAACGGGGAGATGCGATGATTCAGCGGTGAAAGAAAAAGACTTCAAGAAAATTCAGAAAAAAAGTATGAATACGTGGACGGAAAAGATCGTCTGATGCAGACATATATTGCCGACCGTAGCAGAGCAGAAAGGGAACAGAATCTTTCCCCCAGCTTAAAACCGCGGTCCTCCCCATCTCTATCGACAACGCCAGGAACGGAGTCTGTCAGACGGGTAATCACTTTTATGTTGGAAACAGACCGCAGCAGGCTACGTTTAAAAGCCGCTCTTCAGTGAACGGCAGCAGGCTGAAACGCGTCTTTCTTCAGCGACTGAAGCAGCAGAAACCGCGATTGATGCGTTTCAAGAGGAATCCGCGGTTAAGAGCGATTCGAGTTTGTCGTTCGTCGCCGATTCGGCTCAGTTTCGTACGGGCTCATCTGCGATGCTCCGGTGATGAAGTTTGTTGGGAAATATTCGGTCCCGTTCGAAAGACACCAGAAGCTGCGAGAGGTGCCAGCTTCACTCAAATTTCGCCTCTACACTGGTAAGATCAGAACTGCATACAATTTCAGAAAAGGAATCAGTAATGTTTGAGTGACAAAAAACTAAACGGGGAGATGCGATGATTCAGCGGTGAAAGAAAAAGACATCTTGAAAATTCAGAAAAAAAAGTATGAATCCGTGGACGGAAAAGATCGTCTGATGCAGACATATATTGCCGACCGTAGCAGAGCAGAAAGGGAACAGAATCTTTCCCCCAGCTTAAAACCGCGGTCCTCCCCATCTCTATCGACAACGCCAGGAACGGAGTCTGTCAAAAGGGTAATCACTTTTATGTTGGAAACAGACCGCAGCAGGCTACGTTTAAAAGCTGCTCTTCAGTGAACGGCAGCAGGCTGAAACGCGTCTTTCTTCAGCGACTGAAGCAGCAGAAACCGCGATTGATGCGTTTCAAGAGGAATCTGCGGTTAAGAGCGATTCGTGTTTGTCGTTCGTCGCCGATTCGGCTCAGTTTCGTACGGGCTCATCTGCGATGCTCCGGTGATGAAGTTTGTTGGGAAATATTCGGTCCCGTTCGACAGACACCAGAAGCTGCGAGAGGTGCCAGCTTCACTCAAATTTCGCCTCTACACTGGTAAGATCAGAACTGCATACAATTTCAGAAAAGGAATCAGTAATGTCTGAGTGACAAAAAACTAAACGGGGAGATGCGATGATTCAGCGGTGAAAGAAAAAGACTTCAAGAAAATTCAGAAAAAAAGTATGAATACGTGGACGGAAAAGATCGTCTGATGCAGACATATATTGCCGACCGTAGCAGAGCAGAAAGGGAACAGAATCTTTCCCCCAGCTTAAAACCGGGGTCTTCCCCATCTCTATCGACAACGCCAGGAACGGAGTCTGTCAAAAGGGTAATCACTTTTATGTTGGAAACAGACCGCAGCAGGCTACGTTTAAAAGCCGCTCTTCAGTGAACGGCAGTAGGCTGAAACGCGTCTTTCTTCAGCGACTGAAGCAGCAGAAACCGCGATTGATGTGTTTCAAGAGGAATCCGCGGTTAAGAGCGATTCGAGTTTGTCGTTCGTCGCCGATTCGGCTCAGTTTCGTACGGGCTCATCTGCGATGCTCCGGTGATGAAGTTTGTTGGGAAATATTCGGTCCCGTTCGACAGACACCAGAAGCTGCGAGAGGAGCCAGCTTCACTCAAATTTCGCCTCTACACTGGTAAGATCAGAACAGCATACAATTTCAGAAAAGGAATCAGGAATGTCTGTGTGCCAGAAAACTAAACGGGGAGATGCGATGATTCCGTGGTGAAAGAAAAAGACTTCAAGAAAATTCAGAAAAAAAAGTATGAATCCGTGGACGGAAAAGATCGTCTGATGCAGACATATATTGCCGACCGTAGCAGAGCAGAAAGGGAACAGAATCTTTCCCCCAGCTTAAAACCGGGGTCCTCCCCATCTCTATCGACAACGCCAGGAACGGAGTCTGTCAAAAGGGTAATCACTTTTATGTTGGAAACAGACCGCAGCAGGCTACGTTTAAAAGCCGCTCTTCAGTGAACGGCAGCAGGCTGAAACGCGTCTTTCTTCAGCGACTGAAGCAGCAGAAACCGCGATTGATGCGTTTCAAGAGGGATCCGCGGTTAAGAGCGATTTGAGTTTGTCGTTCGTCGCCGATTCGGCTCAGTTTCGTACGGGCTCATCTGCGATGCTCCGGTGATGAAGTTTGTTGGGAAATATTCGGTCCCGTTCGAAAGACACCAGAAGCTGCGAGAGGTGCCAGCTTCACTCAAATTTCGCCTCTACACTGGTAAGATCAGAACTGCATACAATTTCAGAAAAGGAATCAGTAATGTCTGAGTGACAAAAAACTAAACGGGGAGATGCGATGATTCAGCGGTGAAAGAAAAAGACATCTTGAAAATTCAGAAAAAAAAGTATGAATACGTGGACGGAAAAGATCGTCTGATGCAGACATATATTGCCGACAGTAGCAGAGCAGAAAGGGAACAGAATCTTTCCCCCAGCTTAAAACCGGGGTCCTCCCCATCTCTATCGACAACGCCAGGAACGGAGTCTGTCAAAAGGGTAATCACTTTTATGTTGGAAACAGACCGCAGCAGGCTACGTTTAAAAGCCGCTCTTCAGTGAACGGCAGCAGGCTGAAACGCGTCTTTCTTCAGCGACTGAAGCAGCAGAAACCGCGATTGATGCGTTTCAAGAGGAATCCGCGGTTAAGAGCGATTCGAGTTTGTCGTTCGTCGCCGATTCGGCTCAGTTTCGTACGGGCTCATCTGCGATGCTCCGGTGATTAAGTTTGTTGGGAAATATTCGGTCCGGTTCGACAGGCACCAGAAGCTGCGAGAAGTGCCAGCTTCACTCAAATTTCGCCTCTACACTGGTAAGATCAGAACTGCATACAATTTCAGAAAAGGAATCAGTAATGTCTGAGTGACAAAAAACTAAACGGGGAGATGCGATGATTCAGCGGTGAAAGAAAAAGACTTCAAGATAATTCAGAAAAAATGTATGAATACGTGGACGGAAAAGATCGTCTGATGCAGACATATATTGCCGACCGTAGCAGAGCAGAAAGGGAACAGAATCTTTCCCCCAGCTTAAAACCGGGGTCCTCCCCATCTCTATCGACAACGCCAGGAACGGAGTCTGTCAAATGGGTAATCACTTTTATGTTGGAAACAGACCGCAGCAGGCTACGTTTAAAAGCCGCTCTTCAGTGAACGGCAGCAGGCTGAAACGCGTCTTTCTTCAGCGACTGAAGCAGCAGAAACCGCGATTGATGCGTTTCAAGAGGAATCCGCGGTTAAGAGCGATTCGAGTTTGTCGTTCGTCGCCGATTCGGCTCAGTTTCGTACGGGCTCTTCTGCGATGCTCCGGTGATGAAGTTTGTTGGGAAATATTCGGTCCGGTTCGACAGACACCAGAAGATGCGAGAGGTGCCAGCTTCACTTAAATTTCGCCTCTACACTGGTAAGATCAGCATACAATTTCAGAAAAGGAATCAGGAATGTCTGTGTGACAGAAAACTAAACGGGGAGATGCGATGATTCAGCGGTGAAAGAAAAAGACTTCAAGAAAATTCAGAAAAAAAATATGAATACGTGGACGGAAAAGATCGTCTGATGCAGACATATATTGCCGACCGTAGCAGAGCAGAAAGGGAACAGAATCTTTCCCCCAGCTTAAAACCGGGGTCCTCCCCATCTCTATCGACAACGCCAGGAACGGAGTCTGTCAAAAGGGTAATCACTTTTATGTTGGAAACAGACCGCAGCAGGCTACGTTTAAAAGCCGCTCTTCAGTGAACGGCAGCAGGCTGAAACGCGTCTTTCTTCAGCGACTGAAGCAGCAGAAACCGCGATTGATGCGTTTCAAGAGGAATCCGCGGTTAAGAGCGATTCGTGTTTGTCGTTCGTCGCCGATACGGCTCAGTTTCGTACGGGCTCATCTGCGATGCTCCGGTGATGAAGTTTGTTGGGAAATATTCGGTCCCGTTCGAAAGACACCAGAAGCTGCGAGAGGTGCCAGCTTCACTCAAATTTCGCCTCTACACTGGTAAGATCAGAACTGCATACAATTTCAGAAAAGGAATCAGTAATGTCTGAGTGACAAAAAACTAAACGGGGAGATGCGATGATTCATCGGTGAAAGAAAAAGACATCTTGAAAATTCAGAAAAAAAAGTATGAATACGTGGACGGAAAAGATCGTCTGATGCAGACATATATTGCCGACCGTAGCAGAGCAGAAAGGGAACAGAATCTTTCCCCCAGCTTAAAACCGGGGTCCTCCCCATCTCTATCGACAACGCCAGGAACGGAGTCTGTCAGACGGGTAATCACTTTTATGTTGGAAACAGACCGCAGCAGGCTACGTTTAAAAGCCGCTCTTCAGTGAACGGCAGCAGGCTGAAACGCGTCTTTCTTCAGCGACTGAAGCAGCAGAAACCGCGATTGATGCGTTTCAAGAGGAATCCGCGGTTAAGAGCGATTCGAGTTTGTCGTTCGTCGCCGATTCGGCTCAGTTTCGTACGGGCTCATCTGCGATGCTCCGGTGATTAAGTTTGTTGGGAAATATTCGGTCCGGTTCGACAGGCACCAGAAGATGCGAGAGGTGCCAGCTTCACTCAAATTTCGCCTCTACACTGGTAAGATCAGAACTGCATACAATTTCAGAAAAGGAATCAGTAATGTCTGAGTGACAAAAAACTAAACGGGGAGATGCGATGATTCAGCGGTGAAAGAAAAAGACATCTTGAAAATTCAGAAAAAAAAGTATGAATACGTGGACGGAAAAGATCGTCTGATGCAGACATATATTGCCGACCGTAGCAGAGCAGAAAGGGAACAGAATCTTTCCCCCAGCTTAAAACCGGGGTCCTCCCCATCTCTATCGACAACGCCAGGAACGGAGTCTGTCAAAAGGGTAATCACATTTATGTTGGAAACAGACCGCAGCAGGCTACGTTTAAAAGCCGCTCTTCAGTGAACGGCAGCAGGCTGAAACGCGTCTTTCTTCAGCGACTGAAGCAGCAGAAACCGCGATTGATGCTTTTCAAGAGGAATCAGCGGTTAAGAGCGATTCGAGTTTGTCGTTCGTCGCCGATTCGGCTCAGTTTCGTACGGGCTCATCTGCGATGCTCCGGTGATTAAGTTTGTTGGGAAATATTCGGTCCGGTTCGACAGGCACCAGAAGATGCGAGAAGTGCCAGCTTCACTCAAATTTCGCCTCTACACTGGTAAGATCAGAACTGCATACAATTTCAGAAAAGGAATCAGTAATGTTTGAGTGACAAAAAACTAAACGGGGAGATGCGATGATTCAGCGGTGAAAGAAAAAGACATCTTGAAAATTCAGAAAAAAAAGTATGAATACGTGGACGGAAAAGATCGTCTGATGCAGACATATATTGCCGACCGTAGCAGAGCAGAAAGGGAACAGAATCTTTCCCCCAGCTTAAAACCGCGGTCCTCCCCATCTCTATCGACAACGCCAGGAACGGAGTCTGTCAGACGGGTAATCACTTTTATGTTGGAAACAGACCGCAGCAGGCTACGTTTAAAAGCTGCTCTTCAGTGAACGGCAGCAGACTGAAACGCGTCTTTCTTCAGCGACTGAAGCAGCAGAAACCGCGATTGATGTGTTTCAAGAGGAATCTGCGGTTAAGAGCGATTCGTGTTTGTCGTTCGTCGCCGATTCGGCTCAGTTTCGTACGGGCTCATCTGCGATGCTCCGGTGATGAAGTTTGTTGGGAAATATTCGGTCCCGTTCGACAGACACCAGAAGCTGCGAGAGGAGCCAGCTTCACTCAAATTTCGCCTCTACACTGGTAAGATCAGAACAGCATACAATTTCAGAAAAGGAATCAGGAATGTCTGTGTGCCAGAAAACTAAACGGGGAGATGCGATGATTCCGTGGTGAAAGAAAAAGACTTCAAGAAAATTCAGAAAAAAAAGTATGAATCCGTGGACGGAAAAGATCGTCTGATGCAGACATATATTGCCGACCGTAGCAGAGCAGAAAGGGAACAGAATCTTTCCCCCAGCTTAAAACCGGGGTCCTCCCCATCTCTATCGACAACGCCAGGAACGGAGTCTGTCAAAAGGGTAATCACTTTTATGTTGGAAACAGACCGCAGCAGGCTACGTTTAAAAGCCGCTCTTCAGTGAACGGCAGCAGGCTGAAACGCGTCTTTCTTCAGCGACTGAAGCAGCAGAAACCGCGATTGATGCGTTTCAAGAGGAATCCGCGGTTAAGAGCGATTTGAGTTTGTCGTTCGTCGCCGATTCGGCTCAGTTTCGTACGGGCTCATCTGCGATGCTCCGGTGATGAAGTTTGTTGGGAAATATTCGGTCCCGTTCGAAAGACACCAGAAGCTGCGAGAGGTGCCAGCTTCACTCAAATTTCGCCTCTACACTGGTAAGATCAGAACTGCATACAATTTCAGAAAAGGAATCAGTAATGTCTGAGTGACAAAAAACTAAACGGGGAGATGCGATGATTCCGTGGTGAAAGAAAAAGACTTCAAGAAAATTCAGAAAAAAAATATGAATACGTGGACGGAAAAGATCGTCTGATGCAGACATATATTGCCGACCGTAGCAGAGCAGAAAGGGAACAGAATCTTTCCCCCAGCTTAAAACCGGGGTCCTCCCCATCTCTATCGACAACGCCAGGAACGGAGTCTGTCAGACGGGTAATCACTTTTATGTTGGAAACAGACCGCAGCAGGCTACGTTTAAAAGCCGCTCTTCAGGGAACGGCAGCAGGCTGAAACGCGTCTTTCTTCAGCGACTGAAGCAGCAGAAACCGCGATTGATGCGTTTCAAGAGGAATCCGCGGTTAAGAGCGATTCGAGTTTGTCGTTCGTCGCCGATTCGGCTCAGTTTCGTACGGGCTCATCTGCGATGCTCCGGTGATTAAGTTTGTTGGGAAATATTCGGTCCGGTTCGACAGGCACCAGAAGCTGCGAGAAGTGCCAGCTTCACTCAAATTTCGCCTCTACACTGGTAAGATCAGAACTGCATACAATTTCAGAAAAGGAATCAGTAATGTCTGAGTGACAAAAAACTAAACGGGGAGATGCGATGATTCAGCGGTGAAAGAAAAAGACTTCAAGAAAATTCAGAAAAAAAGTATGAATACGTGGACGGAAAAGATCGTCTGATGCAGACATATATTGCCGACCGTAGCAGAGCAGAAAGGGAACAGAATCTTTCCCCCAGCTTAAAACCGGGGTCCTCCCCATCTCTATCGACAACGCCAGGAACGGAGTCTGTCAAAAGGGTAATCACTTTTATGTTGGAAACAGACCGCAGCAGGCTACGTTTAAAAGCCGCTCTTCAGTGAACGGCAGCAGGCTGAAACGCGTCTTTCTTCAGCGACTGAAGCAGCAGAAACCGCGATTGATGCGTTTCAAGAGGAATCCGCGGTTAAGAGCGATTCGAGTTTGTCGTTCGTCGCCGATTCGGCTCAGTTTCGTACGGGCTCATCTGCGATGCTCCGGTGATGAAGTTTGTTGGGAAATATTCGGTCCCGTTCGAAAGACACCAGAAGCTGCGAGAGGTGCCAGCTTCACTCAAATTTCGCCTCTACACTGGTAAGATCAGAACTGCATACAATTTCAGAAAAGGAATCAGTAATGTTTTAGTGACAAAAAACTAAACGGGGAGATGCGATGATTCAGCGGTGAAAGAAAAAGACATCTTGAAAATTCAGAAAAAAAAGTATGAATACGTGGACGGAAAAGATCGTCTGATGCAGACATATATTGCCGACCGTAGCAGAGCAGAAAGGGAACAGAATATTTCCCCCAGCTTAAAACCGCGGTCCTCCCCATCTCTATCGACAACGCCAGGAACGGAGTCTGTCAAAAGGGTAATCACTTTTATGTTGGAAACAGACCGCAGCAGGCTACGTTTAAAAGCTGCTCTTCAGTGAACGGCAGCAGGCTGAAACGCGTCTTTCTTCAGCGACTGAAGCAGCAGAAACCGCGATTGATGTGTTTCAAGAGGAATCTGCGGTTAAGAGCGATTCGTGTTTGTCGTTCGTCGCCGATTCGGCTCAGTTTCGTACGGGCTCATCTGCGATGCTCCGGTGATGAAGTTTGTTGGGAAATATTCGGTCCCGTTCGAAAGACACCAGAAGCTGCGAGAGGTGCCAGCTTCACTCAAATTTCGCCTCTACACTGGTAAGATCAGAACTGCATACAATTTCAGAAAAGGAATCAGTAATGTCTGAGTGACAAAAAACTAAACGGGGAGATGCGATGATTCAGCGGTGAAAGAAAAAGACATCTTGAAAATTCAGAAAAAAAAGTATGAATACGTGGACGGAAAAGATCGTCTGATGCAGACATATATTGCCGACCGTAGCAGAGCAGAAAGGGAACAGAATCTTTCCCCCAGCTTAAAACCGGGGTCCTCCCCATCTCTATCGACAACGCCAGGAACGGAGTCTGTCAAAAGGGTAATCACTTTTATGTTGGAAACAGACCGCAGCAGGCTACGTTTAAAAGCCGCTCTTCAGTGAACGGCAGCAGGCTGAAACGCGTCTTTCTTCAGCGACTGAAGCAGCAGAAACCGCGATTGATGCGTTTCAAGAGGAATCAGCGGTTAAGAGCGATTCGAGTTTGTCGTTCGTCGCCGATTCGGCTCAGTTTCGTACGGGCTCATCTGCGATGCTCCGGTGATTAAGTTTGTTGGGAAATATTCGGTCCGGTTCGACAGGCACCAGAAGATGCGAGAAGTGCCAGCTTCACTCAAATTTCGCCTCTACACTGGTAAGATCAGAACTGCATACAATTTCAGAAAAGGAATCAGTAATGTCTGAGTGACAAAAAACTAAACGGGGAGATGCGATGATTCAGCGGTGAAAGAAAAAGACTTCAAGAAAATTCAGAAAAAAAGTATGAATACGTGGACGGAAAAGATCGTCTGATGCAGACATATATTGCCGACCGTAGCAGAGCAGAAAGGGAACAGAATCTTTCCCCCAGCTTAAAACCGGGGTCTTCCCCATCTCTATCGACAACGCCAGGAACGGAGTCTGTCAAAAGGGTAATCACTTTTATGTTGGAAACAGACCGCAGCAGGCTACGTTTAAAAGCCGCTCTTCAGTGAACGGCAGTAGGCTGAAACGCGTCTTTCTTCAGCGACTGAAGCAGCAGAAACCGCGATTGATGTGTTTCAAGAGGAATCCGCGGTTAAGAGCGATTCGAGTTTGTCGTTCGTCGCCGATTCGGCTCAGTTTCGTACGGGCTCATAGCGATGCTCCGGTGATGAAGTTTGTTGGGAAATATTCGGTCCCGTTCGACAGACACCAGAAGCTGCGAGAGGAGCCAGCTTCACTCAAATTTCGCCTCTACACTGGTAAGATCAGAACAGCATACAATTTCAGAAAAGGAATCAGGAATGTCTGTGTGCCAGAAAACTAAACGGGGAGATGCGATGATTCCGTGGTGAAAGAAAAAGACTTAAAGAAAATTCAGAAAAAAAAGTATGAATCCGTGGACGGAAAAGATCGTCTGATGCAGACATATATTGCCGACCGTAGCAGAGCAGAAAGGGAACAGAATCTTTCCCCCAGCTTAAAACCGGGGTCCTCCCCATCTCTATCGACAACGCCAGGAACGGAGTCTGTCAAAAGGGTAATCACTTTTATGTTGGAAACAGACCGCAGCAGGCTACGTTTAAAAGCCGCTCTTCAGTGAACGGCAGCAGGCTGAAACGCGTCTTTCTTCAGCGACTGAAGCAGCAGAAACCGCGATTGATGTGTTTCAAGAGGAATCCGCGGTTAAGAGCGATTCGAGTTTGTCGTTCGTCGCCGATTCGGCTCAGTTTCGTACGGGCTCATCTGCGATGCTCCGGTGATGAAGTTTGTTGGGAAATATTCGGTCCCGTTCGAAAGACACCAGAAGCTGCGAGAGGAGCCAGCTTCACTCAAATTTCGCCTCTACACTGGTAAGATCAGAACAGCATACAATTTCAGAAAAGGAATCAGGAATGTCTGTGTGCCAGAAAACTAAACGGGGAGATGCGATGATTCCGTGGTGAAAGAAAAAGACTTCAAGAAAATTCAGAAAAAAAAGTATGAATACGTGGACGGAAAAGATCGTCTGATGCAGACATATATTGCCGACCGTAGCAGAGCAGAAAGGGAACAGAATCTTTCCCCCAGCTTAAAACCGCGGTCCTCCCCATCTCTATCGACAACGCCAGGAACGGAGTCTGTCAAAAGGGTAATCACTTTTATGTTGGAAACAGACCGCAGCAGGCTACGTTTAAAAGCCGCTCTTCAGTGAACGGCAGCAGGCTGAAACGCGTCTTTCTTCAGCGACTGAAGCAGCAGAAACCGCGATTGATGCGTTTCAAGAGGAATCCGAGGTTAAGAGCGATTCGAGTTTGTCGTTCGTCGCCGATTCGGCTCAGTTTCGTACGGGCTCATCTGCGATGCTCCGGTGATGAAGTTTGTTGGGAAATATTCGGTCCGGTTCGACAGGCACCAGAAGCTGCGAGAAGTGCCAGCTTCACTCAAATTTCGCCTCTACACTGGTAAGATCAGAACTGCATACAATTTCAGAAAAGGAATCAGTAATGTCTGAGTGACAAAAAACTAAACGGGGAGATGCGATGATTCAGCGGTGAAAGAAAAAGACTTCAAGAAAATTCAGAAAAAAAGTATGAATACGTGGACGGAAAAGATCGTCTGATGCAGACATATATTGCCGACCGTAGCAGAGCAGAAAGGGAACAGAATCTTTCCCCCAGCTTAAAACCGGGGTCCTCCCCATCTCTATCGACAACGCCAGGAACGGAGTCTGTCAAAAGGGTAATCACTTTTATGTTGGAAACAGACCGCAGCAGGCTACGTTTAAAAGCCGCTCTTCAGTGAACGGCAGCAGGCTGAAACGCGTCTTTCTTCAGCGACTGAAGCAGCAGAAACCGCGATTGATGCGTTTCAAGAGGAATCCGCGGTTAAGAGCGATTCGAGTTTGTCGTTCGTCGCCGATTCGGCTCAGTTTCGTACGGGCTCATCTGCGATGCTCCGGTGATGAAGTTTGTTGGGAAATATTCGGTCCCGTTCGAAAGACACCAGAAGCTGCGAGAGGTGCCAGCTTCACTCAAATTTCGCCTCTACACTGGTAAGATCAGAACTGCATACAATTTCAGAAAAGGAATCAGTAATGTTTGAGTGACAAAAAACTAAACGGGGAGATGCGATGATTCAGCGGTGAAAGAAAAAGACATCAAGAAAATTCAGAAAAAAAAGTATGAATACGTGGACGGAAAAGATCGTCTGATGCAGACATATATTGCCGACCGTAGCAGAGCAGAAAGGGAACAGAATCTTTCCCCCAGCTTAAAACCGCGGTCCTCCCCATCTCTATCGACAACGCCAGGAACGGAGTCAGTCAGACGGGTAATCACTTTTATGTTGGAAACAGACCGCAGCAGGCTACGTTTAAAAGCTGCTCTTCAGTGAACGGCAGCAGGCTGAAACGCGTCTTTCTTCAGCGACTGAAGCAGCAGAAACCGCGATTGATGTGTTTCAAGAGGAATCTGCGGTTAAGAGCGATTCGTGTTTGTCGTTCGTCGCCGATTCGGCTCAGTTTCGTACGGGCTCATCTGCGATGCTCCGGTGATGAAGTTTGTTGGGAAATATTCGGTCCCGTTCGAAAGACACCAGAAGCTGCGAGAGGTGCCAGCTTCACTCAAATTTCGCCTCTACACTGGTAAGATCAGAACTGCATACAATTTCAGAAAAGGAATCAGTAATGTCTGAGTGACAAAAAACTAAACGGGGAGATGCGATGATTCAGCGGTGAAAGAAAAAGACATCTTGAAAATTCAGAAAAAAAAGTATGAATACGTGGACGGAAAAGATCGTCTGATGCAGACATATATTGCCGACCGTAGCAGAGCAGAAAGGGAACAGAATCTTTCCCCCAGCTTAAAACCGGGGTCCTCCCCATCTCTATCGACAACGCCAGGAACGGAGTCTGTCAAAAGGGTAATCACTTTTATGTTGGAAACAGACCGCAGAAGGCTACGTTTAAAAGCCGCTCTTCAGTGAACGGCAGCAGGCTGAAACGCGTCTTTCTTCAGCGGCTCAAGCAGCAGAAACCGCGATTGATGTGTTTCAAGAGGAATCCGCGTTTAAGAGCGATTCGAGTTTGTCGTTCGTTGCCGATTCGGCTCAGTTTCGTACGGGCTCATCTGCGATGCTCCGGTGATGAAGTTTGTTGGGAAATATTCGGTCCCGTTCGACAGACACCAGAAGCTGCGAGAGGTGCCAGCTTCACTCAAATTTCGCCTCTACACTGGTAAGATCAGAACAGCATACAATTTCAGAAAAGGAATCAGGAATGTCTGTGTGCCAGAAAACTAAAAGGGGAGATGCGATGATTCCGTGGTGAAAGAAAAAGACTTCAAGAAAATTCAGAAAAAAAATATGAATACGTGGACGGAAAAGATCGTCTGATGCAGACATATATTGCCGACCGTAGCAGAGCAGAAAGGGAACAGAATCTTTCCCCCAGCTTAAAACCGGGGTCCTCCCCATCTCTATCGACAACGCCAGGAACGGAGTCTGTCAAAAGGGTAATCACTTTTATGTTGGAAACAGACCGCAGCAGGCTACGTTTAAAAGCCGCTCTTCAGTGAACGGCAGCAGGCTGAAACGCGTCTTTCTTCAGCGACTGAAGCAGCAGAAACCGCGATTGATGCGTTTCAAGAGGAATCCGCGGTTAAGAGCGATTCGAGTTTGTCGTTCGTCGCCGATTCGGCTCAGTTTCGTACGGGCTCATCTGCGATGCTCCGGTGATGAAGTTTGTTGGGAAATATTCGGTCCCGTTCGAAAGACACCAGAAGCTGCGAGAGGTGCCAGCTTCACTCAAATTTCGCCTCTACACTGGTAAGATCAGAACTGCATACAATTTCAGAAAAGGAATCAGTAATGTCTGAGTGACAAAAAACTAAACGGGGAGATGCGATGATTCAGCGGTGAAAGAAAAAGACATCTTGAAAATTCAGAAAAAAAAGTATGAATACGTGGACGGAAAAGATCGTCTGATGCAGACATATATTGCCGACCGTAGCAGAGCAGAAAGGGAACAGAATCTTTCCCCCAGCTTAAAACCGCGGTCCTCCCCATCTCTATCGACAACGCCAGGAACGGAGTCTGTCAGACGGGTAATCACTTTTATGTTGGAAACAGACCGCAGCAGGCTACGTTTAAAAGCCGCTCTTCAGTGAACGGCAGCAGGCTGAAACGCGTCTTTCTTCAGCGACTGAAGCAGCAGAAACCGCGATTGATGCGTTTCAAGAGGAATCCGCGGTTAAGAGCGATTCGTGTTTGTCGTTCGTCGCCGATTCGGCTCAGTTTCGTACGGGCTCATCTGCGATGCTCCGGTGATGAAGTTTGTTGGGAAATATTCGGTCCCGTTCGAAAGACACCAGAAGCTGCGAGAGGTGCCAGCTTCACTCAAATTTCGCCTCTACACTGGTAAGATCAGAACAGCATACAATTTCAGAAAAGGAATCAGGAATGTCTGTGTGCCAGAAAACTAAACGGGGAGATGCGATGATTCAGCGGTGAAAGAAAAAGACTTCAAGAAAATTCAGAAAAAAAAGTATGAATACGTGGACGGAAAAGATCGTCTGATGCAGACATATATTGCCGACCGTAGCAGAGCAGAAAGGGAACAGAATCTTTCCCCCAGCTTAAAACCGGGGTCCTCCCCATCTCTATCGACAACGCCAGGAACGGAGTCTGTCAAAAGGGTAATCACTTTTATGTTGGAAACAGACCGCAGAAGGCTACGTTTAAAAGCCGCTCTTCAGTGAACGGCAGCAGGCTGAAACGCGTCTTTCTTCAGCGGCTCAAGCAGCAGAAACCGCGATTGATGTGTTTCAAGAGGAATCCGCGTTTAAGAGCGATTCGAGTTTGTCGTTCGTTGCCGATTCGGCTCAGTTTCGTACGGGCTCATCTGCGATGCTCCGGTGATGAAGTTTGTTGGGAAATATTCGGTCCCGTTCGAAAGACACCAGAAGCTGCGAGAGGAGCCAGCTTCACTCAAATTTCGCCTCTACACTGGTAAGATCAGAACAGCATACAATTTCAGAAAAGGAATCAGGAATGTCTGTGTGCCAGAAAACTAAACGGGGAGATGCGATGATTCCGTGGTGAAAGAAAAAGACATCTTGAAAATTCAGAAAAAAAAGTATGAATACGTGGACGGAAAAGATCGTCTGATGCAGACATATATTGCCGACCGTAGCAGAGCAGAAAGGGAACAGAATCTTTCCCCCAGCTTAAAACCGCGGTCCTCCCCATCTCTATCGACAACGCCAGGAACGGAGTCTGTCAGACGGGTAATCACTTTTATGTTGGAAACAGACCGCAGCAGGCTACGTTTAAAAGCTGCTCTTCAGTGAACGGCAGCAGGCTGAAACGCGTCTTTCTTCAGCGACTGAAGCAGCAGAAACCGCGATTGATGTGTTTCAAGAGGAATCTGCGGTTAAGAGCGATTCGTGTTTGTCGTTCGTCGCCGATTCGGCTCAGTTTCGTACGGGCTCATCTGCGATGCTCCGGTGATGAAGTTTGTTGGGAAATATTCGGTCCCGTTCGAAAGACACCAGAAGCTGCGAGAGGTGCCAGCTTCACTCAAATTTCGCCTCTACACTGGTAAGATCAGAACTGCATACAATTTCAGAAAAGGAATCAGTAATGTCTGAGTGACAAAAAACTAAACGGGGAGATGCGATGATTCAGCGGTGAAAGAAAAAGACTTCAAGAAAATTCAGAAAAAAAGTATGAATACGTGGACGGAAAAGATCGTCTGATGCAGACATATATTGCCGACCGTAGCAGAGCAGAAAGGGAACAGAATCTTTCCCCCAGCTTAAAACCGGGGTCTTCCCCATCTCTATCGACAACGCCAGGAACGGAGTCTGTCAAAAGGGTAATCACTTTTATGTTGGAAACAGACCGCAGCAGGCTACGTTTAAAAGCCGCTCTTCAGTGAACGGCAGTAGGCTGAAACGCGTCTTTCTTCAGCGACTGAAGCAGCAGAAACCGCGATTGATGAGTTTCAAGAGGAATCCGCGGTTAAGAGCGATTCGAGTTTGTCGTTCGTCGCCGATTCGGCTCAGTTTCGTACGGGCTCATAGCGATGCTCCGGTGATGAAGTTTGTTGGGAAATATTCGGTCCCGTTCGACAGACACCAGAAGCTGCGAGAGGAGCCAGCTTCACTCAAATTTCGCCTCTACACTGGTAAGATCAGAACAGCATACAATTTCAGAAAAGGAATCAGGAATGTCTGTGTGCCAGAAAACTAAACGGGGAGATGCGATGATTCCGTGGTGAAAGAAAAAGACTTCAAGAAAATTCAGAAAAAAAAGTATGAATCCGTGGACGGAAAAGATCGTCTGATGCAGACATATATTGCCGACCGTAGCAGAGCAGAAAGGGAACAGAATCTTTCCCCCAGCTTAAAACCGGGGTCCTCCCCATCTCTATCGACAACGCCAGGAACGGAGTCTGTCAAAAGGGTAATCACTTTTATGTTGGAAACAGACCGCAGCAGGCTACGTTTAAAAGCCGCTCTTCAGTGAACGGCAGCAGGCTGAAACGCGTCTTTCTTCAGCGACTGAAGCAGCAGAAACCGCGATTGATGTGTTTCAAGAGGAATCCGCGGTTAAGAGCGATTCGAGTTTGTCGTTCGTCGCCGATTCGGCTCAGTTTCGTACGGGCTCATCTGCGATGCTCCGGTGATGAAGTTTGTTGGGAAATATTCGGTCCCGTTCGACAGACACCAGAAGCTGCGAGAGGAGCCAGCTTCACTCAAATTTCGCCTCTACACTGGTAAGATCAGAACAGCATACAATTTCAGAAAAGGAATCAGGAATGTCTGTGTGCCAGAAAACTAAACGGGGAGATGCGATGATTCCGTGGTGAAAGAAAAAGACTTCAAGAAAATTCAGAAAAAAAAGTATGAATACGTGGACGGAAAAGATCGTCTGATGCAGACATATATTGCCGACCGTAGCAGAGCAGAAAGGGAACAGAATCTTTCCCCCAGCTTAAAACCGCGGTCCTCCCCATCTCTATCGACAACGCCAGGAACGGAGTCTGTCAGACGGGTAATCACTTTTATGTTGGAAACAGACCGCAGCAGGCTACGTTTAAAAGCCGCTCTTCAGTGAACGGCAGCAGGCTGAAACGCGTCTTTCTTCAGCGACTGAAGCAGCAGAAACCGCGATTGATGTGTTTCAAGAGGAATCTGCGGTTAAGAGCGATTCGTGTTTGTCGTTCGTCGCCGATTCGGCTCAGTTTCGTAAGGGCTCATCTGCGATGCTCCGGTGATGAAGTTTGTTGGGAAATATTCGGTCCCGTTCGAAAGACACCAGAAGCTGCGAGAGGTGCCAGCTTCACTCAAATTTCGCCTCTACACTGGTAAGATCAGAACTGCATACAATTTCAGAAAAGGAATCAGTAATGTCTGAGTGACAAAAAACTAAACGGGGAGATGCGATGATTCAGCGGTGAAAGAAAAAGACATCTTGAAAATTCAGAAAAAAAAAGTATGAATACGTGGACGGAAAAGATCGTCTGATGCAGACATATATTGCCGACCGTAGCAGAGCAGAAAGGGAACAGAATCTTTCCCCCAGCTTAAAACCGGGGTCCTCCCCATCTCTATCGACAACGCCAGGAACGGAGTCTGTCAAAAGGGTAATCACTTTTATGTTGGAAACAGACCGCAGCAGGCTACGTTTAAAAGCCGCTCTTCAGTGAACGGCAGCAGGCTGAAACGCGTCTTTCTTCAGCGACTGAAGCAGCAGAAACCGCGATTGATGCGTTTCAAGAGGAATCCGCGGTTAAGAGCGATTTGAGTTTGTCGTTCGTCGCCGATTCGGCTCAGTTTCGTACGGGCTCATCTGCGATGCTCCGGTGATTAAGTTTGTTGGGAAATATTCGGTCCGGTTCGACAGGCACCAGAAGCTGCGAGAAGTGCCAGCTTCACTCAAATTTCGCCTCTACACTGGTAAGATCAGAACTGCATACAAATTCAGAAAAGGAATCAGTAATGTCTGAGTGACAAAAAACTAAACGGGGAGATGCGATGATTCAGCGGTGAAAGAAAAAGACTTCAAGAAAATTCAGAAAAAAAGTATGAATACGTGGACGGAAAAGATCGTCTGATGCAGACATATATTGCCGACCGTAGCAGAGCAGAAAGGGAACAGAATCTTTCCCCCAGCTTAAAACCGGGGTCCTCCCCATCTCTATCGACAACGCCAGGAACGGAGTCTGTCAAAAGGGTAATCACTTTTATGTTGGAAACAGACCGCAGCAGGCTACGTTTAAAAGCCGCTCTTCAGTGAACGGCAGCAGGCTGAAACGCGTCTTTCTTCAGCGACTGAAGCAGCAGAAACCGCGATTGATGCGTTTCAAGAGGAATCCGCGGTTAAGAGCGATTCGAGTTTGTCGTTCGTCGCCGATTCGGCTCAGTTTCGTACGGGCTCATCTGCGATGCTCCGGTGATGAAGTTTGTTGGGAAATATTCGGTCCCGTTCGAAAGACACCAGAAGCTGCGAGAGGTGCCAGCTTCACTCAAATTTCGCCTCTACACTGGTAAGATCAGAACTGCATACAATTTCAGAAAAGGAATCAGTAATGTTTGAGTGACAAAAAACTAAACGGGGAGATGCGATGATTCAGCGGTGAAAGAAAAAGACATCTTGAAAATTCAGAAAAAAAAGTATGAATACGTGGACGGAAAAGATCGTCTGATGCAGACATATATTGCCGACCGTAGCAGAGCAGAAAGGGAACAGAATCTTTCCCCCAGCTTAAAACCGCGGTCCTCCCCATCTCTATCGACAACGCCAGGAACGGAGTCAGTCAGACGGGTAATCACTTTTATGTTGGAAACAGACCGCAGCAGGCTACGTTTAAAAGCTGCTCTTCAGTGAACGGCAGCAGGCTGAAACGCGTCTTTCTTCAGCGACTGAAGCAGCAGAAACCGCGATTGATGTGTTTCAAGAGGAATCTGCGGTTAAGAGCGATTCGTGTTTGTCGTTCGTCGCCGATTCGGCTCAGTTTCGTACGGGCTCATCTGCGATGCTCCGGTGATGAAGTTTGTTGGGAAATATTCGGTCCCGTTCGAAAGACACCAGAAGCTGCGAGAGGTGCCAGCTTCACTCAAATTTCGCCTCTACACTGGTAAGATCAGAACTGCATACAATTTCAGAAAAGGAATCAGTAATGTCTGAGTGACAAAAAACTAAACGGGGAGATGCGATGATTCAGCGGTGAAAGAAAAAGACATCTTGAAAATTCAGAAAAAAAAGTATGAATACGTGGACGGAAAAGATCGTCTGATGCAGACATATATTGCCGACCGTAGCAGAGCAGAAAGGGAACAGAATCTTTCCCCCAGCTTAAAACCGGGGTCCTCCCCATCTCTATCGACAACGCCAGGAACGGAGTCTGTCAGACGGGTAATCACTTTTATGTTGGAAACAGACCGCAGCAGGCTACGTTTAAAAGCCGCTCTTCAGGGAACGGCAGCAGGCTGAAACGCGTCTTTCTTCAGCGACTGAAGCAGCAGAAACCGCGATTGATGCGTTTCAAGAGGAATCCGCGGTTAAGAGCGATTCGAGTTTGTCGTTCGTCGCCGATTCGGCTCAGTTTCGTACGGGCTCATCTGCGATGCTCCGGTGATGAAGTTTGTTGGGAAATATTCGGTCCCGTTCGAAAGACACCAGAAGCTGCGAGAGGTGCCAGCTTCACTCAAATTTCGCCTCTACACTGGTAAGATCAGAACAGCATACAATTTCAGAAAAGGAATCAGGAATGTCTGTGTGCCAGAAAACTAAACGGGGAGATGCGATGATTCAGCGGTGAAAGAAAAAGACTTCAAGAAAATTCAGAAAAAAAAGTATGAATACGTGGACGGAAAAGATCGTCTGATGCAGACATATATTGCCGACCGTAGCAGAGCAGAAAGGGAACAGAATCTTTCCCCCAGCTTAAAACCGGGGTCCTCCCCATCTCTATCGACAACGCCAGGAACGGAGTCTGTCAAAAGGGTAATCACTTTTATGTTGGAAACAGACCGCAGAAGGCTACGTTTAAAAGCCGCTCTTCAGTGAACGGCAGCAGGCTGAAACGCGTCTTTCTTCAGCGGCTCAAGCAGCAGAAACCGCGATTGATGTGTTTCAAGAGGAATCCGCGTTTAAGAGCGATTCGAGTTTGTCGTTCGTTGCCGATTCGGCTCAGTTTCGTACGGGCTCATCTGCGATGCTCCGGTGATGAAGTTTGTTGGGAAATATTCGGTCCCGTTCGACAGACACCAGAAGCTGCGAGAGGTGCCAGCTTCACTCAAATTTCGCCTCTACACTGGTAAGATCAGAACAGCATACAATTTCAGAAAAGGAATCAGGAATGTCTGTGTGCCAGAAAACTAAAAGGGGAGATGCGATGATTCCGTGGTGAAAGAAAAAGACTTCAAGAAAATTCAGAAAAAAAATATGAATACGTGGACGGAAAAGATCGTCTGATGCAGACATATATTGCCGACCGTAGCAGAGCAGAAAGGGAACAGAATCTTTCCCCCAGCTTAAAACCGGGGTCCTCCCCATCTCTATCGACAACGCCAGGAACGGAGTCTGTCAAAAGGGTAATCACTTTTATGTTGGAAACAGACCGCAGCAGGCTACGTTTAAAAGCCGCTCTTCAGTGAACGGCAGCAGGCTGAAACGCGTCTTTCTTCAGCGACTGAAGCAGCAGAAACCGCGATTGATGCGTTTCAAGAGGAATCCGCGGTTAAGAGCGATTCGAGTTTGTCGTTCGTCGCCGATTCGGCTCAGTTTCGTACGGGCTCATCTGCGATGCTCCGGTGATGAAGTTTGTTGGGAAATATTCGGTCCGGTTCGACAGACACCAGAAGATGCGAGAGGTGCCAGCTTCACTTAAATTTCGCCTCTACACTGGTAAGATCAGCATACAATTTCAGAAAAGGAATCAGGAATGTCTGTGTGACAGAAAACTAAACGGGGAGATGCGATGATTCCGTGGTGAAAGAAAAAGACTTCAAGAAAATTCAGAAAAAAAGTATGAATACGTGGACGGAAAAGATCGTCTGATGCAGACATATATTGCCGACCGTAGCAGAGCAGAAAGGGAACAGAATCTTTCCCCCAGCTTAAAACCGGGGTCCTCCCCATCTCTATCGACAACGCCAGGAACGGAGTCTGTCAAAAGGGTAATCACTTTTATGTTGGAAACAGACCGCAGCAGGCTACGTTTAAAAGCCGCTCTTCAGTGAACGGCAGCAGGCTGAAACGCGTCTTTCTTCAGCGACTGAAGCAGCAGAAACCGCGATTGATGCGTTTCAAGAGGAATCCGCGGTTAAGAGCGATTCGTGTTTGTCGTTCGTCGCCGATTCGGCTCAGTTTCGTACGGGCTCATCTGCGATGCTCCGGTGATGAAGTTTGTTGGGAAATATTCGGTCCCGTTCGAAAGACACCAGAAGCTGCGAGAGGTGCCAGCTTCACTCAAATTTCGCCTCTACACTGGTAAGATCAGAACTGCATACAATTTCAGAAAAGGAATCAGTAATGTCTGAGTGACAAAAAACTAAACGGGGAGATGCGATGATTCAGCGGTGAAAGAAAAAGACATCTTGAAAATTCAGAAAAAAAAGTATGAATACGTGGACGGAAAAGATCGTCTGATGCAGACATATATTGCCGACCGTAGCAGAGCAGAAAGGGAACAGAATCTTTCCCCCAGCTTAAAACCGGGGTCCTCCCCATCTCTATCGACAACGCCAGGAACGGAGTCTGTCAAAAGGGTAATCACTTTTATGTTGGAAACAGACCGCAGCAGGCTACGTTTAAAAGCCGCTCTTCAGTGAACGGCAGCAGGCTGAAACGCGTCTTTCTTCAGCGACTGAAGCAGCAGAAACCGCGATTGATGCGTTTCAAGAGGAATCCGCGGTTAAGAGCGATTTGAGTTTGTCGTTCGTCGCCGATTCGGCTCAGTTTCGTACGGGCTCATCTGCGATGCTCCGGTGATGAAGTTTGTTGGGAAATATTCGGTCCCGTTCGAAAGACACCAGAAGCTGCGAGAGGTGCCAGCTTCACTCAAATTTCGCCTCTACACTGGTAAGATCAGAACTGCATACAATTTCAGAAAAGGAATCAGTAATGTCTGAGTGACAAAAAACTAAACGGGGAGATGCGATGATTCAGCGGTGAAAGAAAAAGACATCTTGAAAATTCAGAAAAAAAAGTATGAATACGTGGACGGAAAAGATCGTCTGATGCAGACATATATTGCCGACCGTAGCAGAGCAGAAAGGGAACAGAATCTTTCCCCCAGCTTAAAACCGGGGTCCTCCCCATCTCTATCGACAACGCCAGGAACGGAGTCTGTCAAAAGGGTAATCACATTTATGTTGGAAACAGACCGCAGCAGGCTACGTTTAAAAGCCGCTCTTCAGTGAACGGCAGCAGGCTGAAACGCGTCTTTCTTCAGCGACTGAAGCAGCAGAAACCGCGATTGATGCGTTTCAAGAGGAATCCGCGGTTAAGAGCGATTCGAGTTTGTCGTTCGTCGCCGATTCGGCTCAGTTTCGTACGGGCTCATCTGCGATGCTCCGGTGATTAAGTTTGTTGGGAAATATTCGGTCCGGTTCGACAGGCACCAGAAGATGCGAGAAGTGCCAGCTTCACTCAAATTTCGCCTCTACACTGGTAAGATCAGAACTGCATACAATTTCAGAAAAGGAATCAGTAATGTCTGAGTGACAAAAAACTAAACGGGGAGATGCGATGATTCAGCGGTGAAAGAAAAAGACTTCAAGAAAATTCAGAAAAAAAGTATGAATACGTGGACGGAAAAGATCGTCTGATGCAGACATATATTGCCGACCGTAGCAGAGCAGAAAGGGAACAGAATCTTTCCCCCAGCTTAAAACCGGGGTCTTCCCCATCTCTATCGACAACGCCAGGAACGGAGTCTGTCAAAAGGGTAATCACTTTTATGTTGGAAACAGACCGCAGCAGGCTACGTTTAAAAGCCGCTCTTCAGTGAACGGCAGTAGGCTGAAACGCGTCTTTCTTCAGCGACTGAAGCAGCAGAAACCGCGATTGATGTGTTTCAAGAGGAATCCGCGGTTAAGAGCGATTCGAGTTTGTCGTTCGTCGCCGATTCGGCTCAGTTTCGTACGGGCTCATCTGCGATGCTCCGGTGATGAAGTTTGTTGGGAAATATTCGGTCCCGTTCGACAGACACCAGAAGCTGCGAGAGGAGCCAGCTTCACTCAAATTTCGCCTCTACACTGGTAAGATCAGAACAGCATACAATTTCAGAAAAGGAATCAGGAATGTCTGTGTGCCAGAAAACTAAACGGGGAGATGCGATGATTCCGTGGTGAAAGAAAAAGACTTCAAGAAAATTCAGAAAAAAAAGTATGAATACGTGGACGGAAAAGATCGTCTGATGCAGACATATATTGCCGACCGTAGCAGAGCAGAAAGGGAACAGAATCTTTCCCCCAGCTTAAAACCGGGGTCCTCCCCATCTCTATCGACAACGCCAGGAACGGAGTCTGTCAAAAGGGTAATCACTTTTATGTTGGAAACAGACCGCAGCAGGCTACGTTTAAAAGCCGCTCTTCAGTGAACGGCAGCAGGCTGAAACGCGTCTTTCTTCAGCGACTGAAGCAGCAGAAACCGCGATTGATGCGTTTCAAGAGGAATCCGCGGTTAAGAGCGATTTGAGTTTGTCGTTCGTCGCCGATTCGGCTCAGTTTCGTACGGGCTCATCTGCGATGCTCCGGTGATGAAGTTTGTTGGGAAATATTCGGTCCGGTTCTACAGACACCAGAAGATGCGAGAGGTGCCAGCTTCACTCAAATTTCGCCTCTACACCGGTAAGATCAGCATACAATTTCAGAAAAGGAATCAGGAATGTCTGTGTGACAGAAAACTAAACGGGGAGATGCGATGATTCCGTGGTGAAAGAAAAAGACTTCAAGAAAATTCAGAAAAAAAATATGAATACGTGGACGGAAAAGATCGTCTGATGCAGACATATATTGCCGACCGTAGCAGAGCAGAAAGGGAACAGAATCTTTCCCCCAGCTTAAAACCGGGGTCCTCCCCATCTCTATCGACAACGCCAGGAACGGAGTCTGTCAAAAGGGTAATCACTTTTATGTTGGAAACAGACCGCAGCAGGCTACGTTTAAAAGCCGCTCTTCAGTGAACGGCAGCAGGCTGAAACGCGTCTTTCTTCAGCGACTGAAGCAGCAGAAACCGCGATTGATGCGTTTCAAGAGGAATCCGCGGTTAAGAGCGATTCGTGTTTGTCGTTCGTCGCCGATTCGGCTCAGTTTCGTACGGGCTCATCTGCGATGCTCCGGTGATGAAGTTTGTTGGGAAATATTCGGTCCCGTTCGAAAGACACCAGAAGCTGCGAGAGGTGCCAGCTTCACTCAAATTTCGCCTCTACACTGGTAAGATCAGAACTGCATACAATTTCAGAAAAGGAATCAGTAATGTCTGAGTGACAAAAAACTAAACGGGGAGATGCGATGATTCAGCGGTGAAAGAAAAAGACATCTTGAAAATTCAGAAAAAAAAGTATGAATACGTGGACGGAAAAGATCGTCTGATGCAGACATATATTGCCGACCGTAGCAGAGCAGAAAGGGAACAGAATCTTTCCCCCAGCTTAAAACCGGGGTCCTCCCCATCTCTATCAACAACGCCAGGAACGGAGTCTGTCAAAAGGGTAATCACTTTTATGTTGGAAACAGACCGCAGCAGGCTACGTTTAAAAGCCGCTCTTCAGTGAACGGCAGCAGGCTGAAACGCGTCTTTCTTCAGCGACTGAAGCAGCAGAAACCGCGATTGATGCGTTTCAAGAGGAATCCGCGGTTAAGAGCGATTCGTGTTTGTCGTTCGTCGCCGATTCGGCTCAGTTTCGTACGGGCTCATCTGCGATGCTCCGGTGATGAAGTTTGTTGGGAAATATTCAGTCCCGTTCGAAAGACACCAGAAGCTGCGAGAGGTGCCAGCTTCACTCAAATTTCGCCTCTACACTGGTAAGATCAGAACTGCATACAATTTCAGAAAAGGAATCAGTAATGTCTGAGTGACAAAAAACTAAACGGGGAGATGCGATGATTCCGTGGTGAAAGAAAAAGACTTCAAGAAAATTCAGAAAAAAAATATGAATACGTGGACGGAAAAGATCGTCTGATGCAGACATATATTGCCGACCGTAGCAGAGCAGAAAGGGAACAGAATCTTTCCCCCAGCTTAAAACCGGGGTCCTCCCCATCTCTATCGACAACGCCAGGAACGGAGTCTGTCAGACGGGTAATCACTTTTATGTTGGAAACAGACCGCAGCAGGCTACGTTTAAAAGCCGCTCTTCAGGGAACGGCAGCAGGCTGAAACGCGTCTTTCTTCAGCGACTGAAGCAGCAGAAACCGCGATTGATGCGTTTCAAGAGGAATCCGCGGTTAAGAGCGATTCGAGTTTGTCGTTCGTCGCCGATTCGGCTCAGTTTCGTACGGGCTCATCTGCGATGCTCCGGTGATGAAGTTTGTTGGGAAATATTCGGTCCCGTTCGAAAGACACCAGAAGCTGCGAGAGGTGCCAGCTTCACTCAAATTTCGCCTCTACACTGGTAAGATCAGAACTGCATACAATTTCAGAAAAGGAATCAGTAATGTTTGAGTGACAAAAAACTAAACGGGGAGATGCGATGATTCAGCGGTGAAAGAAAAAGACATCTTGAAAATTCAGAAAAAAAAGTATGAATACGTGGACGGAAAAGATCGTCTGATGCAGACATATATTGCCGACCGTAGCAGAGCAGAAAGGGAACAGAATCTTTCCCCCAGCTTAAAACCGGGGTCCTCCCCATCTCTATCGACAACGCCAGGAACGGAGTCTGTCAAAAGGGTAATCACTTTTATGTTGGAAACAGACCGCAGCAGGCTACGTTTAAAAGCCGCTCTTCAGTGAACGGCAGTAGGCTGAAACGCGTCTTTCTTCAGCGACTGAAGCAGCAGAAACCGCGATTGATGTGTTTCAAGAGGAATCCGCGGTTAAGAGCGATTCGAGTTTGTCGTTCGTCGCCGATTCGGCTCAGTTTCGTACGGGCTCATCTGCGATGCTCCGGTGATGAAGTTTGTTGGGAAATATTCGGTCCCGTTCGACAGACACCAGAAGCTGCGAGAGGAGCCAGCTTCACTCAAATTTCGCCTCTACACTGGTAAGATCAGAACAGCATACAATTTCAGAAAAGGAATCAGGAATGTCTGTGTGCCAGAAAACTAAACGGGGAGATGCGATGATTCCGTGGTGAAAGAAAAAGACTTCAAGAAAATTCAGAAAAAAAATATGAATACGTGGACGGAAAAGATCGTCTGATGCAGACATATATTGCCGACCGTAGCAGAGCAGAAAGGGAACAGAATCTTTCCCCCAGCTTAAAACCGCGGTCCTCCCCATCTCTATCGACAACGCCAGGAACGGAGTCTGTCAGACGGGTAATCACTTTTATGTTGGAAACAGACCGCAGCAGGCTACGTTTAAAAGCCGCTCTTCAGTGAACGGCAGCAGGCTGAAACGCGTCTTTCTTCAGCGACTGAAGCAGCAGAAACCGCGATTGATGCGTTTCAAGAGGAATCCGCGGTTAAGAGCGATTCGTGTTTGTCGTTCGTCGCCGATTCGGCTCAGTTTCGTACGGGCTCATCTGCGATGCTCCGGTGATGAAGTTTGTTGGGAAATATTCGGTCCCGTTCGAAAGACACCAGAAGCTGCGAGAGGTGCCAGCTTCACTCAAATTTCGCCTCTACACTGGTAAGATCAGAACAGCATACAATTTCAGAAAAGGAATCAGGAATGTCTGTGTGCCAGAAAACTAAACGGGGAGATGCGATGATTCAGCGGTGAAAGAAAAAGACTTCAAGAAAATTCAGAAAAAAAAGTATGAATACGTGGACGGAAAAGATCGTCTGATGCAGACATATATTGCCGACCGTAGCAGAGCAGAAAGGGAACAGAATCTTTCCCCCAGCTTAAAACCGGGGTCCTCCCCATCTCTATCGACAACGCCAGGAACGGAGTCTGTCAAAAGGGTAATCACTTTTATGTTGGAAACAGACCGCAGAAGGCTACGTTTAAAAGCCGCTCTTCAGTGAACGGCAGCAGGCTGAAACGCGTCTTTCTTCAGCGGCTCAAGCAGCAGAAACCGCGATTGATGTGTTTCAAGAGGAATCCGCGTTTAAGAGCGATTCGAGTTTGTCGTTCGTTGCCGATTCGGCTCAGTTTCGTACGGGCTCATCTGCGATGCTCCGGTGATGAAGTTTGTTGGGAAATATTCGGTCCCGTTCGACAGACACCAGAAGCTGCGAGAGGTGCCAGCTTCACTCAAATTTCGCCTCTACACTGGTAAGATCAGAACAGCATACAATTTCAGAAAAGGAATCAGGAATGTCTGTGTGCCAGAAAACTAAAAGGGGAGATGCGATGATTCCGTGGTGAAAGAAAAAGACTTCAAGAAAATTCAGAAAAAAAATATGAATACGTGGACGGAAAAGATCGTCTGATGCAGACATATATTGCCGACCGTAGCAGAGCAGAAAGGGAACAGAATCTTTCCCCCAGCTTAAAACCGGGGTCCTCCCCATCTCTATCGACAACGCCAGGAACGGAGTCTGTCAAAAGGGTAATCACTTTTATGTTGGAAACAGACCGCAGCAGGCTACGTTTAAAAGCCGCTCTTCAGTGAACGGCAGCAGGCTGAAACGCGTCTTTCTTCAGCGACTGAAGCAGCAGAAACCGCGATTGATGCGTTTCAAGAGGAATCCGCGGTTAAGAGCGATTCGAGTTTGTCGTTCGTCGCCGATTCGGCTCAGTTTCGTACGGGCTCATCTGCGATGCTCCGGTGATGAAGTTTGTTGGGAAATATTCGGTCCGGTTCGACAGACACCAGAAGATGCGAGAGGTGCCAGCTTCACTTAAATTTCGCCTCTACACTGGTAAGATCAGCATACAATTTCAGAAAAGGAATCAGGAATGTCTGTGTGACAGAAAACTAAACGGGGAGATGCGATGATTCCGTGGTGAAAGAAAAAGACTTCAAGAAAATTCAGAAAAAAAATATGAATACGTGGACGGAAAAGATCGTCTGATGCAGACATATATTGCCGACCGTAGCAGAGCAGAAAGGGAACAGAATCTTTCCCCCAGCTTAAAACCGGGGTCCTCCCCATCTCTATCGACAACGCCAGGAACGGAGTCTGTCAAAAGGGTAATCACTTTTATGTTGGAAACAGACCGCAGCAGGCTACGTTTAAAAGCCGCTCTTCAGTGAACGGCAGCAGGCTGAAACGCGTCTTTCTTCAGCAACTGAAGCAGCAGAAACCGCGATTGATGCGTTTCAAGAGGAATCCGCGGTTAAGAGCGATTCGTGTTTGTCGTTCGTTGCCGATTCGGCTCAGTTTCGTACGGGCTCATCTGCGATGCTCCGGTGATGAAGTTTGTTGGGAAATATTCGGTCCCGTTCGAAAGACACCAGAAGCTGCGAGAGGTGCCAGCTTCACTCAAATTTCGCCTCTACACTGGTAAGATCAGAACTGCATACAATTTCAGAAAAGGAATCAGTAATGTCTGAGTGACAAAAAACTAAACGGGGAGATGCGATGATTCAGCGGTGAAAGAAAAAGACATCTTGAAAATTCAGAAAAAAAAGTATGAATACGTGGACGGAAAAGATCGTCTGATGCAGACATATATTGCCGACCGTAGCAGAGCAGAAAGGGAACAGAATCTTTCCCCCAGCTTAAAACCGGGGTCCTCCCCATCTCTATCGACAACGCCAGGAACGGAGTCTGTCAAAAGGGTAATCACTTTTATGTTGGAAACAGACCGCAGCAGGCTACGTTTAAAAGCCGCTCTTCAGTGAACGGCAGCAGGCTGAAACGCGTCTTTCTTCAGCGACTGAAGCAGCAGAAACCGCGATTGATGCGTTTCAAGAGGAATCCGCGGTTAAGAGCGATTCGAGTTTGTCGTTCGTCGCCGATTCGGCTCAGTTTCGTACGGGCTCATCTGCGATGCTCCGGTGATGAAGTTTGTTGGGAAATATTCGGTCCCGTTCGAAAGACACCAGAAGCTGCGAGAGGTGCCAGCTTCACTCAAATTTCGCCTCTACACTGGTAAGATCAGAACTGCATACAATTTCAGAAAAGGAATCAGTAATGTCTGAGTGACAAAAAACTAAACGGGGAGATGCGATGATTCAGCGGTGAAAGAAAAAGACATCTTGAAAATTCAGAAAAAAAAGTATGAATACGTGGACGGAAAAGATCGTCTGATGCAGACATATATTGCCGACCGTAGCAGAGCAGAAAGGGAACAGAATCTTTCCCCCAGCTTAAAACCGGGGTCCTCCCCATCTCTATCGACAACGCCAGGAACGGAGTCTGTCAAAAGGGTAATCACATTTGTGTTGGAAACAGACCGCAGCAGGCTACGTTTAAAAGCCGCTCTTCAGTGAACGGCAGCAGGCTGAAACGCGTCTTTCTTCAGCGACTGAAGCAGCAGAAACCGCGATTGATGCGTTTCAAGAGGAATCCGCGGTTAAGAGCGATTCGAGTTTGTCGTTCGTCGCCGATTCGGCTCAGTTTCGTACGGGCTCATCTGCGATGCTCCGGTGATTAAGTTTGTTGGGAAATATTCGGTCCGGTTCGACAGGCACCAGAAGATGCGAGAAGTGCCAGCTTCACTCAAATTTCGCCTCTACACTGGTAAGATCAGAACTGCATACAATTTCAGAAAAGGAATCAGTAATGTCTGAGTGACAAAAAACTAAACGGGGAGATGCGATGATTCAGCGGTGAAAGAAAAAGACTTCAAGAAAATTCAGAAAAAAAGTATGAATACGTGGACGGAAAAGATCGTCTGATGCAGACATATATTGCCGACCGTAGCAGAGCAGAAAGGGAACAGAATCTTTCCCCCAGCTTAAAACCGGGGTCTTCCCCATCTCTATCGACAACGCCAGGAACGGAGTCTGTCAGACGGGTAATCACTTTTATGTTGGAAACAGACCGCAGCAGGCTACGTTTAAAAGCCGCTCTTCAGGGAACGGCAGCAGGCTGAAACGCGTCTTTCTTCAGCGACTGAAGCAGCAGAAACCGCGATTGATGCGTTTCAAGAGGAATCCGCGGTTAAGAGCGATTCGAGTTTGTCGTTCGTCGCCGATTCGGCTCAGTTTCGTACGGGCTCATCTGCGATGCTCCGGTGATGAAGTTTGTTGGGAAATATTCGGTCCCGTTCGAAAGACACCAGAAGCTGCGAGAGGTGCCAGCTTCACTCAAATTTCGCCTCTACACTGGTAAGATCAGAACTGCATACAATTTCAGAAAAGGAATCAGTAATGTTTGAGTGACAAAAAACTAAACGGGGAGATGCGATGATTCAGCGGTGAAAGAAAAAGACATCTTGAAAATTCAGAAAAAAAAGTATGAATACGTGGACGGAAAAGATCGTCTGATGCAGACATATATTGCCGACCGTAGCAGAGCAGAAAGGGAACAGAATCTTTCCCCCAGCTTAAAACCGGGGTCCTCCCCATCTCTATCGACAACGCCAGGAACGGAGTCTGTCAAAAGGGTAATCACTTTTATGTTGGAAACAGACCGCAGCAGGCTACGTTTAAAAGCCGCTCTTCAGTGAACGGCAGTAGGCTGAAACGCGTCTTTCTTCAGCGACTGAAGCAGCAGAAACCGCGATTGATGTGTTTCAAGAGGAATCCGCGGTTAAGAGCGATTCGAGTTTGTCGTTCGTCGCCGATTCGGCTCAGTTTCGTACGGGCTCATCTGCGATGCTCCGGTGATGAAGTTTGTTGGGAAATATTCGGTCCCGTTCGACAGACACCAGAAGCTGCGAGAGGAGCCAGCTTCACTCAAATTTCGCCTCTACACTGGTAAGATCAGAACAGCATACAATTTCAGAAAAGGAATCAGGAATGTCTGTGTGCCAGAAAACTAAACGGGGAGATGCGATGATTCCGTGGTGAAAGAAAAAGACTTCAAGAAAATTCAGAAAAAAAATATGAATACGTGGACGGAAAAGATCGTCTGATGCAGACATATATTGCCGACCGTAGCAGAGCAGAAAGGGAACAGAATCTTTCCCCCAGCTTAAAACCGCGGTCCTCCCCATCTCTATCGACAACGCCAGGAACGGAGTCTGTCAGACGGGTAATCACTTTTATGTTGGAAACAGACCGCAGCAGGCTACGTTTAAAAGCCGCTCTTCAGTGAACGGCAGCAGGCTGAAACGCGTCTTTCTTCAGCGACTGAAGCAGCAGAAACCGCGATTGATGCGTTTCAAGAGGAATCCGCGGTTAAGAGCGATTCGTGTTTGTCGTTCGTCGCCGATTCGGCTCAGTTTCGTACGGGCTCATCTGCGATGCTCCGGTGATGAAGTTTGTTGGGAAATATTCGGTCCCGTTCGAAAGACACCAGAAGCTGCGAGAGGTGCCAGCTTCACTCAAATTTCGCCTCTACACTGGTAAGATCAGAACAGCATACAATTTCAGAAAAGGAATCAGGAATGTCTGTGTGCCAGAAAACTAAACGGGGAGATGCGATGATTCAGCGGTGAAAGAAAAAGACTTCAAGAAAATTCAGAAAAAAAAGTATGAATACGTGGACGGAAAAGATCGTCTGATGCAGACATATATTGCCGACCGTAGCAGAGCAGAAAGGGAACAGAATCTTTCCCCCAGCTTAAAACCGGGGTCCTCCCCATCTCTATCGACAACGCCAGGAACGGAGTCTGTCAAAAGGGTAATCACTTTTATGTTGGAAACAGACCGCAGAAGGCTACGTTTAAAAGCCGCTCTTCAGTGAACGGCAGCAGGCTGAAACGCGTCTTTCTTCAGCGGCTCAAGCAGCAGAAACCGCGATTGATGTGTTTCAAGAGGAATCCGCGTTTAAGAGCGATTCGAGTTTGTCGTTCGTTGCCGATTCGGCTCAGTTTCGTACGGGCTCATCTGCGATGCTCCGGTGATGAAGTTTGTTGGGAAATATTCGGTCCCGTTCGACAGACACCAGAAGCTGCGAGAGGTGCCAGCTTCACTCAAATTTCGCCTCTACACTGGTAAGATCAGAACAGCATACAATTTCAGAAAAGGAATCAGGAATGTCTGTGTGCCAGAAAACTAAAAGGGGAGATGCGATGATTCCGTGGTGAAAGAAAAAGACTTCAAGAAAATTCAGAAAAAAAATATGAATACGTGGACGGAAAAGATCGTCTGATGCAGACATATATTGCCGACCGTAGCAGAGCAGAAAGGGAACAGAATCTTTCCCCCAGCTTAAAACCGGGGTCCTCCCCATCTCTATCGACAACGCCAGGAACGGAGTCTGTCAAAAGGGTAATCACTTTTATGTTGGAAACAGACCGCAGCAGGCTACGTTTAAAAGCCGCTCTTCAGTGAACGGCAGCAGGCTGAAACGCGTCTTTCTTCAGCGACTGAAGCAGCAGAAACCGCGATTGATGCGTTTCAAGAGGAATCCGCGGTTAAGAGCGATTCGAGTTTGTCGTTCGTCGCCGATTCGGCTCAGTTTCGTACGGGCTCATCTGCGATGCTCCGGTGATGAAGTTTGTTGGGAAATATTCGGTCCGGTTCGACAGACACCAGAAGATGCGAGAGGTGCCAGCTTCACTTAAATTTCGCCTCTACACTGGTAAGATCAGCATACAATTTCAGAAAAGGAATCAGGAATGTCTGTGTGACAGAAAACTAAACGGGGAGATGCGATGATTCCATGGTGAAAGAAAAAGACTTCAAGAAAATTCAGAAAAAAAATATGAATACGTGGACGGAAAAGATCGTCTGATGCAGACATATATTGCCGACCGTAGCAGAGCAGAAAGGGAACAGAATCTTTCCCCCAGCTTAAAACCGGGGTCCTCCCCATCTCTATCGACAACGCCAGGAACGGAGTCTGTCAAAAGGGTAATCACTTTTATGTTGGAAACAGACCGCAGCAGGCTACGTTTAAAAGCCGCTCTTCAGTGAACGGCAGCAGGCTGAAACGCGTCTTTCTTCAGCGACTGAAGCAGCAGAAACCGCGATTGATGCGTTTCAAGAGGAATCCGCGGTTAAGAGCGATTCGTGTTTGTCGTTCGTCGCCGATTCGGCTCAGTTTCGTACGGGCTCATCTGCGATGCTCCGGTGATGAAGTTTGTTGGGAAATATTCGGTCCCGTTCAAAAGACACCAGAAGCTGCGAGAGGTGCCAGCTTCACTCAAATTTCGCCTCTACACTGGTAAGATCAGAACTGCATACAATTTCAGAAAAGGAATCAGTAATGTCTGAGTGACAAAAAACTAAACGGGGAGATGCGATGATTCAGCGGTGAAAGAAAAAGACATCTTGAAAATTCAGAAAAAAAAGTATGAATACGTGGACGGAAAAGATCATCTGATGCAGACATATATTGCCGACCGTAGCAGAGCAGAAAGGGAACAGAATCTTTCCCCCAGCTTAAAACCGGGGTCCTCCCCATCTCTATCGACAACGCCAGGAACGGAGTCTGTCAAAAGGGTAATCACTTTTATGTTGGAAACAGACCGCAGCAGGCTACGTTTAAAAGCCGCTCTTCAGTGAACGGCAGCAGGCTGAAACGCGTCTTTCTTCAGCGACTGAAGCAGCAGAAACCGCGATTGATGCGTTTCAAGAGGAATCCGCGGTTAAGAGCGATTCGAGTTTGTCGTTCGTCGCCGATTCGGCTCAGTTTCGTACGGGCTCATCTGCGATGCTCCGGTGATGAAGTTTGTTGGGAAATATTCGGTCCCGTTCGAAAGACACCAGAAGCTGCGAGAGGTGCCAGCTTCACTCAAATTTCGCCTCTACACTGGTAAGATCAGAACTGCATACAATTTCAGAAAAGGAATCAGTAATGTCTGAGTAACAAAAAACTAAACGGGGAGATGCGATGATTCAGCGGTGAAAGAAAAAGACATCTTGAAAATTCAGAAAAAAAAGTATGAATACGTGGACGGAAAAGATCGTCTGATGCAGACATATATTGCCGACCGTAGCAGAGCAGAAAGGGAACAGAATCTTTCCCCCAGCTTAAAACCGGGGTCCTCCCCATCTCTATCGACAACGCCAGGAACGGAGTCTGTCAAAAGGGTAATCACATTTATGTTGGAAACAGACCGCAGCAGGCTACGTTTAAAAGCCGCTCTTCAGTGAACGGCAGCAGGCTGAAACGCGTCTTTCTTCAGCGACTGAAGCAGCAGAAACCGCGATTGATGCGTTTCAAGAGGAATCCGCGGTTAAGAGCGATTCGAGTTTGTCGTTCGTCGCCGATTCGGCTCAGTTTCGTACGGGCTCATGTGCGATGCTCCGGTGATTAAGTTTGTTGGGAAATATTCGGTCCGGTTCGACAGGCACCAGAAGATGCGAGAAGTGCCAGCTTCACTCAAATTTCGCCTCTACACTGGTAAGATCAGAACTGCATACAATTTCAGAAAAGGAATCAGTAATGTCTGAGTGACAAAAAACTAAACGGGGAGATGCGATGATTCAGCGGTGAAAGAAAAAGACTTCAAGAAAATTCAGAAAAAAAGTATGAATACGTGGACGGAAAAGATCGTCTGATGCAGACATATATTGCCGACCGTAGCAGAGCAGAAAGGGAACAGAATCTTTCCCCCAGCTTAAAACCGGGGTCCTCCCCATCTCTATCGACAACGCCAGGAACGGAGTCTGTCAGACGGGTAATCACTTTTATGTTGGAAACAGACCGCAGCAGGCTACGTTTAAAAGCCGCTCTTCAGTGAACGGCAGCAGGCTGAAACGCGTCTTTCTTCAGCGACTGAAGCAGCAGAAACCGCGATTGATGCGTTTCAAGAGGAATCCGCGGTTAAGAGCGATTCGAGTTTGTCGTTCGTCGCCGATTCGGCTCAGTTTCGTACGGGCTCATCTGCGATGCTCCGGTGATGAAGTTTGTTGGGAAATATTCGGTCCCGTTCGAAAGACACCAGAAGCTGCGAGAGGTGCCAGCTTCACTCAAATTTCGCCTCTACACTGGTAAGATCAGAACTGCATACAATTTCAGAAAAGGAATCAGTAATGTTTGAGTGACAAAAAACTAAACGGGGAGATGCGATGATTCAGCGGTGAAAGAAAAAGACATCTTGAAAATTCAGAAAAAAAAGTATGAATACGTGGACGGAAAAGATCGTCTGATGCAGACATATATTGCCGACCGTAGCAGAGCAGAAAGGGAACAGAATCTTTCCCCCAGCTTAAAACCGCGGTCCTCCCCATCTCTATCGACAACGCCAGGAATGGAGTCTGTCAGACGGGTAATCACTTTTATGTTGGAAACAGACCGCAGCAGGCTACGTTTAAAAGCTGCTCTTCAGTGAACGGCAGCAGGCTGAAACGCGTCTTTCTTCAGCGACTGAAGCAGCAGAAACCGCGATTGATGTGTTTCAAGAGGAATCTGCGGTTAAGAGCGATTCGTGTTTGTCGTTCGTCGCCGATTCGGCTCAGTTTCGTACGGGCTCATCTGCGATGCTCCGGTGATGAAGTTTGTTGGGAAATATTCGGTCCCGTTCGAAAGACACCAGAAGCTGCGAGAGGTGCCAGCTTCACTCAAATTTCGCCTCTACACTGGTAAGATCAGAACTGCATACAATTTCAGAAAAGGAATCAGTAATGTCTGAGTGACAAAAAACTAAACGGGGAGATGCGATGATTCAGCGGTGAAAGAAAAAGACTTCAAGAAAATTCAGAAAAAAAATATGAATACGTGGACGGAAAAGATCGTCTGATGCAGACATATATTGCCGACCGTAGCAGAGCAGAAAGGGAACAGAATCTTTCCCCCAGCTTAAAACCGGGGTCCTCCCCATCTCTATCGACAACGCCAGGAACGGAGTCTGTCAAAAGGGTAATCACTTTTATGTTGGAAACAGACCGCAGCAGGCTACGTTTAAAAGCCGCTCTTCAGTGAACGGCAGTAGGCTGAAACGCGTCTTTCTTCAGCGACTGAAGCAGCAGAAACCGCGATTGATGTGTTTCAAGAGGAATCCGCGGTTAAGAGCGATTCGAGTTTGTCGTTCGTCGCCGATTCGGCTCAGTTTCGTACGGGCTCATCTGCGATGCTCCGGTGATGAAGTTTGTTGGGAAATATTCGGTCCCGTTCGACAGACACCAGAAGCTGCGAGAGGAGCCAGCTTCACTCAAATTTCGCCTCTACACTGGTAAGATCAGAACAGCATACAATTTCAGAAAAGGAATCAGGAATGTCTGTGTGCCAGAAAACTAAACGGGGAGATGCGATGATTCCGTGGTGAAAGAAAAAGACTTCAAGAAAATTCAGAAAAAAAATATGAATACGTGGACGGAAAAGATCGTCTGATGCAGACATATATTGCCGACCGTAGCAGAGCAGAAAGGGAACAGAATCTTTCCCCCAGCTTAAAACCGCGGTCCTCCCCATCTCTATCGACAACGCCAGGAACGGAGTCTGTCAGACGGGTAATCACTTTTATGTTGGAAACAGACCGCAGCAGGCTACGTTTAAAAGCCGCTCTTCAGTGAACGGCAGCAGGCTGAAACGCGTCTTTCTTCAGCGACTGAAGCAGCAGAAACCGCGATTGATGCGTTTCAAGAGGAATCCGCGGTTAAGAGCGATTCGTGTTTGTCGTTCGTCGCCGATTTGGCTCAGTTTCGTACGGGCTCATCTGCGATGCTCCGGTGATGAAGTTTGTTGGGAAATATTCGGTCCCGTTCGAAAGACACCAGAAGCTGCGAGAGGTGCCAGCTTCACTCAAATTTCGCCTCTACACTGGTAAGATCAGAACAGCATACAATTTCAGAAAAGGAATCAGTAATGTCTGAGTGACAAAAAACTAAACGGGGAGATGCGATGATTCCGTGGTGAAAGAAAAAGACTTCAAGAAAATTCAGAAAAAAAATATGAATACGTGGACGGAAAAGATCGTCTGATGCAGACATATATTGCCGACCGTAGCAGAGCAGAAAGGGAACAGAATCTTTCCCCCAGCTTAAAACCGGGGTCCTCCCCATCTCTATCGACAACGCCAGGAACGGAGTCTGTCAGACGGGTAATCACTTTTATGTTGGAAACAGACCGCAGCAGGCTACGTTTAAAAGCCGCTCTTCAGTGAACGGCAGCAGGCTGAAACGCGTCTTTCTTCAGCGACTGAAGCAGCAGAAACCGCGATTGATGCGTTTCAAGAGGAATCCGCGGTTAAGAGCGATTCGAGTTTGTCGTTCGTCGCCGATTCGGCTCAGTTTCGTACGGGCTCATCTGCGATGCTCCGGTGATGAAGTTTGTTGGGAAATATTCGGTCCCGTTCGACAGACACCAGAAGCTGCGAGAGGAGCCAGCTTCACTCAAATTTCGCCTCTACACTGGTAAGATCAGAACAGCATACAATTTCAGAAAAGGAATCAGGAATGTCTGTGTGCCAGAAAACTAAACGGGGAGATGCGATGATTCCGTGGTGAAAGAAAAAGACTTCAAGAAAATTCAGAAAAAAAATATGAATACGTGGACGGAAAAGATCGTCTGATGCAGACATATATTGCCGACCGTAGCAGAGCAGAAAGGGAACAGAATCTTTCCCCCAGCTTAAAACCGCGGTCCTCCCCATCTCTATCGACAACGCCAGGAACGGAGTCTGTCAGACGGGTAATCACTTTTATGTTGGAAACAGACCGCAGCAGGCTACGTTTAAAAGCCGCTCTTCAGTGAACGGCAGCAGGCTGAAACGCGTCTTTCTTCAGCGACTGAAGCAGCAGAAACCGCGATTGATGCGTTTCAAGAGGAATCCGCGGTTAAGAGCGATTCGTGTTTGTCGTTCGTCGCCGATTCGGCTCAGTTTCGTACGGGCTCATCTGCGATGCTCCGGTGATGAAGTTTGTTGGGAAATATTCGGTCCCGTTCGAAAGACACCAGAAGCTGCGAGAGGTGCCAGCTTCACTCAAATTTCGCCTCTACACTGGTAAGATCAGAACAGCATACAATTTCAGAAAAGGAATCAGGAATGTCTGTGTGCCAGAAAACTAAACGGGGAGATGCGATGATTCAGCAGTGAAAGAAAAAGACTTCAAGAAAATTCAGAAAAAAAAGTATGAATACGTGGACGGAAAAGATCGTCTGATGCAGACATATATTGCCGACCGTAGCAGAGCAGAAAGGGAACAGAATCTTTCCCCCAGCTTAAAACCGGGGTCCTCCCCATCTCTATCGACAACGCCAGGAACGGAGTCTGTCAAAAGGGTAATCACTTTTATGTTGGAAACAGACCGCAGAAGGCTACGTTTAAAAGCCGCTCTTCAGTGAACGGCAGCAGGCTGAAACGCGTCTTTCTTCAGCGGCTCAAGCAGCAGAAACCGCGATTGATGTGTTTCAAGAGGAATCCGCGTTTAAGAGCGATTCGAGTTTGTCGTTCGTTGCCGATTCGGCTCAGTTTCGTACGGGCTCATCTGCGATGCTCCGGTGATGAAGTTTGTTGGGAAATATTCGGTCCCGTTCGACAGACACCAGAAGCTGCGAGAGGTGCCAGCTTCACTCAAATTTCGCCTCTACACTGGTAAGATCAGAACAGCATACAATTTCAGAAAAGGAAAAAGGAATGTCTGTGTGCCAGAAAACTAAAATGGGAGATGCGATGATTCCGTGGTGAAAGAAAAAGACTTCAAGAAAATTCAGAAAAAAAATATGAATACGTGGACGGAAAAGATCGTCTGATGCAGACATATATTGCCGACCGTAGCAGAGCAGAAAGGGAACAGAATCTTTCCCCCAGCTTAAAACCGGGGTCCTCCCCATCTCTATCGACAACGCCAGGAACGGAGTCTGTCAGACGGGTAATCACTTTTATGTTGGAAACAGACCGCAGCAGGCTACGTTTAAAAGCCGCTCTTCAGTGAACGGCAGCAGGCTGAAACGCGTCTTTCTTCAGCGACTGAAGCAGCAGAAACCGCGATTGATGCGTTTCAAGAGGAATCCGCGGTTAAGAGCGATTCGAGTTTGTCGTTCGTCGCCGATTCGGCTCAGTTTCGTACGGGCTCATCTGCGATGCTCCGGTGATGAAGTTTGTTGGGAAATATTCGGTCCGGTTCGACAGACACCAGAAGATGCGAGAGGTGCCAGCTTCACTTAAATTTCGCCTCTACACTGGTAAGATCAGCATACAATTTCAGAAAAGGAATCAGGAATGTCTGTGTGACAGAAAACTAAACGGGGAGATGCGATGATTCCGTGGTGAAAGAAAAAGACTTCAAGAAAATTCAGAAAAAAAATATGAATACGTGGACGGAAAAGATCGTCTGATGCAGACATATATTGCCGACCGTAGCAGAGCAGAAAGGGAACAGAATCTTTCCCCCAGCTTAAAACCGGGGTCCTCCCCATCTCTATCGACAACGCCAGGAACGGAGTCTGTCAAAAGGGTAATCACTTTTATGTTGGAAACAGACCGCAGCAGGCTACGTTTAAAAGCCGCTCTTCAGTGAACGGCAGCAGGCTGAAACGCGTCTTTCTTCAGCGACTGAAGCAGCAGAAACCGCGATTGATGCGTTTCAAGAGGAATCCGCGGTTAAGAGCGATTCGTGTTTGTCGTTCGTCGCCGATTCGGCTCAGTTTCGTACGGGCTCATCTGCGATGCTCCGGTGATGAAGTTTGTTGGGAAATATTCGGTCCCGTTCGAAAGACACCAGAAGCTGCGAGAGGTGCCAGCTTCACTCAAATTTCGCCTCTACACTGGTAAGATCAGAACTGCATACAATTTCAGAAAAGGAATCAGTAATGTCTGAGTGACAAAAAACTAAACGGGGAGATGCGATGATTCCGTGGTGAAAGAAAAAGACTTCAAGAAAATTCAGAAAAAAAATATGAATACGTGGACGGAAAAGATCGTCTGATGCAGACATATATTGCCGACCGTAGCAGAGCAGAAAGGGAACAGAATCTTTCCCCCAGCTTAAAACCGGGGTCCTCCCCATCTCTATCGACAACGCCAGGAACGGAGTCTGTCAGACGGGTAATCACTTTTATGTTGGAAACAGACCGCAGCAGGCTACGTTTAAAAGCCGCTCTTCAGGGAACGGCAGCAGGCTGAAACGCGTCTTTCTTCAGCGACTGAAGCAGCAGAAACCGCGATTGATGCGTTTCAAGAGGAATCCGCGGTTAAGAGCGATTCGAGTTTGTCGTTCGTCTCCGATTCGGCTCAGTTTCGTACGGGCTCATCTGCGATGCTCCGGTGATTAAGTTTGTTGGGAAATATTCGGTCCCGTTCGAAAGACACCAGAAGCTGCGAGAGGTGCCAGCTTCACTCAAATTTCGCCTCTACACTGGTAAGATCAGAACTGCATACAATTTCAGAAAAGGAATCAGTAATGTCTGAGTGACAAAAAACTAAACGGGGAGATGCGATGATTCAGCGGTGAAAGAAAAAGACATCTTGAAAATTCAGAAAAAAAAGTATGAATACGTGGACGGAAAAGATCGTCTGATGCAGACATATATTGCCGACCGTAGCAGAGCAGAAAGGGAACAGAATCTTTCCCCCAGCTTAAAACCGCGGTCCTCCCCATCTCTATCGACAACGCCAGGAACGGAGTCTGTCAGACGGGTAATCACTTTTATGTTGGAAACAGACCGCAGCAGGCTACGTTTAAAAGCTGCTCTTCAGTGAACGGCAGCAGGCTGAAACGCGTCTTTCTTCAGCGACTGAAGCAGCAGAAACCGCGATTGATGTGTTTCAAGAGGAATCTGCGGTTAAGAGCGATTCGTGTTTGTCGTTCGTCGCCGATTCGGCTCAGTTTCGTAAGGGCTCATCTGCGATGCTCCGGTGATGAAGTTTGTTGGGAAATATTCGGTCCCGTTCGAAAGACACCAGAAGCTGCGAGAGGTGCCAGCTTCACTCAAATTTCGCCTCTACACTGGTAAGATCAGAACTGCATACAATTTCAGAAAAGGAATCAGTAATGTCTGAGTAACAAAAAACTAAACGGGGAGATGCGATGATTCAGCGGTGAAAGAAAAAGACATCTTGAAAATTCAGAAAAAAAAGTATGAATACGTGGACGGAAAAGATCGTCTGATGCAGACATATATTGCCGACCGTAGCAGAGCAGAAAGGGAACAGAATCTTTCCCCCAGCTTAAAACCGGGGTCCTCCCCATCTCTATCGACAACGCCAGGAACGGAGTCTGTCAGACGGGTAATCACTTTTATGTTGGAAACAGACCGCAGCAGGCTACGTTTAAAAGCCGCTCTTCAGTGAACGGCAGCAGGCTGAAACGCGTCTTTCTTCAGCGACTGAAGCAGCAGAAACCGCGATTGATGCGTTTCAAGAGGAATCCGCGGTTAAGAGCGATTCGAGTTTGTCGTTCGTCGCCGATTCGGCTCAGTTTCGTACGGGCTCATCTGCGATGCTCCGGTGATGAAGTTTGTTGGGAAATATTCGGTCCCGTTCGAAAGACACCAGAAGCTGCGAGAGGTGCCAGCTTCACTCAAATTTCGCCTCTACACTTGTAAGATCAGAACTGCATACAATTTCAGAAAAGGAATCAGTAATGTTTGAGTGACAAAAAACTAAACGGGGAGATGCGATGATTCAGCGGTGAAAGAAAAAGACTTCAAGAAAATTCAGAAAAAAAATATGAATACGTGGACGGAAAAGATCGTCTGATGCAGACATATATTGCCGACCGTAGCAGAGCAGAAAGGGAACAGAATCTTTCCCCCAGCTTAAAACCGGGGTCTTCCCCATCTCTATCGACAACGCCAGGAACGGAGTCTGTCAAAAGGGTAATCACTTTTATGTTGGAAACAGACCGCAGCAGGCTACGTTTAAAAGCTGCTCTTCAGTGAACGGCAGCAGGCTGAAACGCGTCTTTCTTCAGCGACTGAAGCAGCAGAAACCGCGATTGATGTGTTTCAAGAGGAATCTGCGGTTAAGAGCGATTCGTGTTTGTCGTTCGTCGCCGATTCGGCTCAGTTTCGTACGGGCTCATCTGCGATGCTCCGGTGATGAAGTTTGTTGGGAAATATTCGGTCCCGTTCGAAAGACACCAGAAGCTGCGAGAGGTGCCAGCTTCACTCAAATTTCGCCTCTACACTGGTAAGATCAGAACTGCATACAATTTCAGAAAAGGAATCAGTAATGTCTGAGTGACAAAAAACTAAACGGGGAGATGCGATGATTCAGCGGTGAAAGAAAAAGACATATTGAAAATTCAGAAAAAAAAGTATGAATACGTGGACGGAAAAGATCGTCTGATGCAGACATATATTGCCGACCGTAGCAGAGCAGAAAGGGAACAGAATCTTTCCCCCAGCTTAAAACCGGGGTCCTCCCCATCTCTATCGACAACGCCAGGAACGGAGTCTGTCAAAAGGGTAATCACATTTATGTTGGAAACAGACCGCAGCAGGCTACGTTTAAAAGCCGCTCTTCAGTGAACGGCAGCAGGCTGAAACGCGTCTTTCTTCAGCGACTGAAGCAGCAGAAACCGCGATTGATGCGTTTCAAGAGGAATCCGCGGTTAAGAGCGATTCGAGTTTGTCGTTCGTCGCCGATTCGGCTCAGTTTCGTACGGGCTCATCTGCGATGCTCCGGTGATTAAGTTTGTTGGGAAATATTCGGTCCGGTTCGACAGGCACCAGAAGATGCGAGAAGTGCCAGCTTCACTCAAATTTCGCCTCTACACTGGTAAGATCAGAACTGCATACAATTTCAGAAAAGGAATCAGTAATGTCTGAGTGACAAAAAACTAAACGGGGAGATGCGATGATTCCGTGGTGAAAGAAAAAGACTTCAAGAAAATTCAGAAAAAAAATATGAATACGTGGACGGAAAAGATCGTCTGATGCAGACATATATTGCCGACCGTAGCAGAGCAGAAAGGGAACAGAATCTTTCCCCCAGCTTAAAACCGGGGTCTTCCCCATCTCTATCGACAACGCCAGGAACGGAGTCTGTCAAAAGGGTAATCACTTTTATGTTGGAAACAGACCGCAGCAGGCTACGTTTAAAAGCCGCTCTTCAGTGAACGGCAGTAGGCTGAAACGCGTCTTTCTTCAGCGACTGAAGCAGCAGAAACCGCGATTGATGTGTTTCAAGAGGAATCCGCGGTTAAGAGCGATTCGAGTTTGTCGTTCGTCGCCGATTCGGCTCAGTTTCGTACGGGCTCATCTGCGATGCTCCGGTGATGAAGTTTGTTGGGAAATATTCGGTCCCGTTCGACAGACACCAGAAGCTGCGAGAGGTGCCAGCTTCACTCAAATTTCGCCTCTACACTGGTAAGATCAGAACTGCATACAATTTCAGAAAAGGAATCAGTAATGTCTGAGTGACAAAAAACTAAACGGGGAGATGCGATGATTCAGCGGTGAAAGAAAAAGACATCTTGAAAATTCAGAAAAAAAAGTATGAATACGTGGACGGAAAAGATCGTCTGATGCAGACATATATTGCCGACCGTAGCAGAGCAGAAAGGGAACAGAATCTTTCCCCCAGCTTAAAACCGGGGTCCTCCCCATCTCTATCGACAACGCCAGGAACGGAGTCTGTCAAAAGGGTAATCACATTTATGTTGGAAACAGACCGCAGCAGGCTACGTTTAAAAGCCGCTCTTCAGTGAACGGCAGCAGGCTGAAACGCGTCTTTCTTCAGCGACTGAAGCAGCAGAAACCGCGATTGATGCGTTTCAAGAGGAATCCGCGGTTAAGAGCGATTCGTGTTTGTCGTTCGTCGCCGATTCGGCTCAGTTTCGTACGGGCTCATCTGCGATGCTCCGGTGATGAAGTTTGTTGGGAAATATTCGGTCCGGTTCGACAGACACCAGAAGATGCGAGAGGTGCCAGCTTCACTTAAATTTCGCCTCTACACTGGTAAGATCAGCATACAATTTCAGAAAAGGAATCAGGAATGTCTGTGTGACAGAAAACTAAACGGGGAGATGCGATGATTCCATGGTGAAAGAAAAAGACTTCAAGAAAATTCAGAAAAAAAATATGAATACGTGGACGGAAAAGATCGTCTGATGCAGACATATATTGCCGACCGTAGCAGAGCAGAAAGGGAACAGAATCTTTCCCCCAGCTTAAAACCGGGGTCCTCCCCATCTCTATCGACAACGCCAGGAACGGAGTCTGTCAAAAGGGTAATCACTTTTATGTTGGAAACAGACCGCAGCAGGCTACGTTTAAAAGCCGCTCTTCAGTGAACGGCAGCAGGCTGAAACGCGTCTTTCTTCAGCGACTGAAGCAGCAGAAACCGCGATTGATGCGTTTCAAGAGGAATCCGCGGTTAAGAGCGATTCGTGTTTGTCGTTCGTCGCCGATTCGGCTCAGTTTCGTACGGGCTCATCTGCGATGCTCCGGTGATGAAGTTTGTTGGGAAATATTCGGTCCCGTTCGAAAGACACCAGAAGCTGCGAGAGGTGCCAGCTTCACTCAAATTTCGCCTCTACACTGGTAAGATCAGAACTGCATACAATTTCAGAAAAGGAATCAGTAATGTCTGAGTGACAAAAAACTAAACGGGGAGATGCGATGATTCCGTGGTGAAAGAAAAAGACTTCAAGAAAATTCAGAAAAAAAATATGAATACGTGGACGGAAAAGATCGTCTGATGCAGACATATATTGCCGACCGTAGCAGAGCAGAAAGGGAACAGAATCTTTCCCCCAGCTTAAAACCGGGGTCCTCCCCATCTCTATCGACAACGCCAGGAACGGAGTCTGTCAGACGGGTAATCACTTTTATGTTGGAAACAGACCGCAGCAGGCTACGTTTAAAAGCCGCTCTTCAGGGAACGGCAGCAGGCTGAAACGCGTCTTTCTTCAGCGACTGAAGCAGCAGAAACCGCGATTGATGCGTTTCAAGAGGAATCCGCGGTTAAGAGCGATTCGAGTTTGTCGTTCGTCGCCGATTCGGCTCAGTTTCGTACGGGCTCATCTGCGATGCTCCGGTGATGAAGTTTGTTGGGAAATATTCGGTCCCGTTCGAAAGACACCAGAAGCTGCGAGAGGTGCCAGCTTCACTCAAATTTCGCCTCTACACTGGTAAGATCAGAACTGCATACAATTTCAGAAAAGGAATCAGTAATGTTTGAGTGACAAAAAACTAAACGGGGAGATGCGATGATTCAGCGGTGAAAGAAAAAGACATCTTGAAAATTCAGAAAAAAAAGTATGAATACGTGGACGGAAAAGATCGTCTGATGCAGACATATATTGCCGACCGTAGCAGAGCAGAAAGGGAACAGAATCTTTCCCCCAGCTTAAAACCGCGGTCCTCCCCATCTCTATCGACAACGCCAGGAACGGAGTCAGTCAGACGGGTAATCACTTTTATGTTGGAAACAGACCGCAGCAGGCTACGTTTAAAAGCTGCTCTTCAGTGAACGGCAGCAGGCTGAAACGCGTCTTTCTTCAGCGACTGAAGCAGCAGAAACCGCGATTGATGTGTTTCAAGAGGAATCTGCGGTTAAGAGCGATTCGTGTTTGTCGTTCGTCGCCGATTCGGCTCAGTTTCGTAAGGGCTCATCTGCGATGCTCCGGTGATGAAGTTTGTTGGGAAATATTCGGTCCCGTTCGAAAGACACCAGAAGCTGCGAGAGGTGCCAGCTTCACTCAAATTTCGCCTCTACACTGGTAAGATCAGAACTGCATACAATTTCAGAAAAGGAATCAGTAATGTCTGAGTGACAAAAAACTAAACGGGGAGATGCGATGATTCAGCGGTGAAAGAAAAAGACATCTTGAAAATTCAGAAAAAAAAGTATGAATACGTGGACGGAAAAGATCGTCTGATGCAGACATATATTGCCGACCGTAGCAGAGCAGAAAGGGAACAGAATCTTTCCCCCAGCTTAAAACCGGGGTCCTCCCCATCTCTATCGACAACGCCAGGAACGGAGTCTGTCAGACGGGTAATCACTTTTATGTTGGAAACAGACCGCAGCAGGCTACGTTTAAAAGCCGCTCTTCAGTGAACGGCAGCAGGCTGAAACGCGTCTTTCTTCAGCGACTGAAGCAGCAGAAACCGCGATTGATGCGTTTCAAGAGGAATCCGCGGTTAAGAGCGATTCGTGTTTGTCGTTCGTCGCCGATTCGGCTCAGTTTCGTACGCGCTCATCTGCGATGCTCCGGTGATGAAGTTTGTTGGGAAATATTCGGTCCCGTTCGAAAGACACCAGAAGCTGCGAGAGGTGCCAGCTTCACTCAAATTTCGCCTCTACACTGGTAAGATCAGAACTGCATACAATTTCAGAAAAGGAATCAGTAATGTCTGAGTGACAAAAAACTAAACGGGGAGATGCGATGATTCCGTGGTGAAAGAAAAAGACTTCAAGAAAATTCAGAAAAAAAATATGAATACGTGGACGGAAAAGATCGTCTGATGCAGACATATATTGCCGACCGTAGCAGAGCAGAAAGGGAACAGAATCTTTCCCCCAGCTTAAAACCGGGGTCCTCCCCATCTCTATCGACAACGCCAGGAACGGAGTCTGTCAGACGGGTAATCACTTTTATGTTGGAAACAGACCGCAGCAGGCTACGTTTAAAAGCCGCTCTTCAGGGAACGGCAGCAGGCTGAAACGCGTCTTTCTTCAGCGACTGAAGCAGCAGAAACCGCGATTGATGCGTTTCAAGAGGAATCCGCGGTTAAGAGCGATTCGAGTTTGTCGTTCGTCGCCGATTCGGCTCAGTTTCGTACGGGCTCATCTGCGATGCTCCGGTGATGAAGTTTGTTGGGAAATATTCGGTCCCGTTCGAAAGACACCAGAAGCTGCGAGAGGTGCCAGCTTCACTCAAATTTCGCCTCTACACTGGTAAGATCAGAACTGCATACAATTTCAGAAAAGGAATCAGTAATGTTTGAGTGACAAAAAACTAAACGGGGAGATGCGATGATTCAGCGGTGAAAGAAAAAGACATCTTGAAAATTCAGAAAAAAAAGTATGAATACGTGGACGGAAAAGATCGTCTGATGCAGACATATATTGCCGACCGTAGCAGAGCAGAAAGGGAACAGAATCTTTCCCCCAGCTTAAAACCGCGGTCCTCCCCATCTCTATCGACAACGCCAGGAACGGAGTCAGTCAGACGGGTAATCACTTTTATGTTGGAAACAGACCGCAGCAGGCTACGTTTAAAAGCTGCTCTTCAGTGAACGGCAGCAGGCTGAAACGCGTCTTTCTTCAGCGACTGAAGCAGCAGAAACCGCGATTGATGTGTTTCAAGAGGAATCTGCGGTTAAGAGCGATTCGTGTTTGTCGTTCGTCGCCGATTCGGCTCAGTTTCGTAAGGGCTCATCTGCGATGCTCCGGTGATGAAGTTTGTTGGGAAATATTCGGTCCCGTTCGAAAGACACCAGAAGCTGCGAGAGGTGCCAGCTTCACTCAAATTTCGCCTCTACACTGGTAAGATCAGAACTGCATACAATTTCAGAAAAGGAATCAGTAATGTCTGAGTGACAAAAAACTAAACGGGGAGATGCGATGATTCAGCGGTGAAAGAAAAAGACATCTTGAAAATTCAGAAAAAAAAGTATGAATACGTGGATGGAAAAGATCGTCTGATGCAGACATATATTGCCGACCGTAGCAGAGCAGAAAGGGAACAGAATCTTTCCCCCAGCTTAAAACCGGGGTCCTCCCCATCTCTATCGACAACGCCAGGAACGGAGTCTGTCAGACGGGTAATCACTTTTATGTTGGAAACAGACCGCAGCAGGCTACGTTTAAAAGCCGCTCTTCAGTGAACGGCAGCAGGCTGAAACGCGTCTTTCTTCAGCGACTGAAGCAGCAGAAACCGCGATTGATGCGTTTCAAGAGGAATCCGCGGTTAAGAGCGATTCGTGTTTGTCGTTCGTCGCCGATTCGGCTCAGTTTCGTACGCGCTCATCTGCGATGCTCCGGTGATGAAGTTTGTTGGGAAATATTCGGTCCCGTTCGAAAGACACCAGAAGCTGCGAGAGGTGCCAGCTTCACTCAAATTTCGCCTCTACACTGGTAAGATCAGAACTGCATACAATTTCAGAAAAGGAATCAGTAATGTCTGAGTGACAAAAAACTAAACGGGGAGATGCGATGATTCCGTGGTGAAAGAAAAAGACTTCAAGAAAATTCAGAAAAAAAATATGAATACGTGGACGGAAAAGATCGTCTGATGCAGACATATATTGCCGACCGTAGCAGAGCAGAAAGGGAACAGAATCTTTCCCCCAGCTTAAAACCGGGGTCCTCCCCATCTCTATCGACAACGCCAGGAACGGAGTCTGTCAAAAGGGTAATCACTTTTATGTTGGAAACAGACCGCAGCAGGCTACGTTTAAAAGCCGCTCTTCAGGGAACGGCAGCAGGCTGAAACGCGTCTTTCTTCAGCGACTGAAGCAGCAGAAACCGCGATTGATGCGTTTCAAGAGGAATCCGCGGTTAAGAGCGATTCGAGTTTGTCGTTCGTCGCCGATTCGGCTCAGTTTCGTACGGGCTCATCTGCGATGCTCCGGTGATGAAGTTTGTTGGGAAATATTCGGTCCCGTTCGAAAGACACCAGAAGCTGCGAGAGGTGCCAGCTTCACTCAAATTTCGCCTCTACACTGGTAAGATCAGAACTGCATACAATTTCAGAAAAGGAATCAGTAATGTTTGAGTGACAAAAAACTAAACGGGGAGATGCGATGATTCAGCGGTGAAAGAAAAAGACATCTTGAAAATTCAGAAAAAAAAGTATGAATACGTGGACGGAAAAGATCGTCTGATGCAGACATATATTGCCGACCGTAGCAGAGCAGAAAGGGAACAGAATCTTTCCCCCAGCTTAAAACCGCGGTCCTCCCCATCTCTATCGACAACGCCAGGAACGGAGTCTGTCAGACGGGTAATCACTTTTATGTTGGAAACAGACCGCAGCAGGCTACGTTTAAAAGCTGCTCTTCAGTGAACGGCAGCAGGCTGAAACGCGTCTTTCTTCAGCGACTGAAGCAGCAGAAACCGCGATTGATGTGTTTCAAGAGGAATCTGCGGTTAAGAGCGATTCGTGTTTGTCGTTCGTCGCCGATTCGGCTCAGTTTCGTACGGGCTCATCTGCGATGCTCCGGTGATGAAGTTTGTTGGGAAATATTCGGTCCCGTTCGAAAGACACCAGAAGCTGCGAGAGGTGCCAGCTTCACTCAAATTTCGCCTCTACACTGGTAAGATCAGAACTGCATACAATTTCAGAAAAGGAATCAGTAATGTCTGAGTGACAAAAAACTAAACGGGGAGATGCGATGATTCAGCGGTGAAAGAAAAAGACTTCAAGAAAATTCAGAAAAAAAATATGAATACGTGGACGGAAAAGATCGTCTGATGCAGACATATATTGCCGACCGTAGCAGAGCAGAAAGGGAACAGAATCTTTCCCCCAGCTTAAAACCGGGGTCTTCCCCATCTCTATCGACAACGCCAGGAACGGAGTCTGTCAAAAGGGTAATCACTTTTATGTTGGAAACAGACCGCAGCAGGCTACGTTTAAAAGCTGCTCTTCAGTGAACGGCAGCAGGCTGAAACGCGTCTTTCTTCAGCGACTGAAGCAGCAGAAACCGCGATTGATGTGTTTCAAGAGGAATCTGCGGTTAAGAGCGATTCGTGTTTGTCGTTCGTCGCCGATTCGGCTCAGTTTCGTACGGGCTCATCTGCGATGCTCCGGTGATGAAGTTTGTTGGGAAATATTCGGTCCCGTTCGAAAGACACCAGAAGCTGCGAGAGGTGCCAGCTTCACTCAAATTTCGCCTCTACACTGGTAAGATCAGAACTGCATACAATTTCAGAAAAGGAATCAGTAATGTCTGAGTGACAAAAAACTAAACGGGGAGATGCGATGATTCAGCGGTGAAAGAAAAAGACTTCAAGAAAATTCAGAAAAAAAATATGAATACGTGGACGGAAAAGATCGTCTGATGCAGACATATATTGCTGACCGTAGCAGAGCAGAAAGGGAACAGAATCTTTCCCCCAGCTTAAAACCGGGGTCTTCCCCATCTCTATCGACAACGCCAGGAACGGAGTCTGTCAAAAGGGTAATCACTTTTATGTTGGAAACAGACCGCAGCAGGCTACGTTTAAAAGACGCTCTTCAGTGAACGGCAGTAGGCTGAAACGCGTCTTTCTTCAGCGACTGAAGCAGCAGAAACCGCGATTGATGCGTTTCAAGAGGAATCCGCGGTTAAGAGCGATTCGAGTTTGTCGTTCGTCGCCGATTCGGCTCAGTTTCGTACGGGCTCATCTGCGATGCTCCGGTGATGAAGTTTGTTGGGAAATATTCGGTCCCGTTCGACAGACACCAGAAGCTGCGAGAGGAGCCAGCTTCACTCAAATTTCGCCTCTACACTGGTAAGATCAGAACAGCATACAATTTCAGAAAAGGAATCAGGAATGTCTGTGTGCCAGAAAACTAAACGGGGAGATGCGATGATTCCGTGGTGAAAGAAAAAGACTTCAAGAAAATTCAGAAAAAAAAGTATGAATACGTGGACGGAAAAGATCGTCTGATGCAGACATATATTGCCGACCGTAGCAGAGCAGAAAGGGAACAGAATCTTTCCCCCAGCTTAAAACCGCGGTCCTCCCCATCTCTATCGACAACGCCAGGAACGGAGTCAGTCAGACGGGTAATCACTTTTATGTTGGAAACAGACCGCAGCAGGCTACGTTTAAAAGCTGCTCTTCAGTGAACGGCAGCAGGCTGAAACGCGTCTTTCTTCAGCGACTGAAGCAGCAGAAACCGCGATTGATGTGTTTCAAGAGGAATCTGCGGTTAAGAGCGATTCGTGTTTGTCGTTCGTCGCCGATTCGGCTCAGTTTCGTAAGGGCTCATCTGCGATGCTCCGTTGATGAAGTTTGTTGGGAAATATTCGGTCCCGTTCGAAAGACACCAGAAGCTGCGAGAGGTGCCAGCTTCACTCAAATTTCGCCTCTACACTGGTAAGATCAGAACTGCATACAATTTCAGAAAAGGAATCAGTAATGTCTGAGTGACAAAAAACTAAACGGGGAGATGCGATGATTCAGCGGTGAAAGAAAAAGACATCTTGAAAATTCAGAAAAAAAAGTATGAATACGTGGACGGAAAAGATCGTCTGATGCAGACATATATTGCCGACCGTAGCAGAGCAGAAAGGGAACAGAATCTTTCCCCCAGCTTAAAACCGGGGTCCTCCCCATCTCTATCGACAACGCCAGGAACGGAGTCTGTCAGACGGGTAATCACTTTTATGTTGGAAACAGACCGCAGCAGGCTACGTTTAAAAGCCGCTCTTCAGTGAACGGCAGCAGGCTGAAACGCGTCTTTCTTCAGCGACTGAAGCAGCAGAAACCGCGATTGATGCGTTTCAAGAGGAATCCGCGGTTAAGAGCGATTCGAGTTTGTCGTTCGTCGCCGATTCGGCTCAGTTTCGTACGGGCTCATCTGCGATGCTCCGGTGATTAAGTCTGTTGGGAAATATTCGGTCCCGTTCGAAAGACACCAGAAGCTGCGAGAGGTGCCAGCTTCACTCAAATTTCGCCTCTACACTGGTAAGATCAGAACTGCATACAATTTCAGAAAAGGAATCAGTAATGTTTGAGTGACAAAAAACTAAACGGGGAGATGCGATGATTCAGCGGTGAAAGAAAAAGACATCTTGAAAATTCAGAAAAAAAAGTATGAATACGTGGACGGAAAAGATCGTCTGATGCAGACATATATTGCCGACCGTAGCAGAGCAGAAAGGGAACAGAATCTTTCCCCCAGCTTAAAACCGCGGTCCTCCCCATCTCTATCGACAACGCCAGGAACGGAGTCAGTCAGACGGGTAATCACTTTTATGTTGGAAACAGACCGCAGCAGGCTACGTTTAAAAGCTGCTCTTCAGTGAACGGCAGCAGGCTGAAACGCGTCTTTCTTCAGCGACTGAAGCAGCAGAAACCGCGATTGATGTGTTTCAAGAGGAATCTGCGGTTAAGAGCGATTCGTGTTTGTCGTTCGTCGCCGATTCGTCTCAGTTTCGTAAGGGCTCATCTGCGATGCTCCGGTGATGAAGTTTGTTGGGAAATATTCGGTCCCGTTCGAAAGACACCAGAAGCTGCGAGAGGTGCCAGCTTCACTCAAATTTCGCCTCTACACTGGTAAGATCAGAACTGCATACAATTTCAGAAAAGGAATCAGTAATGTCTGAGTGACAAAAAACTAAACGGGGAGATGCGAAGATTCCGTGGTGAAAGAAAAAGACTTCAAGAAAATTCAGAAAAAAAATATGAATACGTGGACGGAAAAGATCGTCTGATGCAGACATATATTGCCGACCGTAGCAGAGCAGAAAGGGAACAGAATCTTTCCCCCAGCTTAAAACCGGGGTCCTCCCCATCTCTATCGACAACGCCAGGAACGGAGTCTGTCAGACGGGTAATCACTTTTATGTTGGAAACAGACCGCAGCAGGCTACGTTTAAAAGCCGCTCTTCAGGGAACGGCAGCAGGCTGAAACGCGTCTTTCTTCAGCGACTGAAGCAGCAGAAACCGCGATTGATGCGTTTCAAGAGGAATCCGCGGTTAAGAGCGATTCGAGTTTGTCGTTCGTCTCCGATTCGGCTCAGTTTCGTACGGGCTCATCTGCGATGCTCCGGTGATGAAGTTTGTTGGGAAATATTCGGTCCCGTTCGAAAGACACCAGAAGCTGCGAGAGGTGCCAGCTTCACTCAAATTTCGCCTCTACACTGGTAAGATCAGAACTGCATACAATTTCAGAAAAGGAATCAGTAATGTTTGAGTGACAAAAAACTAAACGGGGAGATGCGATGATTCAGCGGTGAAAGAAAAAGACTTCAAGAAAATTCAGAAAAAAAGTATGAATACGTGGACGGAAAAGATCGTCTGATGCAGACATATATTGCCGACCGTAGCAGAGCAGAAAGGGAACAGAATCTTTCCCCCAGCTTAAAACCGGGGTCTTCCCCATCTCTATCAACAACGCCAGGAACGGAGTCTGTCAAAAGGGTAATCACTTTTATGTTGGAAACAGACCGCAGCAGGCTACGTTTAAAAGCCGCTCTTCAGTGAACGGCAGTAGGCTGAAACGCGTCTTTCTTCAGCGACTGAAGCAGCAGAAACCGCGATTGATGTGTTTCAAGAGGAATCCGCGGTTAAGAGCGATTCGAGTTTGTCGTTCGTCGCCGATTCGGCTCAGTTTCGTACGGGCTCATCTGCGATGCTCCGGTGATGAAGTTTGTTGGGAAATATTCGGTCCCGTTCGACAGACACCAGAAGCTGCGAGAGGAGCCAGCTTCACTCAAATTTCGCCTCTACACTGGTAAGATCAGAACAGCATACAATTTCAGAAAAGGAATCAGGAATGTCTGTGTGCCAGAAAACTAAACGGGGAGATGCGATGATTCCGTGGTGAAAGAAAAAGACTTCAAGAAAATTCAGAAAAAAAAGTATGAATACGTGGACGGAAAAGATCGTCTGATGCAGACATATATTGCCGACCGTAGCAGAGCAGAAAGGGAACAGAATCTTTCCCCCAGCTTAAAACCGGGGTCCTCCCCATCTCTATCGACAACGCCAGGAACGGAGTCTGTCAAAAGGGTAATCACTTTTATGTTGGAAACAGACCGCAGCAGGCTACGTTTAAAAGCCGCTCTTCAGTGAACGGCAGCAGGCTGAAACGCGTCTTTCTTCAGCGACTGAAGCAGCAGAAACCGCGATTGATGCGTTTCAAGAGGAATCCGCGGTTAAGAGCGATTCGTGTTTGTCGTTCGTCGCCGATTCGGCTCAGTTTCGTACGGGCTCATCTGCGATGCTCCGGTGATGAAGTTTGTTGGGAAATATTCGGTCCCGTTCGAAAGACACCAGAAGCTGCGAGAGGTGCCAGCTTCACTCAAATTTCGCCTCTACACTGGTAAGATCAGAACTGCATACAATTTCAGAAAAGGAATCAGTAATGTCTGAGTGACAAAAAACTAAACGGGGAGATGCGATGATTCCGTGGTGAAAGAAAAAGACTTCAAGAAAATTCAGAAAAAAAATATGAATACGTGGACGGAAAAGATCGTCTGATGCAGACATATATTGCCGACCGTAGCAGAGCAGAAAGGGAACAGAATCTTTCCCCCAGCTTAAAACCGGGGTCCTCCCCATCTCTATCGACAACGCCAGGAACGGAGTCTGTCAGACGGGTAATCACTTTTATGTTGGAAACAGACCGCAGCAGGCTACGTTTAAAAGCCGCTCTTCAGTGAACGGCAGCAGGCTGAAACGCGTCTTTCTTCAGCGACTGAAGCAGCAGAAACCGCGATTGATGCGTTTCAAGAGGAATCCGCGGTTAAGAGCGATTCGTGTTTGTCGTTCGTCGCCGATTCGGCTCAGTTTCGTACGCGCTCATCTGCGATGCTCCGGTGATGAAGTTTGTTGGGAAATATTCGGTCCCGTTCGAAAGACACCAGAAGCTGCGAGAGGTGCCAGCTTCACTCAAATTTCGCCTCTACACTGGTAAGATCAGAACTGCATACAATTTCAGAAAAGGAATCAGTAATGTCTGAGTGACAAAAAACTAAACGGGGAGATGCGATGATTCCGTGGTGAAAGAAAAAGACTTCAAGAAAATTCAGAAAAAAAATATGAATACGTGGACGGAAAAGATCGTCTGATGCAGACATATATTGCCGACCGTAGCAGAGCAGAAAGGGAACAGAATCTTTCCCCCAGCTTAAAACCGGGGTCCTCCCCATCTCTATCGACAACGCCAGGAACGGAGTCTGTCAGACGGGTAATCACTTTTATGTTGGAAACAGACCGCAGCAGGCTACGTTTAAAAGCCGCTCTTCAGGGAACGGCAGCAGGCTGAAACGCGTCTTTCTTCAGCGACTGAAGCAGCAGAAACCGCGATTGATGCGTTTCAAGAGGAATCCGCGGTTAAGAGCGATTCGAGTTTGTCGTTCGTCGCCGATTCGGCTCAGTTTCGTACGGGCTCATCTGCGATGCTCCGGTGATGAAGTTTGTTGGGAAATATTCGGTCCCGTTCGAAAGACACCAGAAGCTGCGAGAGGTGCCAGCTTCACTCAAATTTCGCCTCTACACTGGTAAGATCAGAACTGCATACAATTTCAGAAAAGGAATCAGTAATGTTTGAGTGACAAAAAACTAAACGGGGAGATGCGATGATTCAGCGGTGAAAGAAAAAGACATCTTGAAAATTCAGAAAAAAAAGTATGAATACGTGGACGGAAAAGATCGTCTGATGCAGACATATATTGCCGACCGTAGCAGAGCAGAAAGGGAACAGAATCTTTCCCCCAGCTTAAAACCGGGGTCTTCCCCATCTCTATCGACAACGCCAGGAACGGAGTCTGTCAAAAGGGTAATCACTTTTATGTTGGAAACAGACCGCAGCAGGCTACGTTTAAAAGCCGCTCTTCAGTGAACGGCAGTAGGCTGAAACGCGTCTTTCTTCAGCGACTGAAGCAGCAGAAACCGCGATTGATGTGTTTCAAGAGGAATCCGCGGTTAAGAGCGATTCGAGTTTGTCGTTCGTCGCCGATTCGGCTCAGTTTCGTACGGGCTCATCTGCGATGCTCCGGTGATGAAGTTTGTTGGGAAATATTCGGTCCCGTTCGACAGACACCAGAAGCTGCGAGAGGAGCCAGCTTCACTCAAATTTCGCCTCTACACTGGTAAGATCAGAACAGCATACAATTTCAGAAAAGGAATCAGGAATGTCTGTGTGCCAGAAAACTAAACGGGGAGATGCGATGATTCCGTGGTGAAAGAAAAAGACTTCAAGAAAATTCAGAAAAAAAAGTATGAATACGTGGACGGAAAAGATCGTCTGATGCAGACATATATTGCCGACCGTAGCAGAGCAGAAAGGGAACAGAATCTTTCCCCCAGCTTAAAACCGCGGTCCTCCCCATCTCTATCGACAACGCCAGGAACGGAGTCTGTCAGACGGGTAATCACTTTTATGTTGGAAACAGACCGCAGCAGGCTACGTTTAAAAGCCGCTCTTCAGTGAACGGCAGCAGGCTGAAACGCGTCTTTCTTCAGCGACTGAAGCAGCAGAAACCGCGATTGATGCGTTTCAAGAGGAATCCGCGGTTAAGAGCGATTCGTGTTTGTCGTTCGTCGCCGATTCGGCTCAGTTTCGTACGGGCTCATCTGCGATGCTCCGGTGATGAAGTTTGTTGGGAAATATTCGGTCCCGTTCGAAAGACACCAGAAGCTGCGAGAGGTGCCAGCTTCACTCAAATTTCGCCTCTACACTGGTAAGATCAGAACAGCATACAATTTCAGAAAAGGAATCAGGAATGTCTGTGTGCCAGAAAACTAAACGGGGAGATGCGATGATTCAGCGGTGAAAGAAAAAGACTTCAAGAAAATTCAGAAAAAAAAGTATGAATACGTGGACGGAAAAGATCGTCTGATGCAGACATATATGGCCGACCGTAGCAGAGCAGAAAGGGAACAGAATCTTTCCCCCAGCTTAAAACCGGGGTCCTCCCCATCTCTATCGACAACGCCAGGAACGGAGTCTGTCAAAAGGGTAATCACTTTTATGTTGGAAACAGACCGCAGCAGGCTACGTTTAAAAGCCGCTCTTCAGGGAACGGCAGCAGGCTGAAACGCGTCTTTCTTCAGCGGCTCAAGCAGCAGAAACCGCGATAGATGTGTTTCAAGAGGAATCCGCGTTTAAGAGCGATTCGAGTTTGTCGTTCGTCGCCGATTCGGCTCAGTTTCGTACGGGCTCATCTGCGATGCTCCGGTGATGAAGTTTGTTGGGAAATATTCGGTCCGGTTCGAAAGACACCAGAAGCTGCGAGAGGTGCCAGCTTCACTCAAATTTCGCCTCTACACTGGTAAGATCAGAACTGCATACAATTTCAGAAAAGAATCAGTAATGTCTGAGTGACAAAAAACTAAACGGGGAGATGCGATGATTCAGCGGTGAAAGAAAAAGACATCTTGAAAATTCAGAAAAAAAAGTATGAATACGTGGACGGAAAAGATCGTCTGATGCAGACATATATTGCCGACCGTAGCAGAGCAGAAAGGGAACAGAATCTTTCCCCCAGCTTAAAACCGGGGTCCTCCCCATCTCTATCGACAACGCCAGGAACGGAGTCTGTCAAAAGGGTAATCACTTTTATGTTGGAAACAGACCGCAGAAGGCTACGTTTAAAAGCCGCTCTTCAGTGAACGGCAGCAGGCTGAAACGCGTCTTTCTTCAGCGGCTCAAGCAGCAGAAACCGCGATTGATGTGTTTCAAGAGGAATCCGCGTTTAAGAGCGATTCGAGTTTGTCGTTCGTTGCCGATTCGGCTCAGTTTCGTACGGGCTCATCTGCGATGCTCCGGTGATGAAGTTTGTTGGGAAATATTCGGTCCCGTTCGACAGACACCAGAAGCTGCGAGAGGAGCCTGCTTCACTCAAATTTCGCGTCTACACTGGTAAGATCAGAACAGCATACAATTTCAAAAAAGGAATCAGTAATGTCTGTGTGCCAGAAAACTAAACGGGGAGATGCGATGATTCCGTGGTGAAAGAAAAAGACTTCAAGAAAATTCAGAAATAAAGTATGAATATGTGGACGGAAAAGATCGTCTGATGCAGACATATATTGCCGACCGTAGCAGAGCAGAAAGGGAACAGAATCTTTCCCCCAGCTTAAAACCGGGGTCCTCCCCATCTCTATCGACAACGCCAGGAACGGAGTCTGTCAGACGGGTAATCACTTTTATGTTGGAAACAGACCGCAGCAGGCTACGTTTAAAAGCCGCTCTTCAGTGAACGGCAGTAGGCTGAAACGCGTCTTTCTTCAGCGACTGAAGCAGAAGAAACCGCGATTGATGTGTTTCAAGAGGAATCCGCGGTTAAGAGCGATTCGAGTTTGTCGTTCGTCGCCGATTCGGCTCAGTTTCGTACGGGCTCATCTGCGATGCTCCGTTGATGAAGTTTGTTGGGAAATATTCGGTCCCGTTCGACAGACACCAGAAGCTGCGAGAGGTGCCATCTTCACTCAAATTTCGCCTCTACACTGGTAAGATCAGAACAGCATACAATTTCAGAAAAGGAATCAGGAATGTCTGTGTGCCAGAAAACTAAACGGGGAGATGCGATGATTCCGTGGTGAAAGAAAAAGACTTCAAGAAAATTCAGAAAAAAAATATGAATACGTGGACGGAAAAGATCGTCTGATGCAGACATATATTGCCGACCGTAGCAGAGCAGAAAGGGAACAGAATCTTTCCCCCAGCTTAAAACCGGGGTCCTCCCCATCTCTATCGACAACGCCAGGAACGGAGTCTGTCAAAAGGGTAATCACTTTTATGTTGGAAACAGACCGCAGCAGGCTACGTTTAAAAGCCGCTCTTCAGTGAACGGCAGCAGGCTGAAACGCGTCTTTCTTCAGCGGCTCAAGCAGCAGAAACCGCGATTGATGCGTTTCAAGAGGAATCCGCGGTTAAGAGCGATTCGAGTTTGTCGTTCGTCGCCGATTCGGCTCAGTTTCGTACGGGCTCATCTGCGATGCTCCGGTGATGAAGTTTGTTGGGAAATATTCGGTCCCGTTCGAAAGACACCAGAAGCTGCGAGAGGTGCCAGCTTCACTCAAATTTCGCCTCTACACTGGTAAGATCAGAACTGCATACAATTTCAGAAAAGGAATCAGTAATGTCTGAGTGACAAAAAACTAAACGGGGAGATGCGATGATTCCGTGGTGAAAGAAAAAGACTTCAAGAAAATTCAGAAAAAAAATATGAATACGTGGACGGAAAAGATCGTCTGATGCAGACATATATTGCCGACCGTAGCAGAGCAGAAAGGGAACAGAATCTTTCCCCCAGCTTAAAACCGGGGTCCTCCCCATCTCTATCGACAACGCCAGGAACGGAGTCTGTCAAAAGGGTAATCACTTTTATGTTGGAAACAGACCGCAGCAGGCTACGTTTAAAAGCCGCTCTTCAGGGAACGGCAGCAGGCTGAAACGCGTCTTTCTTCAGCGACTGAAGCAGCAGAAACCGCGATTGATGCGTTTCAAGAGGAATCCGCGGTTAAGAGCGATTCGAGTTTGTCGTTCGTCGCCGATTCGGCTCAGTTTCGTACGGGCTCATCTGCGATGCTCCGGTGATGAAGTTTGTTGGGAAATATTCGGTCCCGTTCGAAAGACACCAGAAGCTGCGAGAGGTGCCAGCTTCACTCAAATTTCGCCTCTACACTGGTAAGATCAAAACTGCATACAATTTCAGAAAAGGAATCAGTAATGTCTGAGTGACAAAAAACTAAACGGGGAGATGCGATGATTCAGCGGTGAAAGAAAAAGACATCTTGAAAATTCAGAAAAAAAAGTATGAATACGTGGACGGAAAAGATCGTCTGATGCAGACATATATTGCCGACCGTAGCAGAGCAGAAAGGGAACAGAATCTTTCCCCCAGCTTAAAACCGGGGTCCTCCCCATCTCTATCGACAACGCCAGGAACGGAGTCTGTCAAAAGGGTAATCACTTTTATGTTGGAAACAGACCGCAGCAGGCTACGTTTAAAAGCCGCTCTTCAGTGAACGGCAGCAGGCTGAAACGCGTCTTTCTTCAGCGACTGAAGCAGCAGAAACCGCGATTGATGCGTTTCAAGAGGAATCCGCGGTTAAGAGCGATTCGAGTTTGTCGTTCGTCGCCGATTCGGCTCAGTTTCGTACGGGCTCATCTGCGATGCTCCGGTGATGACGTTTGTTGGGAAATATTCGGTCCCGTTCGACAGACACCAGAAGCTGCGAGAGGAGCCAGCTTCACTCAAATTTCGCCTCTACACTGGTAAGATCAGAACAGCATACAATTTCAGAAAAGGAATCAGGAATGTCTGTGTGCCAGAAAACTAAACGGGGAGATGCGATGATTCCGTGGTGAAAGAAAAAGACTTCAAGAAAATTCAGAAAAAAAAGTATGAATACGTGGACGGAAAAGATCGTCTGATGCAGACATATATTGCCGACCGTAGCAGAGCAGAAAGGGAACAGAATCTTTCCCCCAGCTTAAAACCGCGGTCCTCCCCATCTCTATCGACAACGCCAGGAACGGAGTCTGTCAGACGGGTAATCACTTTTATGTTGGAAACAGACCGCAGCAGGCTACGTTTAAAAGCTGCTCTTCAGTGAAAGGCAGCAGGCTGAAACGCGTCTTTCTTCAGCGACTGAAGCAGCAGAAACCGCGATTGATGTGTTTCAAGAGGAATCTGCGGTTAAGAGCGATTCGTGTTTGTCGTTCGTCGCCGATTCGGCTCAGTTTCGTACGGGCTCATCTGCGATGCTCCGGTGATGAAGTTTGTTGGGAAATATTCGGTCCCGTTCGAAAGACACCA